>NC_142176.1:14068803-14715678 GCF_026936395.1 Plectropomus leopardus
CACCAACAACTCAACTGCTTATAGATATTAGTTGGTTTGTCACTCATGGGGAGTGAAGGAGGTAATGGGATTGAATTATGCGTTTGTTTTCACTGGGGAGGTTTGAATGCGCTTTTTTAAAATTTTCTCTACTCTGCTCTGGTGCATTCACAGACAGTGGTATCACCTGCTCACTCGCTCAACTACTCATACCATATGCTCACACGCACGGACACTGCCCTGTCTCTTATAGGAGCCATGCCGCTTGTATAACATCATTTTACATCATATTTCCTTTTATAAACCAACAGTAACTTTAAAAGGGAGAAGGTAGATTTATTAGTCATTTTTAGACGAAGTTTAAGAAATGAAATTACAATTTGTCCTTGATCCTGCTACATCTTTGGAGTTGAAAGATGAGTTGATTAAAATCACCAGCTACTATGAAAATTCTATCTGGTTGATAGGGCATGTTACTGCTGGTGGCACCATACAATTCCTGCAGTGATTTTTTTGAATTTGCATCAGTCTTGTGGCCTGTCGGCTCCAAGCAGGGTCCGCCCATCCAGTGCAATAGTTTGATTTAGGATGTTAGGGGTTAACCATGTCTCTGTGAAGATGTGCGAAGAGCAGTCTCTGATGGCCTCAATGGCATATCATCCACTTTATTCTCCTGTGACCGGATATTAGGCATGGAAAGGCTTGAGAGAGGAACAGCTCTCGGTCCAAGTCGGGTCAGCCTCACCCTGATGCCGGCTTTCCTCCCTGTCTTCGTTCAGCACTTTCGGTTTTGTTTCTTTCCTCAGAACTGACTGGCCGCTTGCCATATGCTTTTGGTGGGGATCTTCTTGTGGTCTGCTGCATTCAGTACAAAACCGACACAATGTTTCCAGATGTTGACAAGTGATTCTCTGTTGTAGAAAAGTCGTGCTTCAGCAGAAGAGGGCAGTCAAAAAACTAGAAGTCTCTATTCCAATTACTCCAACACAACATGAATGTATTAGACTCTGGCTCCAAATAACCTCACCAGCGTAAGATGGGAGCAGCGGTACCTGTGATATGTTGGCTTCATTTTTGAACTATGGGAAGAAGTAAAGATATGTCCATCTTTATAAACAGTTGGTGGGTACTTCAAAAGATTAAAAAGGGAGCTCTAAAAATACTCCATTATAAACAGTAGCCTCATGCTTTTACATTCTGCCAAACTCAGTGTTGTTTTTGGCTAATTTACTAAGACTAATTAATTAAGTTTTTGATGCAGTCAATCTCATAAAAGGCATTTTTTCTACCAAGCTATTGTAAAAAATTGTAAGATATTGTTAAACTGTCCGCAATGTAAAATCTTGTCACACATGAAACACACACATTTACATATTTCTAACTCAGCTTTATCTTTAGTGGCCCCAAAGGGGAGATTGTCTTGCAGCCAAGTGAAACAAAAACCGCCCACAGACTTGACCATAAGACACATTAAAACATATTAAAAAAACATATATGCTTAAATCTTTCATATAAGCTCACATAAAATATAACATACATAAAAGTGACGCCATTAACATAAAAAACTGGCAAACATCCTGCCATCACCATTAAACCAAATCACCAAGACTCTTTACTGTGTTCGCACCATCAATGATGTCCTCACTACAGAGACAAAAATGTCATTGCATAGTTGTAATTGTCCAGAAACACAAGCACAATACAATACAATACAATAATGAACAGCATGAGATCTCTCTGTGTGTGAAATGTGTATTCAAAGCTGAAAATTGGAAACATTTATGTTGAAAAAAACACAAAAAGAAACAATTAATTGGGGGCTTTATATTATTATTAGACCCAAATCTCCCAAATGGTCATGGACAAGTTTCCATCAAGTAGAGTAGATGAGAATATGTGGCATGGTGAGCCCTTAATGCTCAGATGAAGACAGTAAGCCCAGGAAACATGGTGGACATGAGGTGGATTCTGTCAGTTTAAATCCAGCAGCCAACTACACAGAGAGAGGGATATAAAAAGCAGGACAGCGACAAATTCAGCAGGAGTGCTTTTTGGTTCTGGCAAAGTGACGAAAGAATTCAGCGTGCGTTTGCTCGTCTGTGTGTGTGAGTGTGTGTGTGTGTGTGTTGTTGTGACGGTGGGTAAATATATGTCTTTGCTTGCAGAGCACACGGAGAAGCAGATTTGTGAGACAAGCTCGAGCAGTTGCCTTCACAGCAGTAGTGAGATTGGAAGCGAGTGGTTTTTGAGCCAGTGTGACTGATGGCGTCTGTTAGCAGCGACGACCGCAGAGAGGACGTCTTGTACTGGCGGCAGGGGAAGCTGAGGCTTCCGGAAACAATGCTGTCCTTGGAGAGTCGGCTGAAATGACAGGACAAGCAGGGCCAGTGTTTCCATTCACAGGCCTCTCACCCTTCTGACACTTGTCTTGCTTCCACCTCTCACTTATTATGATGCCCCTTAACACTCGTCGCCTTCCATGTCTCCCTTCTTCTATCACCTCCTTAACATACTGTAGCCCTACCACCAGCTGAGCCGCCGTGTCCCAAAAAGGCGGCTGTCATCACAGTCCAGTCCTGCCTGCATGTTGCTGTTTTTCTGTCTACATGTTGCTTTTTTCCTTGTAGATAAGGAAATACCTTTTCTCGGTTCACATGGATACTCTGAAAATAGCCTCCTTCTTTCAGCTGCCAACTAAGAAACAGCATAAGTCACATTTTTGCAATTTCTTTCTTTGTTCCTTCTTGATAAGATATAGGACAGGCAGCGACCAATAATTTTTAAGTAATTGCTTATGACACATTAAACTACAAGTAACTGTTGTAGCAATAGTACTGTAAATATACATATACATAACCTCTTCTCGGTCTCTACAGTATTTAGTTCAGTTTAGTTTAGCAATTTATATTAGCTGATACAGTTTAAATCAGAGGGATCCTGAATCCTGCCTTCTGATGGAATGCAGATAATCCTGATTTTTTATGTTTTAAAGGTATCCCAATCCTAGAATAAAGTTTTTAACATCACGTACTGACGGTTTGATCCAGACCAAAACCAAGACCAGATTACATTATGTTACAGATTTCAGAATCCCCTTTTTTCCTTTGAACTAGTATTTTTTAGGATTTGATTTTATATGATAGCCGAAATCTGATCGGATTATGTCTGTAAAACCGGGCCCTGAAGCCATGGAAGCACTGTTAACCTGTGCTCTTTCTAATGGCCAGCAGGATGCAATTCCACTGGTTGCAAATAGGAGTCAGATTTTTTTCAGAGTTTATGTGAAATAATTGACTCCCCTTCTTTTTCTTCTTCAATTGCCACTTGAAATAATGAAGGTACTTGCAAATGACAAGGTGATGTAAAATGTAAACCATACTTTCTTGTTTAATTTTTACATCTGTACTTAAACCTTAAATCATACTTTGTAAACTAAAAAAGAAATTAGGTTTGCAGTGAAATCAAACACCATTACTGACCTTATTTTCTATATTAAGTCAATGCTGATCTAGTGCATCTCTGAATAGATGTGACTAACAACACTGAACGGAAATGCTATTGACTCTTAAGCCCATAAAGAATTCATGAACAGTTAATGACTGCTTTGGGTCACACTTGAACAAATTGCTCCCAAATTTAAACTGTCGACTAGACTCAAAAGAAATAAAAAAACACAAAGCAAAAATAATAGACTTCATATTTCATGCCAACACACAAACACACACACACACACACACACACACACACACACACACACACACACATATATTAGGGATGTAACTGTTATCACGATAACTGCTGTGAAATTCCCTGACTGTTAGTAGGCCTAATATGATTCAAATTTTAATTATCATGATAACCGTGGGTGATAACCATGCTTTGAAATCACAGTAATAACTGTCGCAGAGGTCCCAAATTAACACCTGCTGAGCGCCACATGTGATAAAATCTCTGGAGGTTATTCGCCACTCTGGCGGGTAAATATTTGTGCCAAAATAGTCATGTATTTAACTCTGCTGTAACTCTGTGTAGCTGCTCCTGTGCTGTTTCTGTGTCCCTTGCACTCACACACATCTGCACGGTGCGGCAAAGCCGTCTCAAGCGCTGCTCTTTCTGCGCCACTGTTTACAGCACGAGACATCAGCTGATCACTAAATTATCACCAGCTGCTGGTCTGCTGGTAGCTAATGCTAAGTGCATACTGATGAAGGTCATGAGATATTAAGACAGAGGCCCCGTAGATTGAACTAACATGGCAAACTCTTTTTGGGTCTCACATTGACAGCGTCAGTGCAGTAGCTGCACTTCTTCCGTTCCTACCTTTCACAATAAAAGCCCTAGACGGATACACTGCATCACAGCTTGCCAGAGGGAACTCATTTACACACAGAGGCTGTGGTGATGAGCTGTTCAGTTTATTCAATACTTTTACTTCAGATTTTGCTCTGGCCTGTTCTCTTAAGTTTTCATATCATATTAATCAATGCACTGAAATAAATGTATATGTGAGATAAAAAAGGCAATTTATTATTTTGGCTGGTAAAAAATATGCTTGGCTGGTAGATTATACATATATGTAAATATATATATATATATGTGTGTGTGTGTGTGTGTGTGTGTGTGTGTGTGTGTGTGTGTGTGTGTGTGTGTGTGTGTATGGGATGTTAACGATGCATTGCGAGACAGTTAGAAATTGATAGCAGAGGGCATAATCTCCTTTTGACTTTGCTTGCTTGACATGCTATGTCACTACATGTCCTACATCATGTCCGAGACTAGAGACAGCTGGCCAGCGTAAACAAGATGAAGCAAAGCCTCCGTGACAGACCTTATTGAAATAAAGGATGCACCCTCCAGTTTCAAATCAAAGTGTGGCGGCATTTGAGCTTTCTCAAGTCAGAAAGTAATAAAGGCGAAAAAATAACAGAAAAGACAAAAACAGCCTGCAAATATTGCAAGAGGGTATTGACTTATACAAATAGTACAACTAACATGATGCAGCATGTGAGCCGGCATCAAAGTGAGGAGCTCCGGTTAGCCAGCCCCGCCTACGCACGTTCCTCCTTAATGATGACTACAGGGCCAAACCACACTATATTCAACCTTGCTCACCCAAACAAGTACAAGAGCCAAAGAGAGTGCCCAACTTATCACTTACGAGTGGGAAATGGCCAACTTAGTTCTTCAAACTCTCCCTCTCTGCTTTCCCTTCTAGCAAAAGCAAACCTTTCCACAGCAGCCACCTCTGTCCAAAGGGTTGAAAGGGTTTTTTTTTTAACAGCAGAGGACATTCTGAATCTCCAGATATGCATTCATTGCATAGTTTGTGTTTTGCATTCATACCCTTCCTCAGAAATAATGAGGGACTCTCTAATTTGATATAGAAAAGAAGAGAAATGCAGTATTTTGTATATTTTTTTAGTCCTAATTTTTCTGTAATCTCATTTTATGTATAAATAAAATCACGAGAAAATCGTATCCTGAACCCAGTGTTGAGTAAGTGAAGCGTTACATCTCTAATATATATACATATATATTCTACAATGCCATCCGAATGAAGCCTCTTGCTTTCATATGAACTCAAAAAACCTAAGTTTCTGTATGTTGTGGGCAGTTACTGTTTGATCTGTTTTTCTTTCTATATTTATCTAGTACAGTGCATTTCCTCTCCATCTAGAGAGCTAAAAATAATAGAGCAAAGCAAACCTGGAGCGCTCAGTGCTCACAATGCACAGTAAAGTATAGGTAAAGTTAACACCAACGCAGACTTCAAGAAAAGTGTACTCAGGCCACTTCCCAATGAGGTCTGTGCACAGTTTGATTCAGAGGGGCCTGAGTTTGTTTTGAGTGTTCATATATGCACAAAAAGGTGCCTAGTTGCTCGTTTGGAGTTTGTTTGGAGGGCTGAAAGGGACCAAGTGTGAAGACACCCTTAAATGCTTGTTGAAGCTTCTCAAAAGACTGAAAAAGTGTTTTTTCTCTGAAAGAAGTGAGTTGAACCCCTGAAAAAAAGGATTGTGCTAAATGTAGCAAGTTTAAAAACTTTGAAGACACGGATTTAAAAACATAACATTGCAGACATTGTGAAAGAGAAGCAATTATTTCAATTTTTCAAAATTTTAAATCCTATTTTTCAGTTTTAAAACCATCAACCTTTTAATATTCTGTGTTAATGTTTTGATGGTAATATAGCTTAATAATTTCTCACCAGAGGAAGGGGCCTGTGTCCCGATTGTGGCGCAGATTACACAACAAATGATTAAGGTTAGGGGAAGAGTGTGATTTTGGTGAAATATCAGTCAAGTAAATAGATTATGCCTTGTACTTCGAGTCACTTTTGATTTGTTGACATTTCCCTCACCTTAACCAAGCTCTTTGAGTGCCTGAACCATAAATAATCTTCATCATGCTTCAGATGCTGCAAGTGGGAGATGATATTGTGGGGAAACAAAGGAATTATGTTGTTCAGCAATCTTTTACAGATCAGTTCAGTGTCAACATTTTACAGTTTGAGCATATAATTGTGTTGACTTAAAATGTAATTGAGGTGGCATTGAGTTTCTCTAAAACAGGTTTGGTGTTGGAAATCAGCAGTATTCAGAATTGGAGCCGGGTTGTGGCTTCTGGGCTCCAGCCACAACCTTTCTCAAAAGCCTTTTAGGTTTCTGTCACTTCCTCTCACTCTCTCTGACTGGATCGGCAAAAGTTCTGTAACTTATCTATAACTATAATGCTGTTTTTGCCAAATTCCTACAATACATATGTTATTTAAATTTTGGCTTCTTTTAGGGAGCAGGAGTGTAAATGAGTCATCCTCAGCATTTGTTGTGTTGTGTTTTCAGAAAGGTTTATGATTTTATGATTTTACAGCTGACTGCACTGCTGATTTTATCTATTTGTTTATTTATTTATTTCATGACGTATTGCCAACTCATTTGTTATTTGTTATAGTGTTTATTATTTATTGATCACCAAGATCTGAGTACTACATTTAGCATCTTCTCATGTATTTGCATTACTGGATTGACAATAAACAATCGTTGATCCTTGATGAAGACAATTAGAGAACAATTTGATGCGAAATAGGATGTAAGCGCAACTATGTTTCTCCCAAATTATATACACGTTTTAGACCAAGGCATCCCTGGCAGTTGCCGAAGTATTTCTAAAGGTCCAGACACACCAAACCAACATCAAAGCAATAGCAGCAATGAGAGCTGACTGTTTCAACTGTTTTTGTCTTGACCCAAAAGTTGAACATGGACATATCACAAAGACTAACTGACAGCTCACAAGCACATTCATTCTGCGCCTGTGTGAGAGGAAATAACTTTTTATACCAGCAGGCGGCAGTAGTGTGTAATTATTATTTATATTAGAAACTGAAGGATCGTCATGATGCTAGTTAGCCAGTTAGCACATTAATGACACAATTCAATGAAAAATATTCATACTTTATAAGCTTGACTTTTTCCCTCTGTTTACTTTCCTCGCTTCCATTTCGCATCTTGTGTGCTAATCAAACTGCCAATCAGCGCGATTTTGTGCACAGACGGGTTCTGCCGTCTCTGACACCGATTCCGCATGCTGAATTGGAAGAAAAAAGTCAGTGTTAAGTCAGTGCATAGCAGCTATGGGCCAGTGTGTGTATGTGCGTGTTGTGGAAGAGGGGGTAATGGAAGATACAGCTGTAGTACTACTGTATAAGCTGTTTCTCGATTTCTCCTGTGTGTATCACTTCTATGTTTGTGTAGTTTGTAGAGTGCAAGACAAACTAAAAGTGACACTAAACTTGTACATGCAAAAGAAAGTGTAGTCAGCTCCTACCAGTGCAACACTGTTGAACCACAGATGAATTACAGTACTATAATGTAAATTTCCCTCTTTTTTTCCTCTCATTGCCGTGAGCAATACAGACAACTCTGTCAGACTTTCCTCAACTTGTGTAATGTCCCCTCACTTGAGGTGTGCATCACCACATGTTTACCTGTCAAAACATTTGTGAGGGATCCTGATGAAGCGGAAGAGTGGCAGTTATGGAAAACATCAAAACTATTTCCCATTGGGAAGCCGGTGCAGCTGGTGTCATAATACAACACATGGCACATCTCCGCCTGCTAAAGATTTGCTTCAGTGGAGTATCTGACATCTCGGCAACTATTTCCTTAATTGACGTAGTTAAGTATGCACCCTCCGTCTCTGAATTGTAAATACCTGCCGTAATGTAGTGTAAAATTATTATTCTGGCATCGAGAAACAGCCATAATTTGCAGCTGTCAGTTGTGCTGCATATTAATTTCTCAAATGTACTGTTGTTTAGGGGCACTTAAATGGAAAGTATTGCACTGTTTGCCACCATAAACTCTTTATTATCTCACATGTTAGTTGTGTGAAGTCAAGTAACAGTTCCTAACTTTTAATTGTTGAATTACCCGTCAGTGTTATTTATTATAATTCTGTTTAAACTGCCATATAAATCTATTCACAAGGGCTTTTGCACTTCTTCAACACAAGCGCCCAGATATACTCACTGCACATTCAAAGTGCTTTAGTGTCAAGTCTTAAAATACTGTGTGGACTTTATTCAATGTCAGTTTATTGATGGTATGTTAACCTTCAAAACAGCAGCCTTCTGTTACAGAGGACAGGTCTGGGAAGGGAATGATGGAGAGGGAGGGACTATTAAAAATAGGTTAAGCTTGTCTCTGCACTATTTCTAACAGGCTCAGTTTGTTCCCTCCGGGGTCTCAGTGATTTGGAGTGTGACCCTGACCCCTCTACACAAAGACGGACACACACATACATACACACACACACGCATGCACACACTGTTCCTCACCCGGAAGATTGCTGTGCACGTCACTGGAACTAAATCACAGTGAATGTACTTGTCGGCTCCACTGGCCCTTAACAAGATCTGTGTAGCTGCTCTCGTTGCGCTGCAAAGCGCCGGGCTGAACATGATTTAGTCTCACCAAAGCATTAAAGAAAGGAAGGACAAGTGTCACCTCTCTGATCATGATGTGACTTTGCTCTGCAGGCCACACACACACACACACACGTGATCAAAAGTCACACTGAAGTGCATGTAAAATAATTGTTGCAATATAAACATCTAATTAAGGAGTATTATCTACTGTACCGTTACAAGGTGTGTTAATGCATGAATAAAGAACAAATGGAAATGCTAAAGCAGATAAGCTTCAACTCACCAGCAACTAAATGATGTTTTCTCTCCTTCAGCTGGGCCATAATAAAACACAAACGTTTCTTTTCTACATCTGTGACATTTATTTGACCCCTTTGACAGCTACCTCTGTAAGACATAATAAGGGTAACATATTAGGTATTAATCCAACCATAGTCTCATCAGTTAGGTCAACAAGGAGGGCTTTAAGGATGAAAAGTAGTGTACTACTCTGAAGAACACAGACACGGACCATTACCAATTACATCTAAGTGAATCTTGGCAGAGGAAACTCTTACTGCCATCAGACTCAATTCACCATAAGCAATGTATCATTTTCATTTAATGGAAAAAAAAGGAAAATTTTGAGAAAATGATCCTTGTTAAAGATGGTCGACTGCACTTTCAGTTGTAACATCTAAAAGCGCTGGACATCTGTGTTCGGAAGGAACCTCCTCCTTCATACATCTAATTTAGGTAGAGGTAATGGCTCTAATCTTACATGCTTTTCGAAAAGAACATTTTGAGGGGCTCTAACCTTGAATAAGGGCTTTTGAGAAAAAGGCCTACTTTCTATTAAATGTATAATGTTGGAAATGGTTGCTTGACAATTCTATCATAATGCTTTACCCGCTCGTAGTCAGAGTCAACATCGGGAGAACTGTACTCTCAGAGCTGCCTCCCTCATCTCTTTCTCTCTCTGCTGTATCTCTAGCATGTAGCCCGCCTGTGTGTAAGCAAGATAGCTCAGATTGGCTCATATGATAGGATAATGAATATTGCCCTTCATGATGCAAATGGCACTTGACAAGATTTGCATTGTTTGGAAGCATATGTGGATATTTGTATTCACAGGGCATCCCATTGTTATACTATTTGTTGTTATTTAAAAATACTAACCACACTGGAGCCCTTGTTAGTGGGAAACAACAGTGTCATATGACAGTGGTCATGGGGCATCGATTTGTGTCACATTCATAATTTTGATTTGTTTGAATGCCTGTGCGCAGGTGATAGCCATGACTGCATTAAGTCTATAGGTTATCTGTCTGTTCGTCAATCCCTACATCTGTCTTTCCCATTCTTACAATACAAGATATCTCAGGAACACCTTGAGGGAGTTTCCTAAAATTTGGCACAAACATTCACTTGGACCAAACAATGAACTGACAGATCAGCATCAGTCTCATTCTCTTAAATGTGATATCTCACGAACACCTTCAAGTAATTTTCTTGAATTTGGCACAAATATTCACTTGGACTCGAGATTTAACTGATTAGAATCTGGTGGTCAAAGGTCACTGTGACCTCACAAAACATGTTTTTGACCATAATGATAAAGTTATGACATTTTTTTTCAAAAGTCCAAGGTCAGCTTCACTGTGACATCGTAATGTTTTGCAAAAAGAATTTTTTGGCCATTATTCAGCGTCATAACTCAGAAACAGAAGGGGAGACATTTGGTCATATGCTGAAATGGTGACATTGGTTTTGGGTGTCCACCTGGAAACTGATGATTATATGATATGTGTGAAGCATGTTTTTACAGACATGAATGTAAACTGTAACTGCAGTTTGACTGATGCGGAGATGCATACAACTGTAAAACACTAATTATAATTTGTCTTTTTAACAATTTGGTCGAATTTTAATCATTATGGGATTCTTGTATATCTCTTAACAGTAGTCGGCTGGTGCTTGGGCAACATTACCACATACTTGTACACATCCCTGCTTAACAACAACACAAGACAGCAAAATAAAACTCTTGTTCAATGAAGGGAGAAAAAGAAAACATTGCGGCAGTTTTACCCCATCTGACACAATACTGTGCTTGATGACGTGTAGACTTTTTTGTCTCATGAGACAGAGCTAACACCTTTGTATTTTATTATTCTTTGGTTCCAGTAGAGGAACTAATTTGCTGAGATTGTAGTTATCTAAACACCGTGTACTTTTCCTCCTCGTTCTTCCAGGGAACAAGAGGCTATTCATTATCTAACACCAATGTTAAAAGTGGAAAATAACAGTTTGGGAGACTATAATTTAAACTGTTTTGCTCTTTTTCTGGAGTAGGTCAGTTGTATTTTTCACACTTATGATTACCTTGGGAGTTAAAAGACTCTTAAAGTCACACTAATATTCAACTAAATGTCAGAACAAGGCTAACAGTAAAATTAGCAGTTACTTTAACAACACAGTTTGTGTGTGATTTGCCAGACATCAGGCACATTTTTTTAAATTGCATGTTTATTTTTATTTTAAGAGATTTTAACAGTGTTAGTGTCCTTATTTCTACAGGTTAAGACATGCAACTTGTTCCTCGGCTTTTATTGTGTAACTCGTTCCACTACATCTACAGTGTTTGATGAAGTAGATTGCATGGTAGGGAAAAGTGCAACAGTATGCAACATCTCACTGAATGTGAAAAGAATTAGCCTTTGACATAATGAAATTTGACTGTTAATACTGTATGATTTTTTTTCAACAGTACTATACGTCACTATGTGCTTAATACCAATGAAAAACCCTATTGGAGGCTATTGATGCCATGAAACACAAAACAAATCTTAAACCACAAAAAAAAAGTTTTTCTGTGAGAATCACAGACAAATTCACGTCAATATAAATAATTTCAATGCATTGACACTATGGTGTTAGTCATCCCTATGCACCCAAAAAGATGTTTTGGTAACACAGTTTTGATAAAAATGAAAAATTAAGAGCTTTGGACCAGAGAGTAATTTAACTCAATCCAATATGCAGTCTGCTTGAACAGTCCCAAACCAGCTTAATAATATTGGTGTGTTTTCAGGTCTGAGACAGAAAATTCACCCAGATACTCAGAGCATTCTTCTGGGTTCTCTTCTTTGTGGAGCAGCTCCAGACTTTACGCTCTGACATCACAAATTTAAGGTTTAGCACTACAGCTTTTGAATTAGGATGACAGTTGTTCACATATATTAATATTTTTGGACTGGCTTAGACCGTAGAAATAACATGTATGAATTTTGAAAAATGGCATAATTCACCTTTAAGTGTTTTTGTTGCCTAAACCTAAGAAATTAGTTTGGACAAGATCTCAAAGTGTCAATGTTGTGCACTTTGTACCCCTGCCATCCTCCACCACCATGCTCATTCCAAAGCCTACGGGATACATGTATGTGATGTTTTGTTACCTGAAAGAAACATTGTCTCAGAACATAATCCAGGCAGTGATTATATTGCCACAAACAAATTTGAGAAAGCAGTTTAGAAACATACAAACTTAATTTCGAGGAGACAGGATTGGATGAGACACCACATGATAAAAAGCTGATCATGAGTCTCCTCTGATCTATTCAAGCGTCAGACATATTGACAATACCTGGCCCAGACACACTCTGGGGTCCCAGGTTGGTTCTTAATTACAAGGAATTGAATGTACCCTCAAAGACCGCTAATCTATATTGCACAACTGTTTGCAATATTGTGTCCACATCTGGTAGTTGTTTATAGTGCCAGTCTTTCAGCAGTCAGTAAAATCACCAAGCAGTCATCTTTGTCTGCCTTGTTTTAAAGTGATATATAAACCACATCATCTACAGCACTGACATAGACATGCATAAATCTCACATTGAAATTCATAGTGAACATAAAAAAATGCAAAGTCTGAATTATGTTCTTAATAGTCCTTCACAGACAACCCTTTGATTTGCTGAGCATATTAGTGCTGCTATAACGTTATCAGTGAGGTGGGAGTATTTATTTCATCGATTAACCCACGATGAACATCTGATGACTAAAAATTAGTACTGTAAATTAGTTACACGCCAGTAAATTAGCTGCATACTGACCTTTTCAAGGGCTAGAGCACAAAACCCCCCAGATGCAGCTGAAATTCATCCTCCCTCAGACAGCAGTCTATAACATGTGCATGTGGAGGATTTCCAGGATCAGCTGTAATTGGCTTCAACTGGGGAAACAGCCTGCACGGTGACTAAAGCTGCTTTACAGAACACAACAGAATCCAGAGGTTGCTGAAATCCCCGTCACTGTTCATCAAAAACAGGGAAACAAGAGGGAAAGATAGAAAGATGCTGTTTCGCATGTTTGTCACGTCTCTCCCTCAAATGCTAAACAGAAGATGGAAATTACATTTGTGAGCTGAACAATGAACATCATCAGTCATGATCAATAACAATCAATTCAAGCAATAGAAGCATGGCCTAAAAGGGAAAGCTTGACATTTTAAATTTAAATGTTATTCTCAGATACAAGGGATTTGTAACTCTGGAAAAAATGTGTTTCTACTCTTATTCCTCAGCTAACGACATGGCTTGAATTGTTAATATGTGCCACACTGCTAGCACGCAAGCAGACAAGGTAGCTTGTGGCATTTGGTTACCATTTTTTGAATGAGAAATGATCATGGTAACTGAATAACTCAAGAATCCCAGTTAAATAAGGTATCTTTTACAGAAAAAAATGGTATGGCTACAATGAACAGAAGCATATGTGAGCCTGAAATCAACAACAAATTCAAAGAAGACAGATTATTCCCCCTCATGTTTATTCAAAATACTATTAACTCTGATACCAACATCTTAGTAAAACATGGTGCAGTCAGATTCAAAGATTTTGGGCTATTTATAAGAGCTTCCAACTCTTTGAATACAGACTCCAAAAAATACAAGGAAAAAAGTTGTGTTGAATCAACACATAGTTGTGTTTGTGTGCCAGGGTGATCAAAATGGCAAAGGCACAGTTACAAATCAATTAAGACTGAGTGAAATTCCACCAGCAGAAAAGACAGAGAACAGCTCAGTAGACTGAAAGGAAGAGACAGATGGGAAACAAACAGGCTCTCCGTCAGTGTTGCTCTGGAGAGTGTAACATACTCTGTGTGTGTGTGTTTGCTTCGGTATGTGTGTCCAGCGCATGGGCACAATCCCTGCATCATAATGTAATTTGCTGCCAAATTGTCTACACCCACCGATAAGGTGCTGAATTTATGGAGGAAAGTGATTGCCAATAACAGATATATGGACTACTAGTTTGGTGGTTTGGATTTAGTTTTGTGAGTATCCCATCTATGTGTATGTCATCATCATATTCTGATTTAAAAAGCCCACGAAAGGTCTTATCCTGGGTTTGGGAAACTGAATATGCAAGTTGGGTTTAGGCAGTTGTTTTTCACTGTTTGTATACCTACAAAAGTAATGGTGCAAAGCCATTGTTCCAACAGTTTAATTAGTCTGAAAAATGTCCTATTGGATCAAAAGCCCATTTCTCTGACACTGTTATCCCCAAGAACAATCGCCCATTGCTCTGATGTCCTGTTTGTCCAAAATCACACATTTTCTGCAGCTAGTTTCTGCTTCCCAGTGGCATTTTAGCCAGGGTGTTTTTTGTCTTTTTACCAATGTGCCCTTGCTTTTTCAGTGACTTTTGTGCCACCAAATGTGGGTGTTCTCAGCCAAAACATGACCTTTCATAACCAAGTGGTTTTTGTGCCTTGACCTTACCACAGTAAGGGCAGGATGGTGGATGGGTCAAACAAATACAGGCCTTTGACACAGGAGACAGGGGATTGTGTCCTGTATGTGAAACCAAACATCAGTGTTGAGTTATTCTAAAATAAGTAATTATGTAATGTCACAATGTAACATATAGTATGCCAAACCATGAAACTTTCCTAAAAATAACATATAGGAGCACTAATCTGTTAGATATCGTGGTGGTAGTTTGTAAGATGTCATACGAACAGTTAGCGCTGTGGGATGTCAATGCCTGATTAATACCTGTAATCTACAAAGGCACATATTCCACTTTATGCATGTCATTGCCTTCAATTTCAATTTTATTTATAAAGCCTTATATCACAAATCTTAATTTGCCTCAGAGGGTGTTACAACATATGATATCCCTCTGCCCTTGGATTCACGCAGCAAATAAGAAAAAAATCCTCTTACAACAACCAATATGATGACAGATGGATGATAGAGGATGGATGATTAGGATGATAGAAAAGTTGAATTCAGAAGACGAACACTTGTATTTCTCTGTTTCATAAGGAAACTGGGTGTAACAATATTACCTCTTGAAACTTTGTGAATTTTTTATTTATTTGTCAGAATGAAAAAGCTAAGAGAAAGAAAGAGCTAATTCACCAAGTTAGATGTAAAAAACATGTTATTCTTCCTTGTCTCTCTCTCTCTGTTGCTGCTGGCCGCCGTCTGTTTACCGTCCTGTAACTTATCCCTCCACCACTAGGTGTTACGGTGTCCTGCCTGTTCCACCAGTGGAGACCGGAGGCTGACCTCTGGTGGTGTATACTTTGCACTGCATTAAATCAATTTAATAGAAAGAAAAGCATCTGTATATATGACAGTATTGAAAAACATACCTTCTAAACTCCCTGGATATACTGGAATACCGTGATACTGCCCAAGCCTACTTGCACGTCTGGATATCATATATAGCGTGTATAAGGGTGAAATTAAGATGCATTGAAGGTATAAAAAAATGATATTGCCAAAGCTTAGTTTAAGGTTTCTTTGTTGGCATTGTGTTGAGGTCTGTTCCCCTGTTGATATGTGTTTCCCACATCAGACAGCAATTGGCCTTTGCATTAGAGGCACATGTTTAAATATCAGGATTTAGGGAAGTGCACAGACATGCCCCCCTTCAGTAGAGGAATGCCAAAACACCTCTCTAGTGACAAACTTTGCACAGATACAAGTCAAGGTCAGACAATTAAGGGGACAAAAATATAAGAAAAACACTTTTCGGAGTGGAGGGAGACTTTTAAGTAATGTATGGTCAAATGATAACCGAGATATTATTTCTTACAAAAGGCAGACTGGCTTTTCACACTTCCTGTCATCATATGTAAATTTTCATTTGTGGATAAAACTTTTTACTTCTCCTGGTGCACACAACAAATCAAAATGGACAAATAAAAATGGCACAAGGCACAATGCCATAAAAAGCCTCATTGTTCACGGTTGCATTCACAGCATGATTTGTTTCTTTTGAATGCAATATTTACTTGCTTAAATATGAACTAAACTGTTTCAAGCAATTCAGTGTGTTATGGGGAAGAACAGAAAGGAAATGGAAGGCAAATGGTTTGGCATGCATTTCCTGAGCTTAACAAGCTTCCTTGAAACAACCTTCATGCAAAAGTTATGCTCACTCAACTTCAGTTATGGATGGCTGGTTGCTGACTTTCATGAAACACATTTGTATATTTGATCCAGGATATATTGTCATGTTCCTGGCTGACAGTATTTATAGCTGGCATTCTCTGTTGTCAGGGAAAGGTTGCTGAGATAGACATTGCGTTGGAGGGTTCAGACAAGCCTTACGTAGGGAAAGAGTCAAGATATTGACCCCCATTATAAGACTCTAGTGGAGTACTGCATGTGCAGTACACACACACACACACACACACTAACATGCATAGTCTGTCGTATATCTGCTCCTTAATCCAAATTTAGGTGTTCTATTTAGTCTTTGCTGAGGCTTGTCTATCGACGGACACTCTTACATTTATCCTTAATCGTAAATTTTCTTAGCAAGTATCCAAGTCCTCATTAAACTGTTTTAACTGTCTCCTCAATACGACATCCTCACAACCTCTTTCCAATAATGGCTGTTCTGGGATGTACATTACAGCTACAGTCTGCCTATCTGTTGTGTAAGGGCTCTCTGAGGTATTGAAATGTGCGTCTGAGCCTTGTCCAGGGGCCGCTGATGAAAATGCATGAGGGTGGTTTTGCCCTTCACTTATCAAACTTAGTACATTAGACTGTGCGCTGAATCACAGGGGTGCTAACTCAAGTGTTTATCAACTTTGGATTTAGTGCACCCACAGGAAGTGATAGTTTGACTTTGTCCTCACTGAAATCACCTACTCTAGTTAAGAGACTGCCATGACAACTTGAATTTAGTTAGTGAGGCTCTATTGTCATGCAGATCATTTTAAACCAACAACTGAGACTGAATTTGCAGCAGTAAATGTGTGCCCTCAATAACTGAGAGTAGGTTTACATGCACAAAATAGTACGTTTTCTGCTCTTATTCCTGAAAAAGACAATATTCCTACAAACCTGTTAATGAGAATAAATATTCCACTAACACTCCCGTGTACATGCAGCCCTGCAAACTCAGATTAACATGATCTAAAACTTTGTTTATCACGTCAAAATATGGAAATAGAATAGCTGGAGATATGTAATTTTTCTGCTTTTTTTGTCAACATAGGACTTTTTTCAGTGTCCTACTGCTTGCAGAGTTGTTAGACTTGGTCTTTCTTTCTTCAGCTTCTTGAAAAGTGTCATAACATTTGCACATATCCAAAAACCTGTTGATATACAAGTCTTTTATACAGTTTAAAAGCATTTGTGTTTCACCTTGCAACCAGAAATGTAGGATTTTTTTTTTGGGCATGCATCTCTACCCCATCCTTACAAACTGTTGGTGCATTGGTTTGTGTACAACGTAATCATGACAACATACAGAGCCGGCTATAAACACGTGAGAGGCCATGTATTGTTAACTGCTGTAAAACCCCCATTTGAGATGCATATTCCAAATTGGCTGTATACATGCTCAGATAATGCTCCTTAAACCAGAATCATGTCAGCATATACCATGTGTCTTAATTGGAAAAGGCTAAATTTGTAAATCCACCTAATTCTGAACATTTAGACGGAATATGCATTTCAAATGACCTGCATCAAACTCAGAATCTTGTCATATTTTGAATAATAGGGAAATACTGTCATGGATGTTGTAGCCATTGTGTAATCTTCAGAACTGTGGCAGAAGTAAAGTTAAAAAATATTTTATTTATATGTCTGCGGTTCTTCAGAATTTTCCCCCCTTTTTCCCTAATGCCTCTATAGGTCTTTAAGAGGGACGACTTCATTCTAATACATCATACCATCATGATAATGATCTCCAATTAGCTCGAATCCATTCAGGGAATTAAATAGTGAAAGGGGACAAAGATCAGCCTGTCCTTACGAGCGTGAGGCTGTCAAACCACAGTGCTAAGCACTCTGATGTCTTTGAAGAGAGTTCAAAAGGCAAGGACTGTGATTCAAAACTCTTTCCAGTCGCCTCCTAATGACTCCTAAAATGATGGCGCCCCCTCTTCTGTGAGTTTGACCTTTTGAGGCAAAAATGTCTTTTCATTTTGTACGTCCAATAATGATACCAGTTGGGACAAGTCGTTTTTCTCATATAATCAAAAGATTCTTTCATTTTTTTTTTTTTTTTTGTCTGGAATCTGAGTTTTTTGTTGATGGCTGCCCAACAAATGCTCACGAAAGTCTACACTTGCTGAATGTGAACATTTTATCATTAAAACACTCAATAATTGAATTAAACCCTATTTAATCAAAACATTTTTTCAGGTTTATGATCATATAAGTCTTACTAATTGTAAGATAATGATGTACAGCTAGCCTTTTCTTGCATCAACTTATGTGGACAAACTGGGAATAGAAACAATTCAGTTTATTTTCAGATGAGATAAACCTGGTGTTTACTGTAGCAATGTACTGTACTGGAGCTGAGTAGGTTGTTATTCACGGAGTCTCTCTGGGAAATAGAAACAGAAGCACAAGAAAACAAAGTGATGGAGGGCTTTACAGAAATGTCAGTTGACTGGAATTAATTTCCCCAGCTGCAGGAATTCAAAGAGCAGGCTTACAAACAAATTGATAATCATCAACAATTTAAATGGACATATTTAAACATAACAATGATAAAGACAAGTGGTTATTACTTTAGGGGAGCTAATATGGCTTTTAAGATAGAAAACAAATCACCCACTTTTTGATTGCTATTTGGATAACCTATCGTCAGGATCTTTATGCTGACACTAACTAACAGCAAGACTTGTTCTGCTATTGAAAATAGCTGTAAGAAATATACAATGGATCATATGACTATTTTTAATCTAAAAAAGGTCGCTCAATGTCAAAATCAGAGAAATCTAATTCTACTGTTCATGTTTTAAACTCATGGTTTTAGTTTTCCAGCCCATTACATAACGCTTTGTTTCAGTGTGACTGCTGTTATGTAGGAGATATTGAACTAAAAAAAACACTGTATGCCATCTGCCCAGCACCAAACAGCAGACAGACAGTTGATGATCAGTTGGGGAACACAAAGGACAATCTGGTGGCTAAAGAGAAAGCTAGTTCCATCAGGAGATGGTGGAGACCAAAGACAGAGCTGTGTTTTTAGAAGCACATTTTAGTGCCATTTTTAGCTGTAATAGAGAGTTTGTGAACAGGAAGTGGATGCCATACTGCTTCCTGCACAGTGAAAACAGAGGCCCAAAAAACTGAGAGTAAAAATGTGACACTAAGCATTGCTGATTAAAAAAAAAAATAAATAAATTAAAAGCGGCCTTTTCCTCTGGTCATGTAGCACCAATTTCAAAAGTATTTGCATCTTTGTACCGCATTAATATCCTCACTTTATTTTTAAAGGCCATATTTCTAGCAGTGAAATACTTCTTTACTTAAGAGAGATGAGATCAGATTTCACACACATGCCTAGTGTTACTATGGAGCTCACACATGATCCTCATAATAAAGTAACTATATTTGTGGTACAGTATGCCTTACTTACAAACTCTCATAAAAACAAAGCACTGCTGTTATTAGTTTATAAGGAAGGATATTCACTAATAACAATAACAACTTTCCTTGTGCCCCCTACACACTCACACACAAAGGCGTTCCTCCAGCGTGACTGAATGAAAAGAAGCTATAAAAATGCATTAATCTAATCAGTGTTGTGCTGCATCTAACTAGAATAGATGAGAAGGGACAAAGGGATTGCTAAAGACTGGGAAAACCCATCCAGAACATCACAACCACTTAATGAAGTCCTTGGCTGCTAAACAATTAATACGAGCCTACACTTTATTAAATATGCAATAAAGACTATTATGGCTAAGTGTGGAAATAACAGCCATTCTAGCAAGCATTAAAATGTCTAGCTCCATTTGAGGCTCATTTATGGAACCTCTCCCATTAAGGATACATTAATACTGCAGGCACAGTTGAAGGGCATTGGAAAGTACTCTTCTAAATATTAAAGATGGCTGTCACTGGAAAAATATGTTGTCAGCAAGCTGAAGAATTAGGGCTATGTAAATTTCATCACATCCCCTCACTTAATGACAAAGCAGAGATCAAAATGTCATGAAGGACAAAAAAGCTCTCCATATCTGATTTAAACAAAGTCAGACACAAGATGATTATTTAATGACCGCCTGCGTACACACACAGAGGACTAACCACACAGGCTTCAGATGTCTTTGGCTTTTAACATCAAGTTAGGAGCTTAAATGTGTAAGTTTAACAATTGGTAACACAATAGGGAACACAAAAATGTGAGACATATAGTTACTAAGTATTTAATCATTATTTCAGAATTATCCGGCCGTTACTTACTCTTTTTTTTGCTTCCAAAATAAAGTAAAGCATTATCATAAAAAAAACCATAGAGTCGATCATGAGTTTTTACCAAAGAATTCGCAACAAGTACAAATAAGAGATGGCTGGGTTCTCATATTCAGAGCACATCAACATATCTCTATGCAATGGTTCATATGATAAATTATGGAAATACACATACAATGATTTGTATATCTAATGAATTAATGCCCCACGAATTACATTACTCACTTAATCTAATAGTGACGTACTTAACATGGTGACGATGTACCTTAAAACAACTCAAAACAACATCCTAAACAAATACATGTTTACATTCAGCCTGTTCTCACTCCCAGGACATCAAATACTGACACTTTGTCCTGGTCCTAGTTACTTGAAATCAATTTACGTAGTGTTCAAATTTGTTTTTATTATAAAACCGCTTGAGATGTACCATCTTGTCTTTGAGTGGGTTCCAACATTTATCATAATCACTACAAAACAACAGAAGAATGACAGAATAAATTTTAAGTAATAGAAATGCAATTATAGATATGGAGTTGTACAGACAGACAGCAGACAAATTGACTCACAAATGAAAGACAAAAAAACAAAAACAAAGGCGAACCACAAACACTGATTAAGGAAAAACTGCAAACGTTATCAAAATAGGGGTGCCAAATATAGATAAGCTGTCTGAGTGCATCATGAGCTACAATCAGGCCTAGAAACATAAGATATAGGACAAGAGTGTCCTTGTAAAGATCAATGTTGTAATTTAACGTTGTGTAATTTACCAGCTATGTCCCGGGTGAAACCAAAAGTCTGTTTTATTTAATGTAACGTTGCACAATTTATGCTAAAGTCATCAAGCACTAACATCACTCATATGACCTATATGAATTGAGGGATATTGTTGTAAGTTAACAAATGTTCTTATTTGAACCCCAAACATTATATTTTTTAATAAACATCTTCAAGTAGTTTTGTTTCATAAACGTAACCGCTACCATTTGACACCATTAACCTTGTCCTATAGTATTGTTGAGCTGTGCATCATATAGAGATGCTAAAGTGTGCCCTGTGCATCGCTATGAGACACAGAGGAGTCTGACAAAGCATCAGAATTTAAGGACCTGGGAAAGAGAATGTCGTGTAACATCTACATATCATACGCTATACAGTGGGACGAAATGCTAAGCTAAACTTTGGTGGTTTATTGTACATTATTTATTTATGCCCAGTGTTAGAACAATCACCAAAGCGTATTCTCCTTCAGTGACACGTAGGGGAGCCTTTTATCAGTCCTCTCACCTTTATTTCACCTACTTCATTTCTGAAGCCGTATCAGTCTTCAGCACTGTAGCAACAGTGATGGCTCACAACAGTATTCAGCTTACAACCATTTGGAAATACTTTAACCTAAAACAGGATCAAGAAAACAGGAGAAACATGTGACATCAAAGCCATCTTTATATGCTACCAGCCCCCCCATCCTACCCAGGCGACGTAAACAAGCAGTACAGTCACTGATGCTGTGATATTCAAACAAGTTATAGAAAGCACAGTGCCAGTTACAAGCTTGCCACGTGGGAGTGCAAAGCATGAATAATACAGCATTGTTGTCACTAGGTTACGGTCAGGTCAGATTAAAAAAATATCAAAAGTAAAATATTTTTGCTTCTCTCTTCGAAATCAAATCACCATGTTGCCACATAAGTATGTGAGTGTTTCTATGCAAAAACACCAAATTAACATTCTTCTTCACCCACCCACACTACCTCCTGCCTTAATACTAAACATAAATATACTGTGGGTTGTTTAAAGCTGTTTCACAAACACCAAATTCTGTCTCGAGGTTTTCCTCAAGAGCACAGTCTGTGTAAGTGATGAGTGGCGTTAAAGCACCATCAAAATGATTTTACACATATTACTTTCCTTTAGAGAAACAGTATGATGATTTGCTCTGGATGTGAAGTATGATATGTCTATGAATGAATGGAAAACATTCTTTTCGGAATATATGGTGATAAACTTATCGTAATGAATCACACATTTGACAGTTGTGCGCTACTATCTAATGCCAGTTTATAATTGTGAATGTAAAATCTAAACTCTCGCTGCTCTCATGCTGCATCTTACATAATCAAGCAATGT
The DNA here is from genome assembly GCF_026936395.1 of Plectropomus leopardus. NCBI lineage: Eukaryota > Metazoa > Chordata > Actinopteri > Perciformes > Serranidae > Plectropomus > Plectropomus leopardus. The sequence continues at coordinate 14,091,577 of NC_142176.1, forward strand.
CCATGCCCACATTTTCCCTCTGTATATACTAATACATTATGAATAAAATTAGGAATGTTGATTTTTTTGAGTGTCCTATAAATTAAAAAGTTACGTTTCAATTAAGGTTAGTTTTGCTGTGGATGTAGACATCAAAAGGATGCAAACATCAAAAGTTTTTCACTTTGTGAGTGCCAACTCTTTTCAAGTTCACCAATGCTCTTTTCGTTTGGTCTGACATAATCGTTAAAATGTATCATGGACAGTAATCATCATTATCAGAACTTCATGTTCACCACAGCCCTACTCGTGGAAATATATCACAGGGTCTGCCTTAAGTAATGACTGCAAAGTGTAATTGAATTTGATCATATTCATCTTCATCACATCAGACTTCGCCCAGAGAAAAGAAAAAATGTGGAGCCCATCTTTCAATGTCCAACTGAAATTTCTTCAAAAGAGGGTGTGCAATTTCACCTTACTGACATTTGATGAGTTTAGATGGACCTAAGGCCGTAGCTGGGAATCCGCTGCCTGGAATTAAAGGCCATCACACTTTAAGCTATTTAATTTTGTAACCTGAAAATCAGTAGATTAAACTCATAATGGATAACAGTGATGTGATTACACTGGTTTAAAACAAAGGTCAAAACACTCAAAGCATTAGCTATGGTTTGTTGGGGTGTCTTCTTAGATTAGCGCATATGATTTAAGGTTAATCTCTTTAACAGTGTGTAAAATGCAGCCGCAATGTACTGCATTTGAATCATGGTTTGACTCTCTGTGGCTTGCCCTTATCTCAGTGCTATCCACTTCTCACTTTGTAAGAAGGTAATGTGAATTGAGGAATGACTTAAAGCAAAACTATACAACTTTTAGTTGATTGTTAAGTTTTATTCCCAAGACGTCAAATTCAGACTTGTTTGCTTGATGGTCAGAATAAAGCACAAACACAAATGGTTGGAATTTGACAACTTGGGAATGAGACTCAACAATTAACTAAAAGTAGCTTTAAATACACTTATGAAACATGGGTTTGTGGATCCTTATGGTCCATCAAGACAAGTCAAGCTTGATTTATATAGCACATTTCATAGACAGTAAGATAAAACACCATGTGCTTTACATAGAAATTACATATTTTAGAATAAGTATTTTATGTAATTTCTGTGTAAAGCATGTTGTGTTATATTTTATAGTGTATGAAATATGCTATATAAATAAGCTCTTTATTCATGTTGCATTTTTTTTTTATTTTTTTTAGAAATAAACTATCTATATGTCTTTATTTATGTCTATCCAGTTTTATCACTATTTCAATTAGTAATTTTTACATTAAATTATTGATTTAGCTTTTTTTTTGGGGGGGGGGGTGTTTACAATATATGTTGTGCCCTCCCTTTTAAGGAATGCATTATGTAGCCATTTTATTCCTATTGGTACCAATATAATGTCTCATTTGATTTGTTAACCTGTACCCATTCAAGTCAATAAAAAATGAATTATATGAAAAACAGACATAAATAGTGAAAGAATCAGTACCAAAATATACTAGACACAGGTTCACAAACATGCACACCCTTACACCTCACACACATACTCTCTCTCACTCTCGCTCTCTCTCTCTCTCTCTCTCTCTCTCTCTCTCTCTCTCACACACACACACACACACACACACACACACACACACACAAATTAGCCGTAGACTGTTTGGAAGAGAAATGTTTTAACCTGCATTTTAAAGTGTTCATTGTGGGGGGCCTCTGTCAGGGTGTTTCATCTATTTGGGGCAAATACAAAAGGCAAGCTCTCCTGCTTCAGTGATAGTACGATGTTTAAAAGACCTCTGCCTGTGGACCTGAGGGTTCTTGCTGGTTTGTATCTAATTAGCATGTTTTTTATATTCTTAGGTGCAGGACCATTTCGAGCTCTGTGTAAATGTTGAGCAATTTTAAAATCAATTCTAATTTTGACTGGGAGCCAATGCAGAGATTAAGGAACAGGTGTAATGCAGTTATACTTTTTCTGGTAAGAACACATGCAGCCCCGTTTTGAATGTAGTTGCTGCACATCTGATTTAAGGGAGGCGTGATGAATGGGCATTGCAGTAGTCTCGTCTGCTTGTAAAAATGCATGAATAAATTTCTCAGAGTCTTATTTTGACAGAGCAACTGTTGGTTTTGAAATGTGTTTTAAATGGTAGCAGGTTGATTTTGTGAGATGATTAACATGGCTCTTGAAATTAAGATTGCTGTTTATGAGTACACTCAAATTTTTTGCTTCACTTTTGTTCTCTAGAGACAGAAATCTGAGATTATCTGCAATTTTCTCACTCTGAACCTTTGCACCAAAGATGAAAATTTCTCATTTTTCTTTGTTCAGTTGCAAATGGTTCATAGACATCGATAGATAACCATAAATTCTCGAAAAGTAGGTAGGGCCTCAATTTACTTTAATTGTAGAGGGTACCAGGCTTTAATAGATAGAGGCCGTTATTACTAGTTCACTCTTATAATGTAAGTTTATGATTTATTTATTGTGGTGGCCCACCACAAATAAATGAATGTGTGGGAAACTCTGGTATTTAAAAAACAAAGTTAAATGCATCTGATTTAAAAAACTACTGTGGATCTTTCTGTAGTACATGCAACAGACTTGGACCTGAAAAGGCATCCCACATAAAGATCCAACTGAGATCTGATATGATAAAGAGATACACACTATGGATGCATATGCAGTACTTATATATTATGGTTACCTAAAATGCAAAACATTATATTGCATAAGCCTACACATCAACAGCATATCCTCCCAACAGACAGGTGCTAAAAAAAATAATAATTTTACACCTTTAATGGACAGACTGTGCTAAACTATAGCATATGTTACATGCACAATCACATGTAAACTGCAAGTGTTATGGATGTTACCAAACCATATGGTGAAAGACAATAATTAAGCATGCTTTTTAAAGTGTACTAAAACCTGATTTTCAGTCATAGTGAGGAAGGGAGAGGTAGCAGAAATTAACCCCTGAGAGCCTGAAAAAAATCCTAGTCAAGAAAGAACAAAGAAAGTGGGTTAAACACTAAATGGCTGTAAGGGTCTGTAAATTTAAGGTAATCAGCAGGAGATGAAGTGGATTATCCTCTTAGTAGCATGCACCTCTCAGATCATAAAACATATCCTGGGAGATTTGCAATGTTAGCTCAGAATCCAAGAGGCTTCAATCATTCCTGCATGTGCCAAAACAGATAATTTGTGTTGATAGCTATGCAATAGCAAGATATTTCTTGAGGTCATTAAATTCACGATCAGTATTTTAACAAGTAAGATCGACAACCAGCAAGATAAACAAGTGAAGTCCAATTGATGCTCATGAAGTTTCCTCTTGTATTCCCTGAAATAAATAAAAGCACTGCTTTTCTCTAACACCACAAGATCCTGAAAGAAGATGAATTTTGCATTGATCACTCTCTGCTCAGCTTTGTCATAATAGTGAAGCAGCAGTGGGTAACGTAGCATTTTCATTACATATCTGAGTGAGTGCTGGAAAGCTTGAGGGGGTCTCTGAAGGACTTATAAATCACCCCCCTAGAAAGGCCTTAAATTGAAAGGTTAGGGAGTTCTCCTCTTTGTCCAAGGCAAGGCAAGGCTTTGTGATGTTGATGAATTTAGAAAAAACAGAAAATTGTTCTCAGTGTCTCAGATGAACCCTTTTGAATTCTGATAAATGCTTCAGTAGTCAATATCAGTTTATTTCAGGGAGCGGTGGTGCATGTGTTTGACGTCAAAACTACTGCTGCCATACTTTGCATGGTCAAGACTTTTCACCTCATTGAGCTGACTTCACTGAGGGTGAGTTGACTCCATCAAATGTATGTTAATGTAGCAAGAACTTATTCCAGTACTAGCTGCTTAATTCAAATAAGATGGTAAAATACGCATTGGCACCACACTCCCACTTTACAGTAAGAAGCCATTCACCAGCTGGCCTCTTATAATCCTCAGAAAATACATTTAACTAAATGAGTGCAGCATCTACTTGTCTTGCTTAAACCTGTGGGTTTTAAGAGTCATGCAGTGCCAAAAAAAATATAAACAACACGGTATGTGGCATGTTAACTGATAATATAAAGACACAAAGAATAAAATTCAGTCACACTGGCACTCTTGTATGCCTGGTTAGCAATCAAACATGAAGAATGTGATTGCAATGTTTGGAGTGTTAAAATCATGTTTCCAAATCTAACAATAACTACATGAAAATGTACATTTATATGTAAAATTAATAAATAAAAGTGCTTTATAAACAGCTTTCTCCACCAGACCGTTGAAGGAGTGCTCAGTCCAGTGGGTTTCAGACAAGTATGAATTAACCAAACTCATATCCCCCAGCCATATTGCGGCCAGGCAATGTTAATCAGACAAACTGTTACATGTGTGCGTTTGTGCTTTTGTGGGTGTGTCTCTTGTGTGTCTCTCTGTATGTCTGTGTGTGTGTATGTTTGCGTGTGCATGCTTAAGTTGCACTTGTAGGCAGTGCACAGAGAAAGATATGTAAGATGTTTAAGTAGGGGCTGGACCTCGCAGATTCAGTGCCCTGGGCAAGCTTCCCCCTGACCCCCACAAATATGAACATTAACTTACATATACATATGCATGCAAGCAGAAATTTCCATCTCTCTCTCTCTCTCTCTCTCTCTCACACACACACACACACACACACACACACACACACACACACACACACACACACATATGCACACATGCATTTTGTCTTAATTTCAGTCACTGTGTGTGCAGAAATGGTTGTGAATTTGGTTCATTCATGCATTGTGTGCTCCGAGGAAGGTGACATTATTAAAATAATTGAGTTTCCATCCTAAGCTCTATTTACTTCAAATTAGAAAAAAGACCTTTTTATGTGCCTGTCATGCACTTTGTCAAAGTATGCAGTCAAACAAATTTCTCCTTAATATTTCACAAACAAAATTAACCTAGCAGCATCTACTTAAGAGTCTCAAACATTTAAATCCACCCTGTTGTACTGTTTTAGACTCTGTACTTTTAGTGTGCTGCAAGGTTTAATTTTAGGTCCATCATTCTTTTGACTAGATAAATACTTTGTGGCATATTGTTTACAATGTATTTGTTATCATTCAGATGCTACTCACCAGTGTGTGCTAGTAACACTTGCTGGCACTACCAATTAAGTTGCTCTCAAAAATTACCTGCACATCAGATATAGATTTTTGTACTAGTTTGGCAAGCCAGCAAATTACTGAAGTATATGTATATGTATAAGTGAACTTGATGGAAATGCAATTTATATCAACTATGCCTCATTTTTTAAAATTTAGAAATACTGAGCCGAATCACAATAAATCTCAGACGGACTGTCTCAAGTGGTAGTGAGTGTGATTACATCCACATTCAAAATGTTGGTACAAACTTTTTTTTTTCATAATTCTCTTATGAATAAAATCTCTCATTCAGCTGACTTTTTTTTATACTTATAGTGGAAAAAGAGCAGATTTTGACGAGATAAAACATTTCTAAAGCATGTCAACTTGAAGAAAATATATCCAATCTCTCTTTCCCACCTGAAAAGCCAGCCAGTGGAAGTATAACAAGGATAGATGAGGTGGGGAGAAGAGTGCAATGCCAAATGATCAGCTCCTTTCTCCAGGGATGAGAGTTTGAGATCGAAAGAGAAATGACATCCCTGAGAAGGATGCTAAATACCTGCCTCACTAGGATGTGAAAAACTCTGGAGTTGCCAGCCAAACGCTCCTGGTGGCTGCTGCATTGCAGCAACGAGTGTGCAATGTGGAGCATAGGAGGCAGAGACAGTTTAAAGATGTATTAAAGGAATTTTGTATTATAAAAAAATGTTCCCTTAACCAAAGTTTTTTTTTCTTTTTAATTGTAGATGTTGCAGTTATCGTTTGATGTTTACCATCTTAACCTGTAGACCATGGGGGCGCCCTAAACCTACTTAATCTTTAATCTTAGGAGGATACCTTTATGCTTTAGACAGAAAGAATGTTCTTTGTGCATCATGGCACACATCTGATTGTCAAATACAATAATTTTAACTATTGTCACAAGTAAGTTTGAATACAAACTGCTGTTTATGTTGTTATACAAGCTACTGTTTACATTGGAAGATGCAGTGGTGGCACTTGCAGCTTTTACCTGTGCACTGCTTTTGGTTGCTCAGCTGTTTACTATGTGCACTGCCTTGATATTCTGCCATATGCACCCAAAGTCGAGCTGAACAGATCTTAACTGCCAAAAACATCTTCAAATATAACCAATGCAATAGGCAAATTCAGTATATGGCTGGCAATGACAGGTAAAATATCAAGGATATGTAGAAATTGTGTGTTTGCACACAATTTCTACATATCCTTGAGCACACATCAGCACAGTTCTAGGAGCCTGCAGGGACAATATACAAATGGCAATTTTATGTAACTATTACTACATGACTATCTGGATATGTTATGTAAGCTTTCTGTTACAGCTTACTCAGCAAAGATGAAGCTAAAAGTCTTAGCTTGTTCAGTTCCCAAGTGTGTCCTACGTTGGCTACAGCAGCTGCTCTGCACCTCCATGATTACTCCCCAGCTGCTACTCATTGTCCCTGAGTATTTAAGGCAGTGACTTCAGCCACCTCAGATTTCGAATTTGTCTTGTTGCTCTGACAAGGGAGAGATAGGTTGAAATTCTAACCTGGCCCGCAAGTTATTTTTGCTGCTTGTCTCCGTGCGGTACACCCCATTTAAAGGTAAGGTAAAGACTTCTATCAAAGTCGACCAGTCTCCCGCTTGCTCTCCTTACTCACCCACCAGCCTTCTCCTGTGGCTTACCACCAGCTGGTGATCACTAGACTCAAGCTAACACTCTTCACTTGCCTACAGTCTTTCTCAGCAGTGTGCCCACTCCTTGTAGTCTACAGCCTGCGCCCCCCTGCTGCCTGCCGGCCTCCTGTTTAGCTCTAGTTACTCATTTCCTCCAAAGTGACTCTGTGCCTGCTCTGGGTCCAGAGAGAAGAACTTAAAAGCTGTATAAAAACACATTTCAGCTTACTGGAAAATAGAGAATACAATTTAAAACGTACTGACTGCTGAAGATATGTCACATCACAAACATAATATACAGCTAACTTGCCCAAACAATGCAAACTTTGGTGTAGGTGAAAATCTTAAAGGACTTCCCCCATGGACTTTGTAACGCCCTTCCATCTGGAGGGAGGTTTCAGAGAATCAAGCCTTTTCTCAATCTGAAGTTGCCGCCGCTTTGTCAGTGTTTTCAGTGTAAGATCGCGACGCCAAGAGGCATCTTTTGCGTCGACATGATGCGCTGCTGGACAGTGTTAGCTGAGTTTGCAGCCAGACAGATCCAGTTGTGGTGATATTATATGCCAGCGGACTGCTGGACCTGCAGTGGGACAGCATCAGGTTGAAACATGATATAAAGAGTGTGATGGGGCCTATAGGGTGGGTGGGAGTGGCAGTGTATGGGTCCAACAAACCCTGGACTTTCATGCAGTTTTCCATCCAGGTTTGAGCTATTGAACCCGGGGGTTTTTAGTGTCACTTTGCGGCATTACCCAGTGGCTTTTGTGCCACTGAACATGGGGTTATTTAAGCCAAAACATGATCTTTTCCTGACCACAACCAAGTGATTGTGCTTATATCTAACCACTTCACTACTGTGTTGTTGAGAAACATAGCCACCACAAAATGATGCACAAAAGTAACATAAATATGCATGCTTGCAAAAACATACATTGTGATTTTTTTTATTTGTTTTTTATTTTTGGTGATTGGGTTTAATGGGGAATACAGATGATTAGAAACACCTCAGTACAAAGCATAAAATTCTTCTTCACTCTCCTCAAAAAAAAAACACCATCATTAAGGATACAATGTTTGATTTTGGTTGAACAAAAACTGAACATCATAACCTTCATGAAGGTGTTTATTGCAGCTGCTGTATGAGATTCCATTAATTCTAGCACGGTGTTCTTAATAAGGCTGATACTGTAGTGATAACACATAACAATACCACATTCCATGAGATTATTAACAATTTAAAAGAGTGTTAAAAAAATAAGTCTTGCAGCACTTTTCAGACCTTTCATAAATATACCTTTTGTAAACCGAAGTTTTTCAGGAACCCAGGTTGAGTCATTTATTCTCTCTCCATTTGTGTGCTTACAGCTTTCAACATGAAAAACCAGCCAAGTTACAAGATGAATTGATGCCTCTAGTTGAATCATTTGTGATTTGTTCAATAGTTTTTGTTCGGAGTGCTGTTAGAAACCAGTTTACCGACGTAGGGAACATACCATCACCACAGTTTCACCTTTGCAACTGTCACATAATAGTGTAATCTGTCCGGAGGTGGAGAAAGTAATATGGCCACATATCTCCCGAGGTTTCAAAATACTGTTCCTCTGAAATCCCAGAATTGGACTGATTTCATGGCGCGTCACCCCAGATATGCCAATGGAGCGTGAAATTGAGTCACTCAATGTGAAAAACGAAGAAAAAAAAAATCTTTTCTCTTCCCATTTCTCTGCAGAGAAGAGCACAGGGTTTTTTTGCCAGTATGCTGGCACTGCTTTGGTCTTTAATTTCCAAAGCAACCAAGTGAAACAAACCTGTACATTCTAGACAAAAACAGCCATTTCACACACAAGAAGGTGGATGACATTTTGGAGCTAATCAGCAACTGCATGGGAGTGAGTAATGTCGTTATTCATGAAGCAAGGGGAAAACATGTCTCAGTTGATGGATAAATTTGATATTGTAAGTAAGATTGCTGCAACAGGTGTGATCAAAACTGCATTCTGGTACTGAAGGATATGTTCTAATGTGGCGGATGTCAAAACACAACTCGGGTGCTGGATAATATGTTGTAATTAAATACCAGACGTCATAATTTCCCTGCAAAACTATCATGGCCAGGTGTAGCAGAGAATAGTGAATTTTACTTTCTGTGCTGTTGTGGTACATCCCACTCTTACACCCCCTTCCACTTATTGTGCCCAGTACATGTCGAAGTGTGTCCTGTGTGTGTGTATGCCTGTGCGTGCCTGCGTGTGTGTGTGTGTGTGTGTGTGTGTGTGTCAGTCAGTCAGTCAGTCTTAGTGGTAGATAATAGAAGCTTTGCAGCACCATCACAGCTTTGATATCCACCTAATTTTCACATCAAACAGGGCCACAGTGATTATGTTTACATGTACATAATATTCAATGTTTTTCCCTTACTCCAAAAAAGGCAACGTGTTTTATTGGCTAATGACAACAAATATTCCACTATTATTCCTGTATATGCCGGGTCCACACTAGACACAGAAGCACTACAAAGTGCGCAGATTTTCTGTGGAGCACTGCTCGCTGCCTTTTGGCGCCCATGTTGAAGGCTTCTTACACTGAATGCGCCATAGCCCTGAGCTCTGCAGTGTCTGGTCTGTTTTTCCCTGAGCCGCAAGCAAATCTGGCAGGAAAATACACTGAAGATAAACGTATTATGAACCATATATTAGCTATATTAGACATGATATAAATTATCTGATTATGATTAATGATAAAATATGCATTCCATGCTTCCACATATTTATTTGTTGTGTCTAAACAGAAAGTGAGAGAGACAAACAGACACAGACATTAACCCACAGACACACAGGCAGACAGAAACCGATCTCAACATGTGATTAGAAAAGAGCAGAGGAGCAGAATTGCTTGCTGACTTCCAAAGAAATGCGCTTCTGGTGTGAACAGCCAGTTGACTGCTAACAGGTGGCTGCACGAAAAACTGACCTATCAGGGAGTTTCCGCTTACAGTCTGAACATGGCTTTACATGCAGCTGTGCATATGTGAGTAACGTGCAACGTGTCATTATGTCAAAATATGGAAAAAGGGAACTGCTGGAACTGCTTGTGCACTTGATTCTTTGCATTAAAATGGGAATCTTTCAAAGTTTTTTATTGGTGGTGGACTAGTTGGGCTTTGTGAATATAGCCCTCTCCTTTCATTCCTTCAACCATTTTCTTAAAAAGGTTGCCTTTGCGATATTTGGGTATATCCAAAAACAAGCTAATGTCAGTGTCCCTCATTATATTTAAAAGTAGGTTTGTTTCACCTTCTGACAAAAAAATGTGGGCTTTCTTTTGAGAAGGCATCTCTACCGAGTAGCGAAGTGAAGGGTATACACAGAGAAACGGGTACCCCCCTTCCTGAACCTGAACAATACCAGTATTTCCCACGTCTTTATTAGAAAATAATATATTCTGGTAAAAAGGTTTTATTCAGAATATCCAAAGTGAATATACTGTTAGATAACCCATATCAAATTCAGAATATTTCATATTTGGAATAATAATGGAGATGGGCCTGTCACTGTTTCTAGAGTTATATTTTGAGTGTCACATGCTCCAGTGATACAATTTCCAAGACCAAGTAACATTTATGGCATTTTATTTGAATATATAGCACATGAAAAGTCTAATTGGAAAAAAAAAAAAGTCTGTTATTCATCTGGCGTCTTTGCTCCTCCATAGGTGAACTGTCATTAACACATTTGGGTGGGCTTAAAGCTGGTAATCAAGACCTCTGACAGCCTTTAACGCTTCCCTTACCCTCATCTGCCAAGCTGTCAACGCTTGTCCAAAGTTCAAGACGATGTGATGTAGCCAATTAAAATCACTGTAATCCAGTTTGCTTGCAACTTTCTATCAAAATAATAGTTATATAATTATGTACTGCACAATATAAAGTAAATGTGGCACTGTCTAATAAAATCTACATTAATTACATGCATGTTAATTGTTTACATTTAAAGTTACTTGTATGTAATTTAAATTGAGTAAGGCCAGAGTTTCTATATAGAGAACAGTTCACGCAGACTATGGAGGGGGAAGAAAAGCTGGCTCTAAGGACCATCTCATCTGACCGTCCATTGTCCCTCAGCCTCAGAGAAAACAGATGGCGTTGGCTCTTTTGAAGCCGATAAAAAAAGATGGCAAAAGCAGAGGGAGAAATGCATTAGTGAACGTATAAAGCAGCAGAGCACTAATAATTGTTTTTGTGAGCATCTTTTGGTACACTTAAAAGGAAGATGTGACAAAGTCTGATCTTTTATCTTTCAGGGCATGAGACAGTGACTTAATTAACAAAATAAACAAGGCTGCAAGTTACAGATCAGGCAGACAGTAAATGACTCAACAAAGACAAAGAGGCAAAAGAAAATAAGGAATGCTTTCACTGGTGTAGTGCTAGTTTGGGGAGAACAATGTCCTGGGTTAAACCCTGGCCCTAAACTGTGTGATTAATTTGTTATCTACTGCAGACTTTTTTTTAAGTGGGTACCACATTTTACCAAATGAAGATGCACCTGAAGTTAGGCGCAAACTAAAGTCTCTTGTGTAAAAAGAGGACATGCTGCATGTCCAACCCCCATAATTGTAATGTAATGTCATTACAACCTTATTTTTCACTTTGATACATAAAGGTCATGCTACATGCCAATATGAATGTGATATTGGGCTAAAATGGTGGGGTACATCCCATGTGGACAAGCGCTTTTTTTGGGTTTGCCTCATCTACACTTCCTGTTGTAACTACAGCATTTTGGTGTCCATTATTCCCACCAGAAACCACTACCTGTAATAAGTACAGCTGTACAAGATGAAGAACAGGGCTGTACAATTACAACTAAAGTTGGGCTGGATTTCAACACCAGGGAGCTTTTTGTAATGACTTAAAAAAAAAAGAAATCATAGAGTAAAAAATAGCAATGCTTATTGTTTCAGCTTTGAAATTAAAAAATACTTTTGGTCTGAACAAGGCACATCAAAGTTTAGACACAGAATAACACAGAGCTATCAATGCTTTTAATGCAATAACACATTCCACACTGTAAAATTAAATTATCATATTTAACTTTAAAAAGTTAGTGTCTTGGCTGCCTTCAAATTTTAATTTGACTGGATTTGATGAGACAAGTTGAGGTACGTTTTTGATGATTTAACTTGTCTTCTCAAACTCAGTCAACTTAGAATTATAAGGCATCCCATTAACTAACTTTTTAAAGTTAAAACAAAAAAATGTTTTCCTTACAGTGTGTCTATCTCTACTTGTATCTCCCTCCCTCTCCTGTTTCTTTCACCCCCATACATACATCACCTCATGATGTTTTCCATCAAGGTCAAAGAAAAGTTTTTAGAAAAAGACAAAGGACATACTTTTTTTGACTGTACCCCAGGTGTTTATGCTACTAAATGTGGTTAGATCTAGGTCACATGACAAAATGTTGATTTGTGAAAGAAATGATTGGAGGTGTTGCTTTAATGATCTGCACATCCTGCCAGATTGGTACTGGACATGTGTAACTAAACAAAGAAAAGATGAAGGCTCACTTGTTAGCTACCTCCACACGCTATTTGTAGTTTATATATTTTATCATACCGGTATTTCAAATTTATGTCTGCTCAGCCATTTGGAGGTTCTTTTCTGGGCCGGATGTGGCCTGCTAATGGAATAAGCCTGATGTTGACTAACATTTGTGCGAGTAACAGCCTGTAAACTTCTACAGTCTTAGTCCAGGACTGTCCTGTAGATATCAGTGCCATTTCTCAATTTATCATCCAGACTGCCACGATCAATTCTGTCAAGGGCTACACTTGGGTCGAGCAGCAGTGATGCAGAGCACCCAGAACAATCTGCATTCATCAGGCACAACCTTGACCTGGCCATTTCTGTTTTCTCACTGTTGAGATAATTACAGTGATTTTTTTTCTCTCCCCATCTTCGTCTCTTTCTTCCACTTTATGGAGATGACACATTCACTACAATATTAGAAATTTTACATTAGTTCTGAAATAGGCATAGACTGAACAATTCATCAGGGTTATGTTTAAAAAATGTGTAAGGAGAGATTAGGTCATCATGAAATAGTCAATCTTACACTTGCTGGAGAGAACGGTATTCAGTATGGTAATCCAAGGGCAAGGGTCTACAGCCTCAACAACCACTTTTTTGCTGAGTAATTAAGTACCTAAAACAGACTGAGGCAAAGTTTAATAGCAAAGAGTAGGACTTGGTCCCTTTTAAAGAACACCTGCAGTGGTGTTTGCATTCTGATCAGCACCACTTAACAACCTTAAAAACTTGCTTAATAGCAATATAGTATGGTCTTAATCTCTTGCATATTGGGTTGTATGCAGTTTACCATTAATATATCTTACATGATAGTAATGAACAAAATGTTTACTGAAAATTCCCAGTTCTCTATTCTCACTCCTTCCTTTTTGTGTAAAAGTTATAGCATGGGAAACTAGAATTATCACCTCATGCTTGAATGCCTTCATGTTGCAGTTACAGTTTACATCCATGTTTGTCCAGACTCATGTAGCCATGACAGTTTACAGTGCGACAAATATGGATCTTGCTTCAAAAAAGCTACATATTCCAAAAACTGAATACTTCGCACACAGAAGTAAAGAAGATCTATACAATCTCTACAGTTTTAATGTGGAAACCCAAGATTAGTGTCACCAATTCAATGTCCAACCCAATGTATCCAGTACAGCTATGGCATGAGTAATAGACAGAAAACTGTTTTTGCATAACATGATGATTTCACAATTACGTAGACCTTCAAACTTTTGGATATAAAATGTCATCACTTTGAACTGTGTGAAATTATATCATAATTAGTGCATAATTAGTGCATGAATTCTTGACCTTAAATCACCAAATTGTAATCACTTTATCCTTAAGACCAAGTGGGTGTTTTGCCAGATTTGAAGAAATTCCCTCATGGCCTTCCTGAGATGTGTTCGCAAGTCTGAGACTGATGCACGGTTACAGTATCCTCGACTTCTGACGTTTGACCACCAAAATCTAAGCAGTTCATTCTTAAGTCCAAGTGGATGTTTGCGCCAAATTTAAAGAATTTCACACAAGTCATTCATGTGGTATTGTTTTCACAAGAATGAGATGGAAGAGATCACAATAAATTTTGACCACCAAAATATAAGCGGTTTAATCCTGAGTCCAAGTGGGCGTTTGTGCCACATTTGAGGATATTCCGTCAAAGAGTTCTTGAGGTATGGCATAAACAAGACTGGGACAGAGGACGGACAGACAACCTGAGAACATAAGCCTTTGGCTGCAGCTGTAGCCGGCGGGCAGGCATAAAAATGAACATTTCTCATTTGATCATAATTAGAAACATATTGCTGTTCTACTTGTTGATTACACATTTAGTGATAGCATTGAAAACAAAAATGGATATTTAGTTGTTGACCTATCAATCAGCTTGAAAGTGCCAGCAGAGTCAATGTGCTTTGCTTTGAATTCTTATGGTGTTTCTGCCCCCCTTTTTTTATACACTTGGATCACAGATTATGTCTTGAGGACTCTTGATGTAAGATGCTGCAGCACAAAGCGCTGATCCTCCCCTCTGTGACTGCAACAAAAAGTCGGGTCTCACTGATGTGAGGGGCAGAATAGTGAAAGCACTGCTTCTGGAGAAGGACAACAGGGTGTCATTTGGTTCTTTTGAGCAGCATCGAGTCATCTTTGTCATCAGGAAGCACCCCTGAAAGTGCATTCATCGCAGCTGCCATCTCTCACCTGACAAAGCACAGCAGTCTGCACAAATTGTGTGCAATCCCAGCAGTGGTGTTCTCGGCACATAGAGAAGAGCCAGCGAGGATTAACTGTGATGACCAAGACGGGGCAGAACAGGCAGCACTTGATCAGTGTACCAACAGATAAAAGTGATCCTTCACTGTCATTTCACCAGCTGAAGAAGAGTATATGAGGAGGATGGTTGCTTCTGCCCTTTTATACTGATAGCCTCCATCAGGTTGAATATGCTCATCTTGGTTGCCTGAGCACATACAAGCAGATTTGAGTCTGTAGAGACACTGACATAAGTGCTCTTGTGCTCTTAAAGCTCTGAATTACAGAACAGAAAATGAAAAGAACTTAAGGTTGGGCATTTTGTTGGGCAGTTGTTGTCATAGTGACATTTTTCAAGTTGAGCAGTCATTTTCTTATGTTTTTGGCTAGTCAGTGTGCTGTGCAGTGTAGTTGAACAGACTTTGTTGTGTGGGTGAGTGCTCTAGATTGTTATGCTACTCTTTGGTAGAGGCTGCGGTGGATGCGATGCAGCGGCATACAGGAAGAGAGACTCTGCACTGTAAGACTCCAAGATAACATTATCCCCTCTCTTCTGTTGAGAAGTAGTGAATTTAAAGCTCACCGCAACTTAATATGACACACTCTCTTGCTTTTGTTTGATATCAAGTGACTACAAAAAACATTGTTGCGCATTTGCGATCTGTTGTTAGTGCTGTTAACTTGTTTACTATATTACGTGAATGCTGATGTCACACTGGACATCCTGCTGTGCACATTCAGACTGTAAAACTTGGAAAACCCCAAATGGTTGAATATTCACTTTTAACGGACAAATCTGATTCAACTGGCAAAATTCTGATTTGGGTAGAGCCCTAATCATATCAGTGTTTTTAAAATGATGTAGTTCAGATTACATGTATGAGCTGAGTGAGCCAAGCAGCAAACAGCTGCAGACCACTGCTCGAGACCAACAAACAACAAAAGCAGACATTTCTATGAGAGGTCAGGACATTTTCAGGCATGTTTGCTGAGACAAAACTGGGTATTTTACAGGAGCAGTGTGTAAGGTTTAGGGGGATAAAAGGCATCTAGCGGTGAGGATTGCAGATTGTAACCAGATGAAACTTCTATTGGTCACACATTCCTTTCTTCACACATTACCCCTCACCTCAAACAAATACTCGGCTCGGTCTCATACACACACAGCGAGAGAGATAGTTGGTATTGGAGCAGAGGGCAGAGGCTGAGTGAGCAGGCAGGATCGACATGCTCCAGACTGGGTTGCCAGGTAGCGATACAAATTAATGGCTAACTGGTGAAACTAGAGGTGTGTTAATACAAACGGTTATTAATGGGTTTAATGACAGAGTGGAGCTTTCTCTGTGAGAGTTTTTTGGGGTCATTTAAAGGCTCGGTGTTGCATGTGAGCCGCTGCCACTGTGTTAGCTTGTGCTAACACCCTGGAGACGGTCCTTCAGTGCTGTGCCTAAGCTGCTTTATGATAGCAGATAGTTGATAATCTGGTGGGGAGCCGGCTGGTTGGGTATCTGACCCTTGACCCAATCATGTCCTCTTTCTCTAAAACTACGAAAGATGTCCACACTTGCAACTAATGTTTGGCTCTGTAGTCAGCATACTGCACTTGTTCTACTTATTTTTCTTCTTCGTGTTTATTTGTGGTTAAGAAACCAACCTTAAAGGAGTACCACCAAATATTGAATCAGGGTGTGTAGATGCTTCCCTTGTTGTCAATGAAATGAAATGAAAGTCTGGCTTCGTGTTATGGGTGCTATTTATCGGCTATGATATTATTATCAGAATAATCCATACATAATGTGATGACTTGGGATGAGAGTCTTATTCTCAGGTGATTAGACACTAAAGAAAACATACTTTTTATGTTATGCTTTATTTCTACCAATATTCTACCTAATTCCTACACAGCGGACATTTAAGCCAAAACCTGATCTTTTCCTTTTCCTGATTTCTGTGCTTAAACCTTACCACGTTTCCACAGTGTTATCACAACAGCAAATTAAAACGTAAAGAGCTGTATAGTTTCAGCGTATCTGCTATATAACAGTCATACAAATTTAACACATGAAACGTACAAATGTAACACATACTTGGCTTTCAGAAACCCCCAGTGCCAACGTTTATTCTGTCGATTGGCCTGTTAGAGGTTTTCATCAGCATCCAGTCAACATCAACATGCTTGGGTGCTAGAGTGTGGTCAGAATGCCAAAATCACAAATGAATCTCGCCTTTTCATCATCATTGCCTGTGAGCAGCAAAGCTCTCAACATCGTAGGAGTGTGGTAACGCCACATTATGTGTGCCACTGAAACCTTTCTGTCACACATCCCATCTCTCTGCTCAACGTGGTGACCCTCAGAAAGGATACACACAGATGGTCACAGAGACAACTTGGCGCACCTTCTGGCGGAGAAGGAAAAAATAAAAATGCAAAAATATGAACATTTCATTACTGTGTCATTTGGCAAAGGGATGATGATTAAAAAGATAAATCTCCCTGTGACGGGTTTATGTTTTATGGAGCATGGATAGTTTAGTTCAGGGGTGTTGGTTATTGGCAAAACAACATACACATTTCTTTATTAGCATCTGCTAGGGCTAAGACAGTTACCTATGACTCATTTAACAATGGCAAGCACGGTTCATTGATAAAGGCAATACTTCAATAAGATACACTTGATGGTGCCCATACGTCTCTTGGCGTAAACGGTTAATGCCACCACTGTGTGTTTGATGAGAGGGATCCAGATTGTGAAATGTGCCCTTAACAGGAACACAAATGTCATTACTGTGCTGCCAAGAACAAATATTTCGTTTACTTAACATGTATACATTGTCTTGTACCTAAACAACACTCACAGTTTGGTTTCTCTGACAGACAGATGGTGTAAATGGAACATTTAGTCTTACGTATGGAGATGAAAAGCGCTTGACCATGAAACCTTCATCTTTTGCCAGTGTATTAACTTGACTTTAAACATTATACACAGTCTGTCACTGTTTCATAATAACTATACTGTATATAGAAGCTGAGATTCAGTGACAAGGTTGAACATAATGAGATTCGCCTTCTGGATTTATTATAGCTGACATGAGTTTCTTCTCAGGGTGGACACAGTTTGGTGACCTCCGGTTATAAATCCACTTTATACCAATTTAAACCTCTGAAAGTACTGCACGTACATTTTCAGCAGGACCTTTCTGCCTTATTCTCAGACATTCACAAATAATTGGGTACCAAAAAACCTATTGCACAATAAACAATTTGTTGTCTGTGCTCATCTTCCTTTTGCATCCTCTTGACCTGAGACCTTGATGAATGGTTGCCACATGTTTGCGGTTGAGACTTCTTTTAACCCCAGTGGGAACATATATTTGTTATGCATTGATTACTGGAATTTGTAGTAATGAAGTAATTTCTCTGCATCCCTTTTTAAAAGAGTGTATTGATTTTTATGAGAATGAATGAGAGCCCTGTTTAAGTTATGAAGGCATGTCTTCTTGTATGGTGTGTTTATTGATTTATGTGGCTTGCAATGGTGCAGCTATTCAAACGACACATATTTGTTAAGGACAATGGAGGACTAAATGAAAGCTACCGAGAATAACGAAAGTAGTGTTCCATCACTGTTGTCCCATGGGAAAAGGCTTATAATGAAGTCAGGTCGAAATATCTACCGGACTGTATAAGTAGTAGACAGAGAGACTTTTCGACATCATATCAAAAGTTCTTCATCAGTTCTGTAGGCTTAAAGGGATTCACAGGCACATCATATAAGTAAACAACTGATTCGCAAGACACAAATTAGTTGACACGAAATTGAAAGTAACTTGTTAAAAAAGGGCCTAAAAAAGGGCCTGATGATAGCAGCTCAGGTTGTGATTCACTCTCTTGTACCCATGTGGAATAATTTTGTATTGATTTGCAACATAATTCCACAAGGGGACGAGGAAGCCTTCATTACAAAAGCTGTGTAGACGCATCTTTATACAGGGTCCACATGAAGTGTCAGCATTCGCAATTTCCAAATATAGAAAGATAAAGTGTCTTAAAATGGCTCAATCTATGTTTCAGTCAAATAATTAACAGATAAGGGTTTTGTAAGATCTTTTTTGTTGTAATTTTGGCAAACTGACCCTTTAATCACTGGTTCAAATACTGCGTTTCACTAAGAAAAGCATGATTCTAACTGAATCATTTGAGACAGCTGTCCCAAAAATAACTTCTATGATTGATAAGTAGATGATCTGCATGACATTTTCCTATTTGGTTGTTCTTGTCTGTCTTAAATTTATTTTATTTCATGTTATTTTATTGTTTTACTTTTTTGTAGAAGTTAGAATATCTGCCTGATATTTTTATGATTGCGCATTTTAACACAGTGGGTGAAATAGGATGGACCTACCAAGCCCAAATGACAGGGGCACTCTGGCCATCACCTGCAAAATGTCAGTCAAATTAACACATGCCAACCAGAAGTACACAAAATGACCATAAAGAAACAAAAAACGACTACCAAGAGATGCAAAACAGATGCAAAGAGATTCACCGTAACTACAAAAAGGGGCAAATCAACAACAACGAGACACTGAATGACTACAGAGGCACAAAGAAACTCTCAAAATGATTATAAAGAGGTTCAAAATGAATGCAAAGAATTTTAAAATAACTACAAAGAGATGCTAAGTAACTACAAAAAGATTTAAAGTAACGACAAAAAGATTTAAAGTAACTACATAGAGATGCAAAGAACTACAAACTTATGCAGAATGACTACAAAGAAATGCAAAACTACAAAGACAACAACAACAAGAGACATTAAACATCTACAAAGATTCACAAAATTGGACAAAACAACCGCAGACACACAAAAAAGCCCTCGACAGACAAAATTACCACAGAGACTCAAAATCAGAGAGATGTGCAATGACTGCAATGAGAAGTAAAACAATTAAAAGAGGCTAAACATAGTCTGTGCATCTTGCTGCTATGTAGGAGAAATGGTGGGGGCCTTCTGCATGTCTGTCCCCAGGAGCCCATTGTGTCAAAAACCATGAGATGAGGGGTAGATGTGCTATCCTAGATATGAATTGCAGAATAAAATAGTCTTTTCTTTTCAGCTGTCAGTGGGTTCTAGTTATAATCTTGCCCTGATGACGATTCAAGATAAATGATTGATTGCAGATTACAACAATTCGAAGGACAGCACATTTTATAATGCCTCCTACACCTTATTACTTAATTACAGCTTCCCTGTTGAGGAAAAAGAAACATCAATGCTTACACAATACTAGAAAAGCACAAGCAAAGAATGGCATGGCAACCCCATATTATCTCCAATTTATCTAAAATTCCATTGTGAGTAGCTCTTATCACTGATTAGCCTTCAAGTAAAAAGCCCTGATTTTTCAAGAGCCTTATCAGATGAGGAGAGCTCTTATCAGCGTGACTCTATTGATCGCGCTGTGCTCTAACAGAGGAGTATATGGAATGGCACTCAGGAGCAGGAAGGAGGTGCTTGTATCTACAGTGCCCATACCAATGTGTCATCCGTGAAGCACTGATGGTTATCAGTTTTCTATCTCATACTTTCTTTATGTAATTCCTACAGGGAGGGATACCCACTGGCTTAAAAGAAGAAAATACCTTGAATACATAAAATACGGTAAAGATTAAAACATTCGGCAATAAGTTTGTGCATTTGAGAGCGCTTTTCAGAATAACTCCAACTTTCTGACTTTCTTCTATCGTCATGCTTAATAAAGAAAATGTCCATCTCTTTCTGAATTGCGGATGACACATTCATTCTGCAAGTCTTAATCTTATAAGCGTATTACAGAGTATATGCCCGAAGCAATTATGCGTGATGAGAAAAGGATGTCTGTGTTGTGTCTTGTTACATTACAAATCTAATTCTTCACACAAATCATTTACATGCGACCTTAACACGACCTATATATCTCTTTAGTGTTGCTATCCAAGATTTGCTGTCACCTCATGCCACAACAGCGCGACATTAAACTTATTACATCTTCCACTTTACAGGCAGAAGTTTGGAAAAGTTAATTTGTAGGTCAGGTGTTTGCTAGGAGACACAGAGTAAAGCATTAGGAATGAGTTTGGTAATGATAACTTTGCCGCTGGAGGCATATACAGAAAGAAATCCAGAATTGTAATAGAAACTCCTGGGACTGACATTTCTGGCAATCACACTCTGTATTTTCAAAATACAGTACATCACACGGTGGATCAGGCATCCTCAGAGGGAATAGGGTGGGGTTTTTTTTGGTGGGGGGTTTCTTTTTCTTTTATTCCAGTTTATTAAGTTATTTTGTGCGCATAAGATTTATGCACCTTGATAACTTTTTCATCAAGTAAATGTAGAAGTGGTTTTAATGATCAGTGACAAAGAACGAACAAACCAAACACTGGCTATAGATAGAGCTATTCACTTACTACCGCAGCCACAATAGTTACTATTTCCTACGCGACACGAGCATCAGAAAAGCAAGATTTTTGTAAACATGGAACTGCTTTAATTTGTTTTGTTTTTTTTGTTTATTTGTTTTTAATGGTTTAAATCACCTGTTAAAGGAAGGAGAGGAGAGGAAGAGACCTGATTGTCTGGTAGTTATCAGAGGAAAAAGGTGAACACACATGTAGGAGAAATTTCAGCTGGTGCAAGCTGCAATCCGCACTGCAAGATGCCACTAAATCTCCCTAAAATCTTACACACTGTTCCTTTAATCAATATGAATTTATTCAGATATGTGAATAGTTTTTCTATTCTTAGAATGAACCCACTTTACAAGAATAAGTCAACTATGGTTGCTTAGTAAATCCTGCTTATGACCTACTTCCACTTCATCCATTTAATCAATGAAGTAAATTCATTACACTTGAAGAGGGAACAATCACATTGTTCACAAGGATACCTGATATTGACCAAGAGCTATCCTCCAGATCCCACAATCCAGCAGAGGTTCACTCAGCCTCTTCAGGGATTCAGTGTGGATCAGCCCTTGTCACAGTTGTGTAATATAGGCCAGGATTAGGGAGTTAAAATAATGAGCCGAACAAGCAGATGGGAGTGGGAAGGAAACTTTTCCGCTCAATTTAAGAGAGACACTTTTGAAGGAAAACTTTAAGAAGACAATTATAGCATGACGTTTCTGAATTGTTCATCGGGATGACTTGAGATTTCGAACGCAGCGGAGCAGATCAAAACAATTATTTCCTCAGTCATGCCACACTTGACATGACAATGCAGAAAGCCATAATCATTTCGGTCCTTAGCCACCATAATTAATAATAGTCCTTCCAAAACACACGCTTTGGAGTACTCTGCCCCACAGGGGACAGGCATATGTAATTATTCTTCTTAATTAGCGGTCTGAAAGTGTATCTGATTAAGTTGTAAGACGGATCTTTGTCTAATTCAATTTGGACTGCAGTCTGCAGCAGTTTGAGCACATCACACCACTGACTGAACATAACCGTTCCTGCAGTGCAACAACAGATTAAACACTCAGGCCATTAGGTCTCACCTGTGAGATAGCTAAAAAAATTGTGGCCGTGTTTGTCACGCTGTAGTTGGTCAGCTAAATTGCATTTTACTCAGATACAGCATCAGGTATTTACTTGTTTGGTGAGTGTCACTACCCTGAGCTTGATTCAGCCCTCCAAAGGCCACATACAGTGACACAATATGTTTGAGTTTGATTACGATTTAACTGAGATTCCTTTCAATTTGAATTAAACCAAGGGGCACTTTTTCAATATGAAAGTTTGGCATTACTTTGTTAAGGCTATGGAATCAAAATTGTTACAATAATAACTGAAAGGACAGTAGGCGAGTGCAGACCTCCTCCAAGGCCAAGTGCCATATCTTGCATTGTTAACAAAAGTGAAAAAATGATTTGTGTATCTGCAAAGTTATTCAGATCTGCTCCAAAATATAATGGGTTCTTCCTTGGCCTATGCTACACTCCTCCACCAAGTTTCATGACACTTGACCAGTAGTTTCTCTACTGACAGACAGACAAACCAATAGAAAATAAACTGAACCGAAAACATAACCTCCTTGGCGGAGGTAAAAATATGATTATGGGTGAAGGAATACTAGTGGTCATGGTGTGAATAATTTAATGTTGTATAATTATTGAAATTGAGAAATGAATAAGGGTCTCACACAGCCGATGGTCACTGGTCATTGTCGGGCCATCAATGAGTGTCTGTTGCTGTGTGTCCTGCAACCTTGCATTTGGCAGCCCTTGTTCAATGGTGTGTCCAGACTTTCTATTTTTATTTGGGTGGCCCAAGGCCTGTCAACCTATTAGAACAGAGTATGGCTTCCAAGTAGCCTCAGTGTACCTGAGTCGAACACTGAACCTAATAGGTAATTTTGTAATAATCTCCTCTTTCCTATGCTGCACTTTTTACACTTTTCATAATGTCTGTGATGATTTATAGCATTTATTTATTTATTTTTTTGTTTGGTAAAGTGTTGTTTGTATTTTTGTTTTAATGTGTATTTATGTGAAACAGTTGACATCCTGGGACACAAGACAAATTTTAGAATTATTTCCGACTATAAAGTGAAATCTCATTGAGGCACTGACTTATGCAGGAGTGGCATGAAGTACAAGCACTGCTGTGGGCTCACACATCTGCGTAGCTTTCATTTACCATTATTTGTCTCCATTACCCATACGTACTTTAATTACTAACATTGCAGTGTCTTACATTCATGTTTATAGTTTAGTTTAAAAGACAAATAGACCTGTCAAACACAACACAGCATAGTGACACCGCACAAATGTAAAATAAAAATGCTCTGCAAAAAATAAAACAGATCTTTTTCTTCCTCTGTGGTGTTTTGGCAGGCCAGGCACTATTCTGGCACATAACGTCCTCTCATGGTTTAAGACTGAATGGCAGCTATAAACATTAATTCAGTTTCATCTGATTTAAAGACATAATAATATAACAAGATTTTTTTTCCAAAAAAAAGAACTATTCAGATCCTTCACTTAAGTAAAAGTACTTACTGTAAAAATACAAAAAAATAAAACAAAAAATAAACAACAAAATAAAACAACCCAGAAAACACCCGTAAAACTAAAAAATATTTTTTAGAAACCCCCCTCAACATTATTTTAACAAAAAAAGAAAAAGACTTAAATGTTTATCAAAACAGTTGGCAACTCATTTTCTGTCAATTGACTGATTAGATTAGTCAACTTATCATTGCAGCTGTACTTGTATAAACTGTTAAAACAACAAAATATCCTATTTTACAAACTCTTC
Organism: Plectropomus leopardus; assembly: GCF_026936395.1. Classification (NCBI taxonomy): domain Eukaryota; kingdom Metazoa; phylum Chordata; class Actinopteri; order Perciformes; family Serranidae; genus Plectropomus; species Plectropomus leopardus. The sequence goes on from NC_142176.1 coordinate 14,115,572, forward strand.
TTATGTTTTTTTTTATGCAAAATCTTAATCTGTATAGTAACTAAAGCATTCAGATAAATGTATTGAATAAAACAAGTTCAATAAAAAATGTAGTGGAGTAAAAAGTATAAAGATACATAAAAAGAACATTCTCAAGTACAAGTTCCTAAAATTTCTACTTAAGTACAGTACTCAAGTAAATGTACCTAATCACAATCCACCACTGCTTTCCCCTCATCTTCACATACTTTGATGGACATTGTTGATTATCATGTCACTAATCATAAGAACCAAACTATGCAAACCAAGCTTTGCGTTGGGTCAAAATAATAATAATCCTGTTGGGTCATGAAGGCAGGGACAGAGTGAGGACTAGGCTTTCCTCCCTGTTGTTTTGGCAGTTCTGTCCAGTTCCATCAAGCAAAGAGCTCCACTGCGCCGATCCAGGAGTGGTGATTGCATTGACAAAAGTTTTTTGCTAAAATAGCGGGCATATTGTACATGCAGCATGACTCAAGAATTTCTACACAATCCCTTTTATTTGTATGGAATGATTCATTAATGTGTGTCATCATAATAAACTTTTTCATCCTTTCAAATGCCACAAGAGTGAGTCAGGATGACAGCTCACCCTGTCAGAACTGTCCAATTGATCAGACACCTGTCAATTCATGTGACTTATCTTTGCCTGTCATGGAAAGGGCAGTGTGAACTTAAAATGGAGTGTATGCAAAATTTAAACAAAAGCCAATTAAAACTAGAAGTGACATGAACCATGAATCCACCAAAAAGGCACAGGTCCAGTGACAATCCCCAATGAGGCTGCACTCTGTCGCCTGGATCCACGTTCACAGGCAGGGCAGCATCATAAAACAGCAGAGCTCAGCAGCTCCTCCGAGACCACAAAAAGCAACAGACACTGGTGGTGGTGGTGGGAAGCAGGGGTCAAGCATCAACCAAAGTGCAATGACGGCTACAACATGTCAGGCAAGGTGTTAAATACACGAGACAGTGAGGAGAAATGTCCAGCCCAGAGAGAGTTGTAATCAAAGCGTGGGGATAAGTCACCATTACAGAGCTGTGTATGCAAAAGGCAGATGCTATAGAGCACGTTTTCCTCTAATCTTCTCACTGTGTACACAACATTGCACGATTCCTAATGTAAACCGTAGTCATCATGAAATCACACACACACGAAAGAGCTGAATGTCTACATCCTGAAGCCCCCACAGTTAGCCGTAGACTGAAATATACAGCCCCATAAATAAACCACAGAGGGCAAATGATGTTGAATTAGAGTGGGATAAGATTGCACATCAGGTCAGCATTTTGTGGTTGTTTTAGGAGGCTCTCTGTCTAATGTGAGACCCAAGTTAAATGATATCAGGTGAAAGGTTAAACACAACACATGTAGAGACAATTGAGGTGCTTTCGTTCCTCCAGCTAGTCCCTCACATACACAATGCAGAGGAAGTGACCATCTCCACTCCAAGCATCACGATGCAACAGATACTCATGCCACTGTTTTGGTTGGTTAAATTGCATACAGGGCTTCCCATGGAATTGCTTTGGTTTATTTTGGGTTTTTTTGGTTGAGGGATTTACTGTATGCCACAGTCATATTTACCAAGATTTTAGAGGAGGTTTATTGCAGACTGTATGCAGCATTGCCATCAAATTGCCAGAATAAAATTAGCATTGTACGTTTCTGCAAACATTTGCAATAGCATTTGTAAGTTTCATGTAGTAGAGTTTTCTGCCTATTAATTGTCATGTCAATGACATACTGGTGTCCTGTGGCACCACTGGGCAACATATCTGACAGAGTGTTTGCTGCTCGCGTGTGTATTTCCTAAACATGCTTCTGAGCTAGTGATGTGGTCTAGGCTTGGGCAGTGGTTGTTATGGTTATTACAGTATACCTGTGTATTTAGAAACTCCAAAGGTATGTTTTTCAATACCATCATGCATACAGTTGCTTCTCTTTATATCAAACTGGTTGTATGTAGTGCATAGTATGCAACACCAGAGCATAGTCTACAGTCTCTACTGCTTGAACAGGCAGGTGAGCTGAAAGACGACGTAACACCCAGAGGTGGATTGATAAGTTACAGGACTGTAAACAGCTGGCAGAGATAGACTGATTTATTTCAACCAAACCGGAGCTGGTGGTTGTCAGAACAGTGGACTTACTGGCTAGATTACTATCAAGTACCAAGACAGTTTGAGTGACTTTATTTTTTTTCTTCGCTTTGGGTTTCCAAATGTTATTGTAAGGTATGCGTTCTAGCGCTTCTACTGTGTTTCATGTTCTGAATGTGATTCATTATTGTTATATTGGCTGGCTCATCTTCTGGTGGACAGATGAGAGTGATGATGTCTGCTTCAAGCCTTTGCTTAACACATATTTGCTGTTTGTGAGGGAAGGCTGTTGTATTTCATGTTGCTAACGTCAGGTAGCTTTAGTTTGGCCTTCAGCAAAGCAAAACTCTTCTCTTGGTATCTGCTCTGCTGTTAAGAGTGAGTGAGCTGTCGTCTGGTGGCTGTTTAAAGTTTTGTCTCAGTTTGTAGTATTTATATGTAAATCTGCATTAGCTTACTTTTAATGCAATCGTAACTACCATGTGGTAATTTCAGTGTTTCTATGCAATTTTCAAGCACTTATATGCCTGGCTGTTCATCACAGTGGGTGGCCTTTTTTCAGAGTCCCAGCTTCCACTCCTGCTAAAACTGCTGCTTTGTCTTTGTGAGGGCTGCCTCTACATGTTTCCTCACCTGCGGTCCTACATGACCGGTTTGACTTATTGTTTCTTTTCTTTGTTTTTGGCTAATATAATTGGTTTGGCCCTGCAGCCACAGCTTGCACTCGCCACAGTTTGGGGAGACTTTCTGTTTAGGATATGGGGAATGCTATCATTTCCAGATGAGGATACAGAACAGTGTGTAGTTTGGTTCTTTATCTTCTTACTTGGGTTTTTATTTGCTCGTATTGTATTTTGCATTTTCTCTTTCTTTGTTGTGTAAACTTTGTGTGGCTGTGTTTGACAGAGTGTTTGTGATGAGCTGTTTTAATTGGAATTACCATATTTTAAAATTATAATTTTAAAAGACAAATGTTAAATAAAATTAATGTTTATATTTTTGGAACCACATCTCTAAGTAATTTCAAACCCAAGAAAGTCTGGACACACCACTGCTCGATTAGTGGTCTGCTGTTGTCTGCCTCTTGGCAGCCGTTCAGAATACAAATTCAGCTCATATACATCAGTGTGAAATGTACCATATCATTAACATATTATTCATTTTACTCTGTGGACTGGATTGAACCCAGATGAGGAGATCCATAGCAATTGCATTATTTTAGTTTGCAGCATACAGCATGTTTTTGACCTGGTCTGAGTAAAACCTCTCTGTGGCAAATGAAAATTTCACTTCTCTAACTGTAAAGTGTGACGTACTCTTACCAAAAGGGACCACCATACTTTATGTCAAACACGGCTGCTATTTAGGTTTAACAGAAATGTACCATACAAAATGCATTAGATTAATGGTATATAGCTATATGTTCAAAGTGTGTGCATGTATCTGTGTGTGTGTGGCTGTGTGTGTTGAGGTGTTATGGAACAAACCAAGCCTCTTTGAGTCCAATTCAATTTCACAACTCAAAGTAAGATACCTGCCAATACTTTATCTGTCCAGGCGTGAAAAATGCAGCTTCATTCAAGCAGATACAATAGCTTAAGGGGCTTTCACTTGACGTTATATCAATACTCTCATAATATCATCCTGTTACTGTTCCTTTCCAGCAGTGTGTATTTGATGAGTGAGACTCTCCGGTAATCAGCATAAATCACCGACTTCTCTTATCATCCTCATATTTCCTAAAGCATTGTTAATTTCAGCTCACACAATCAGCAGTAACAGATAACGCATATTATGCATATTATTTGGATGCTGTCCTAACGTGGAGGCCCTTTTTGTGCTTTTTATTTACCTTTGAGAATATCTGTGACCACTGGAGTGTTAGGGCCTCTATTAACAATGAATAAACAAAAATGAAAAGAGACAATGAGGGAAGGCTCTTTCATGAAAGGTGATATCAACAGCGGCAGGGTTCATGAGAGTGCTTGACTGTAATAGAGATAGACTGCTGATAGCTTCAGGGGGGTGCGATTTTATTGAAGCCATTGTGACACTCCAATATCACCTCTTCTTAGATATGAATTATTGCTCCTTTGAGAAGAACTGGATGAGAAACATTTAAAATCTAGATGACAGCTTCGGCAAACGTAAACAGTTGTGTTCGTATCCACATGTTGTCGAAAAGGGGTATTTGACTTTATTTAAATTCTCTAATTTTTGTGCCCTTCACCCTTAAGAAACTGCTGGAGCATGTGCCAATGTCTTTGGGTGTGTGTTGGGTGTTTTTCCCCCGTCATTGTTAATTAATTAGATGGCTGGCAAAGGGCCAGTCGTGCTCATTTGCCCTGTGATCTTCCAGACAGACACCATTTACAGCCAAACGCCCTTCTACCCTATATTCATTTATATTCTGAAGTTCAACCATATCTCAGCTGCTGTATGCGGTCACAGAGGTCAAAGGTTACAGACTCAATGTTAAGCTTGACGTATTTCAGAGAAACATGTTCAGAAAAGACGGGGGCTGGAATAGATCATGTGATTGTGTGGAAAGCATCACAAGGTCAAGTGTTGTTGGCTGTTGTCAAAATGTTAAAAAAAAACAAAACATAAGAAGCTGCTTTTCATGCTGCCATGTTTGTTTGTATTGATCGTATTTCTGCTTAGTAGGCTGAATGATAAATATATAATGTAGTATTTAGCATGTGTGTTGACAAGTGATTGATACAAAGGTCAGCCAGGCAGAGACCAAAAGAATAATAACTAAGGTCAGCAAACAGGGACAATTAAAGGTCCAGCGTTTAGGATTTAGGGGCATCTATTGGCATAAATGGATCATAGTATTCATGTTTTCATTAGATTATAATCACCTGGAAAAAGAATCGTTGTGTTTTTGTCACCTAAAATCTCCATACAAAGTGGGTCTCTTCCATGGAGTCTGCCATGCTGTTTCTACAGTAACCTAGAATGCACAAACCAAACAATGACTATATTTACATGCACAAAAAAATTCTAGTTCTTGCTTTTTCTCTCTGATGTATACGATTAAGGTGCTCTAATGTCAAAATGTAAAAATTGGAAAGTCTGGAGCCGCTTGTGCCATTTTGCATTTTTGCATAAAAATAGGAATTTTTCAAAAGTTTCCTACTAGTGGAAGACTTGTTCAAACATGCAAACACAGCCTCTTTATTATTATATTTGCGTAAATCCAAAAACCTGTTAATATCAATGTCTTTCATAATGTCTAACAGCAGATGTATGTCCTCTCCTGATCAGAAATGTGGATTTTTCTTTTGGATGAGTTGGTTCATTCCTTTTTATACTAAGTACTCCACCCTGTAATGACTTTGTAATTTATTTTGGATTTTAAATCATTTAAAAATAATCTTTGCACCTCTTGTCTGCACTTATCTTTAATGGTGGTGTTTTGATTATTTTTTTTTTTTATTTCAATTTGAATTGTTTTTTGTAATTGATTTGACCTTTTACCTAATTTTACCTGACTTTTCTCTTTAGTCTTTTATTGTTTATTTGTATCTTTTATTATGTTTGTATTTAATTGCTCTATAAAGCACTTTGAAATGCTCTGGTGTATGAAATGTGCTATACAAGTAAACCTGCCTTGCCCTGCTTAGTACACATCCACAACAGAGCAACGAGCTGACCGTAAACAGACAAGAGACAGTGTGTCCCAAACTGTGCAAAAAACAAACAAAGAATTGATGATGCTTCTAGAACAAGAATAATACATCCGAAAAATGCAAAATTTAGGAAAAAGCCTTACTTGGAATATCTAAATGGGATATGCTGTTTACATGACCATTATCAAATTCAAAATATTGTTATATTTGAAATAATGTTGGAATTTTATTGTGCATGTAAACTTAGTCAGTGAATCTGGATAGAGCCATTTGAGTTTTCTGGTTTCAAGGCAGCCACTGTAGTTCTCCTACACACTTGGCACATGGGAGAAGTTTCAGTTCTGCATGCGGCCACTAAATCCTACACACTGGACCCGTTTAATAAGCAGCCTACATTTCTACAGCAATGTTGAATACCCAGCAGATTGTTGTTTTTTTCCAGATTTCAAATACTTCAGATTTATTATATATTTAAATAAAACCTCATTCTTCTGAAAACAGACCTAAACTGCATCTACAGCACAGAAACATAATAGTCCATTTTTGCAGATGAAGAAAATATCTAAATTATCTCTTCTCTGACTCGGGTTATTGTGAACTTTCAGAGGCCATGAAGAAATTTTGCTGAAGGCATGTGTCAAGATATTGGACTTAACTCCTGTAGGCTATTTTGAATTCTTGCCAAAGCTACGTCAATTAATCTTAATTCCTCTTTTTAAGGGTACAACGTGTTACACAAGTTGGAACATTTTTTCTGTCTATGAATATTGCAGACCACGACCTGCATCTCGACGGCGTGCTCTGAAAAGAGTTGAGTGGGAACAGAATTAAAAACACTGATTGTCAGTGAAGTTATTCTTTTAAACAGCCTCAGGGATTATGCTAATAGTTTGATAATCAGTCTCATTCAGTGTTGTATCTTTAGTGATTCAAATCTGCTGGAGAAAGTGAGTTCGATGCTACTCTACAACAGTGCTTACATTTTGTGGAGAAATACAAATTTGAAATTAATTCTACCAACTTGTCTAAATCTATTTTTAACTTTTATGTCACTACTTTATAGTTCAATCTACCCTGTGATATAACCACCACAAATATGTGATATTCTTTACATCCTCCTGACCCAATTAACAGTAATGGGTCAGGAGGATTGCCTGCCATTTCCATAAAAGAAATTAAAGAGCGCTGGGATTTTACCATTCTGGCTTTCAAGATTTAATGTTTGTAATGCTTGCTCAGTGTGACCTTGGCTTTTCCCTGCTTTTTCACTGCCAGCCTGGACTGAGGAAATACAAAGAATAAAAGCAGAAGTGCTCTGGTGAGGACAGTATCTCGACTACAGAGTCACACTCTTTATCTTTCACTCATCTGTCACTGACTGTTTCTCCTCCACCTCACTGGCAAGGCAAAACACGGCCTGTGGTTCTCCGCTCCCTCGACGGGGGCCCTTGCTGACCCCCCAGCAGTAATTTTAGACTTCATGTCGGCTGCGCCAGAGAACCAGCCCCAGCTAATTCAAGGTCATAGTTTTTATTATTTTATTTTGGAGAATAGAGGCCAACCTGTTCTCGGGCTCTGTGCCATGTTAGAGACAGCTGAACCATTGCATTATATTTCTGTAATCATTTTGCTCGTGTCTGTAGGAGTCTGTTATCCATATGTCCATTTCTCTGTTCTGGTTTAATAGAATATTTGAGTGTTAATTTCTGGCTTGTTTTCCAACTGAACTAATGATGCCAAAAGTCTCCTTTGTATATGTAAATATAGTCGTGTAATGAGCAGAAAGTGGGAAGACTAAAGTGCCTCGTGGCAAAGGCTGCCTCCGAGAGAGATGAGATAGACATGCATGACACATGAGAATTACAGCATTTGGACACTACTTGCTCCCATGCTGATGAGTGAAATCCTGGTCACTGTTGTTGGATTAGATAATAAAGCAACAGCAGGTCTGACAGCCAGCAGGAAGTTGGGCTTGCAACAGTAGTGCCAGTCATATTCTTGTACATGCGGTCATGTTCGACATTTACAGTAAATGTCGATGTCAGATGCCTCTCATTGTCATGCTATGTCAGAGACGTTGAAGCGTGACTGGGAAATGTGTTTCGACAGCTCTGGTGTCGCTAACCATTCCAGGGGACATCATCCTTGTACAGACAGTGCGGTCAGAGGGGTCCTTTTGTAAGGACTGACATCTACATAGAACCACATCAGTGGTTTAGAGCGACAGGCCACTTTTTTACACTAACACTTGCCACTGGCCACTGTGAAGCTCCTGGTCTTGATCCAATGGAGCAAATGGCTCTGTAGACTGCAATGACAGCGTTATACTCCTGTACGACACAACTTAAAGGTCCACTGTGGAGGATTTAGGGGGATATATTGGCAGAAATGAAATGTAATATAATAAGTGTGTTTTCTTAAGTGCATAAATACCTGAAATAAGAACCACTGTGTTTTAGTTACCTTAGAATAAGCCATCAACATGGGAGCTTAGGTCCTAGTCTACTGGCTGTAGATAAGGCCTTCCACATTTTCACCTTTTTGCGTCAGCCACCGTAGTTAGCAGACCCTCCACAGCAAGAGCTTTCAAAAAAAAAGTGAAACTGCTATAGAGCACATATACATGCAGCATTTTTTGCACACTCAGATAAATTGTTTTCATTGTAGATGAGAGCGGTGCCGTCAGGACACGCACCTATTACCGTCAACTTATGGAACACAACAGAGTACTCCCCATGTTATGTGAAAAAAACAACAATTGCCGCTGGCAGATATCTTCCCTTCTTCTGTAAAATATGAAAAATATGGAGGAAAAGTCTGTCATTTTAGTGCAGGGCTACCCTGAGCTGCCCTGAACATTTTAGGCCCAATACACATTTAAAAAACAATTCCTGGAATTCCTGGATCAGCTCCAAACTTGAGATTACTGGTAAGGGCTATGATACGGTGCTGGTTATGGTCGCTTAGCAACCTTGGATGCAAGCTGCCTCCACTCTCTTGACAATTGACTCTGACAAGACACAAGAGTAGCACCCAGTGCCTGACATGGCATGTATCCAAGCCCTATTTCAGTGTTTTTACAGGTTTAAATCACCGGGTTTGTTTTGGAGAGAAAGGTACTTCTGCAGATAATTCGGCTTCCAGTGAAAACCTCCTGAGTGTCTGGATCTTAAGTTACCAGAGGAGAAGGTGAGCACAGATTACCAGGTGCTTAGTTAGTGGCCCATCTCTGACATGCTAAAAAGGGTTGGAAGAACATCGATTGAAATGTGAAACTGCTTTTTTTCTGTGTTTTTATTGGATTTATTCACTGGTTCGTTTGTTTTGGGGGATGAGGAGACCTCTGCAGTTTAACTTATGGTAAAAACCTCCTAAAGTCTGAATCAGAAATAAGTTGAGCACACATTTAGTTCTCACAGAAAAAAGGGCACATATTTGGGCAAGCAAGCCATCTGCAGCATCCCAAACAGCATAGAAGAAACATTTATTTCTAACATCAAACTACTTTATTCAGTGCTTTTAGCGGTTTTAATCACCTGGCATGTTTGTTTTTGAGAGACCTCTGTAGACACTAAACAGGAGAAGTTTCAGCTGGTTGCAAACTGCAATCCTTAATGCTAGTTGCCACTGCATCCCCCCTAAATCTTACATCTTAAACTAAAATTGCATCACGTTTTATCAAATGAAATTAGATATCGTATATCATTTATACATAACATTTATAAAAGATAAATCATTTTTGACAGCGTATGGTGTTTATTTTTTGCCTACACTGCTAGCAGAACATTTTTTATTAAGTTATTCTCTTGTGTGGCTGTACAGCCGACTGTTTTTATTTATTTAATATAAACAAGTTGTTTCCGAATGACTGATGCCGGCTGATAGCCCTTGCGAAGCAGAGTACCGTTAAACTTCACTCACAACTTTTCCAGATCGATTTCCTCCTCCTCACCTCCACAGGATCACATCATTAGATTTGGCTGGTTAGGTGACACCTACACGTCTGATGGGTGATGGATGTTTTATATATAGAGACCAAATGAACCCCCCCCAACTGCCACACACCTCCCCTGTCATACACACACACAACTCTGATGTTCCTCCTATCATCTTCTATCAGAGAGGCAAGATAACCTCAGAGCCAATGACAAACTTTGACAAATGGCTTGTCTCCAAGCACCTGCGAGAAGATGGAACTGACAGACTCCTTCACCTTTCCTCTTCCTCCAAGCCTTGGGCTGTGCCAAGCAGGCATAAGTGATATACTGTAGGACGTGGCTGGATGTAAGTCATGCTCCTTCCGTTTCCTCCAGATTGTGAGGGTCTCCATCTATCATTGTCAGTCACCTCTCTCTCTCTCTTTGCCTCTGTCCGTCTCACCCCCTCTGTCTTTCCTATGAGCCTTGTCTCTTTACTCATTCACCCAAAGGTCACTCCTCCATTCTTCCATCCCCGATGTTTCGTCCCAGCGCCGCTGGAGCAGTCTGCAGATATCTATAGCGTGGTACAGATGGCTGATAATCTGGCCTGAGGTCATTATGAATCCTAGCCAGGGCCCTACTCTCCCCTTCTGTCAGTCCATCTCCATAAACGTGGCCTAAAATGAGCCATTCATCTACATTTCCAGACATTTGGCTTTTCTTGGCGAATACAGCTCAGCTATTTTGCCTGGAGAATCAGAATCCATACGCTTTATTTAAGCAGACAAAGATGGATATGTGCTTGAGTTGTGGACAAACTGCATGCACGCACACCCACTCTCTCTCACACACACCAATGATCACCCCACCAGTGCCATTTTGTGAGCTAGTTTATCATAAGGTTCGAACGGAGCGCAGTACTGAAACACAAACATTAAAGATTTTACGTGCCACCTGGCAAAACTGTTTTGTAGTCTCTGTCTTTTTAATATTTTTCCCTGATTTATGTAGGAATAAGAAGTACCACCAAGTAGTAAGATTCAAAGTCATGTGAATAACTTTAATTTTTTAAAAGTCAGATGGGAATCTTATACTTCAAAGCTCATCATTTGCCAAGAGTTCTCACCCCTGGTCCTTTCCTCCCCCCTCTGTCCTTAAAGCGAATCCTGTTTCTCATATTCTCAGCACCCTCCATGCATCATTCACGCTGTTGCTTCTTGTTTTCCCTCTTCCTCTCATTATCCTGCCATGTGCCTAGTCCATTCGCCAAACCCTGGTCTCTGTTTAATGTGGTCACCTGACAGCCTCCCGAAGTCCCCGCCCTCTTTCCTCTTCGTGTTCATCACCATGTGACATTACTGACCTTCATCGGACGTCGCTTCCATTAGTTTGATAAATCCGGTGCCTCAAAGCAGCTTTGTTGACATGCAGGTGTAGAATTGCCACTGAATGGGATTCTCATAATAAAAAGGGGGAAGTGATGGCGTCTGTCAGGGGTCGGCAATTAGGTGCAGTCAAGGGCCACTGTTTTTCAGCGCTATTTCGAGGGACGCACACAATTTTACTATGTATTTGTTGTCTGCTTTTGCCAACACCTATATGCAGTCGGTCACTGTTCCCTCTAAATGATGCTCATATGAATCTAGTTTGCATCGGAAAGAACATTTCTACAGGAAACATAATGTCCCCTCAATTACTGTTGATGCGATAGCAATTTATGTTCACCTGTAACATTTTGTTCCGATGCAGGGAATAGTGTGAAATTGTTGCACAGCAAGAAAAAAAACATGTTATACTTTGAGTCAGAATAGCCTTTTTCAATTTAAATGGAAGTATTTTGTGCTGGCTTGGCAAAATCATAAGACCAGAAATAATCACGAAAGTATATAAAATAAAATAATTAAAACATGCAACTGCATTTAAGTTTGACCTGTAACATTTTGTTCTGATGCAGGGAGTAGTGTGATATTTTTTGCATAGCAGAAAAAAAAACCCAAACAATTTTATACTTTAAGTAAGAATTGCCTTTTTCAATATAATAGCAAGTATTCTGAGCTGGCTTGACAAAATCACAAAGGATAATGAAAGTATGTAAAACAAAACAATAAACGCGTGCAAGAACAGTTTAGGTTAACCTGTAAAGCCTGTAGAGAGCAAGTATTTTGAGCTATCCTAACATATACATACAAACCACAAATGACTGTAATAAAAAAAAAGAATGAAAGCATGGGTGGCTGAATCTTTGCAGACAGGGGCATTTGGGGTTTGGGGATCATACTAGAAAATTTGGAGCATCAAACACTTAGGTTCCTGGTGATTTGTCAATGTACCAATTTGTGTTTTTTCTGCCTCAATCTTGTCAAAATATATCTCCTCTGCTACTTTTGTGTTTTTCCATGGGTGGGACAAAGGCACGTGTTATAAACATTGAGTGGGACGTGTCCCCTGCGTCCCTCTGAAATCTACACCCATGTTTGCAGATACACTGCACATCCAACACAAACATTATGTGTTAGGCAGTGAGCATTTTTCATGCTTTCAATCTAAATGTTTCATATTAGGTAAATAAGAACCACAGTACAGCTGGGATTACACTTCTTCTCAAATGTATTAATTTAGTTGTGTCTGAATGGATTTCATAGGAGACACAGTTGGTTTTGTGTGTGTCTGTTTGTGCAGGGAGATGCATTGTAGTGATCTCTGGAGGCAACAGAAGCTATGTCATTCCCACTGTAGATGAGAGAGAATCTATGTCTGCCCAAGGAAATGGTATAGCCCCATGAACAGATGACCCAGTGATAAGACACTTTCATTTGTATTTCTGTCTGTGTCTAGCTGCATGTTTTAATGGGACAACGAGACTACATCTTTCTTCAGTGTCTCACCGTTTGCTGCTGTTGCAAAATCACACCTTAAATCTTGCCTCTGCACTGAGTCGTTTTCTATTCTATAACTTTTCCTCAGAAATATAATTCAGATGCCTTTAACAGGTCTAATGTGCTGGAGGTTTGAGGGCGATGTTTCTAAAGTAAAAAAAAAGTCTCTAAATCTTTCAACAAAATGCTGTATGTGTTTGGATGTGTGTCAGAGAGAGTGTGAAAGAATGAGTGAAACTGATTTTTACAGAGTTTTTTTTCTTTCAGTCTCCAGGGCACTGTGATTTCAAGGTTCATATCTCCCAAGTGTCTCACAATATGTCCGTCTTTTTTTTAAGTTACTAAAGAAGCCTTTCTTATGATCAGTCCGCAAACCGCAAAGGGCAAGGTTGTGACTTCTGTATCCCATTGCCTATCCTTCCTCCAAGCATGCACTTGATCTTAACACAGAAAGACAGTGCAAACAGCTTCCCTCAGATTTGAGCCAGGATATGCAAGCAAGCCTGTCCTTCCTCTGCTGTTGCGATGCACGGAACTTGATTCTTTTTGTGAGGTGTGAACTCGGACCACAGCCTCCATAACGCATTCTAAATCTACTTTCGGCTTTCTTGAAGGACAAGGCACATTTGCGCTCCGACAATAGATATGCTTCTCAAAACAGCAGTCAGTGGAACAACAGTGAAATATGCCCTTTCCATGACAGAACCCTCATCCATCATGAGGACAAGCATCCCAAGTTTATTTCCACTCTGCTTCTTAGATTTACGTGAGAAGATTGCACCTTGAAGTGAGTGTATACCCTCTTATAAACCCTTGTAAACTACAGAGATTTTATACTGTTTCAAATTTACAGCCACCAGATATCAACCAGTGATCCTTTTCGTTCAAACTGTACAGCTTTATTGACAAATTTGACCGTGACAGTGAATGGACATTTTCTGTTGACAGATAACTGCCTGAGCTGGTTGTCCATATAGTATAATTTTGAAATGCCTGCACTTACAATGAGTACCATGTAACCCTTTATTTAAGGGATACTTTACCCTCAAAATGACCATTTTTTAAGTCGGGTAGTCATGTTTTGTTATCTTGAATTCATGGAGAGTATTTTGTTTAAGACTTGACTCCATTGAACATTGCAAATATTTTGATTTGTTGATTGATTGGGGAACACATTTAAGAACAAAAAAAAACATCCATTTACAAACTCACACATATTAAACAGTATAATTCCAAACAGGAACTGTTTTTCTTGCTTGGCCCCCAAAACAAACAAACAAACAAACAAACAAAAAAACCAAATGCTGGTCTCTGCTACATTTTTGACTGTGCTTGATTATGGGGATGTAATATATATAAATTCACCCTCCCAGTCTTTGTATGCTCTGGACTCTGTGTATAATGGTTCATTGAGGTTCATAACTAATTGCAAGCCTGTTACTCATCCCCGTATCCTGTATGCTCAGGTTGGATGGTTGTCTTTAAAACTGCGTGGACTTTATCATTGGCATTCTCTTATTTATAAAGCTGTTCTTGGCTTACTTCAGCATATTTATGTATGTACATTAAGCCAAAAATTGAAAATGGCTATGTCCTCCATTCACAGAAGTTGTGCTTATCGTCTATACATAAGGTTCGTATGGATTTTGGCAAGAGTGCCTTTATGTATGCAGCTCCATATATGTGGAATCTTCTTCAGAAAGACTTAAAGCTGCACTCATTGGTTTCTCTCAGCCGTTTCAAAGCACTGTTGCAGAACTTCTGGTGTAGGACTTTTGTATGTCATCTTCTGCATGCCAATGTCAAGGTGTATCTTAGCTGGTCTTTTATTTTTCTTGTTTTTATTATTTACCATTATGTTTTATTTAGCATATAATAACATACTTTTTAGTCCTTCCTTGTAGTAATTTTATTTTGTAATCTTTTTATGTTTTATATTGTTTGTTTTGGAGTTGTATGTCTTGATTTTGTATTTTTGTTCTGTGTTGTTTGTCTGTAAATTTAGTTGCTGCTTGTCTTGGCCAGGTAACTCTTTACAAAAATATTTTTCATCTCAAGAGGTTTTTAATGTCTTTTATCATGTGGTATGCTCAGTACTTCCCAAACACATGCATTTTTCCTGGCCTTGAAGAAAGCAGAAATATTTTTTTGTTTGTTTTAAATATTAAGGTTTTAGGAAAAATGGATGAGTTTAGGAAGTACTGAGCAATTTGCATAAATGGATAAATGAGGCTTGCATTGTGCTGGAAGAGTTGTGTGAGAGATTGTATATGCATGTTTTGATTTAGTTTGGCAATAGTTTTCCAATTTCCAGTTTGGGACATGATGCTATAATGAAAGCACTCTGTTGCATTTAGTCCTAGGCAACATGCTGCGTCTCTCCCGATGACAAGGGCATCACACACTAGCTAGCAGGGCTATTCCTAGCTTTTTGGGTGCCCTATGCTAAATCTTGTTTTTCCTCCTTATTTCAGTCATCTGTACACTCCAGGTCTGCATCATATTTTATATGCATATGAGACCAAATGCTACTTTTTACACACAAAACATAAAGATTTTAATTTAACTAGAGCAAATCGAACTAAAAACAAAGTCTGTCTCTGGACCCCGTTCAAAAAGACACTTTTCTGGTTGGCTGCACTGAGTTGTGCTGGGTCACCTGCCCCATAAAGAGATGCTTGCCACCTGGCCTAACAACTTTTCTGGGGGAGACCCTGATCACTAAATCAATATGTTTGCTGTTTTCTGTGGAGGCACACGAGTAAAAGGAAATTCATTAAGCTTTTTTTCATGAATTCAACGTTACACAGCATGACTGATTGACATAAGTGGTCATTTTGTTGAAGTATTCCTTTCATAATATTTAAGTTAATGCTGCTTTGAACCATAACATTGAAGTTATAATCAGGTTATTGATCAGGAAAAAACAGCACCACATAACATGTCAGTGTTAATAACGAACCACAACTCCTAAAGCCCATTTTGGATTGGAAATTCAGTGTCTTTTGTGGCTTTAATCAATATAATAAAAAATAACTGGCTTATTTCACTGAAACAAAACCGTCATTAGGGTGAAAGATACTTTTGTTTAGGTTTTCATGCTGACGAGGAACTGGCTGGTTGAGTTTGTAGGAGCCTAGTTGCATATATCTAAATTCCCCTCTGCACTGCCCATGATGGCAGTAAAACAGAGAATTATGTTATTTCACAATGGTCTGATCTTCAGACTGTGAAGCCTATGAAATTGCGTGACATCTATAGGAGCATATATGTGCACGCCATTATCATCGACATCACACCTGATGTTTGTATGCTTTATGGCCTTGCAGCAACTGTGTTTACCTATTCAGAGTGTGTGTTGCTGATAGATGACAACAGTCGGGCTGAGAATGGTGATGAGGTTTTTGTTCATGGCATAATGCAGGAGCCAGGTATCAGCAAATACAAGGGACCTGTCATTATCTAAAACACCACATTTCCCCTGAGATACTCTGAAAGATACAGCACACTTGCAGACATGATTTCTCTCCCTCTCTCTCTGTGTCTCTCTCTCTTACTCAAATGCTCCAACATTACACACAATAATTCATTTTGCAGAAACAGTGATGCATTCTTTGTTAAGCCATGCTGTGTTCTGAACTGAATGAACACTGCATTTCACATCTCTAGGGAGCTTGCTTGTTATCTGCGTGTGTTGTTTGAGGTATGCACTTGTAAGGCCATTATAAACTCAAAGGTTGTGTGTGTGTATTTGTGTGCATGTGTATCTAGATATATACATGCCTTTTATAAGGGGCATTTTTATGCCTCCACGCTGACAACAGTCAAGGTGTTATGTTTTTGGGTCATACATCCTTGTCTGTACGTCCTTACATCTGGCACATTATTGTCAACGCAATATCTCAACAGTGCCTCTAGGGAATTTTGCACAAACATTCACTTGGACTAAGCGATGTACTGATAAGATTGTGGTGGTCACAGGTCAAAGGTCAAGGTCACTGTGATGTCATCAGTCTAATTCTTGGGAATGAGATATCTCAAAAACACCTTGAGGGAATTTCTTCAAATTTGGTATAAACGTTTGAATAGACCCAACAATGAGCGCATAGATTTTGGTGGTCAAAGGTCACAGTGACCTTGCATATGTCCCATTCTTGTGAAAGCAATATTTTAGGAACATCTTGAGGGAATTTATTCAAATTTGGCACAAACATTCATTTGGACTCAGTGATGAGCTGATCAGAATTTGGTGTTCAAAGGTCAAGGTTACGGTGACTTTGCATCGGTCTCATTTTCATTAAAGCAATATCTGAAGTTTCCACAAATGTGGTACAAACATCCACTTGGACTCAAGAATGAACTGATTAGAATCTGGTGGTCGGGGGTCAAAGGTCAAGGTCCCAGTGACCTCATAAAACATGTTTTTGGCCAAAACTCAAGAACCCTCAAGAATCACTTTGAAATTGTGCTGATTGAATAGATCTTCTGTGTTTGACACATCCATGTTTTCACAGACATGGATGTAAATTCTAAGTGCAACTTGACTGGTGCACAGAGACATGCAACTACGTGGCGGTATATCTAGTTCAGTCAGTCTTTCTCAGTCATTTCAACAATAAAGAACGCAAACAAACACTCAATAATGATTAAGTGAGTGCAGTTTTGGCTAAGATATGGAGTCTAGTCCTGACATGACAACTGACAAATAGCTCCCGCTGAGAATGTTTAAAAACACAATCTGACATGTCACATTTTGTGGGATTGTCAAAGGGTTCACAGACCAGCTGTTTTCTGTGCTTGCTATATTATAGTTCTATTTAGGATGTTGTTTTTCTTTTCCCCTCCGTATCCCCTTCCCCTCTCTCCCTCTGTGATCCATATCATTGTTCCCCGGAGAGGGAAGAAAGGTGACAAACAAACCTATTCATCATCAGCAGGTTCTCCTGGCTAAACTGTTATTCGAGCTGAACTCTCTAAACTTTTCCCAGTGGCCTATTGTTTACGGCTGCATCCTCTAAATTTACACCCACCGTTCTGTTTTATGAAGTGTCCGTGGAGGGTAAGAAAGGTAGATAGAGGCCTGATGTCAGCATATTTCCCTGTCCTGCATCTATACTGTGATGTATGGTTGAACAGGGCCTCTGTTTGGGCCCTCGTTCTCCATTTTTTACATGGTGCTATTGTTTTATACCACCTAGTTTTAGAAATACAGCATCATCATATTACTAAGCTCTCTGAGGAGGGCTTATTGTAAATGATTGGAGGTTATTCACAGGACCAAAAGGGAGGGAGTGGAGTTGAGATGATTTGGAGGAGGGAGCAGCAGGGAGAGAAGAAATGCCGGAGCCTCACACTATATTGGCTTTAGAGGTAAACAGCGGCATTATATGAACCCTGCCTATTTTCAAACTTCTGCATTCAGTGTAATGAACTCAAGCTGCTGTGTAAGAGCTTCAATTTAGGGCGAGTTCATTATCTGTAATTGTTCCTTTTATTTGTCAGGCTTTTGTTTCTTAGACACACTAAAAGCAAATGCAGATCATTTTGAATAGTTTGTATGCCGCTAACATTCGACTCACAGCGCGACAGCAGCATTAGCAGCCCTGGTTGTTTACAGAAAAATCATGCAGGGACGTCGCAGAGTCTAAATTTTAGTCAATAAACCCAGACGCAGTGGCAGGCTGGCGAGCAGACTTGTCTGTTTTAACTTGCACTCAAACAATACACATTAGCACCAAAGCCATTGTCTGTGAGTCCTTTTTAATCAAAGTCCGAATTGTCACTGTGACAAATTAAATTAATTCCAATTTTGCTCCGTCTGAGTGACAAGATTCCATTATGCTCATGGGCAGGCTGTCTGCAAATTGCATTATGACCTGATGTCTCCATGGGAATTTCCAAAGCACCCTTTGAAACATTGGCAATGGTGGTACTGAATGATTGGTGGAGGAAACAATGTGTTGTATTGTTAATATTATCTCCACCATTCCAAAAACCTCTTAGGTTAATTATTTTGTCTTTGCTGTATCATTATGTATGGTACCATTTTGCCCTGCATACAAGCATTATCAGATATGTTTGTTAATGCCAGACTTAACACATTCAGTTTCCCTGTCCCCACCCCCAACACCAAATAAAAAAATAGATATTGTTTACTATTATAAGTAGTATTATAAGTATTAAGTATTATTGCATTTATAATGCACAACAAAAAGTGCCAGTGAGAAATAGATACAAAGGACTTCACTTACAAACATCAACAACAACAACAACAATAATAATAATAATAATAATAACAAACATAAACATAAACATAAACATAAACAAAATCATAAACAATGAAAGAATACGTAATGTGCAAATTTCCAAATTTTGTCTTCCTCTTTTTTCTCTCTACATTCTGTGCTCTGGATAGCTTTTGTCTTCTTATTTTCTCTTAAGGCCCTGACACACCAAGCCGGTGTAATTAGTTGCTGCATTGTGTCTGGCACTGTTGGCCTTTGGTGGCCCTCGGCTACTTTTTTCTGTCAATTCATCATGTTGATTTGGAGTCAGAGACAGCAGAGCCAGTCAGTAAATGAAATCACTCTGATTAGCAGTTCAACTCAGAGCCAGAGAATAGAAAGGGAAGTGAGGAAATGTAAACAAGTGGCTGAAGTCAAGGGAAAGTATGATCTAAGCAAACTTATTATATAAAGTAAAATTGGTTTTCTTTAGCCATTGAGCTCTTTGGCAGAAACATTTCCTGATGGTCTGAATTATTGTTCACTGGCGCATGGTAAATATGCTTTGTTCTTTCAGCATTACATTGTGTTGTTAATGTCCTGACTGGCCAAACAGTGTCAAGATGGTCTTCAAGTTTCCCTTTCCCTGCTGGCATGGAGAGTTAATTCCTCTAATGCAGACACAAAACATACATGCTGATTGGTGGTCAGTTGTAGTCTTTGCAGTGTGTTCATGTGCAACTTTTTGGCCGAGACACAGGCAATGTGAGGTGGCACATTACTCTGCTCTGTCACTGCTACTTCTTTGATATCGTCTGGGCCTTTAATCGAATGCTCTCTACATGCAGTCCACTCCACCATTTCTTTTCCTTTTGAGTCATGTCATCCTGATAACTTTAGGCTTGAATTTTAGAGCATGTGCAAACAATTTAAAAGACAACAATTTAAAAAGGAATATCATGCCAGATAGAAAAAGACCTAACCTGAGTTGCCCATTGTGTATCAAGTTGGATAAGGTTGGTTGGAAGTGTATCAGATGTGTGTAGCACTTGCCAAAGATCTGTATTCACTTTGTCGTCCCTTATGCTTTTTCTTCTCGCTATTATCCAGCTGCCTTTTTAATACATGTAGTGCTGGATCAATGCGTGACCTTATCCAGCAGAAAATTGCTGGGCAAAGGTATCTAAAGACTGTTGAAGAATTTAATAATTCTTTCTTTGTGTCCGTCTTTCTTTCTCTCCATCTGTCTTTCATTCTTTCTTTCTTTCCTTCAAAGCACCGATGCACTTCATACCTCAGGAGTATCAGGCCAGACGAGCTTGACTATCTAAAATGATCCATCATTGTAAATCTGCCAGCTGCTGTTACAATAAGTGCTCTTGGTACCTGTTTATGATGCCTCTCCAGATGTCTGTCAGACACAGCGGGCATGCAGCGCATTCACAAATCCTCAACATCTTAGTTACAATGAATTAAATAATTATTTCTTTAGTGTGTGCCTTTCGATTTATTCAAAACCATAAAAGAAAGAAAACGTCAGATTCAACGCTTGCTTCTCACTCTCTATAAATGCTATTGTTCTTCTGCTTCATTTTCAAACCCCTAAAACATGTTTGCATAGGTAGCATGTTGGATTGTCATCACCACCCCGCCCACCACCCACCACATTTGCTGCCGTGAGGCTGTTAACTGTAGTGATACAGTGCCTGTCTTTGAAAAGGCTGTTCTGCATACACAATTGCTTTGCTGGACATATACCTTGTGGCAAGCTTTCTGCTGATGTAGAAGTATTGCAGACAGATGCAGGGGTTACTCTACTCAAACAGGGTCAACATCTCCCCTGTGGTGCTTTAGTGTCCAGCTACCAACTGGGAACAGAGAAAGAAAAAAAAAACAATGGGGTGCGTGTGTGTGTGTGCGTGACTGTCTGTCTATGTTTTTGTGCAACAGGAAGCCTCGTCGACAAAGCTCTGACGCAGGTAGTTCTCCAAACACAGGTTTACTGCAGACACTGTATTTGCAACTAAGAACTGCACATATGTTACAGTACAACAATTTATATACGTTAGGAAATGGTTGAGAAACGTGTCCTTTATGTGTGTGAGTGTCAGTTAATGTTGCGGGACCCTGACCTTCTTGCTGACAGGCTAGGAGAAAAAACATGTGTAGTCCCCAGCTGCTGCGACACTGTGATGTCCAAAGGTCTGTGTGAGGGCTATTCAGCCTGTGGGAACCAGCAGGGGGCAGGGCGAGGGGGTCCAGATGTGTGAACACCCCGGAGCGATACGTCAACCATGGCCTCGGATGACATGACCTACCCTTGGGGCAGGACACTAGTTTGGTACAGTATACTGCTGTACGAGGGGGTGCACTGGTGGCTTTGGATGTGTGTGTGTGTGTAGCAGAGTTGTCACATGTGAGACAGGTCACATATATATAGAGGCATAATAGCATAAAGGATTTCTCAAGTGCAGCTCATCAGCCAACCTGGTTTCACTCCCAACTCAGCAAATATTATGATTCAGTGAAGTGAAGATATTAACGTACTGAGGCGCATATTAGCAACCTTTAGCAACCTTTTTTTTTTTTGTATGCGGAGAGGCATCTTTGATATGTTTGTGTGTCCCTTTTTTTTTCCAAGTCCATGAATGCAGCACAAGCGGAGCTCTCCGTTTTTTTCTCTACAACAGTTTGTCACTCGCAGGGTGGATAATTGATCTGTTGATATGTTCACAGCTGACCTGATCATATCGATGAATGAGAGAAGCAATTTGTGAGTAGCATGCTTCGCTTGTGAGGTTTGTCTCATGACATATGTCACATTACGTTACATTAGTAGCAGACATACTTAATTTGAAACAAAGTTCATCTTAAAAGGAAATATAATGCATTTTACAAGCTGAAACTGTACACTCCCTGCGAAAAAAGACGTTTATTTTTGAAAGACACAATGCATGTAAGGAGCAAAAAGCAGTTTAAAACTGATGCTGGATGGGGTATCTGGAGCACCATATTTTGGCCTGTAGGGCCACTGACCAAGCGTCAGTATTTGACGAGTTGGAAGTGAGAATGTTTTAATTTAAGTCATGATCATGCCCCAACTGATAACCCCATTCAAGGAGTATATGTTTTCCGTTCGTAATTATTTATTATTTAATCTACATTCCAAGTTCATTTTAAAAGAGACTGGATGCATTTTACAAGCACAAACTACCCATGTTTACTGTAAAAAATGAAATTTATTTTGAAAAGACACATTGCATTTATTATTGACACTGGAGAGGTATCCAGAGTATCATAGTTTGACGTGTAGTTTAATGTCTGTATTTTATGAGTTGAGTTGGGAGTGAGAATGTGTTGCACTTAGGATCTTTAAGCTTGAATGTCAGTGCACCATTAGAGACAGAATATCATGAGTGTGATTTTGAGACAAAAATTCATCGGCATGAAATACTGCGAGGTGAGTACCCATCTGACTATTTTGAGTCTACTGTACCTTATGAACTACAGCACACAAGATGCCATTAGTGAAGGAGATTGCTTTTTAAGTGCTATCAGTACAGAGTACACTGTTTAATCTGAAGAGATTTATGGAAGGCAATCACCCAAGTAAAAACTGTAGATGCCATTTATCAGGCAGAATGGAAATTACAGCCATAATTTTCACAACCGGACACAGATGAGACCTTATAACCACATAAACCCCCCTCGAGGTCCCTGGGCTCGTTTTTAATGCTCCTCCTCTGTGTTAGTATGACCTGGAGGACTGACTGGCTGACTAGCTATGCACATCCCCCCTGTAGGTCTGCTCATTACCCAGCCCTCCCCTCGGAGTGTCTCAACGTGAGAGGGACTAGTTTATGAACAAGGACAAAGGCTGTCTGGGTTGCTCTGATTGAATCAGGAGAGAGCTGGCATGGCTGATCATTTCTCCTGTTTTTTCTTTTCTTTTTCTTATTCTTTTGAACAATTGACAAATGCTGAATACTTGTTTGTCAGTCTCATTATACCTCCCATGTGTGCAATCATCAAGGTTAAGACAATATTACCTTAGATTACCTCTGCCGGAGTCAAGTACACTATACTGCAGTTAAGTGTCTGCGTATTTTAAGTGTTTTCAGGAGGATCAGAGGAGACTGACAGAGACTGAGGCAGATAGTATAAGGGTGCAGTGGGGTTCATGCCTCTCTCCCCACCTTCCTGAAAGCCTTGGTGCATTTGAGCCTCCTCCCTGATGAATAACCATGTCACACAAAAATGGATGTTTCAAGTAAAAGCACCCTGAAAATACAGTTTAGAACAGCACAGCAGATGAAATAGGCTGTAAAATGGACCATCCATCATATTGTCTAACAAAAAGTGACACGTGGGGAAGGGGTTTAAGGCACTTTTCATTAGGCTTCTGCAGCACTGGCTATCCAGATCACAAGACTAAATAATGACCTCTGCACCAAAAGTGTTTTCCAACGAATAGGAGACAGAAGACATACTGTACTCCATACTCTCTCCATCTTGCACTCTCTCTCTTTCTCTCTCTCTCTCCCTGCAGGAAATAAAATGCCATCTATTTTCTCTCTGCCTGTCTGCCTGTTCTTTATATAAATCCCCACTCTCTGGCCGAAGACAGTGAATGATATAGATTGTTCTTGGAAATGTACAACAGCACAGCCCTGGAAGAGAATTTCCACAATAAGTGTCCTTGACTTGAAATCTATTGAGACTGGTCGGTTCAAAAGATAAAATTATTTTAGGAGTCTGGCAAAGTTCCTATTGAAAAAAAAAAAACCAAAACAACATTTGATACATCTGCCAGCACAATGCAGGCATCCCGTGTAACGAATGCATTGATTTGCACGTGTGCTGCTGATGGATAATTATGATGAAGTGACAGAGGATCATCTGCCATATGCAGCATCCTTTAAAAAGCTGGATGAAGATGACTTGCAGTTTTTAGTCCATTGAATAGTTTAGCCACCTGTCTTGTTTACAGACCTTAAATATGTGCAGGTACCACACCATTGATGGATAAACCTCATTTGACAGCTTTGAAAGCTTCTCTTTTTTCGCAACATGCAAGACATTTAGTGAATAATTAAAGATAACCTCTTACCTCTCTTGCATGAATTATACAAAGAGGCCTAATTAGTTTGAAACACCTGATTTAAATTTCTCCAAGCTCTACCTTTGTTTTTGAAGTTCATTCATTTTGAATTTCCCTTTATAATTTAAAGGGCTACATCTTAAAGTGTCCCTACAGGCATGATTTAAAGTATATAAAAATACTTAAACTAAAATATACATTATGTTTAGCATGGTTTTCTCACATAATAGTCAAAAGCAAATTCTTAAAAAGTCTACTCCCTTTTACTCTTTTCTCCCTTATTGAGAAATTCTGGATCTTGCCTCCACCTCACCCGCCACAGCTGCACGCACTAGCTTTTGCTTTCCACTTTCTCTAGCAACGCTTGCTCTTGGTTAAATGGTGAAACGGCAGAGCTAATCAAGATGATTAGCGTAAGCTAAAAAATGTATCACATTCAGTCATACAGTTTTTAGATTCAGTCAGATCCAGAAACATAGTGCACATAGTCTGTTGCAATAAAAGACGTAAACGCACCAGTTTGTTGACTCCCATTCTGAAGCTTTAGGTATGGCATTTCTGTTGTCACTCCGTACAGTTATCATTATTGGTGAAATTAGCCATAGAGACCAAAACTATTTTTTGGTACTAGGCTGTCAACATGCTTGGGTCAGCTGTGAAGTTGGGTATTTGAACAAAGCCAGTGAATGGGGACTGGCTTTGGAACAAGCCGCAAGTGGCCACTTGACATACTGCAGATTTTGGCACTTCTGTGTTGGCTTCATTTTTATCTTTCACTTTTTGAGTGCAGTCAGCATCACATTTGTTGTTTATGTTATATGTTAGCTTATAGCCTGACTGGCAATGGCTGACAGTGTTCATGGTTGTGAAACAGTGTTAAAGAGTAATAATATCTGCTACCATGGGGTTTTCTGTTGATTATGGAAAAAAGCTCAAGGTCTGGTTTACATCCAAAAAACTGAACATTTTATCATGTTTGCTGTCAAAATTTTCACTATGCTAGTTGTAACTCTGCCTTCAGTGTGGACAAGCCCACTCTGTTTCTTCAGGTGTCTTTGTGGGTGTTGGGTATTGTTGTGTTTTTCCATTATTGGACAGTGATTTATTAGTTAGCTCAGCTGAAATGTCAGACATTGGTCTCTTCAGTAGAGAAATTTGGAAACACCTCTTTAGAGACAACCTTAGCATAGACACAATGTCAAGGTCATGCATTTCAGGACATAAACATAGTACAAGCGCCAAGTTTACAACAGTGTAAAAGCATCAGCTGGCAGGATGGAACCATGGAGGGGACAAGCATGACATTTTGACAACGTGTTATGTGTGCTACCCATGGCAGGAAGATTTAAAAAGTAGCTAATGGCAAATATGTCCACAAATTTTGAAAAAAAATAATTTCTTAAAGTGCCCAACCATCCCAGGATGAGATCATCTGTCATATTACAGTAACAATTGTTATTTTTTAAAAGCCTTGTCCAATGCAATTGTTGTATGTCACACTAAAGGGGACGCTGTTGTGTTACATGTCAAGACTCTTTTGTTTCTAGAACTCCGTCATGCTCTCTAAAATCACATACGGCCAGCATTGTTTTGCTCTATATAAAAAAGCAAAGTAGTCGAGATCAAGGGTCTTTGTTTCCAGATCTCTGTGTAAAATGGGCTAGTGCTTTGTCTTGGGGAGATATATATGTATTTGTAACCTTTTGCTGCTATAAAGATTTTATATTAACACTTGATGAGGGTCAGACAAAGCATGTCGTTAATTACAACAAATTATGCTCCTTTACAGTAAAAGCCAAAGGAATATCAAACACAGTAGACAAAAGCACTGAAGCTAGATCAAGCCTAGAAAGCAGTTTTCATAATTAAAAAAAGGGTTAAAAAAGGTTTTCATGGGGGCCAGTGACTAAGATGTCAGTCTGGTCGCCTTTGTCCACATTAGTCGAAAAGCTTTCAGC
Organism: Plectropomus leopardus; assembly: GCF_026936395.1. Classification (NCBI taxonomy): domain Eukaryota; kingdom Metazoa; phylum Chordata; class Actinopteri; order Perciformes; family Serranidae; genus Plectropomus; species Plectropomus leopardus. Next base: position 14,141,410 of record NC_142176.1, read on the forward strand.
TACTTCCATTACTTTAAAACATATCATAAAGTGCAGTCAGCAAAATTATAATTATCCGACTGAATATTTATTCTTATATTGACCCTGGTAACATTTCAAATGAACCTTTTTTTCCACTGCAAGGTCATAAAACTTTCATTTCTGTGAAACAAGAACTTGTGGTTGTCAAAGACCAGTGGAAGAGTCGTCAGTCATTGATTTATGAAATAGAATAGACTAATTACATACTGGATAAATGAACCATGGAAGAAGCGGAACATTTGCATTTAGCTATGAAAAGAGAAAGGAGACTGTGTGTGTGTGTGTGTGTGTGTGTGTGTGTGTGTGTGTGTGTGTGTGTGTGTGTGTGTGTGAGTGTGTGTTTGAGTGCGAGGGGGAAATATGCATGCTACTTCTTGCATCCTCTTTGTCTTACCCTGATCCATTTCAGGTCCATTGTATTGTCAGTTTGATTTATGTGGCGCCACACTTGCATCTCCCTACAATGTCAACCCTATGAAAAATATATGCAGCTGTTCATATAATGTGTGATGATATCAATGCTCTGATGAATGCCTTCAGTTCGATCTCCCTAAATAAGATGACTCCCATCCAACCCATAGCGCCAGCCATTAGCGAGCCACTCGGCATGCCTGGAATGTTAATAGGATTAGCATTAGCATTTCATTCAGGTCTCCTACCTGTCTAGCATTAATGCTTTGATCTGCTCACACAGAGAATAGATACTGGGCCTGTAACAAGGGCTAACACATGTCTTTGCTCCTTTTTGTACTAAGTAGAACAAGACAGGGGGACAGGTGGAAATGTGTACAGTTTGGATTAATTCATGTGTATTAGAACATAATCACGATGTGTGGGAATAAAAGCTGAATAAGGGTTCAGCAGTGGCTCGCTGAAGGACTATTCTCTCACTGCACAGAGGAAGCACACACACATGGACACACAAACACACGGCTACATTGGCTCTTTTCCCTTCAAAGCCGTTAGCAGCTTAACATGGCAATGAGAAGTTGGCTTTGAAGTTAGGTGAACATTCACATGGTCGCTGCGGTAAATGAACAAATGAACATCAGCCGCTGAAAAGCAGCCGAACATTCATTTCATGTTTAAATATATTTAATGTATCTATAGAGCAGAGAATAAAGGGAGTTTGCAGGTCTGGGGCCTCTCACTTTGAATAACAGATGAATGCTTTCATCTGCGCGCGGACCATTGATGCTGCTGTGACCAGCGGCAGAGAAGATACATCAGTCATGAGATTAACTGCAGCCCTCTGCCAATCTACTTAGCTGAAGAGAACTTGAATCTATGGAAGTGGTTCCCAGGGGCTGTTAAGACAAACAGCTTGAGGCTGTTGAAACTTGTGCTCGGTGTCTCTTGTCAGGCGTTTTGCGAGCATCGGGTGGCCTCCCTGGCACTTGTCTAAACAGGGCGATGTGAGCACTTCCAAGGTGAGTTTTTAGGTCACTTGTCAGTTGGAATGACAGTGGAGACGGAGATGAGGCCACACCAGAGGAGGCTAGTTGACTTTGTGTACAGAGGGCAACTTATGTTAAATGACAGCTAGTCACCCTCTCAGCCTCAACAGTTTGCTTCAGCTGATGCATACAGAGAAAAAAAAAAAAGATACAACGTGAGCACTCTGGACATAACAGATTAAATTTATTACCCTTAAGTAGTGTGTGTAATTTGTGAGAGAGACCATTGATTGTTGAGTCTCATTCCCAGATCATCAAATACCGGCCCAGTCTCATTCCCAGATTGACAAATGCCAACACACTCTCATCCCCAAATTGTCAAATATTGGCACAGTCTTATTCCAAAGTCGTCAAATACCAGCGCAGTCTAATTTTCACATTATAAAATACAAGCACAGTCGTTTTCCCCAGATCCTCACATACCAGCAGAGTTGCATTCTCAGATTGTCAAATACCGGCACAGCCTCATTCCCAGATCCTCAAATACCAGTGCAGTCTCATTCTCAGATTGTCGAATTCCGACTCAGTCTTAATCCTAGGTTTTCAAACACCAATGTCTTTGGATGATGGTTTGGTCTGATTACCAACTCAATTGCAGGTATTTAATGACCTGGGGACAAGACTCAACAATCAACTTTCTCTTTCCAGATTTACATGCAGCAGTTTTAATATAAAGGCTCTACAGATAAATGCTGACCATGGGATTTAATCACCTGAAATTGGACAAGATTGAAAGTTAAGTCTGGTGATATTTGTCATCAAATCCCAATGAAAGACCAAAACCAACAATGAATTGCTGCCACTGACAATGATTGCCTGTGGAGCTTAAGTTTGATATATCATATTCTGTTGTGCAGATCTACGTTATTGTTCAAAAACTATTAAAAATACATCAGTAGGCCACGCTGTGGTACTGTCTGACATTTCCCTCCATTACAATAACATGAAGAAATCCTTCTGCTGCCATCAAAATTTATTAGAAACAGAATGCATGGCTGAAAATAGTCCATACAAAACTAACAGTGCCCACAGGAGATTATTGGAATTATTATGAAATGGAAGAAGTAGTTTAAAGAAATATTAAGAGGTTAAAATAAAACACAGAAGTATGGTTAACATTTAGAACTACTTTGTCATTTGCAAGTGCCTTCATCATTTCAAGTGTTAATTGTAAAGAGAGATGCAATGTCTCTTGGCTGAGAGTTGTTGGGTGAGAGTCTATTCTGAGCTATTTGTGACTTTGTGACTTATTTTCTTAAAGATTCTTGTCTTCAGTATGAACATGTGGGCTCGATACTGAGAGCGAGAGACAAAGTAGTGAATACAGACACTTAACCAAAAGGAAGCTTTTTAGATCCATTAACTGAATGTGTTAGAAAGTATCCTGGTGTCAATGACTTATCCTTTAAATTGATAATTCAATTGTGCTAGAAATGAAGAGTTCTTTTTTTTAACCCATGGTGGCCTTGATACGCTGTCATGAGAAATGTGGCAAAATCCTGGTTCATTTTAAAAGCCACATTTTATTTATCTGAAATGATGTACTCTAACTATTATTAATTTGAAACCAAAAAAATCCTCCATTAAAAATCAGAGGTTAAACTGTGTTACCACCTCCGTCGTTCTTGCTCTTGCCTTTTGCCCCTTTTACACGTGCCATGCACTTAAATGCATAGTGTACATATATTCCAACCCACACTCCATATATTACATCGCACACATACACTATCTCGCTCTCTCTTTTGTCGCTTCATCTCCCACACGGGAAGCACAGCTCTTATTCTCTCTCCCTGATCTCATGCCTGCTGATGAGGGTTAGAGAGGACTGTGGAGGGGTGGGGGAGGTGGGATGATTTGACCTGCAGGTGTTTCCCCGTGAGCACAAAGACCTCTCCACAGGTCGATAATGCACACACTAATGGCTGTGAAGTGACTGGCCAGGAATGAGAAATAGCCCTCATCAGTTAGGGTAATGGTGTCCCTGGGCCCTCTCGGCCCATTCAAGGGGAATACTGTCAGATCTTTGGGCTTTCTGTGTGTACCTGCTCATGTTAATTACAGACAGTGGCAGACAATCTCGTGTTTCATCGGGCCAATCCCTCGGTCGTATATCATCCTTATGAGGGCAGCGGTAGAGGGTGAGAATTAATAAAATAAGAGAAAACTCTTGAAAGTGAAGCGTGTATAAAAGCACAATCACTGTGAGACTTATTTATTCATTGCACCTTTGTAACATAGCAGGGATATGCTTTCATATGCCTGGTAAAACTTGCAAAAAGAGTGATGAGTTAGCTCTTTGGTTTAAGCTGAAGACCTCTTGTGCGTAATGGTTAAGATGCATGAAACAGAAATTGACAGCTATGCACAAGTCTGCTCATTCTATGTCTTTAAATATCACGTCAGTCAATACATTAAAGTGAACATCCACACTCTGGATTTCACACACTGCTGTAATTTATCATCCACAGTTATTTTTTTCTTTGATAAAAAGGACAATACTTAACAACTGAAGGACACTAAGAAAGCTGTGATCATTTTCACACAGTGCTGCTGAGTTGAGCAACAGAGCTATAACTCAGTTTCAGTCCATTGTGCTGATACGGATTAGAAGCCAGTCTTACATCCAATACTCCTAAAACTGTTACTTTGATCATCATATCAATAATGGCTGGAAAAGTAAAAGCTTTGGAAAATCCTGTCAGCAAGACATTTTTAAACATCCGTACATCCCTCTGGTCATGACTGCACTTAGCGAATGGTATAGTCATGATAATAATTTCAACAAAACGGCCCACCTCCTTCACCTCCAGCTCAACACTGAGAGTTGCTAACAGGCAGGACAGCTTGATGTTATTCTAAAAATGGCATCGCAGGTTGCGCGTCCTTGTGTCTTTGTGCGTGCGAGCCTGTTTATTTTGAATGTGCATGCATGTGTGGCTTGATTCAGCAGGGTGTCATGGACATGCAAACCGTCATGTTGCTCTATTTTTGACTCGGAAAGCAGATGCCTTGTTTACGCAAATCAAGATGACACAAACAGGAGGGACTTGGTCCTATAACTTTATACTGTATATACAGAATGGATAATTATAGAGAGTTATAAATACAAGACATAAATATATGTTGTGTGTAGAAATTAGCCCACATGCAGCCCTGAGCACAGTTGGAGATTGAGTGGCTTGGTGAGTCAGATAATTGAATGAGTCAGCCGTGACGAGGGGCGCTCATGGGTTGCAGGAACAAGACGAATTTTAACTTTCAATAAAAGGAAAGACAGGAAGTGGACCAAAAGGCACCAATGTTGATCATGTAATCACAACACTAGAGTTGCGTTGTTTTGCAGTCGTGTCTGTTCTCACTGCTCAGTGATGCTTTTGGGCTATTGTGGGATTGGAATAAAGGGCAAACATACTAAATGTGCATCAGAAGATGTATTCTTAGTTAAAAGTTTAAAGCATATTTGTCACAGAAAATTACTTTGTACTATTACATTTTGTAAGTGTAATCATAAATAATTGTATGGAGATGTACAATTCACACGTTTATGGTTTAGATATTTTGGAGGACCTTCAAGTCCTTCACTGTCTACAAAGTGTCTAAATGTTAAGATACCGCAAAAGCAAGAATTTGTAGATGTTACTTTACGTTTTTGGTACGTCTCTGGTCATGCATTTTTGTGCCAAAAGCTTCTCTGATCAGATTTGTGGAATAAATATACTGTACATTCAAGTAAGGACAACACTAATCAGTGTATTTTATTATGCATAAAGTTTATGCTGACAGTCATCAAAGTGAAGACTGACCAAGAGCACAAGATTTTCTACAACAATATTGTAAAAGGTACAGGAACTTATGGAGCACACTGTAGGCAGAATGTTACGCATAAATAAAGGAGGATTCCGATCAATACATTAATTTCTGTGGTTTAATTGCACTTATTTAACTTGCATGACTTTAAGTAGATTTTGCTCCTTTAATTATGCCTACCCCTAAACATTCAATATGCACTTGAATTTAATTAGTGAGGAACAGTTTTGTAACTGCACATCCGCTTCACCGCCAAAATTACATATTCTGAATCGGATGTCCTTTGGGATTAAAGAACGATTAGTCAGTGGGTCTTTCTGTGCTGTTAGCAACCTGCTGGCAAAACGGCATGGATAGAAGAATAACCGTGTTTTGATGCTGCTGTTTCCTCATAGCCTCATCCAGTCACAGCTTTTGAGAAGCATTTCTAAATATACAGTTATGTCCATTCACCCTTCTCATGTCCTAAATGACTTTCCCCATTTCTGTCAGTGCCATGGGGGCCCCTGTGCTTTTTTTTTCCAAAAAGGCACAACAAAGTGAAGGGAAATTCAAAATCACATGATAGAAGTACTTCAATTACTAGTCTGTTTACCTGTATCAAGATGCGAGGTAGAGAGGTCAATTTCAAATCAAACAAATAAAATATTAAACAAGAACATCCAAGAGTAAGAAACTGCTTTTGGCACTCTCTTTGATGCCCGCTGAGTCAGAGCTGCTGAGAGAGTTGTTTCTTCAGGACTTGATAACCCAGTTTGCAAAGGCAAAGACAAGGAAGGAGAACTTGTCAATGTAAGGACCATTGTGTGTATGTCTACATCTCCAGTACTGTTTGATGTGCTGCTGTATGTGCTGATTTCAAAAGACCATTGTTGTCTATGGTATGCCCTTAGAATTTCTTGGCGCAACAGAAACCAGCTGTCTGATGTGATGGATGGATTTGGCGTGTTTATGTTTTTCATTACTGGAAACCTGGCCATGTTGTTGGATCACCAGATGGCACTGTCGTGTGCAGCATTGTGTGTACGTTGTATGATGACATTGCTGTAGATTTCCTGTCCCTGAATAGTCATTTACTGAAAAAATTTACATGAACATCAATGCACCAGTTGCTTTGATGAATCAGTTCAAGGAATCAGTTCAAGGCAATATTTTAATTACTCTGATTATATGGTTCCACTGCATGCTTCCAAACCAGTTTACAGAGATGAATTTAGTAAGCGGGCTACTGCTTGCCAAACCATTGAACTGAACTATGTTGTGTGGTTTGTAAATACAACCTCTGGTAACAACATGCAAATTATTAAATAAATGATGAAGCATTGAAAATCTAAGTTTTATTAATATTGTTTGAGCTATTTAAGTTATGTTTTCATTTACTGTGACATCACTCTAATCAAACCTGCAAAACTTTTTGTTTTTGCTACAGTGGATCAAATGACCATGTATAATTTGAAAAGAGTAATTTGAAGTGATATTTACAGCCAACTGAGCTTTTCCTGTGTAGTGTTTTAGCTCATTGCTACAGCATGCTGGCATGATCTCATCCCGACTTGTCATATTTTGTTTCTAAAGAATTTGCATTGAATCTTGACTAGGGCTGGGCATCGGTACAAAATACTCATACTATATTGACTCAGTATTTTTCAGTTTTTTGCAAGGAGTTATTGGCCCACTATGACAGCAGCTACAACCATACACTCTGTGGTGTGAGATGAAGTCGAGCGCACTTGGGAGAAGTTTGCCTTCGGGGCTTTTCCTGGAGACCCTTTCTTATCAACAGATGTCACCAAAACGTTTGAAAGTATGGCTACACTTCATACCTGTGGCATCTGGTGGCATTTCTTGCAAATGAATGCTTCCATTCACATTATTAGTATTAAATTATTTAGAATAAAAAATGTATAGAATTAAGTACTGTATTTGTATTGTATCACTTCAAGGCTTCTAGTATCGTAATTATTTAATCAATACCCAGCCCTTATCTTGATGCAGAGGGTGTTGGTGGTAAGAAGGGGTTTGCGGTGAGATTAAGCCAATAGTTAGCAAAAGATTGTAGATGTTGTTAAAAACACCCAGCTTTGAGTGCCTCAAATGTGGCTGGAGAGTCAGTGGTGTGATGCTAAATAAATACTCGGCTTTGAGTGGCACAAACGCTGCAACCGATGTAGTTGTTTGTTGGTCTGTTGGAGTGTAAGTTCTGTGTTTATTGGACCAGTTCACCTCCACTTCCACCCTCCCTGAGCAGACTTTCATGCTCTTTAAACTGTGTCTGTTGCGGACAGGGTTATATTGAGGATGGCACAGTGCCTCTCACACAGATGCTAAATGATGCTGACATTTCCAAAGCAGCATATTTTGACACTGTTGGCATAAGACCAGGCTGGACACGCATCTTTACTGCTGTGGTTCACCCTCAACGCCCTCTTCAGTCTCATTACCATTTGATGGATAAACAAAGCTAACAAGTAGCTGGTAGATGGAGCATTTCACTGTTTTCCTAAGGAATTGATGGAGGCCAAAATGGAGCTAAAATAAGGGTGTATCTATTGGATATACATCCTATAATATTGGAGTTGCATTTATTTATTTATTTATTTTTGATTTAACCTTTATTTAAATAGGTAAGGCCATTGAGAGCAAAGAAAAACAAACAAACAACAACAACACCAAACATATTACAAAATACATTGATGTAAAACATGAGAAGTGTGGTAGACAAGTGGAAAAAACAAAACCCCAAACACCTGCTAACCTATCGCCTGGGCGTGTCAACTACTGCAACAGCATGTGTTCACTATGACCACGTTTAGATGCTAGTATGTACATTTTCTGCTCATTTTCATTCTGAAGTCATCAAATACTGCTGCTTTTGCAGTGATTTTGGCGAAAGATCCCGACACCAAAAGCCAACTTTTGTGGCGTTATGATATGCTGCATAGTAGCAGTAGCGGAGAATGTGGCCGGACAGAACCATTTGCGGTGTTATGATACCCTGCAGGATGTAACTGGACAGCTTTAGGTTGAAATGCTGCTGGTAGCAACATAATATAGGGGGCACAGTGGGAGTCTGGTGTTCACTTATTGTCTAAATGTGATGGGTTTATTTTTCCTACACCTAACCATGTCTGCTTTTTCCTAAACCTAACCTAGCATGTGCTTTGGCTGATGTCCCAGTATTGGTTGCCTGAACATAGCCATGTGCATTTGTAGTGTAATCTCACCATGTGCTTTTGTTGACATCCTGGCTTCGGTAGCAGCATCCTGGAAGGTCAACAGCGGATGCAGATGGATACCTAGAGATGTGTAGACGCAGAGGTCCACTGCAAAGCGGCAATATGTGACAGCTTTGGATGAGGACCAGTTCAAATATTGTGTTGACAGCTTGCTCTGCTGCCCTCAAGTGGCCAAAAACATCAGCTAATTCTGCTTTAAGATAATTAGGCCTTTACACAACACTTTTCTTACATCAGTTAAATCCTAATTACTGTCCTCATACATGGAATGTATGCACATTTCTGTGCATTGTCAGGAAAAGCAGACTTGAGTTTCTTTTATTAGCATTAGCATTTTATCTAATTTGAGACCAAGTGGTTATTTTCTTTGCAGACCTCCACTCACAATTTCATGATTATTAATCAATATATAAGAGACTGTGTAATGTGTGGGTGGGTTAGAGCCATATTGTGTCTGTGTATGTGTGTGGAGAGTATAGATGCTTAAATATCGAATATGCAACATTTCAAAATAGGAATCCAAAAGGAAGAATGCCAAAGACAGAGAACAGTTAAAGATAAAGTGAATGTGTAAGCCAGAAAAACATCAAGGATGCATTAGATGGTAACTTGGCTGAGAAAAATAAAGCCTCAAGATTTATAAAAAAAAACAATGCAGCACATCCAAACTAGCTGGCAGAAACATACAGTGCTATAGTCTGAAGTAAGAGCGGTAGCCAGTGCAGTCCATACTATACCAGACTATCACTTATGTTACAGAGCCAACTGAAATGCGACAGAGCCCATTTAAATCTCTGAAGATGGGTTTGCTGTTTTTTGAAAAATGTTGTACAATATGGGAAGCAGTGACTAAATTCATGGACTTTCTGATTATCTGCTGTGGTCCTCTGCCTTCAAAGAGATAGTACCTTCATTGGTATTGAAGTAAGTCCATTTTCTCAGCAGTTTGATTGATTAAGATAATAACATGGAACCATCACAAGAAGTGGTGGAAGATTTGATGACCTGACATAATAGTTAATGTTGTCTCCTTTACTTGTAAAATGGAACAGCATGACTTTGAGCGCAGCGCTAGCCATTTTTCCTGTTAAACCTTCGACTCAAATATTTTTCAAACCAAGGAGAGAGGGTTACATCACCAGACGCACAACATGATCTTGTAAGTTATGCCACTTGTCCTAGGAAATACTTCTCAAAGTCAGTTTCTCTGTTTACATTCCTTCTCAATGAATGATTACACTTTCATTATTTCATACAAAACTAACACAATATGATCCATTCTCCTGTGTCTAATCCACATTTGAGTTTATTAGAAATACAGTCGTTTTCCTTCAGCTCAAAAGCAGTGCAATAATAGAGAATGATCAGCCAGACATGCCCCAGTATTTTTAGAGTGATACATCCATGAAATTGGATCCGCTTCTCACACTCTCATCCCAACCCGTTATTAATATTCTATATCATCCGCACACTTCCTGTGCTACATCCAATACTGTTTAGTGGCCTTGGTGGAAACATTTGGCTTTTGATTAACCATACAATTAAAGTGCATTTTACCCTACAATGATAAGAATGTACTAAAAAATAACTGTTTCAAAGACGGGCCTTAAAAGCAGGGATTCTCCCTATGAAAACATGAACATATCTATAAAATTCAAACATGACTTATAACACATTGGTATTCAGTGTATTTCTCTGAGGAGACACTGCTCTGCGGGCTGTATTCTTTGCTGCTGTTGTCATATATTTTTTTAAATGTGGGGTATGTTTTCGGATCTCAAGCATTTGGCGGAGGACAAATGGCACAAAACCACTTGTGACAACCTGAAAAATTTGTGAGAGCATGATTTTTTGAATAGCAGCTTTTATTGGGCTGCACTGTTGTTGGGCAGCAATATTAGCTGTTATTGAAGTGCTGTATACCAGGGGATAGTCTCTCAGAAGGAGGCTGGCTCGAAGACGCACATATTGGCACAATGGCACAGGCATCCTGGCTCTGGCTCAAAATCTGTCCACTGCTGATACACTACCCTCAACCTGGATGAGTAATGAGTATAAATATTAGTATAAAACAGCATTAAATACAGAGCATAATATAATAGTTAATATAACAGTATTGTGTCAGTAGAATGTTATTATATGAATTTTACAATGTTTAGTATATTAAAATAGGCCTATACCACTGATATATACTAATTCCAACAGGACAAACAATACGGGACTTTTAAAAAAAAAAACAATAAATATTTATGATTGAATAATTTTTAGGATAGAGAGATGGAGAGGCCCTTGTAAAGAACCTTTCATCTTCTGTCTTCCAACCTCTCAAAGCACTTTCAAACTAATTGTCACATTAAGCTAATCACACACATTAATACACTTGTAGTTGAGGCACCTGATACATATATAGCCAGCTGGCCATACCCACAGCTTGCTTATATTACTTTATCTTGTCTTATAATATCGGCTTAAATTTACGGCTTCTGCTGAAGAACCTTGACTAGTTGAACTGGTATCACTGGGCACACTGGGCCATGCTCTCTGCTCTCCCTCCTGTCTGCTGCCTTCAGACTCATCAGCAACCCAGTCTCACTCCCAAAGTCATCAAATACCAACACATGGTCAGTGGCGCTCAGCGTCAGATAGCAACGCACATAGGCACCCTTAAGAGACTGTATTAGAGGCACTGGTTGGGGGTGTTTTTTTGACGCTCTGAGCAACTGCCATAAGATAAAGAACGAGAACGTTCACATGAGGCGGACAAGAGGAGAGGTGGATGAGTCAAACAAAGTCTGGACCTTCTCTTGGGAGACTGTGTGAATCCAAGAAGTAAATGAAGTTATTTTAAAAACATTATATGTGTTGGTTATACTCAATTGAAGAGGGCTTGCAGCCCACTCATCTTGGCCGACCACACAGCGCTTGGTTGTCTTTATATGTATTTCTTCCATTGCATCAGAGAGAACCGATTTCAGTGAACCAGATGAATCATTGGAATCCAAAGTACTAAATATCTTTCACACCCTTCTAGAGTAGAACATGGCTTTTAACCCTTTGAAGCCTGAGAAAATTGGTTTGATTTATTTCAAAAACATGGCAAGAAGGCAACAAGGAACTTAAAAGACATGACAAAAACTGGTAAAGACATTAGTAAAAACATTACAAGAAAATTACCTGAAAATAAGCAAAAAACAAAAAACAGAAAACTATAAAAAAAAAAAAAAGAAAATGACTGAAATTTCAAAAATATATTTGAATACATTTTTTCCTATAACACAATTTTTGATTAGAAATACATATATATTTGTACATTTTCTCTATTTTGCTGAGAATTTTCTAATAACCTCCCCCTTTCAAACTAATTTTCAGGTCATTATCACCTTTGACTTATTTCTAGCGGTTTGTGGGACATTTCTTGTTCAGTTTGTCTTTGCTTTTTTCTCCATGTTTTCCCCCCAGAGAAATCAAACCAATTTGCTCGGGTTTCAAAAGGATTAAATAGCTTGTGAAAGGTGTTGTAACGCAGCACAAGAAAACTGGTGCTGATCCTTATTTCAAAGGGTTTAAGTGTCATGAACAGATCTGCTAACTTCTTTTAGTTTTTTCTCAAAAATAACTTAAATTAAAGCCCATTAATCAGTAGTTTTGCTTGTGACCAACCCACCGAGTCATCCCCAAAACCTACAGTCAGCCAAAGCTCCACTGAGATTATTTGGCATCTTTTAGCTCATTGTTTGGTTGTTTTGGTTTTTATTCACGTAAAATTTACTGTGTACAGACTGCATGAATGTATTAAATGTTTTAAAACAGAGCAAAACAATTTATTGTTGTCAAAACTGACACAGCTGGACTGTGGCTTGAACCAGAGTTGGCAAAAATACAGTATGAATCTTTTAGACTCATTCATGGTGTTTTTGGTTATCGTTGTGCCAGGAGTTCACAGGTTATTTTTCCAGGCTTGCAGGAAAACAAATTGCTGTGCCTACAGTCCACAGTGCCCACCATCTGGGGTCCCAGCCAATCTCGAAAATGAGTTAAAAAGGTACAGAATAAAACCAATTCAAGCTTAATAAAGAGAATATCTAAGTAATAAAAATGTGTGTTTTCCAAAATGAATAGACATGAAGGGCCCAGTCTCCCATCACCATAGCTATTATTTGCTTGGTGACTGAGAATCCCAGGCAGCCAATTACAGGGCCCGTCAAACTGTCAATCACCACAAAGCAATTCATAGAAATCAAACAGTAAACTGTCACAGTGACATTATCAGGTGCTGAGGAGAGAGAAAAGAGGATGCTCGAGCACCAATTAAAGGAGCTGGATGCGTTGCTAAGGAGGAATACAGACAATGTTGACTCTGAAAATTGAGGAAGATGGAAAGAAAACTAACCTACAACCCCATGACATTTTCAACACATGTCGGCAGCTCATCTTTTATTCCCCAATTTACTCAGAAATTGTGCAATAAAGTGGCTTAACATGAAATGTGTCACCACCTGTTGCACTGTTGCACAGCGGTGGCTTTGTCAACTAGACAGGTGCGGCCCGACAAACGTGATCATCACTCCTTAAAAGCGGAATCTGGAAGGCCAGTCATTGGTGTAGGATATATGCAAATAATCATGAAAGATGTTACTCGTTGATGAATTTGCCCTGCTCTTATTGTTAAAGGTTTTTTTTTGGTCTTTATGACATTTTCACACTGGATGCAGTACCATCCTGATATACCATGCTGCATAGTGGCCTGTCAGCAATTACCATTCACACCAGAAGCACATTTATCTGAACTGGCCAACAAAAGATTCTGATCTTTTCTAAGCACACATACAGTACTGTATGTGCATGTGTGCGTGTGTGTTCACTCGTCCCTCTAGCTCTCTGTTTAGATACAACTGACAAATATGTGTTAGCACTGGATGCATACTTGATCATTAATTAGATCATTTATATCATATCTAAAATATACTTTGTATCATTAAGAACTGATTATCAGTGTATTTTTTTGTCAGATTCACTTGCAGCTCGCAGAAAATATATGCCAGAAGCCAAGACCAATGCTTGGCAATGCCAGGCGGCCACAGACCAGGGGGCCAGTGCATATCCTGTGTCAACAGGCCAATTGGTTAACATGGGCGCAAAAAATCTGTGCTCCTCACGATGATTTTGCTCTCTTCCAGTGTGAACCCTGCGTTTCTCTATAAATCCGGTACAAGCATGCTTCAGATGGAGCAAACGTCTCTTTTTTTTACCCTTTTTATCATTCTGTGTCCCCTCTCTAAATTTTACATTTTGTGAGTCAGTGATCACAGCGCAAGCTTGTCATGATTTTTTTTTTTTTTTTTGCCTCAGCAGCAGTTTGAGGCATTTGAGTTGCAGGATGCTTAATTATTGATCTGTTGATCTGGTCAGAGCTGATTAGATCAGATTGATAGATGAGAGGAGCAGCTTCTGCAGAGGGAAGAAAGGCAAACTCTTAAACACAGCACAAAGAACGTTTCGCTTTCACTTTCATCTGTGCCCAGGTTATACTGACACACCGAGTGGTGTAATAATTAACCAAATGCTCCAGTAGTGCTCCTAATGAACAGCCCAGCTCCAAAAGTATAAAATCAATATGTTGTGGCAAATGTTTTAAATGTTGTGGGCCGCTACAAATAAATAAATGTGTGGGAAACCCTGGTGCAGAAAGTGAGTTGTTATTTTAATTTTGTCTTGTATTTAGGTGTAAACTGAAGAGTGGGGTATGGTCAAAATAAGTCAGCTTGTAAGAGCTTGGTCAAAGATAACGTCTATAGAGAGACCATGGATGAAGAATATATGTTGAATTATTAACTGCATTGTCTGCTTGGGAGTGGGTGGTATAGAAAGGAGAGTTAAATTTTTACTTCACTATATCCACAATCTCTATGTGGATGTTTGTATCAGATCCATCTGCATCCAGCATGTATGCACCAGCCTCTGCTTGTCCTTGTCTTTGCCTGTCCTTCAGTTTTACATGTTGGCGAACCAATTGAGATGCCTGTTTTCTCATATTCTGTGGACAAACCTAGAAGCTAACGTCACCATGATTCCCCTGTCAAATAACCTAAGGGATTTTCCCATTTGATTTTAGATCACTTCAGAAAAAAAGCTCTATGACAAACAAACACTTGTGATACTTCCACGTTTTGGTCACTGCGATAATCTTCACAAATAAACACACTTTTAGCATTTTTGGAGCATAAATGCAATCTCTGGACATAAATGACAATAAGATCTGCAACAGTACACTTCCACTACAATGCTGTAAAGCCTAGTTTGGCACAGATAGGCATATTGAAGTTCTGTGATCCCATTTCTTCTTGTTAGCAAGTTTTTAGTTCATAGTTAGTTTTTTAAGACAAAGCTTCAAAGTTTGCAAGTGGGTTATTTACTGACATTTTATTTCAAATAACAAAAAGTGGAAGTCTTGTAAGCTTGTTCTAACCACAGACCTTATTTGAGATGAGGGAATTGGAGGTGCTATAATACAGATTTCTGGGTTTTAGGACTCATTACTGGGGTTCTCTATAACTTATCAATTTTTGTGTCTTCACTGTCTGGTAACAGAATGCCTGACATCATGCCTCTGATCATTAAGTGTTCTCTGTGTATTTAATGGTCTGTTCATGCTGTTATTACATTTTGAGCCTTTGTTACATCTGATCTCATCAACTCGCATCCATCTGTTGGCTGCTATCTGTGCTCGGATTTTTCAGAAACACTGCAAATTCATTTAAAGGTTGGCGGGGGTGTTTATAATTGTGATCATGCCTGTTCTCTGTCATGCACACATGTAGAAATTATCTGGATTGTTTTCAGTCAGTGTGGCCTCCTGCTCTCATTTACAACAGCCCTGATCATCCATCAAATCAGACTTAACTTTTTCACCTCAATCTCCACTGCTTGTGTTTCCGACTTAGAGCTGAGTTGCGTGCTTCAAAAGATGAAGTAGCAAAGGATCAAAAGCTCTGCTCTCTGAACAAGCAGAGCAGTAATAAATCTGTCTGCGTGTAAGAGAAACAATAAGAGGGCACGAAGGTGAAAAAAGGTGTTCATGCTCCTGGTGATGGTTGCATACACGTGTGTGATTCCATGTGTACGTTTGTGTAGGTGAATGTGTGTCCTTATGCTGCACTGGCGTCACGGTTCTCTCCAGTGTATCTACCCTGTTTACTTTGTTCTTCTCTCCATCTTCCCCGTGCTGTGTTGGCTGCCTCTCGACTGGCAGCTTTCCAAAAAGAACAGCTTCCAATATTAGTGTGCTTGAATGCTCACAGACACACAGACACAGAGACACACACCATACATACATATACACACACACACACACTTTGAAAATGATCCTTAGACAATATTACTAAGTCTGGTAAAAGTAAAATTGGCTTGGACACAGCCGTCTCAAAATTGTGGCTCTGCCAGCGAAAGTTTTGCCATTCCTCTCCCAACTTTTTTTGACTAAAGTAAAATAAATACAGAGCTGTCCTGGTTTTATGAGAAGTATCAAATTCATTGCAGGATCTTTTCATCAGGGACAAACCTGACAGTCTGTGTAAGATCTGTACACTAGTTGTAGTAGGTTGCTCTGGATACAAGTCTAAAGCATTTTTTTTAAACCTAGTCCACCCCTGCTCATAGAACCAGGGTTATAGTTTGCAGTCTCTTTTGTCCATCACTGTGCACCATATCTTCACTGCCAGCTTGTCAAATACAGACTCTTGGTCAGTGGCCGTAAACGTCACATTATGATGCTCTACATACCCCTGCATGGGTTTTGGATGTTCAGACGGAATTTTGCGTTTCTTAGGATGGCGAAGGAACGGCCCGTCTTCTCTGCCTTACTCTGCCTCTGATAGACTTACCCTAACCTTAACCAATCCCACTCCTGTTGCCTAAACCTAGCCAATCCAACCAATGACGGCAACAAGTACTTGCCAAACACAGAGAGTGGGATGGAATTTGCCTTAGATGGTGTCTCAATTTACTTACATACATTGTCTCTTTATGAAAATGAAAAAAAAAACTGATTTTCACAGGAACTGTATCATTGTTGCTTGTTAAATGTGCACAGCCTGTTTTCAAAATAAACTCAGAATGCAGGTACAAAAAAACCCCAGTTTTTTAGTTTAGGCAACAACGGTTTTGCTTAAACATAGTTGAGTTTAATACTATCTTAATTTGGGCTGTCGAACGATTTATCTTTTCATTATTTGCAGAATTTCAATAGCTAATTGTGATAAATCACATTTTTAATCACGTCTACAATCCCATTATTTTGCATCACTTCAGATTGTCTTGATTAGGAATCAAATGATAGCAAAAAACTGCATTTGATGAGCATAAAGTGGATATGTTTGTAAAGTGGAGACTCATGGATATCCATAGAACCCATTTTCATTCCGATGTCCTAAGGTCAGAGGTCAAAGGACACCTGTGAAAATAACCATGGTGCCCTTCTATCCCCAAAATGTAGCCTTAATTTGAACATGAGTAAGCCCCCTTCCTGGGATGCTAGCATGACATGGTTTGTACCGCTGGATTCCTCAGGCCTTTTTTACTTTATGATATGATACCAGTCAAACACATGCGACTTGCGTCACTAGCGTATCATGCTACTCAAGCTAGCACATTGAGTTAAAAAAAAACTCGATTGACTTTTGGATTAAAACGTGAAACAAACAGTGGTCTCACCAGTCAGGAGTTTGTTTGACCTGCACCCCTCATGTGCCCCACACACTGTCTCGCTCTTCATACTATGTGAGGTGCTTAGAATGTCAAAAAATGCTGCTGCCCAGTGTGTCTCATACCTCAGCTAAAAGTTTCCTCCGTGCGTTGATGTTTGACGCAGAGCACCTGTGACCAAGCGACAGTATTTGGCGAGTTGGAATAAGATGAAAAATGTTAACATTTTACAATATCCAGAGATGCATAAATATGCAGCCTGAACTAGCCACGACTTATTGAAGTTACAGAGGGGTAACTTGGCCATTGCTTCAGGTTTACTGTCTCCAAGTATCTTAAAGGTGTTTTTTTTTGTACTTTAGGTGAGGACAGTTAATAGATATTGTCCCAGGGGTTCTAGCCACTGGACTATAGAGTCCTCTGTGCTGCAAATGTTGTTTTGGGGCAGCACTGAAGTTATTTGCTTGTTCTTGGTGTCATGGTTGTTCAGGCAGCCACGCATCCCTCTATTTTATGGTCTGCATTCGCCTGTCACTGTCTCATCTAATTAGTTACTGCCCTCAATGTGTATTCATTCCTTTTTCATGGCCAGACATGTGAGGTTGGAGGTGAGTAAGACATGTCGTTACCAAACTCTTCACATATGAGCTACCAGACATGGTTGCCCAGGGTAGTTTTACTTACACCAGAAAAGAGATACTGCTTGACCTATTTTAACCCCTTAGAACCTGGATTGTTGGTATCTTTCGAGAGCTTTTAAATTTCTGAGACCAGAGAAAATTGGTTTAACTTCTTTTGAAAACACGAGAAATAGGCAGTGACCAAGAAATATCTCTCAAATTGTAAAAAAAAAAATAAGTAAGAGGTGACAAGAAATTGACTTGAAAATTATCTGTAGAGATATAAGTAGATTTTTTTTTTATACTGTTTAACTCTACTAATAACTCTATTTATAATTCCTATGATTTTTTATTTAAAATTATGCAACAGAAAACACATTTTTAGAAGAAATTAATATGCTCAGGTTTCAAAAGGTTAAGAAAAATAGAGGTACTTTTAAAAGTTTGTCAATGATGCCTCACCAAATGTATGAGGTGCAATTGCTAAGCTTTTCAATTAATCTTTCAAGCTGTCTTTGAACTACACATTTTAGCTTTTTTTTTCTTTTCCTGAGGCCAACTTGCTGTAGAGACGTTGTTTTGGGAAGCGTGTGTGGCTCACGCGGTGTATGTGTCCAGCCAATCAGACCTGTGACCTGTAAAGCATATGGATACACAACATGGGAGTGTGTAGCAGGAATTTTACCTTGTGATTTAATATGTATGAGCTTGTGGAGACAGGTTGGGAGGTTAATGTAAAATCTAACCACAGTACCCTTGTACACACATATAGGTTTATTCTGCCTTTTCCCAGAATCATTAAACATTAACTGAGAGGGTAATTAATTAAGTACTTCTATGTCCAAATTACTTTTCTAACTGAAACAATAATGAAAGCTTCCATCACAATATAAGAGAAACCAAAGTCCAAACCATTAATGCAGACCATCTTTTCCGCCTGCACAATCCATGCCAAAACCTCCCTCAGTCCCTGTGCAATAGCCTCTCCGGTGTGCTCTTGAGGGGAAAAAATGCAGTTTGCAGACTTCTCATTGTTAAGTCACCACTGATATAATGAACTGCAAGGTTCATATAAGGCTCTGTTGTCGGAAAATATTCAGCTTTCTTCAGATCCTTTGGGTTCTCTCTTCACATTTGGTATACAGAACACGCAGCATGCAGCTTTTAAGAAACAATTGCAAGAGGGGATTATATAACATTTGTTAAGGGTATTAATCATTTTCTTTAAACCCCTGTTGTGTGCGGCATTGATGGGAACCCTGTCTTTTCTAGAGTAATAAGTGACGGCCTCTGTACTCTCCGTGTGCCTCTGGGAGATTCATAGACACAGAGATACATTAAACCGTATCTGTTCTGCTGGTGTTGGAAGTAATGAACGGATCGTGTGTAAAGAAATGAGACAATAGTTCACTTATTTTTATAGCGTTTATTAATATGAATATTTTGTCCTATGAGACTGTGAGTGCTCCCACTTCCATTCAGTCAGCGTTGTCCTTGAAACTACTGTATAACATGTTCTTTTACCTTTCTACAGTGTCTTAGCATATTGCATGAGGTCGCTGCCTACAGCATGCTATTGAAGTCGTGGTATAGCACAAGGTCATTATTTATTCACAGTAAATAAGGGTAAATAAAGGTAGGACTTTTGTAGCAGTGCTTTTTAGGTAAAAGTAGAGAGAAGGTCACACACTGTACTTCACAAGAAGTGGTGAATTCCCTTTAAAGGTCCAGTGTGTACAATTGAGGGGCATATATAGGCAGAAATAGAATATAATGTAGTGAGTTTATTTTCTTAAGGGTATAATCACCCTAAGATAAGAAATGTGTTTTTGTTACCTTAAAATGTAAAGTCTTTATCTAAGGAGCAGGCCCTCATTCACAGAGTATACCCAAAGGGCAACTCTAAGGCTAAAAACTAAGCCAATATGGAAGAGCTAAACCTGTAATTCATCAAATGGCCACTTGAGGCTGGCTTCAAAACAGTAAATCCTCACAGAACCCTAGCTAATTTCAACGTTCATGACAACTGTCTGGGGGGGATTTATTTCTATTTTTTTAAATAATTCACCCGTTTATATTTTATTGAAGCCCAAAGTTACACATTTTTAAGGGCAGGCCACTTGAGTGACAGACTGTCTGTGAGTAGTCGCTACTGGTCACTGCAGACTGTGAGTGAGATTCACCCCTCGCTCCTCTACAGCTCCAACCTCTCATCAAAATATGGTCACCTGTGGCTCCAAAAAACAGAGATGGAGTCGGCCAAAATGCCAAAATCGAGGCTTCAAAACAACAGTCCACATTCCAGTGGGTGACATCACAGTAGCTGCTTCCATTAATTATGAGGTCTTTGGTTGCACCGCATGTTTCTACAGGGACCAGGAATGGACAAACCAAACACTGGTTCTAGATAGGGCCATTTGTGTTTTCATGTCGACCACCGTAGTTAGCAGCATCAGAAAAACATGACATTTTTTTTTATTCAACATGAACTTCATTTTTAACATGAAACAACTTTATTCTGTGTTTTTACAGGTTTAAATCACTGGGTCCATTTGTTTAGAAGATGAAGAGACATCTGCGGACAATCAGGCTCCCGCTAAAAACCTCCTGAACGTCTGCATTTGAGGTTATCAGAGGAAAAAGGTGAGCACACATTAGCAGGTGCTGCTCTAGCAGCCCGTCTATGAAGTGCCAAATAGAATTAGAGAAACACTGATTTGTAACGTGAAATGCTATACTAAGTGTTTATACTGCTTTAAATCTCCTGTTCAATTTGTTTTGGAGAGAAAGAGCCCTCTTAATTCAGCTCTTGCTACAAAACCTCCTGAACAATGAAAACTGAGAATCCTAGGCAGGAGTTTACATTTGACACTTAGAAGAAGTTTCAGCTGGTTGTGCTCTGGATTCCAATGAATGCTATACATTGCTCCTTTAACAGGCTTTGTGGGGTGCTCTGCTGGGTTACTAACATTTGTTGTATTGGTATATAAGTTATATATGTTCTTTGCAAATCAGGACAAATCCAACAATCCACACTGACTATATTCAGTATATATGTTTGTTATACTTCACCTTTGAACAGCATCCTGTAACTCCAGCAGGTTTGAGGTTAGAAGTATTTGCCTCTTCTCATAGCGTTAGGGTTTCAATGAGTAACCTTCGATCGGTGTCACACTGTTTCCCCCTAATGGATCCTGCCACGATCCCCTGTTGTGACACCAACGCGGCAAGAAATGGCCATGAACCTGATGACTGAAGAGCTGGCCAGCCCTCAAGGACAACACTATGTGGGGGATGAAAAGGCAGATGGGGCGCACTCAATACAGCCTGACTGATCATGCACAGTAGGCACACAACACTCATCCACACTCATCTGAGGGCAGGGAGGGGTTGCATCAAATATACAGAATCTGTCCTCAAGAACCACACAAGGATAAATGTGCCCACTAGGCCTTAAGCTTTCAATACCAGTCATTCACGCTAAGGCAAGGAGGTGGCGGTAAGCTACTTTTGTCATTCCACTCACAGATTTAGCACTTCCCTCAACCAAAGTCTGTTGTTCCACATGCAGAGATCTTTCACTTGCTTTGTCGAAGAGTCAGAGCCAGCATTAAGGCTCTCTTCAAAGGGAGCAACTTAAGGGGAATCTCTTCAGCGGGCTCATATGGCTCACAAGAGGGAGACCTGAGCAGAACGGGTAGCTCCCAGTGGAGACCAGATGGGTGAAGAGTTAACTCACCCAAGGCAGAAACGATTTTAGGAGAGGGTGACTGAACATTGGCCTCTCACCATAACCGAAATGACAGAGGGAAATTGCCCTCTATCAACAGAGGCTGGATGAAAGACAAGACTGAAGAGATCAAACAAGGACAAAGGGCTGAGCTTTTTTTCCCCACAACACCTGAATCCACCCATTGCCTTACAATTTAAACTTCAGTGCTGGAGAACAATGCCATCGGTGCTCAAAAAAGTAAATTTTCTTTTAATTTTCTTTTCCCATATAATCTTGCGTTGATAACAGCTCAACTTCTAAATAAATTGCTTTATTTCTGACTCTCAAAGCACAAGTAGTTACACTTTTACATGGATAGTTAGGTAATAGCTGAGGCAGGAGGCATTATATTTTTGGGTTGTCTGTCCATCTGTGTGATTCTTGTGAACGGCGAAGCATTTAGGGGATTTCTTCAAATTTTGCACAAACATCCACTTGGACTCAAAAGTGAACAATTGAGAATTTGGTGGTTGAATTTGGTTTTTCAAAAACACTTTTTTAGCTGTATGTCATATCTCAGGAACAGAAGAGGAGACTTTTGGTCAGATACTGAATTGGTGACTCTACTTTTGGGTGTCCACCTTGAAACTGGAAGCTATGTGCAAAGCATCCATGTATGTAAACTGTAACTACAACTTGAGTGGTGCGCAGAGGCGTAAAACCCTGAGGCATTCATTTTGGTTTTTCCCTTTGTGCTTTTCATTAGAAATATCACATATGGTGATAACATCAAATTAAAGCAATGGCCAATGGCAAAAATCTATTTTATCATCTTGTTTCTCTTCTAAATTGACTGAAAGATAGCCTTTGACATACATAATTAGTTATTATTCAGCGTACTTCTAATCATTACTCAAAAAATGATCCCTAACCCAATAAAATCATGAAATAATTACATATTCCAAGACCATACAGGGAACAGATGCAAGTATAGGATTTTTTATCCGTTTTGGTTCAAAATAAGGATATGCGCTGATCCGTCTGGCTCCATTTATATTGGGCATGAAACATTGACAACCTAAGATATAGGTGGTATGCTGGGACTTTATAACCACCGCACCTTGAGCCGAAATGAATGAAATCCCCGGTTGTGGCTTGAGGGCCTGAAAAACAATCTGGACCTCAGAGGTGACAGCCCATGGATAAATAATGTAAATACTAAGAGACAACCTTTTATTGAAGTTTTTTGTGTGAGGGGACTGCAAATGACTATAGTGAGCACCCCTGTGCCATGGGATAAAGTGCTGTCACTGCACAGTGTATGAAGGGCCTCAAGTGACATTTGTCAGTGAGACTGAGTAGCATTCTAAATTAAGTATATAACCTTTATGAAATGATAATCAATCATTTGTCGTCAAGCATCTGCAACACAAAACCATTAAATCACAGTATGATATTGTGTAGATGAATGTTTTATTTGTTAAAATGGAGGCATAGCTTCGTCAGTTTGGTCGCATTATTCTGTTTTAAAGTTGCTGTGGACACATCTGCGGAGTCTGGAACCAATAAGTCTGCCCACTGTTTGTGCATCCCCCCCAAGGACATTTTTCACATCATAATCGTAGCTCTCCTCCACATGCTATCGAATGCTGGTCTGAA
Organism: Plectropomus leopardus; assembly: GCF_026936395.1. Lineage (NCBI taxonomy): Eukaryota > Metazoa > Chordata > Actinopteri > Perciformes > Serranidae > Plectropomus > Plectropomus leopardus. The sequence continues at coordinate 14,164,622 of NC_142176.1, forward strand.
TTGTTTCCGATTAGTCATGTAAAGGAGAAGAATTTCCTCACTTCAATCTAAGTTAGTCTTTACAAAAGAAATAGCAGTGATAGATACTGCATACTTCAATTTAAAAAAGATTAACGTGAGCGCTCAGCTTCACAAAAGTTCTTTCAGAGATTCGCAAATATTGACGTAAATGCTAGAAAACTTTAAACAATTGCGATTATGATAGATGCTTGATTTCACAGTAAGTAACATCTGCTACCAAACTCACTTTGTTTGAGGCCTGTGGGTGTCTATTGACTGCTTGTGGCTCACATTTTTAAGAGAGATTTATGAGAGAATAGCAACGCCCACAGCACAAATAGCCACTGTGGACACCAGCCACAAAGTTGGATGTTAGTTTAACTCTTTTTGATGAAGTCAGAGGAAAAGTGTCCTATTTTGAGAGGAGAAATAAGTTGTGCATCTATGCGATTTTATAATATAACAAACTGTGTGTGCTACATTGCAAAATGAGAAACACAGTGTATCTATTAATGAATAATTTGATATGTGGTTCGAAATTAGACTGTATCAATTTAAATCCAAGTGTAAATAATGTAATGCCACACTTTTCTCCTTTGTTCCTCCTCAGTCACAACCCCACTTCCTTTGTGACTATTAGTTGTAGTTCCCCACTATAGCCTCTTTAAGTAATGGATGTAGCTACTGTGAGATCACCCATTGGTTTGTAGACTGCTCGAAGCCCTGAGTTCAGCTTTCAGGGCATTGCCATCTCTTTTTAGGAGCCAGAAGTGACCATATTTAGACGAGAGGCAGGAGCTCTATAGTGGTGAGTCATGGATCTGACTGGTAGACGCAGGTGAGCAGGCTTGGACTGGCTAATCAATTCTGGCAAATGCCAAATGGGCCGTTCCACCTTGTGGGCTGCAGGGGCGCCACCAGCTATGTAGAAAAAAAAATTTTATGGAGAAAATAAACCAGAAAGATCTGCAGGCAGCGGCCCACTTGGTGCTGGGACAGCCTTCATTTGGGGTTACACGGCCCCAAATGTGTGAATAGTCTACCTAGGTGCAGTGGTACAGGCCGTTGTCACCATCCCCCCAACACAGCTTGAAGCTAAGGGGGATGGTTGGTTTGTAGCAGTGGGCTGGTCCACAGGTAAAATGCCAGGGCCGTATTTTGTTCCCAGTCCGACCCTGCGGGTGAGGCCTTGTGGACAGCCTGTCACTCAAGTAGCCTGCCCTTAAATATGCATAAAATTCACTTCTTGTACAGTTTTCATTAATGTTGCAATTAGCTATAGAGACCAAAATCGTTATTTGTATCAGTCTGTAATTATGCTTATTTCTGTTTTAAAGTTGGGCATTTTAACATGGGGGGTCTATGGAGAATGACTCGCTTTTGGAGTCAGCCTCAAGTGGCCATTTAAGAAATTGCAGTTTTTGGCACTTACACGTTGGCTTCATTTTACAGCCCTGAAAGTTGCTGATGGGTGTGTTAGAGGTGTGACTCAATCAGAGGTGACTTGTATATAAACTCTGAAATGTAAAAAGGCACTTGTGTAACACACACAACTTAAATAAGTGTTCAAAGCATCACGTTTCTGTTTAAACAAAATGTTTTGCTACATTTCGGCCGGGCTGAATGCACCCCTGTTCCATCTCCCCTCAACAGCCCTGCAGTCACCTGAGCTCCTGCTCACTCACCTGCTCAGCTGCTTTCAATCCCTCATTAGTCTCTCACTATTTATACTGGTCCACTTCCTTTGTTTTTGCGTTGGTTCATCATCGTGTGCTGTTGAGAGTTTTTCTTCACTGTTACTTGACCTTTGTTACCTGTCATTTGGACTCTGCCTGCTATTCATTTTCAAACAATCACCAGGTTTATTCCAGATGAACTGCGCTTCGCCTGGAAAGTTGACGAGCTCAGGCAGCAGCAGGGTGCTGCGACAAAAAGCTGTGGTCAAGTCAGGCAGTTTCCAGCAGTGTTCACTCACATCCTATTAGATTTTGATTTGTTAAATATTATAAGACACATTCATCAGTTTGTTCACAGTCTCCTGTTGTTTTAATTATGACAGAGTAGCCTATTTAAAATGCTTTACAGGCGATCTGTAATTTCTGTTCATGGTTCAGCCTCCAGTTTACATGAATTCTCATGTAAATTAGCATCATATCAGTTTGATACTGTATTTAAATCAGTCGAGCAGACCTGCCCCCCTCCAACTACATAAATAAACTGAAAACATTAATAGGAAAAACAAAAAGGAAAGAAATATAATAGCTCTCATCAGTCAGATATAGTCGGGGCTCCACATATGAACAGATTTTATCTTAAGAATCCTCACATCCCACTTAACAGAAGTCTTTGTGTCACTATTACTTGAGTTATTAAAACAGTCCAGTGTCAATATACGATATACTATGTACAGTTTATAATCTGTGATAAAAATGAATTTAGTCTCTCTGACTACTAAACTTCATCATCAGCCACACAACATGTATTAATTTAACAAGACAAACCATCAAATCAGACTAATAAATCAAAATCTCTGCAACTCAACCAAAATGACAATAATATTTTTGAGTTAATATCTAAACCGATCATTTACTAGATCAGATGGGGGGGGGGGTGTTAAAGAAGACTATATTTATAATTCTCTGAAATATATATTTAAAATTCTGTTACAGAACAAAAGTTTTTTGAGCAGTTTTTTGACTTCTTTTTAAAAAATATATAATATAAATATATAAATATATAAATAAATATATAAATATATACTAATATTAAAATTCATAATATGATAGTTTGCTTGTTTTCAGGTAACTTTCTAGTATTTTTATAAATTAAAAAATATGAATATTGAATATAAAGTATACATTTCTTGTTGTTTCTTGTTTCTTTTCTTGGTAAGTTGCCCGTAGCACTCTTCCCATGTTTTAAATGGAAATCAAGCCAATTTTTTGTTCTATTAATGACATGAACACAGATGTATGTAAATGATCTCTTCATTTTGAGAATGAGCTTGCACAGATTAGAGATTTATCAAGCAAACAGTTGACACACAAATGTTGCTCCTTCTGTCCGGAGGGCTGATAAATACAGCATTTACATATCATAATTTTCCATCCTATGCATTTACAGACATACGTTATGACTTTGATGAATGATATCCGTTCTAATTAATCTCAGCGATTAACTTTAATAATTAGAGAAACAAGATGACCTGACCTAATTTACCTTGAACGTTCAAAAGCGGGTACAGCGCTGATAAGGGACTTGCTGCACTAGTTGTATCAAGTCCCTTCGTATTCATATTTGGTCTCATGATTCAGTGTGCCGAGTCTAATCAACACATCGTCTCTCTCCTTTTCCCTTGATGTGCCCCAACAAAAGCTTCAGGATACGCAGTTTCAAACAAGAAAGGACGTATCATTCTACAGCAGTTTATTACAGCCAAAGATCCCATTCACACATCAATTTTGAGAGTCACCTTCAATACTTCAAAAAAGCCTCTAGTGGAAATTATCTTGTGCACAATTGAAAAAAAAATATATAAGGAACACTAAAGAATAACAAATGAAGCATCCTTCTTGATAAATTGACTCTATTGAATTCCTCTCCAAGTAATTATACTTGAACACTTATTGTTATATTGTTATATTTGTTCAATAGGCATCTGGCTCAGATGGGGAGGCTGCTCTGATGCCAGGTCACATGTGGACATTTTTGCTTTTTTTTTGTAGTGTAACACAATGAGAAGCAATGACAATTCAAGTTTACTGAGGTGTATATTGAGTATCAACGTGACTGATTTTACACCTCAAGAGTAGCATACAGGATAAATAATTCAAAGACTTAATTTGCAGGCATGAAATGCTCATACACTAACAACATTGGCCTCGCTGAAAGTGTAATGAGAGGAGACTTTTTTTATGTTAATTTTTGTCATTTGTTTTCTACAGTTTGGATGCAGTTGGTTTTGATGCCTGCTCCAAATTAAATGTGGAGATACATTCAGTTAGTGGACATTTAAAGTTAAGCGTCTATGACAAGTTTAACCCCAAGTTTAACCTCTTCTCTTTTAACAATAATAATAAAAAAAATCTGCAGTCTTGTACTCCATGCCTGCCTTAATGTCAGCAGTGTTCAGGTACGGGAAGCATGCAGGGCTCAAACTACAAGGACAGAGGCAAAATGAACTGATTGGAAGGGAGCAAGACGCTGGATGCAGATGTCTAATGAATGAATTAATTTTGACTACCTTTGACTAAGAGATAGCTGATAGCAAATGAAGCTAGACACATATCATCTTTGACTTAATGTGAAATGCTCTCTCTGAAGCTGGTCATCCAAACGTTTATTTATAAAATTTCATTATTTTTGGAGACAACCAGCTGAAAACAAATTTTGGGCTGTTTCACGTGTCGTCTTTCAAACTAATTGCAAGAAAAGATCAAAAATACACATTTACGAGTTTGTTTTAGTTCAGATTTCTGTTATGATAATATATACAAAAAGTGCAAATTTAATTAGATAAAGCTTCGTTTGCATATTTAAACCTAAAATTTCAGAAAACTTTTAATACCAAAATCGAATTGCTTCAATATAAGTGATCAGTTGGGGAAGTCTCACTGTGATATCTATTTGTAAAATTATTTTCCTGTAATTTGTACATCTCTTTAAGGGCTATTGTCTTAAAATGAGTTTTTTTTTTCTTTCTAAAACCTCAACTTCAGTAAAACTTACATACACCAGATTTTCCAGCTTTATTCCCATCAATATCCTGAAGGTTTTTATGGCTGGGTTTGTTCATGTATCATTCATATCCTGTTTTAAATAACATTTTATTCTTAAAATATTGCCAAAATGTGTGGACTGATTTAAAGAGATATCTAAAATCCTCTCTGTAAAAACCTATGACTCTAATATGTCAACAAAGTTAAACAATACATTTTATCTGACTTTATCTAAAGTGTGTAGAGTATATAAATGTGTACTAATTAGACCATATTTTATTAGATAATGCCTTATTTAAATATGTAAACATAGATTTTCACAAAAATTGTAATACAAAAACAAACTGCTTTACAAATTGCTTTAATATCTATTAGTTAACATTTTTTACCCCGTCACCTGTAATTTTATATATCTTTAAAGGCTGTTTTTCCTTGAAATTAGCTTTCTTCTCATAGTCTGAACCAAAAATCTCCACTTCAATAACTTTTACATACACCAAACTTTCCAGATTTATTCCGATCTTTATTCTGAAGGTTTTACAGAGGGTTTTTTTTTTCATATACCTGTATCATTCATAGCCTGATTCCTATAACATTTTACTCCCAAAAACTTGGCCAAATTGGATTTTCTATGGAGGTTGACATTTTATGATTTATGCAATGATAAATAGAGATATATAATTCACTTTGTAAAAGTCTTTGTGTATGATTTGTGTGAAAAAATAATTTTCAACCTAGCTTTATCCAATGTTTAGATTTTTGATAACTAATGTGTGTTTAATTAGATAATACCTTATTTGAATATTTAAACATAAAATGTCATAAAATTTACAATACAAAATTAATTAAGTAATAAATTTGGGAATCATTGTGATATTTATTAGTTAAAAATTGTACCTTTTTCACCTGGGGTGTCTCCCCTTTAGGGGCAAACAATGACCACTGCAAAAGTGCAAGTGTCTCCAGCAGATACTGTATCAAGAAGACAGGAGGAAAACATTGCCAAGTCATTCTGGTGTCAGCGGTGGGGACAAAATGATTAAAGGTCTTGACCATTGGAAGCTCTCTGGAGCCCCAAGAAAAAGAAAGTAAGACAAGTTTCAGCTTCTCCGACAGTCCCCTGACAGTGAGGTGATTTAGCTTAGGGTGGGCTATAGCTAACCTGTATTACTTTAAAATAAACTGCCAATACCTGGGAACAAAAGTACAGTTTACAAAGAGCTTCAGGCTGAATCTCACAAAAAGTAACTTTTTAGCCTGTACCAACTGTTGGAAAGACTCTTTTCCTCAAAAGACAACTGCACTGTAAAATCTGTTCATTTTACTTAAAAAAATCTAGGAAACCAATTGCCAAGGACTATTTGTCAACATTTATTTCATCCACATTTATATATCTAATTATTAAGTTTACTTAAAATGTAGTTGTATTTCCTTAAGTTTGTAAAGCTTTTGCTAGATAAAAATAACAAGTTTAATTAAATCAATATTTTCTAAGTTAAAACAACTTAAGTAAACCAAGTTTACTGTGCTATATATCTGTATACTGCTGGTCGCAATCTAGTCAGTCATATTTCTATATTCTTAAACATGTTAACAAACATAATTACACATCTCCCAACTTCTTCATTGGCAAAATCCTCTATGTCATCATCACGTGAAGTCAGACTAACTTGGTTTACTGAAGTTGCTAACATTTAAAAATAGCACATTAATTCCACTTGTCAGTTTTAAGTTGCGACAACTTCACAAAATTAAGTCAATACAGCTGCATTTTGAGTAAATTTAAATTAGATATAAAGTAAAAATAAATTAAGATTAATAATTATATTTACTTTACCTTTTTCAAGGCTATCAGTTTCCAAAATTATTGTTAAGTAAGAATAACTTGCCAGATTTTGCAGTCTATAATGCCTGTTTCTCCCAACGCATACTGTGATACTTGCCTCCGCTCTCCCAATGACTATTAACAGGCATATCTGGGTATAAGGAATGGATGGAAATGATGTCTGACATATAATAATCTCAATGCCCTCTCCTCTCTTTGGTGTCTGTTTAAGTTTTGTAAATTTTCCCCTTACATCTTTAAACCGTTAGATTAAATTGTCAAACACTGTGTTGCCTTGTAATGAGACTCATGTAACACTCGTTGCACTGTTGTTCTCTTCACCCCTCTGACACTTACAGCTGCACTTAGCATTTGCTTATAAAAAAGAAGCATCATGTCTGATCCTGCCCTTATTTGCTTGTACAAGTGGTAATTTATGGGGATGAGATTGTTTTTTTTATCTGATTAGACCCATTAAGGATCTGGAACATAACAGTGATAATAGAGTACTGGATACTTAATGCAGTAACACTCTATATTAGAGAGAGTGTTTAAGAGAGTGTGGCAGTACAGCACAACGCTGTGGGTGTCATTGCTCTTTTCCACAAGTTTCATTAGTGAGATTTTTTAATTAGTTTTTGAGACAACTGTGACTCAGAAACCTGCATGAGGAAGTTTATGTGGATTATGCAGTTGAAATACAGTCATTTCTTAATGTAGATAAATTCTCTAAGCAATTATTAAAATATTGCTCTGTCTTGCCAGTAACCCTCGAGAGAGGTTTCTGTTTTACGTCCACTTACAGTGATCTCTCATCCCTCCAGTGAAACGTCAGAGAGGCTTTGAATTGTAGCTGACCATAAACTGTGGGTGGTTGGTGGACACAAAGGAGGCACTGCCCTCCATAGAGACGCAACATATTAATTAATACACCAGTGACTCCGACTGGAATTACATTATGCTAATGATATAAACTCCATATGTTTCAGTAAATACCTTCTACAACCGATCAGAGACTCATTTAGAAATCTAATGTCATTATAATGTTTTTTTTTCATGTGCCAGAAAAACGCTGATGCTGTATTGAGCCAAGCTGACAATTGTTGATAGGTTGCTAGGATACAGGTCTAAAATGGTAAATGAGGTGAAATGTTACCCAGGAGCTACATGACAATATTGAGCTCAAAAGTGTTGCATTGTGCTATGCTGGTATTAATAAGCCATTTTTTAAAAATTTTATTGTATTTTATTTTATTTATACACATAGTATCATTGAGTCATGGGATCTCAATCTCAAGAGAGATCTAACGCAAGGTGGGAACTATGCATTGGATAACTTGGAAGCACTTTAAAAAAGTAGCGAAGGCCAGAAAAAATATACAAGGTGCCAGAAAAGCTTTGATTTGCTGTCTTGAGGGGGGCAGTGGGGGGGATATTACAGTGGACCCTGGTACATCAACTGAGTATGTAATGCTTTAACTGTGGATAACTAAGGAGAAACTGATACTGTTGTACCAGCTGTTGCGAATCAATTCAGAGTAGGACTGTGTATCATTGCAGTACTGCAGCATTAGTGTGAAATATACTGTGAACTGTGAAATACAATTAATTCCCAAAATTCACGTCTTTTAGCACTATTAAAGAGGAATAAATACACTTTCTGTACATTCAGTAGTTAACATGCTGAAATCTAAAGTTAGGTGTGCGCAGCTCTACTCAGTGGCAGACTCTCGGTGGCCCCGGGCAAAGAAGCCCATCAAGACATGTATGACAGCTGCAAGTATCTTACTGACTGTCCTCTCTAATGGCATCCAGCTGATATGGAAGGGGCCCCACTTAGTGTTTTGGTGGCAATAGTGCACTGTATGGAGCCTTTATGAGATGTTTAAGGGAGCTAAAAACGGACGGACGATGGACGTCACTTTCCTTGTGCTGTGCTCAGACGCCTTTCACAAGTATTTAAACCTTTAAACCCTGTTCATTTTTTTATTTTTTGAAAGGGACCATGTACAGTTTAAAACATAAGTGTTACCATTTGATGCACCGTGCCAGATTATAGTTTAGAGTGAATTTGCGTTTGCAATCCCTAGGCAGGTCAGAGCAAAGACACAACACACAGACATAGTAATGTAAAATTGTACAAAAAAACCACACACACACACACACACACACACACAGACAAAAGACAAATAATCCACACAATAGTACATGATATAAAGTGATACAAAGATGAAGACATTAGACAGTCGATACAACATAAAACTACACAGAAAAAGCACAAAACACACAACAAAAAGCTACACACAATAGTGCATCGCAAGTGAGTGATTGTCAAACAAAACATTTGCCTGGTTTGCCGCTCCAGATGCTGCGCCCCTGACTCCACAACACAAGACATCCTGAAAAACTTTAGGCAGCAAACAAGTCTAATGACAGCAAGATAACTGTTGAATGATGGATAGGCGGCATAAACTTTATCCCATAAGCTGATGTTTTTTTCCGAAACTTTGCCTCCTGCAAAACAACGTAAATGATTTCTATTGTACTGTAATGAGAGAGCTCTGGAGCACCAGAGGCCAAAGTCTTTGGATTAAATATAATCTTAAATAGGTCAGCCCTCACCCATTGGTCAGATTTAATCAGTCAAAACTCACCTTTTCATAAAGCTGAGCATAATGCAAACCTTCAAAGTCAATTTAATTTTAAGGTGTGCTCACTAGACTTGGTCAATTATTTGCCTTTATCAATATCCTCTAAGTTATACTGCATCGGCTTATTTGAATTTAATAACCAAACACTAATATTCTCCCTCATAAGATCGTCAGAATATTATGTAAAAGGCTCCAGGGAGCATATTGCAGTGTGAGTTGCCTTCCCTGAAATGGCAGAACACTTTGAAGGTGCTAATTTTCTTTCCCCAGAGGTAAAGAGGCCAGCAATCCTTTACCTTCATTATAGAGCAGATGCGATGATGAACTCCTTGTCTTAGAGGCAAGTCATTTAACCTTCTCTTACCCCAGCCACGCCGTTTGTCACCGCACAGTCATGCCATGGCGACGCCAGAGGAGAGCTAGAGGGATGAATGTCATATGAAAGTCAATGGACAGAAAGGAATTAAGATGGCAGTTTCGAGACGAATTTTCTACAGTGGAGCTTGTGATTAGAAGGCATTACGAAGCGCATGACCACAGGGGACTTAATCACATGGAAAATACAGTGGAAGATGATGAAGATAAAGCAGTGTAGACGAGAAGAGAAAGGAACAAGAGAAAATTGCACGGGCCAAGTCCCGAGCTCATGACATAGATATATGGAAATTCAGGGTGAACACTGGCATTTAATACTAAAGCACTGATTTTCACTTTTTTCTAACATCATCATTATTTCTCATTCAGAGGTTCCAAGTTTGAGCGTAGCGGTTATGGTGTAGATGAATCTGTAGCTCTGAGTATTTCAATGCAGTAATACAGTGCAATACAGAAAAATGGATGAATTACTAATGTGATCTGAAATATGACTATGATTTTTTTTATTTATTCATTTTTTATTTTTTTTGCAATAACAAAGACAGGGGTAACATGCACATAGGAAGGTGGGGTTAATATATTTATAATATATTTAATAATATATTTATAAAATTAATAATATACAGAAAATTGAATTTGAGAGATTAGTTGTAGATGTTCTTGTAGAACAATAATAAAACAATAATAATTATTGCAAGGAAGCAGCTGTGTGGAGAAAGTTTAGAAAAAAAATAGTATTTGAGTCACTAATAACATTTGCGATAATATTAATAATACAAACTAACAAAAGGACCATTGATAAAAAGAAAATAAATAATTAAAACAAATGACAAATGGTTTTTGAAAAATAAAATAAATGAATAAATAGGATAGGTGGATGAATAAGAGGTATGTCTGTGCCTGTGCTGCCATTTGTATGTGTAGCTCTAAAGTGTTTATGTTTGCATTAGTTGCATGTGTGTATTTGTGTTTCTGTACCTGTAAATGTACAAGAATGTTTTTTTGGGGAGTTGTGGCATTAGCTCACCAAAAATTTAAGCGATTCAAAAGGACTTTTCGCTGAACTGTTCAATTGTTGTTGGGTTTTTTTGTTGCTTTTTGTCGAGCTTCGTTGAGTTCAGGTTTTGAGTGTTCTGTTAAAATGTTTAACCACTGTCAGATGTTTAGTTGTTGTTGTTTTTTTTGTTTTACCGGATAAGCAGAATTATTTTCTTGCCAATAGTTAGGGATACCAGTAAGTCAGTTGTTGAGTATATTTCTTCCTGTGAATTCCACGTGAAAGATATCCTTAGCAATTGCCTTTGTTTTATTGAACACCGCTCTGTGGTCAAGCTTTCTTTAACACACACACACACACACACACACACACACACACACACACCCCTTCTTCTGATAAAACTTTTTCTTTTATTTTGACAAATTCCTAGATCACAACTCAGAGATGCATCAATGCCTCCAGTTAAGAAGGATTGTTAGATCATGACACCTCAAAAGAAGTGGAAACAATCTGCATAAAACAAAACAAAAACAAAAAAACTAAGAGCATGTGCATGGTTGAGGCAGGAAGAACCAGAACATTTCCATCAGAAATTGATGCAGAAAAAAAAATTCACCAGAATGCACAAAATTAAGTGTTTGACACATAAAACAGAGGAGGACCCCTAGACCCTCCACTTAATATTTGTTCCCCCATAATGTTTAAAAAAAACACAAAAAACTATACCCTTGTATTTAAATATGAGGAGTTGGGTGCATCAAGGTAAACAGTTCTCAAAATAGCAGAAGTCAGGCCTTGAATAATGATATAATAAACATAACAATAATGTGAGGAATATTACAGTCTTGTCATCAGCCCACACATCTAGTGATTTCATTTGCCACTGTTTTTCTTCCCTTTAGTGGAGCGGAAGCTTGAATGACATTTATGTGACATGATTCAAGTACAACATGATTTCTTTGCAAAATCTGTTTTCATTGCACTTTTTTGCATTTTCTTTTTGTTCATCGCACTCAGCCAACAGTGAAAATTATTTTCTGACAAAAATCACTGCTATTTTGACCAGTAGGGTTGCATATTGACAGAGAACCAATCTTTGGTCATTTTAAACCCTATTTTAATTATTTTTGACGGAGTCTTGCAGTTTATATGTATTGTTTATTGTACTGTAATATTTTCTGCTGTGATTCACCCTTGCAAAGAGCCCCTCATAAGATGCATCGTTGTTCTTACCTTTGTTCAAGTTTCCACCAAAGACTTTAATAATAACTAGATGGTAGACTAACGATCATGCTTATTCATTCCAATGGAGTTGCTCGCCTGGTGCATACGCCAAACGCTTTTCTAGCTTTGGGGTTTACTTCCCCTGCAGGCGGCCCACTGAATGTGCGCAGTGATTTTTCTCCGGCAGGTCCGCTCATCAAACACTCATTGCCCATCTCTGCTCTTGAAGAGTTTTACAAATATGAAACCACCTTGTCTCAAAAATTCAGAACAGAAAGAGTTTTAACAGTTTTACAGAAATCTTTTTTATAATGGTGGTCTATTGGGAAAATGTTTTCAGGGCCTCAGGATATTTTTTTTTGCAATACCGCAAGTGGCCATGGGTAAAACACTGTTGCAAGGGTGAGCTGCTTACCTGGGAGCCTGGTTTCCACTCACAAATAAACAATGCGCAAAAAAAAAAAAAAGGCAGATGGCAATGACGATGCACTTAATGGCAGTTGGTTATTATGTTTAAATTTTAGTCCTGAGAAACCCTAAATTTCCATTTGGTGTGGCAGGTGTAAGGGCACTTAATGCACAGTTATTTATCTCCTGTTTTGCATTGTATGAAACAGGCCACATCAACAGCTTTAGTGTAATCATAACACTTTATTGTTTCAATCAGAAATCAAACAGTATGCCATAGTTAATGAGCAGAGCCAGTGAACTGAATCAAATTCTTTCATGTGACTGCATGTATCTGGGTGTTTACTGCTTACACTCCTGTTTTCTTAATGCATACTATTCAGTTTTTGTTGAATGATATCTGTTAAGAGGAATAGACAGAGATATGGAAATATTAATGAGAGCACAGAATAGACAGAAAGAGAAACATAAAGACCTTTTTGCTCCCTATGCGTTTCAATACCTTGTTCAGGATTTATTTAAAGACCAGAGGCTCTTTGTCAGGTGGATTGTACATATAAACATTTTGAGATTCGGAGAAGGGCAGTATCTGCAACAAGCAATTATCAGTGCACTCAGTCAGTGAGAGTAGATGTGAGAGAATGAACACATTAATCATTGTTATCATGACCAGTACTAGTATCAGTCCACTACAGTATGTGGGCTGCATTAATGTGAGTGGGACTGCACGCGCATGTGTAAATGACCAGGTACACAAGAGGAGAGCTGCATCTTTGTAGGTGTGCATTAACAGGTTATTCTGTTATTATCTCCTAACTATGAGAGGGAGAAGAAAGGAGGAAAAAGAGGGAGAGAGAGTGCAGGGGGGTCATATTGTAAACCAAGCTGTTGAATTATTTAGCATGATAATGATGATGATGCAAGAGGATGAGTTGGAAAACACTGAGCAGGAGAATACCCTTGCTGAGGACCTCGGCCCACTCAGCTCACATCCTGAAGAGACAGACAACTGGAATGGGATCAGGAGTTACACGAAAGAGTTAAGGAAAGGCCTGAGGCTGTACTTTAAAGAGAAACCAAAGTGTTGTCTGAAGTCATTCCAAACAGACAGGCTGCTTTGATATGTAATGCTTTGGGTTTCTTCATTTTGTTTTCATCCGTCTTTCTCCAGTATTTCTTACATAAAATTTAAATTCTTGGAGAAAGAAATGGCTGGAAATGATGTAATTCTCTTTCCTAGAATGCCGGGAAATGTGGTCACTTATCAAAACTTAGTGGAAGCAAATTGCATAATTCAGCCTCTTTAATCAAAATGTGACCAAACCTTATTATTTATCTCCTCTAAAATGTATCAAAAATAAATGCGAACATAAATATTTAGAGGCTGCTACATTTTTGCTAGTACTTGTCGGATGTCGTGCTTCTCATCAATTACTTACAACATGGCCATAGCAGCATTTGAAATTCTTCTTTTCAAGAGCAAGCTTGAGCATCTCTGACTGACTTTTGGCTGCTAACAGGTCATGTTTGGATACACTTCAAAGTAGTTGACTCTGTAGCATCTCTTGAGTTTTGGTCTGCATATTTTATAACCTCTATCATAAAATAAAAATGATGAGGAACAGTGGCTCAATTAAAAACAACACTAATAGCCACTGTGCACAGTCTAATTAACTTATTAATGAGAAACAATTAAGAACAAAACTATTGTACAGCATAAGGTAATATTAGTTTCAGACAAAAATGCAAATCACTGACAACAAATGAGTAAACTAACCACATACTGATATCAGGACACATTTTTATATACAATATCTCCCAACTTTTCAAACATATCAGATTCATACTCTATTTAAACACCATTTAAACAAGCTGGCATACATGAAGACAGAGACAGAACACAGGTAGAAAATTATGACACGTGATGGTAAACAGAAGATCACACATCCATGCATATTAAAGCTAGAGTTGACAGCTCCAAAAAATGAATTTGCTGCTATGTTAAATTATGTGGGAAGTTATCCACCGAAGAGTACTCTAACAATTTCATAATACACAATAAAAATTCATGGCTTTTTCAAAACCTTCAATGATTTTGACTAATTCTACTGCTTTTCTGCCATGACTATTCCAGGTTTTCCATAACCGTGGAAATTCTGTGATAAAAAATTGAAGGTTACCATATTGTAACCCTTGTTCGATTAGCACAGGCAGAGAACTCTACTCAACACATTCTCTACCCAGCTCGTCACGTATCACTGCTTTGTCAATGGACTTTCACATCTTCGCATTATGCTCTAAATTTCCTCTTGCATCTGATGTTGACACTCCTGAATGCCAAAACCAATGGGGATGTTAACCAAAGCAGGTGGTTAGGTTCAGAAAGAAACATAATAGTCTGGCTCTACATTCATAAGAAGCGAACACCAGGCTCCTGGTTGAAAGTCAAGTGCTTGTTGGACCTAACCACCATGAATCCCACCTGCCCTTTAGGGATCTATCAGATCCTTTTATTAACACTTTTTTTTATTCAGTTTATTGACAATTATATAGCCTATTATTATCCTAAATTGATTTGTAACTTGTACCTAGCGGCGGTATTTATGGAAAGAGACCAGGTTGTTCTACTGGACTCCATGGGTAATCTCCAATTATGAGCACGCATCCCCCAGCCAATCAGGACGTGATTGCTGACCCCATGGTATATTATGCTGTCTGCTATGTGACACCCTCTTCAGCGTAACCTTTGTTCTTTCTCACACAGGATCCACCCTCTGCTGGACAAGCAATAGACACCCTGCATGCCACAACTCTGGGGTCATCACGGAGCACAGACACATGCTGTCACAGGTGCATCTTACCCAGAGTGGAGACAGGTACAACGCAAATGACATACACCCAACCTTTTCACCAATCCGGTGAGTCCAGTGAGCATAGACCCTGAAAAGTAGCCCGACATTTCCAAGAGATAGACCTGCGTTAACAAATAGGGTGTGGATCACAGCATTGCCGTACATATGTCCTGATCACTCATGCTGAATAATGCTATCAACTGTAGAGTGTGCAATGACCACAGTGGGAGGGTCCCTGTTTACCTGCCCATCTGCCTTTGGGAGTTGCTCTCACAAAGCCTTCACACAAGGGGTCTGTTGGATAGGGCCTATCATGCCACATGATCCCTGAAGCACACAAACAAGCAATCGCCACGACTGGAAACAAAAAAGGGTGGCTGAAGGCATCATCTGCCTCCTTATATACTGCAGGTTCTGCACAGATTCAGGTAGGCAAGTCTCGATTGACGGGCTATAGATATGCAAATTTCAGTAGGCGCATGCATGCTCACTATCAAAGGAGGGGATTACCCATAGAGTCCAGTTGAGGGTGGAGCCTGTGTGAGACAGAACTACATATTCTGTCTTTTAATTCGTCTTTTTCAGATCTATTTCAAGGGACAAATTTTAACATGTCACAGTAGGATAAGAACAGGTGAAAATAATAAAAATAATGACAGAATTTAAATAAGCTGATTCAGTTTCAGCCTCCTGATTTTGTGCCTGAGATAAATTATCTGCAGCCATCATTAATGTTATTAGAAACACCTTTGTTTTTTTTTGGAGGGGGTGGGGTGGGTTCCCAGCAAGTGTCTGCTTTAAAAAGGGCCTAGTTATGGGAACATTAAATGATCCTTTTGAAGGCGGAAAGACTTTAAATAGAGTCAAATTAATCTTTGAAAACAGGAAACCTCCTGCACAAATCAGATTGGGTATTTTCATTTAGGTCAACACTTTGGGATATAATAGCTCTTTCAAAGCATCATAACATGTTGGTCATTCACATTTTATACACTCAAGTTCTAAGAAAACAAAAACAAAAAACTGGGTCAACATGGTAAATCAGATTAGAGAGACCATGAAAAGTTACGATGTAGATCAAGACATCAAAATGCAAAGTAAAGCCTACACATTTCCACAAAACATATACTTCGATTATATAAATATATGTAGATAGAGATTATACATACCCTCCGGTTCTGGTTGTCATGCCAAATCCATCATCTTGTAGATGTCATGAAGACAAATCCTGCAAGAAATGTATAGTATTTGTTTTCTACCCTGTATGGAATGACTGCACCTATTTCCCATTACTTATTGCTTAACATAAATCTGCCATGTGGTATGCTGCCCATCATCAACTTTTGCATTTTCTGATGTTGGATTTAAGATGGTAACCATCCCAAGATGTAAAGTAGTGGAAGAAGAAGTGGAAGAATTTGTAACTGTTTTTACAAAAGATAAATAAAACTAAATAAATACAAGTAATTCAAGTGAAGAAAGACACATACAGCACAGGTAAAGAACAAAGGTCATCAATGACATATTTTTTATAGAACATATTCATTATAACTTACACATCCTAAACTGGTTGATCCAGCAGCCCTGATGATAAAAGCTCACCAAGGCCTGGGATACTATTTCAGCATTTATTGTGTCATTAAAATGCTATTTGCTGTGGGGAAGGTCACTCCTTTTTAAAAATTCTTCAGGAGGGGTCATGAAAAACACTAAATTTGAATCGAGTCTCAATTCCTACAGGTATTGCAAAAAAATAATTAACAATCTCCCTGTTGTAGATGTAGATGTTGTATATATCATAATTAGTGAAAAATAGCTCAAGCAAATGTAATGCTGTGATGTATCTGATATATGTGCCTGGTGTGATGATGAGCTGTATCATGTGGACGTGATGTTGTGAGGCACCAGGTGACTGTAAGTCATGCATATACATGAGCCCAGTGCAAGGCTGTGCCTCTGCAACGAGCCTGTCCTCGCCAAAAAAATGACAGCATTGGTAATTTATCCAAATGCTTAAAATGACAAGCAACCTCTTGTGGTTTTTTGAGCAAGGGCAGAAGTGCCATGTCATTGTTATACTGCAAACATTTTAGGTAGGTGGTAGGGGTGGATCCTTGTTATGACTTTGACACTGGAGACTGTACTTTGTTTCATATCTCGTAAAGGACCAGTCAGTGATTGTTTCAGTAATCAATTAAGAGAAAATTTCCAGTTTAAAGTGCTGGAGAGTTAACTGATGTTTGGTCACTTGGGGGACAACCCAATTACCAGAGTAAATGTTAGTGTTGTATGTTCCTGCAAACAATGGATATATAGCATTTGCACATTATTATGTAGCAGATACGGTTGAATCTTTACAGTTTAATCCTGTTGTTAATGTGTGATTAGTTTTGTGCGCAAGAAAAGATCATGTTTTGGCTTAAAATACCTGATTTAAGTGGCTAAAAAGCCACTGGAACTGGGGCTATGTCTGCTTTTCATGGCATTATTCAGGCTGAAATGCAGCAATGTTTCCTTGCAAAACAACCTCTTTTTATGACGCTATCCCAGCTCGAAACACAGCAAAGCTCTTATTCTTGCACTGTCATGGCTGGAAATGCACCCATGATTGTTGGCTAAAAAGTCACTGGAAGTTGCAGAGATAACTCTGATTTTTTTGTTTGTTTGGTCTGCAGCTTGGCAGGTGTCTGGTCCAAGTGCCGTGCACCTACTATTCCCCTGACCTCCAGATGACAAAGTAAATTCAGATACTATGTCACTTTAGAAGCACTAAAGATGTGTATGAAAAGTCTGTCTTGTAGAAATGGACATTGCCAATATTTTCTTTCAGCAACTGAGCTTTGTTGGAAGGGTAAAAAGCTATTAAAAGAACAGTACAACATAATATTACCTTATAAACTTTAATGTAATTCATATTACCATATTTTCACTCTAATTTTAGATCTGTTTTGGACTTAACCGTCTTCTGAGGGAAATATCTGCTATTTTCACCAATGGGCAGATAGCACACACTCGATTTATCCATGTTTGGAATCTTTAAGAATGAACCATAAAAAAGTGAAGTTTGTGGTAGAAAAACCAAAACAAACAAAAAAAACCAAAACACTCAGTTGAGCTGAGAAACTGTAGCATAGGGTTGTTATTGGCTATTCCTTTCAGATTACACATAGTCATCTGATCTGTTGTTAATAAAAAAAAATAGTTTATTAGATTTTTTTTTATTAGATTAGCTTTAAAAAACCCTAAAACATTAGGTCAGAAAACATTAGTACAAGTCTTATTTTAAAACTGACATGCAGCTTATTTTATTTATACAAACAAAATAATGTTTGTAGTAATGTAAATTTATATGCATGTGCACACTTTAGGAAGCATGCTATTCTTTGTTTTCTTTTTTTTATAAACAGCCTTTTACTCACAGTACCGATTAATTTGTCTTTACATGGGCATATTTATCAACTTAAATTTGTTTATAGCCCAATCTCACAAATCATGTATGTTATAGTCTATAGCATCTCAAACTTCTCTCTTTAGACCTTCAACTCAGATAAGAAAAAAAAACGTAGCATCCTCATGTACTATATATAAATAATGAGGCTTGCAGTCAAGTACTGGAAAATAGTTTTTGTCACAATATTGAGAAAATGGAAAGGCTCAAAGCAGAAATGTTACGTTGCTGATCAGTTGCTTGATATGGACAAGTGAGGCTAGAGCTCACTTTTGTATGGGTTTTTTTCCTCATGTCTAATTGGGTTAATTAATCTTGCAGCAGATCTGGAGCATAATAAGATTAAACATTACCAATGGTAGTGGACTTTTCCAGCCCATCAGATTTGCACTCCACTCCCAAGCGATCTGTTTATTTTCAATTAGGTCTGAAAATGAGGAACGTTCTGGCAGAGTGCGGGGGAGCAACAGCACCTCTCTGAAAGTCTGCCATGGCCTGCTGCTCATGTTCGCACTCATCTTCTGTGGCAACTCCTACTTCCGAAGCCTCACTCCCAAATACAGACACACACAACTATTTTACCCATATTGAAATAGGGATAGCATGTATTTGAAAGGTTTTGACTAATTTTTGGCAGGAAACTGCATATTTGCAGATAAAAAGAGACCACATATATTGTATCAGCATTTAGATTATGTACAGTATATACCGTATATGCATAATGGATGAATGCTCACTGATGCAACTTAACATACTATATATGTAGAACACAGGAACAAACAACTTCAGTTGGGCTTCATGTAGATGCAGCTGAGAGGTTAAAGGTTAACATCATGAATATTTATCACTTGACTAAAGATCAGCATGTAGCTACTTTAGAAATGCTTCTGTAATAGGTTGAACACTGAAAGCCACAACTATCAGTAAAATGTTCTGAGATGTACCCGCAGCGCTAGCAATTAAGTAATTTATATTAAAGTTAAATGAATTAGAATAAGCTCATTTTCAACTCCAATATGTTTGCCACTTACCATTTAAGTTAAACTGATGTAACACCTGTGGTAATGTACGGTTGTGATCAAGTTTGGTATTACACAGCATAACAGAAATTTGTAAAAAGTACCAACATCTTTCACTGTAGAGCAGAACTTATGTACACAAACCTTGCATTTACCTTTTGACAGTTTTGCTCCTCTCCTTGCAGACTGGGATAAATGCACCACTCACTTGACTCGCTCCTTATTTAACTGGAAATAGATGAGCTACCCAATTCAGTTTCGGAGTAAATTTGAGAAATGAGCCTTTGCAGTCGCTGAATCATGCTTCATTTTATAATATCTATCACACCAAGGCTGGTTTAATATTTCTCAGTGAATGATCTTCACGCCTAAATCTTGTTGCACAAACTTAACTTGTGAAATGCAGTCTAGCTTTTAAAGTCTGTAGTAGCAAGTTAGCAACCTTTCAAATACATTTCATGGTGATTTGTTAGTTTTTCAGAAAGGCTAGTTTAATTTGTGTGTTTATGTTGTGTGCTGTAGTTCAGTTTAATTTGTTGTATGTTGGATATTTTTCTGATAGCAAAATGACTCTTATCCGAAGACATGACCACAAAAATTGTGTTCACTCAGGAAACATAAGGTGTGTTTCCATCCACTTCTTTTTAAATTTGCGCATACACAAAAAACCTGTATGGGGAAAAAAAATTAACCTTTGGGGAGGCTGAAAAGTGGGTGTATTGATACACCTCTGCGGTAGCATCAACTGAGAAAACAGCTGGACAGAACTGGCTCCGTTGTTATTATATGCCATCAGACGCCCAAAGGAACCTCAACCCGGCGTCAGGTTGAAATGCTGTTGGTAATAACATAATACGAGGGGGGTGAGGGCACCCATACAGTGGGGAACAGGGTCGATGGATGGATCCAACAAACCCTAGACTTTCATATGGGAATCTGCTGATAGCTTGCTGTCTGAATGTGATGGAGGTTTTTTACGTCACTTTACCATGTGCATCTTTTGCCTAATCCTAACGATCTGTGCCAGCATGTGAATTTGTTGACGTCCTGGCATTAAAAAAAATGTCCTTGTGTTGTCTAAACATAACCACGTGCAGTATAATCCCACCGTGTGCTTGTGTTGAAATCATGGTAGCGGCATTCAGAATGTAAAGAGCAGAGACAGAGGGATATCTAAATTGTAAAATGTAGATGTAGAAGTCCTCTAAAAAGAGGCAATATGAGGAGACTTGGGATGAGAACGTGCTGTTATAGACCATGGGGATGATTGATTGGTTTCACTGAGGCATCCACAGTTGGTCTTGGGTCCAAATATATCAAAATGATATAGATGAGAATTATATTTGTGTAATTATTGAAAAGGTCCTTAATATAACACTATAAACCAATGCTGTCCTCTGTGATATAATGTTGCCTGACTGTAGAATTAGCATCACCCACTGCTTATATTTGCAGAATAGAAGTGAATGTAAAACCAAATAAATCTGTGTTTTATTTTGCCCTTTTCTAATATTGAAAATTCTGTGTGAATTTGTGCTACATAGTGTGTCAGGGGAACAAGGCCTAATTTCCACAACTTAGGTCTAAGTAGAGATTGGCATTCGGCAGTATGCATTACATGTTTTGAAAACCACGTTTGGCTTCATGTTAACACGGTGGTTATTCATCAGGAACGTGCAAAAACATTTTTCAGAAAGACAATTTCAGTAATTCAAACTGAGACAATTATTGAAACAAAGCATAAAACAGAGCTTAATAAATGTGAGCCACTGGAGGGTGTTTCTGATGCCCTTTCATGGCAGAGCTGTGAGGTAGTTTCAGTTCAGTTCCGTTTCAATTAAAAGTTTTTGTTAAAGCAAAAAATGAAAACTGTCTATGAGTAGATGTAAAACAAAACAAAACAAAACAAAAAGACAGTCTTTGATAATGTCAGAGATGTCACAAGGTCATTGTTCTAAATTTCTTATATTTTTCCAAAGTGATTTACTCAGAATTACAGCAACTTTGAGCCTGAATTAGGTCACAGAACATTGGCAAAAAAATATATCAATGTGCACAAACTTGTACACGCACATGCAACTGAATCCAAGGCAAAGAGGAAATCATTGAAAGCGTGTTGTTTGGCCTGGCTCAACCTTTATTGATCTGCTCCCTAGATGAGGGCAAGGTGAAGGACGCAGCTATCAAACGAATGCGAGGAAGAGGCAGAGGAGGTGATGAGAGATGGGGGTAAAGTGTCGCAGGAGGAACAAAAGCAAGCAGAGAAGATGCAACAAGAGTGGAGGTGGAGGGGAGAGAGGAAAAGATCTGCAGGAGACTGCCAAAAAACGGGTTGAAAGTAAAAGTATAATAACGGAACATGTAGCAAGGTCAGTACACATCCAGTGGTGTAAATCAATGATGTATCTCAGATTTACATAACACCATCTCCTAATTTTACTTTGATTGAAGTCTCAACACAACTTCTTGTTTCGCCCACTCTTCTACCCCGTATGTCTGCGCCGACAAAAGTGTATTTTATTGATGGTTAAAGCTCATCTCTACACTCCAGAGTGTCAGGGCATCAATGAAAATACATCACAGCGAGGAGGCAGTCAACTTCAGCCTCCACACTGACAATAAATCTGAGGGTGAGAGGGCCTTGTAGGGTATGTGAAAAAACTCGTTCTCGCTGATGAGAAAGGTACATGACGCAAAAGGACACTCCATCTAAAATGGGCTTCTGTCAACACAGAAATGAAGGCGATGGAGCAGCAGGAGAAGGGAGAGAGGGAGATGAGCGGTGGATATGAGAAAGACAGCAGATGAGCAGTTGTCTCCACAGCAGAATCATATTCTCGGAGCCTGTCAACAAGACACTTGGAAAATACAGTTGATTCAAGTGAAGGGATTAAAACGGCAGGGAGGTGGACAATTGAGAAATAGACTACGGTGTAAAAAAGTTGAAAACTGGAAGAAAAGAGCTGCTGGAGGTGAAGTAACAGCTGCTATTGCAGACCAGGAGCGAGCGAGAACAGTGAGAAAATCAGCTGGAAGATTCATTTCGGTCGGCCTTGAGTTCTGCAGGCAATCCCGCACTCACCTGACCTTTGCATGTCTCAACATTTTACCTCGCTGTTTGTGGGAGCAATTTGTGCCTCTTCTTTTGTGGCCTGTTTTTGTGTTGCTCTGTGCCACAACATCAGACAAAATGTTTCAAACTGAAAATATTTTTGCATTTTTTTTTTCAAACTGTGTCAATAAACCCCGATTCACAAATTGTTTATGCTCTGGCTGCCTGCTGTTGATTGTAATCAATAAGATCAGAGTAAACTCAAAAAACAAGCAAATGATGAGCGATAGTGCTGTGTGCTGTGATGCAACTGTTGTAAATATATCAGTGCTTTGAGTTTCTGGCGAAAGGAAGAAAAAGAAAGCAGCTCAAAAGTCTTGTGATACCAGCCAGCGTTTTTAACACCACCCTCTGCGGATGAGCACTATAGGGAGTCTTGAAAGCCAGACCTCTTCTGAACTTTTTACCTTGCGCGCTGCAGAAATTGTTTGAAAAAAACAAACAAAAAACAATAGGCTTTTGGACTGAAAAGATACAATTCTTTCTTCCAAACAGTACAGCTTGTAAACACAGACGTTAAGTGTTGTCTGTTCATTTATTTTACCTTATTTATATTTGCCGTAGTTTCGCTACTCAGAACTGGCTTTTCAGCGACACAAAATTCTGAGGTCATTTCACATTCAGTTTGATCTTGATGCCACTTCAAAAAAAGATCACAATTTCATTTTTTGTGCTTTTTGGACCACATTATATATTTTCTAAGCTTTTTTCTATATGCAGGTACAGAATTTACAAGCAATTTCCTGAAAAAGAAGTTAATAGGTTAACATTTAATATAATAAGCATACATTACAGTTTGTGATAGTTTTGTGGAAATTTGCTGGAGAGCTTAAAAGGTGGAACTTGTTTGTAGATTTTTGTTTATTTATTTATTTTTTTACATATTACAGCCATAATTAAAGCTGCATCATTCCTTGAATTTTTTAAAAATCTCACCAAACGGATTACATCTATGCTAAAGAGACAATGTACTGCACATTTTATACATTTAAAAACTCTTCAAAGATAAGAATTTCATATAAGGTGGTGTCTAACACATATTAAGGCTCATTTCAAGTATATTATCTGGCAATAAAGATTTGAAAACATGTTCATTTAATACAGAGGTGACTGCATCGCTTTGTGTTCAAAAGTGGTAGTGGCATAAGGAATCAGATGAAAAATGTTTTTTCAACCGTTTTCAAAATTTCAACTCTATTTTAGGCAATGTAATTGGGAGATCAGTAAAAGGTTAGAGTAGATAATCACAACAGGCTGGGAAAAAATGGTTTATATAGTGCATAGATTCAGCTACTACCAACGGTGTAGGTTTCACTTCAACATTTAACATCATAGGACACATAAGAATCGTGGGGGCTTCAAAATTTGGGCATCAAATACTTCATTTCCAGCATTCTGGCGATTTCTTTTATGCTTCAATATATGGTGGATGTGTTTTCATTGATGCAAAGGAAAGCACAAAATTCACAAAATTTGTTTTAAAATGTAGTGGCAACATGTCGCCAGCTTTATCAGTGTAAATGACACCCATGCTGCAGGAGATAGAAGTACGATCACACTCGGAATTTGTCGCTTGAGAAAGGCTTCAGGTATTTTTATATGATTTTTAATTAGACCTATTGACCACCATATTACATATTTCACTTTTTCTTCATTATGTCAAAGCAGAAAACAGTATCAGAATATTACAACATATTAACATTCTCATTTAGGCCACATCTACTTTAATTAATTAGAGCAAAGGACCTGAGAAGTGAAGTCCATAAATTATGAGACTAAAGCATTTCTGTTCCAGCACAGTGAGAAAAGAGGGAGCTGATCCAGAGCCTTGGGACCATTTTACAGCAGCCATGTCACAAGGCTCCCTTGACATGTTACGAATTGTAATTTGTAATTACAAGGATTGCTTAAAATGACCTCTCTGGGTCACAATTTATTTTAAAAAATCCAATTATTAGACGCTTGATGCCTTCAGCTGATGGATTACAATTCTGTACTGCATATCTTAGAAAAAAGACACACCGCCATCTTTTTTCAAGAGGTCAGGAGTTATGAAAATACTGTCAGCTCTTGAAGAAAACAGTCATCATTTTATATGTCTTTGAAAACCAACATTGATTTGCTCATATACACTCATGCTACATACAAATAAGCCTTCTCTGCAGCGCCCTCGGCCCTTGTGAAAGCTGATCCCTAATGTTCCATGCTGTTTAAGCTGGATAAAAAATTAACGTAGGCCGAACACAAAAGCAGAGGTGGAGGATTGGTATCCATCACCGGCAGCCATCACATCTGTCACCACTCATCAATAACTCGCAAAATGTCGCACCCCTTTGCTTTTAATCAGATCCTGCAGTAACGCCACTCAATTTGTCTCTCAGTTTGTTCCGACAGACTCTCAGTTTGTCCCGACAAGCTGGCATGCTGTGAGTTATGTAACAGACCCCATTTGAGAGCCACGCAAACTAATATACATGCATCAAAATTCATATCTCTTGCAAAACCCTAAATTATTTGTGTAGCTTTTACAGCACAAATTAAATCCCACAAAGATGTGTGTTTTGCTACGTGGCTCCATCTATCTTAGTCTGGAGCAGTAATTAGATTATCACTCAGTTGATGAGCTTCCATCACTACTCGGCCACCCATTTACCGTGCTTCAGTATGTACACACTCGCACAGACACAGACACAGACGAGCTCATACACACACACTCACACTGCCTTCTCTTTTCTTCAAACAGAGCAAAGAACGTTCAGTTTCAGCCAATGTTCAGATGATCAATAGAGAAATATCGTATGTGTACCTGTGACCAGATGACCCACACCAGAAAACAAACTGAAAAAATGAGCTTTTTACATTTTTACCTGCAAAGACATAATTGGACTGTTCATTTTTAGCTATGTAGCTTGTGTTTGTTTGATTAACTCTAACTCAGGGAAGCCTTTAAGTGCACATAGTATAATATCTACTGTCTACACAGTATAATGTTTGCGTATTGAATAGTGCCTAGTGGGCGAGACAGGACAGGGAAAACCAGAGAGCAAAGTGAATAACAGAAATGAATCGGAAGAAGCACAGAAGAGATCTACTATTCAGTATTTACTTTGAGAGTTGTTAAAGGTCCAGTGTGTGAGATTTAAGGGGATATATTAGAAATGGAATGTAACATAGTACGTATGTTTTCTTTAGTGTTTAATTGTCTGAAAATAAGGAATTGCTGGATTTTCATTACCTTAGAATGAGCTCCTTATATCTACGTAGTAAGTGGGTCCATATCCACCAAGTCCGCCATGTTGAAACTCCATGCCTCTACAGTAGCCCAGAATGGACAAACCAAACACTGGCTCTAGGTAGGGCCATTCATATTTGTGTGTTTGTACATTTTTACGTCATCCACCATAGTAGATAATAGTTTTAGACATTCAGCGATGATATGTCCATTTCCGCTTGATAAATGAATTGTTTCTTTTCAAAATGCACCTCTGTTTTCCAGAAAATGCATGCATGCAAACTTTTTAAAAATAAACTTACAAAATACATAAAACTTCATTTTTAGCTTTGTTTCCTTAAGTTTAGGCAACTGAAGTCTGTTGCGTTAGGTTTTGAAAAAAAAACAAAACAAAACAAAGACATCATGGGTTGGCTTAAAATAAGTACGGTTGCTGTTGTTGTAGCAATACAATGCTGATATCTGATATGTTGATATGTAAGAGCTCATTTGGCTGATAACTGATACCGGTATTGATAAATCCGCTTTTTTTCCCCACCTAGTTTTAATGAACATCAAGTCTCTTCTTTAATGGAATCAACATTATATCATGCATACTCTTATCATGATAGCAAACCAGCAGAGGTACTCATAAAATACAATGCTTTTCAATGTATGTAATATTCATTCACTGTGCAAAATAAGAAAATGCATGTTAGCCGATTTGGATAGTTCATTTTAAAACCAATATGGGCCGAAACTACTGATGTCTCGATACTATGATGCATCCCTAACATACACCACTTGTTATTGAATTAACTCTTTCGACTTCTGGTTTCACATGAGAAACAAACATCAGACTCCCAGGTGAAAGTCCTGAGTGTGTTTGAACCCATTCACCAACCCTTCCACTCTCCCTATACACTTTCTCGCTCGCGTTGCAAACTGCAGCTAACCTTGGTGCATCAGTGTCTGACGCAGCATCGGAGAAACACTGATTTGTAAAGTGGTTTGTAACTGCTTTAATCAGTGTTTTTACCAGTTTAAAATCACTTGGTTGGTTCTGGAGAGGAAGAGACCTCTGGGTACAAGTCAGCTCACTGTAAAAACATCCTGAATAAAGAATACTGCGCCCTAATTTGCAAGCATTTCTTGTTTTTACCAAATTATCAAAAAAAGTGAATAGTTATTTATGAGTGTTTGTGTATGTGTCTATGTCTATGTTTTATTGTAATCTGCGAGCACGTGTGTTGCTTAACCTTTACACACGGGAGTAGGTTGCAATTTGCAATCCTCACCACTAGATGCCGTTATATTCTTAAATCTGCACCTTTAAGTCACTGATGAGTGCGGCCATTGATTCAGAGGTCATTCTGTTTACACCAGTTTGGCCACCCTTCAGTCTGCTTAATCAAGCTAAGCCTAATCAATAATCAAAGTAGCAGCAAGAAGAGAGAAAAACACTTTTAGTCCCTTCTGTTCCATATTCAGGAAAGTAGAGCAATGTAATGGGACGAAATTAAAGTTCAAAGCAGACAACTGGAGCCTTCTTTGGCTGGCACCAGTGTGACATAATTATAGTAATTCCTCAGCACTATAAGAACTCCTTACAAATACTGGTGTGTGTTCAAAAGCCTGCTTGGAAACTAAATTATGTTTTCTGAAATTTCTGCTTCCTTTTGATTTGATTGTATCAAAAGATTATCCAAAGCTTGCATAAAGAATATATTAAGCTTTCACATTTACTTCACATTGCTGGTCTGAAAACACTCTGGAGGTACAAGGCTAGGTCAGTGCAAAGGATAATGCATAACAGCAATGTAACCAGAAAAAATTTTTTGGTTAAAAGGTCAGTGCCTGAAGATAAAACTTTAAAGTAAGATTTTGTTTAAAAGCATAGAGGAAAGAGCACTCAATATCAAGAAACCCTAATCTAATCTTTTTGGAAGTGAGGGAACAACAGGGATTGGATCGCATCTTTTTGGCAAGGGACGAGGTCTGATCTGAGCGTGCAACTTATGCAGGACATCATCCCAGTTTCACAGCTGGCTTCCAAAACAATCTATCTTCAAAGATCGGACAATCCATCTTGTCTTTTCATGCAATTCTGTACACATACAAGAAAAAAAACACAGGGGGGAGTCGCACATCAGAGGAGATTAGAGAGATGTTATCTGTGCATGGCGCTATCCAAACTATTAATCAAAGATTCATTTTTCCCCTTCATCATGAGGACTGTTAATTCCTTTAAGAGATGAGAGCATTACTACTAACTTACCTCTGTAAGCTCTTCATTTCTGCAGATTTAAAACAGCAGAGTGTCAAAGCTCACAACAGACCGGCAGCTCCACTTTGTTCTAAAAGCATTAGTCTCTTAATCTCTTCTCTTTGTGTGTCTCTGTGTGTGTGTGTGTGTGTGTGTGTGTGTGTGTGTGTGTGTGTGTGTGTGTGTGGCAACAGGAGTGGTGCAACTAAGCCACAACCAAAGTTAAGATGTTGAATAAATCAAATCTGCTCAAGCAGCTTATAGATGTGGCAAGATTGCAGGGAACGCCATATCTGCGAGGGTCCACTTTTGCTTGTTTATCAAATGCGTGTCTCTTCAAGGATTCAGTTTTATAGATATTGTGCATAATATGTTTTGAACAGCACAAACAACTGTCAATGTTTACTGATGGTTAAGCTTTTGGTGTAAAGCTAAACCGTCGTACACGCACAGCAAACAACAGGTGGGACTCTTTTCCTTTGCCACAATTAAAGGGTAGGCAAGAATCCTGGGAAGCTGAATTTATTCTAATTGTTAAACCTGTCTTAGCTGGAGTAAATCTATAAACGTAGCTGTGTTGTATATACCGTGCAGCAGTTTGTTAATAATGTTTGCGCCTTTATGTGTACTCCACCAATAATTGCAAATAGGACGACGCCGGTTGGGAGCACCTTGAAATTGATTGTTTTAGTCACAAACTCTGATATAACATGTCACCGCTACACACAAGGACAATTATTTCTATTGGCCGTGCACATATGGGGTAGTTAGTCAGCCAATTACAAGTGAGCGCCTCTGTCCTAGATCTTGAAGGATAATAGAGGCAGTAATTATGATGTGTTCATTTTAATAGGGTTTTATTGACAAGCATGGTAGCAGCTCAGCCTTAGCCCCTCGATTGTAACCGCTCGTGAAAACAGCTTTGCAACTCAATTAGAAATGACATTGTTTTTGACTCCATGACAACAGAAACAGGTAAAAATGTAGAGCTGGGTATGCTGGGCAATTGAGCTGTTTAAAATGAATAATAATGGGGGTTTTAAAGGAATGTTAACACAGCAGAAAATGGGTACAATTTTGCCGTATGCATACATTAAAAATAATCACTTTCGCTTAACAGAGGCAAGAAAAAGCAAAGGAGGTTCTTGCAGATCAAAGTTTCTTGGAGCAAGCAAAACATTCATACGATATTTGTTTTGATTTATTCAGTGATGAAAGGTCGCAGGATCGCATTCTTGTAACATAAAATAATCCTGTAGAAGAAATACAGTTGTCTTTTCATTTACCTTTGCTTTTCCTATTCTTGCTCATGCTCTCTATTAACCTCTTCATATTCCGTATCATCGATTTGACACCCTCTCTTTATCACTGCGCTTCACTCTGGACGGTATGTCTCCAACATCCTTTTATATCACACTTTTGCATTCACTCATTTCCGTCCTTTTCTTGTCCTTTTTATCTTTTTATATTCATTACTCCAGCTCTCTACTTCTCATTCCTTTCTCCTCGCTTCCCTCTTTCTTGTTTTTTTCGCTCCCTTCCCTTGAGACTTTAAGGTCATGGTCAGCCATTTATAACCATGTGCTTTAAATGCTGTTTAACCTTATCTCTGAATGCTTTATGGATGCTTCATGACTGATGGAATAAAGCCTCGGTAGTCTGCTCCGAGTGCTGCAACAAGACAACAGCTCTTCCTCCCCCCCTCTCTCTCTCTCTCTCTCTCTCTCTCTCTCTCTCTCTCTCTCTCTCTCTCTCTATCTCATATCACTCCTTCTGTCTCTCATTCTCTCTCTGGACGTACGCAGCTCTCATGCATCAACATCTCTTCTTAGTACACAGGTAGGCGCGCCACAGCTGAAAACTCTGACAAATAGAGATAGGGATGGCCGATCACATGATTCGACTAGCCCACATCCTGTGTGCTCTCTGTCGAAGGACGCTGACGTCATGGGCAGAAGCAGAGCTGGTGCAATGACTGTGTCAATGTCACCTTATGTTCTGCTTAGCTTTTAGCATTGTGAGCCGGGTGCCGCTGCTCCTGTCGTTACTGGCCTGGCAGCCTTGAGTGTGGCAAGATGGAGGCAGTAAAGTGAGTGACAAGTCATCCTAAACTGCCACTTTGCTGTGGCTAATGATGTGTATCTAAGAGTGGCACGTGTGTGCAAGTCTATGTGTGTGTGTGTTTGCACATGTTGAGTGTTTGTGCACCATTACGTCTGTGAGTGTCGTTTTTAATGTGTTTTCATTTAGTTTAGCAATAAAGACATTGTCCATTAACCTCCTAATATAAATTTAATCTATTTTAACCCCTTGGTAAAGGTCAGAACACAAGAATAAGCTAAATAATGGCCAAATAATGTTGTTTGCATGCATTTCTTCTTCCATTGCATGAGCACACCATTTATATATCATGATGTTCTTTGGCCTTAAGGAGTATGTATGTTAAGGGACACATTCATGAAAACACAAGATTTTTAAAACTCTTATTGTGTAGGCCAACAGCAAAGAGTCAAAATATTGGTATAAGCGACCCTTACAAGGACAAGCGGTTACAGAAAATGACTGAGTGGTGGGCGATATATAAAATATACTTGATGTATCCCGGCTTGTTCCAGCTGGGATTTATAAAAAGACTATATTGTGAACATCGAGTGTAAATTTTCATGTGTCCTTCACTCTCTGCTGTGGCTCTCTCCTTCTCACACACACACACACACACACACACACACACACACACACACACACACACACACACACACACACACACACACAGAAAGAGAGACTCACAATCATGATAAGTCACACACACTCCTCTGTCCATTCAGACCACTTTCTCCTGAGCAGTAGTGTTTGAGCAGGCAAAGCGTGTGTTTTTTATCTGTAGGGCTCCAGACTGCCACTATTAAGTTACATTTTGCGACCATGGAGCGCCACTGTGACTTGCAAACACAGCTATTGTATATGAACTGGAGAGCTGTAAGTTTGTTTAAAGCTTACAGTGAATAAATCATCACATTTAATGGTGCCACACTCTCAGTTTAAATTAGTTAAATGATAGTGTGAGCAGACAAGCCATGTTTTTTGTTTTTTATTCCATGGAGCACTAGTGCAACTTGCAAATACTGCTAATTTATTAACTTAAGAGCTGTTAGTATATTTCCTGCTCAATATATCCCCATGTTTGAAGACACCACGGTAACAGTTCAAGTCCACAACAGAGGCATGAGCCTGAGACAAACCAGGGGCTTCAAAATAAAAGCACCAGTGGTTTGACTTTGATTTATCAGTTTAGAACAAAACATTATTTAACATTATTATAAGAGTACCTTATTTACCATTATTATAAAAATACTTAATTTAACTAACCTCTCTTAACCCAATTAACCTCTAACCTAATTTAACCTATTCATAACATTACTTGAATCGACTTAATTATATTCGTGCTTTATTTCCTCTATCATTAAAAAAGTCTTTTAAATGTCATGCCCTTTTTTCTTTCTTCTTTTGCTTTGTTGATTTTTGGAAGCTTTGTGTAACACCTTGGCCAAGGTATTACGGATGAAAAATAGCCTTCTGGCTAATTCTGGCATTTTTAAACGTAAACATAAACCTATCATAAAAATACATTATTTGACTTTAAACAGTATTTTTTGATTACATGATACAGTAGTTAATTTAACTTTATTAAAGCAGGACTTTATTTAACTTTAGAATAATTGTACTTAACATTATTGACAGTAGCTACTTTCTTGAACTTACTTGTGATTAATTAATGTAATGATTTTATGTTTTAGTAATTTACAATTGTTTTGACAAGATTTTTAAATATTGAGATGCATATCACTATATCATCGTGATATAGTCTTAAAATATTGCAATATTATTTTTAAGCCATTTCAACTAGCCCTAATTTTTATAGTTGCCCACAATCCCATGTGTCTTGAACTTGATGTAGCATTTCTTGTTTTTACCAAATTTATCAAAAAAAAAAGTGAATAGATATTTATGAGTGTTTGTGTATGTGTCTATGTCTATGTTTCATTGTAATCTGCGAGCACGTGTGTTGCTTAACCTTTAGCTGCACAGTGAAATGAAAATGGTATTGTAAATTGTGCAGCCTAATTGCACTTCATTGTCGGGGGCGCACTCCACATCTGAAAGAGACCAATCTCTTCCCGTGGAAAGCACAGAGAGATGATAGGTGGTGTGTCAGTGTGTTTATGAGTATTTGTGGGCATGTGTGAGTGTGTGTGTGTGCGCGCGTGTGTGTGTACAAGTAAAAAAGAGAAATTGAAAGAAGTAAGGACTGCACATACACGTTTGTGTGTATGTGGTGGGAATACTAAATAACAGCAGTGAAAAGCCCTCCAGCCACTGTCAAAATTATCTTCTGTAGCAAGTCCCTTTAGCGCTGCTTGGCTCTATCAAGAGCCTGTGGGCTGGACTCACAGTCGTGGCTCTGCTTTCAACCCAGACAAACCACCAGTCTCCGTCTCAAACTTCCACTACGTCCTCACCTCATTGCAGACAGCATTGATACAAGACAAATAAGAAGATCATGATCATGATCAGATCATGAAGTCAAATTTAACAAATCATTTATGGCAGTGTGTACAGGTCTCCCTCTCCCTGTCTCCTTCTATTTCTGCATCGCCATACCTAGTTGCCAGGATACCACTTCTGTAATGCACAGACTTAATTGTTTTGACTGACTAACAAGCTGTTTAATAAAGGCACCTTGTACAATGTTGTGATTCAAGTCATGCACAAGCTCAGCAGAGGCAGCGGAGGGCCTGCTAACGATGTCTGAATACGTTCTTTTAGCTCATACCAGTTACACATAAACAGGTACATCAATTATGTTAGATAGTCATATTCAACCCAACATGAGTGCATGTCTCTCCCTCTCTCTCTCCCTATCTATCTTATTTATTCAACTCTGCGTCTCTTGTTTTAATGTGGAGGAAATGGTAGGCAGAGTTTCAAGATAACATTTGTTTGGAGTTGAGATGAAATAAAAAATGCCGTTATCACTCTTTTAGATCACATTGCCGAAGATTTAATGCACCTTTTTAACAATGTATGCATTAAAAAAAAAAAATCAAAAAATGTATTTCTTTGTATTTGTATAGCAAAATCTAATCATGTTTTCTACCTGTAAAACGAAATACATCAGTGTGTTTTTGTTTCTCCAAAATGTTATGGGTCATGGGCCATCAGTTTGACTCTATTCACTTTAAGGAAAGTGGTATCTGTAACTGCTTTAGATTATGAACACAACATTTTATAG
This sequence comes from Plectropomus leopardus, assembly GCF_026936395.1. NCBI lineage: Eukaryota > Metazoa > Chordata > Actinopteri > Perciformes > Serranidae > Plectropomus > Plectropomus leopardus. Next base: position 14,198,018 of record NC_142176.1, read on the forward strand.
TGGACTACCAGCAACTAATGTTACATGGAGCATACAGGCTTCCTCTCTCTCTGCCTGACGGATACTGCACTGCCGGCGTGACACCATTGGGGCCTTACTGTTCTTGCATGCTGGCTTTTTAAAAATCAAACCATTCGTTTTCATTTAAAAAACTATGTGGCTGAGGTCTAATTTGTTGCGCACAAAGTCCTTATTTTCATAGAGTTTTTTTAATTTCAGTACAGTACAGATAACTTGCACACTGAGTCTGATGCATTTTGTACGCCAAAAAATTTGCAATACGAGACAAAATCAAAAGACACATTCGCTCCCTTGCTTCTCTCCACTGGAGGTTGCCACTTCATGGATTTTGCCTCTCTCTCCCCATGTCTTGCAATTGGCATCGTACTCAATTTGGCAAAAATTAAATGATGGACAAAATATTCACAGCCAGTGTGCAAACTTAATCGACACAACGTGAGGTCAGATTTATTTTTTCAAAATGTGCAACAATTTAGAACGAAAAATGGCGACTTAAATTTATTCATTCATCTCTCCCTCATACTTACTCCTTATCAATCAATGAGGGGGGGGCTGTGCGGAGCCACTGGCAGGCTCCAAGCCAGCCGTCTGCTTCAGCTCTGCTAAACTCTAAACCTGGCCTCTTTTTAGTGGTACAATCAAATGCAAAGGATTGTAACTGTAAATTGGTGAAATATTCCTTTCACTGGGAAAGATGTCACAGTACAGAAGCTAAAATGCTCTGACTTCCATTTCACTTGTCTCTGCATATTACAGTTGTTTTGAGCCATCAGAACCTACAGATGAGCTGTTGCCGATCATATCTATATAAAGTGTCAATGTCACACAATAAAGGCAACAATTTGCCTCTTCTTTGCCGTCATGGATTGTGTCTCTCAAACAAAATGTGTCACACAGACACATACAGGAGGTGCTCAGTGTAGGTGTGTATGTAGAAGTTACCAGTGCTTCTCAGCTGCTGTGAGCCGACTGTGGCGATGAGCCAAAAGTAAAATTATGCCAGTGTTAAGCTTTAATACCTCCACAGACCTTGGTGCTGCTGCTTTTTATAGTATCTTCCACCTCAACCCATTTTCCAATTAACAATACTGCCTCTCTCCAAAAGCCCTGCAAACAAGTTCACAAATACATTGAACTTCTTGGAAAGTAAAACCAATTCCAGCATTCTGCAAAAGCTTTGAGAACCTATAAAATGACTGCAGAGGAGCAACTACTTAGTGTAGAAAGTGTTGTCCCTTAATAATAAGCGTGGATCACATTTATGTTATTAATTTGTCACTTTATTTTCATGCACTTTTTGAGTAATTTTCTAATTAGATCAATAGCTACCATTTATAAAATTAAGCATATTCAGTCAAGCACAATTTAGATAGACTCAGTGCAACACACACACGCACACACACACACACACACACACACACACACACACGCAAAACACAAAACACAGCATCATTAACCAGACAAAAGATCACCTATTTCATTAGTTTTACATTTTCTATTTTAAATCATTGTATATTTGTTTGGATTTTACAAATTGCTATTTCCTCCCACTGTTGTTTTGATATTACTTTCTTCATACTTTACATGGCTCTAAAATGAAACCCTGCAGTGTTTTGAATTGAGAGAAAGACCAGAAATGTAGTCATTTAAAATAATAACATCACATTGGACATTAGTTTTGGTTATTTTGCCTGAATTGAAGTATCCCTCAACAAAAATAACCTCATAATGATATCTATTAACCCTTTGAAACCTGGGCAAATTATAAATACGAAAAAAATAACCAGGAAATAAGCTAAAAATAGATTTTAAAAAAAATAGTATTGTAAAAAAACAACAAAAAACAAGGAAAATGATGATCAAAATTAAATTATTTTTTAAATTATATTATTATATATATTATTATTATTTACAATAAAAGTGATGATGATCAAGGTTTCAAAGGGTAAATGTACTTTTATTATGGTAAGCTTACAGAGGAGGAAAACTAAATGAACTTTCTGTATGAATTGCTACAACTTTTAAATATACAGACAAAATGATGCATCATACAGCGGGTATTTGTGATGTGATAAGTGGCAATTATTTTTGTGATATGTAAGGTATGGTAAAGATGTCAGGATCAGGGTGTCACTTTACTGCCTTTCTGCTGCAATCTATAAGTTGCTAGGATCATGTATGAAAGTGCAACTGACAACTTACGTGTCTTGCAAACACCTTAACATGATACACATTCTGTAAGTCACAAGATAAAAAGCTGTGACTGACAAATGTTATTTTTATTCATGAAATGAAGCCTAGTGTCTGACGAACCAACTCCCACAGGCCTGCGAGACAATCTGTGCATCATGCTGTACTTGTTAAACATGAACATGTATTTGGTAAAGTGTCAAACATACACATTTGGTCATTTCCCCAGGCTCTACAGATAAATTGTAACACCTGGATTGCAGCTTCCATAAAAATATTTCAATTTTGTAAAACATTAATTTCATGTCTAGTCTCATTATAATTTCATTTTCAAGGATTTCATGGAATAACAAAAAAAACTTCTGTCCTCCTTTGGTGCATTATGTTTACTTGTACTTTTTGAACCACTGGTGATGTACATGAGTGCATACATAATTAATTAGTTTTCCTTTTACGTATTGTAAAATCTGACAAGGTGATGTGCTACCATACTTGCCAGTCATTTAGTGTAATCAACATAGGACATTAGTGAAAATGCTGTTGAGGTGGATTTATCGTCAGTGAACTTTATTGCTAACATCATGCACTTTGTGGTATTTACACATTCAGACAGAAAGTATAACATTCTGTTTGTTTGGTTCTGTCACCATCGAAAATATAGGATTAAGTAGTAGAGTTGATATGTGAGGAACATACAACACAGAAGAGCATAATAGCATAAGGTCCTACATAATTTCCGATGAAAATATCATATATAGGTGCGTAGTCAGTACCACTCACATCTATGGATGCTTAGTATTCTCCTTTGTCTGTTGTTGACACTCCAGGACAGAGTGTAGATTACCCCTCTTAAAGGAATTGTCTACAGTCTTTTTCAAATCATTACATTGCTTAAGAAAAAAACATAATGGTTTAGATAAACATTTAAACAGGTAGCAAACAGAGGTCTCTCGGGTGAAAGTCCGGCATTTGTTGGAACCATACACCACCCCTCCCACCAACCCTCTAGTTACTGACAACGTGTCTAACTCATGCTGTCTGGTGGCATATCATACTACTGCAAAAGGTTCCATCCAGCCACGGTATAAAATGACCCTCTTGCCAGTGTATCGTACCACAGCAAAAGGTCCCGTCCCCACGTTATAAACTGTTGCTGCCTGATGGTATAGCATACCAATGCAAAAGGTAGCTTTTCTGCATTGGTGGCTGACACTAAAATCACTGACAACAAGGAGGTTTTTGAGAACTTGGGAATTAGAGTTATACAATATGTTTAATGTTGTTTGCACACATAATATTCATATGTTTAAGAAAGTATTAAATATATGCAGCATGAACATTGTTGTTTAATAATATGGGAAAAAAAACATTTGCTCTAATTGAGATTCTGTTAAAGGTTTAGCCACTCAAAGCACTTTTAAACTACATTCCACATTTTCACATTGACACACTGGTGTCTAAGGCTACTGTACAAGTTTCCACCTGCTACTCAGCAACCTTTCATGCACACTCACACTCCAGTGGCGCACCAGCAGGAACAACTTGGGGTTCAGTATATTGCCCAAGATACTTTGACATGTTGACTGGAGGAACCAGGGATCAAACCACTGGCTTCCAATTGGAGCTTATGGCATTTGCAATACTCCACCAAGCCAAACAACATCCACATCCAAAGACAAGTAGACAGATGAAGACCTGGTAAAGCAGTCTTCTTCTGTGTCTTGTCTGTGCAAAAGAGGGAGGGCATTTTTTTATTGCTGGTTGTTTCTCAGCTATTATGTTTGGAAAGCACCTCCTTAAGCCGTGCTGAAGATATTGAGCTTGACTGAGTGAGACCATATTTCTCCTGGCTCTGATTGGTTGTTTTCATTCACCGTGGTAGATTATTGCAATGCCAGTAGGAGCACTAGGAGAAGAAAGAACAGCATGATGTTTTTCACAGATTATCAGTCTTGTGTATTGCTGTTAGGATAGTGGCAGTTTCAGCATAACATAAAAGTTACATACTGAACCTTTAAGAACTAGAGGCCTTTAATAATGTTACATGTTCAACAGGATGGCATTTTAGTTTACTTCATTAGCAATAGAAAAAGAAAAAGTGCAACCTGTGTGGTCTGTAACAGTGCAATTTCAACCCCTTTACAATTAGGCCTATTTGTCATTACCCAGTACCCAGTCTGGCCCATTGTCTCCTGGGCATAAAGCTACATTAACCTTGGCTAAACACAGTTATCAATTAGCCTATTGCAGTCCTTAGCAACAGCAAGATACAATATGTAATGCAACATGATTATATCAGTAATACACTGCTCTATTATCTGTGCATGATTACATCTAAAGAAATTGCATGAGCACTGATGATTTTCTACAAATCACGATATACATTAACAGTTAAAGGCTACAACAATTACAACGCAGTGACCATCAAACCAAAACACATGCAAGCTGCCATGCTGTGTACTAGATACTAATTAGCCGATTTACGAGAAGCTGTTAAGAATGAAACAGTCATGCAGAATAACCTTACTTTAACATAAACATTCAACTGCTAAATAAATCACAGACATTTACAACAAACAGCATCTATTACATCCATCTACTCATTAAGACAAATGGAGAAGGTGTGGAGATAAAAGATCAAAGTTCTCTCAACTGGAGGAATTAATGCCAAAAACGAAGATGATTAGCACCAGTCCATTTGCATTCTCAGGGCATCAAACACCAACGTGTTCTCATTAAGCCATCAAATATGGCTGTTTTGTAAGTGGACAGTGGATCTTCCTGCGTCTGCTGTTGGTACTGTTGGATGCTGCATACAACGCCAACATGTCAACGCAAGCACATGGTTAGGGTTAGGCAACAAAAGCATGTGATTTTTTTTTTAGGTTACAAAGGCCCATGGTTAGGTTTAGAAAAAAAACCCAAAATGATTTGGCTCTAAATTCAAAGGGCAGCGAACACCAGACTCTCATATTAAAGACCAGTGTTAGCTGGACCCATCCACCACCCCTCACACCTGCCCTATAGGGACCTTCCAGGTCCTTATATTGCGTCGTTTCCGATAGTGTTTCATCCTGATTCTGTCCAGTGGCGTATCATACAGCTGTGACAGGTTCTGTCCAGCCATGTTATCAATGGACACCAATCATCCTTTTATCATACTGCTATGCCAGGTGTTGTCCAGCTGACCTCCAGCATATCATAACACCAGGAAAGGTTCTGTCTGGCCACGTTACAGGCTGTAACTGCCCGGTGTCTTGTCTTGTCTTGTCTTGTCTTGTCTTGTCACGTCACGTCACGTTTCGTCTTGTCTTGTTTTAGGTATCTTACACCGGAATTACTGTCAAAGCAGCTGGATTTGAAGACTTCGGAATGAAAACAGGCTGCAAATACTGAAGCTTTGTCTCATCCTTTGGCATGAGCTCAGCCTGTGTCTTACAAAGATGTGAAAGGCTGCATTTGGCATCTTTATAAGATGCAGGCGTTCAACTAACTCCAATGTGAACCCATACCTTAAACCATAAAACCAACCGCAAAGAGTGAAAATGTCTGCCCAGGGCAAAGGGAGGGGAGGTGGATCCTTCAAACAAACACAGACTTCCCTCCAGGAGACCACAGTCCATCTCCCATGGTTAACCAAAAGTCAATTGTGTATCAACATGTTTCATCTTTTACATACCTAAGAACTGCATAAGACCAAAAGTTAATGTTGTTTTAATCAGTGTTGTGCCATTTATGTATGGTTGTCGTGCACTGACATAAGTTATGTGATGTATGTTTGGCTACTTATTTTAGCCAGAACATGTTCTTTTTTAAAAATGTGGCAAGTAGTTTTGTGCCTAAACCAAACCGCAACCATTTTACAGCATTAACCAGGAGTTACAATGCGTTCCAGCTGTGTATCACATGTATATACACTCAAGGGTGCTCTAAGTGTCACTATGAGATGCCAAGGGGCTTGACAAAGCATCAGTATTAGATGACCTTGGGATGAGACAGGAATGTTGCCACTCATGAAACAGCAACTTAGCATGAACTGCTGTTTGAGTGCACACTTTTTTGCTCACCTTATCCATGTGAATTTGACGACTGGACCGTTTTTGAAGTCAGTGTTGTCACTTTGCCTTCATCAATTTTAGAAGTTCGGGGACAGCATGTCATACGTGTTAATGCTTTTTACATGCAGTGTGTCTCTTTTTTTCTTTTTGGGAAAAAAAAAAAGATTTTCTCACAGGAAATGTAGAGTTCCTGCTTTTTGAATGCATGCAGTCTTTTTTCAAAATAAACTTAAAACATAGGTTAAAAAAACTTCGTTTTTGGGTTTACTTCCCTAGGTTAGGGAAACAAGGCATGTGGTGAGGTTTAGAAAAAAACATTATGATTTGGCTTAAAATAAGTACATTTGTTACAAACTTAATGCAGTGTCACCTGACATACATTACTAGCATAGTAGCTACATATGCTAGCATATTGCAATGCTAGAATAACTCGCCTGACTTTTGATCAATCTGCAGTTTGTTTGACCCATGCACTGTCACCCCCACTTGCTCTATGTTGACTTTCTTGCTCTTTATTCTGTGGCAAATGCATCTCATACTGCTGCTGAAGTTTGCCTCCTTGCATCAGTATCTGACACCAAGGTCCACTTATCAAGCGACAAGTTGGGAGTGAGACCAGGTTCATTTCAGACATTTTCAGAAAAGGCCGAGACTTTATGGTTCATCACGTTTGACATTTTTGTACAAAATCCAGCTCATAGCTGCGGAGAAATGCGTGTTCAGGTGAAGTGCTGAAGCCCTCCCCTCCTCTGTGTGGTCTTTTCACTCAGCCCCTGATACTGGAGCACCAGCCGGGAGAGTTTCCGGTGGACAGATTTCATGTCTTAACAGTCGGGCACTTAAACAGCATTCATAAATGAGTTTGTGACAGTGATGTTGCTCTATAAAGCATTTACACCAGTGGAAGTACACTGTGTGAAATGTTTACTTCAACGCAGGACACAGAGTAGTTTATTAAACTGCTCCAGCTAATGGCTCTGATTGCCGTGGGCTACCTAAAGATAGAGTCACTGAAGAGATTTGAAGTAAATCTGCATACAGTGTCGTGCCAATGGAAAATAACTTCCTGTTTATATTTGTCAGTCAGTTTGAGCATGGGGAAGCAAGTGTAAGGGCTGCATGCAAATGTCCAGGATGCCTCTGCCGGGGCTCCACGGGGGATGCTAATGTAAGCATCGAGCATCCTTTAAAATGCAAGTCAGACTCGAGTGGAGTGCACACAAACATGAACTTCTACCTGATGAGGTGAGCGCTGTCATTCAAATGCATCCAAACCAATCAGCATGCAACAAGATTACCGACTTTGCCCTTGATAATTCTGGCCTCCTGCATCTGAGGTAGATTTAGAGGACAACACCATTTTCTCAGTTGTCATTGGATTCTGAAAGACAGTTCATGTCTTTTTTTTTATTATATCTTTGCATTAAAGTTTGTTTGTTTTTTCTTTGTAATACTCCTGTCTTAAACCTCTTGTCTTAAACCTTTTGCATTAGTTGGTTGTGTGATTTAGACACCTTTTTGATATTTTATTTACTGGACTCATTTTGTCGAAAAGCATTCGACTTCTGTAAGAGATGTTGATTCTCAATTGGAAATATCAGTTTGTTAGTAATATAAATAGCAGTGATGTTGCAAGTATTTTTGTTGAAACACATTGCTTACTTAATTAACTGAATGTTCATGAGGAGGAATGTTTTTTCCATGTTACCCTCTGCACTCTTTACATATCTCATTTAACAATCATTGCTGTAATTGGTGATGGTGAACAAGAGGGACATTATGAAGATGACTGACATGTTACACACTCTCTTGAAATGTTCCCTGGTTATTGAAGTCCATGACAAACAGAACTGGAGCCGTAGATAATCCAACCTGGGTGATCTGACAGAATGCTTTACTATTGGATACGCTTGAGGGATGATTATTATTATTATTTTTTTTTTTTGCTATTGTCAGTATCCTGTCTTCCTAATAAAATATCTGGTAAATGTAGAAGTGTAAGTGTGAGAGTCACATTACATGTGTGACTGTACTGCTGTGTTGGCCAGACAGACATAACACTTTTCCTTTTCAAATAAAGCCCTATTTCTCTAGGTATTAGTGGTGAAATGTTGGACTAAAACCAAACTAAAATGATTTCTAATTTTGTTTATTGATCATTAAAGATAATTAGAACACTTGAGATTTAAGTTTTCCGGCACAGCCCGCAGCTGGTAGAAGTATCAAAATAATAATACAAAAAAACTTGTTTTGAATGTGCTATTATAAGTGTCTCACATTAGCAATAAAAATAATGAGTGTATCTGATGAAATGTCTTTGCTTTGTTTGCTGGTAGGTTTGATTGTTACGGGCTGTACGAATTGCTTTTGTCTTCTTTCCTAACATACACAATGCCACAGATCTGCACAGAAGAAGGAAGACAAATACACTGAAAGGGCTCCACCTGTGCTTATAGAACCAAGGCATCTCATTGTGCAAATTAAACTTTTATTCAGCATTATACAGATGCCAAGTGCTTGCACACCTCACCTCAGATGATAAATCTGGGTCACAAAAAAATTCCCAGGTCCCATAAACACTTGAAAAAAATGATTAAGCCATGACCTTTGGCCATCAAGGGAAGGGACAACTATGTATCCATGTCAATCTTTTAGACACATACACAGATGATGGTGCAGAGAGAGAGAGAGAGAGAGAGCATTGATTTTGGTTATTAACAGGATAAACTGATAAACAAAATTTTCAGCCTGTTGCGTTTAAATGGAGGGACTCTGAATCGCTTGTTTGTGAGCAGAAGTTGGTTTTCTTATGAGCTAAAATAAAATGGTCATGTAAACAAATGAATGGGAAGACACTAAGAAAATGAGAAGCACCCCCCTTATGGTGTTCTATAACTGTAGTGACCCATTTTGGTCCATTGTTGTATCAGCGAGTAGCATAAACATGTGAACAGACACAGTCCTTTTGCAGTTGTAAACATACAAACATGTAGAGACATAACACATAGATGAAAATCAGCTTCACTTAAACTGCTCATTTTAAAAAATATAGTTATTTTAAGGTGAACATCTATGAAAAACAAAAACAACACTCTTGCTTCCTTTCACAAGGTCCATTTACTAAAGCAATGTCCAGACTGGCTTTCTCAACATGACAGTATGGTCACAGAGATGGATAATGTATAGAGAAATTCCTCTACTGACTTTGAATTCTATTATCTGATCATCTCTAGGGAGTACTCTAGTATTTTATTATGTCAACCTACACTTTGAAAGCACTTGATTCTGTGAAGCAAGTCAATTTCAGTTCAGAGTTTATGGTAAGACAATGGATAAAGCTAAAGTTGTCATAAGCACAAGAAAGCAGTAATTCTTTTTAAAAGCAAAGGTAATCCAATAGAAGCCCAGGTGGGCTAAGAGGCCATCTTTGCAGTAGAGCCTCTCTGCTTTGGGCTGATAGAGAGACAGAGAGACAAGGATTACTGCCATCCAAACACCTGGCCACTCATTGTGGGATGAGAAGCTATAAATCAACTGAGGTCCCCATTTTCGCGGCTCTCTTGTTTTCATCCCTGTCATATACACCCATTCAGCTGAGATTGGTGTATTGAGTTTGCACTTGTATTGAACCTGTTAAGTATGGACTGGGACTGTGTGTGAAGTGTGTGTTTGTTCCATTTTCTTCTCTTGTTGATGTACTACATGCTCAGAATTGTGGCAGATAATAAAAATTTAAGTTTTATCTTTACCAAAAAATAAATAAATAAATAAATATTTCCAGAACTGTATTTGTGGACCTTAGTACTCCCCAAAGAGGAAAGTAATTTGTTTAAAAAAAAAAAAAAGTTAAACAATAAAAAAATGAAAATGAGCTATAAATTGATGATAAACACTTATCGTTACTGACATATTGTCTTCATTACACCTTTTCTATAGATAGGAGAAATATTCCCTCCCCTGCCCAGTTATTGTCAGTTAAGTGCCCCGGCTGAGCAGCTGCCTCATACCAAACTCCTCTGTGCGCCCACATTACACTGATGCTTTATCTGTCAGACCCACGTTTTAATACCCATGTTTATTGACTGTGACAATTTAGTATAGCACAAAAACTGTATGGATTTTTTTTTTATTTCTAGTCTATCAAATGTCCCAAGCCCCCTTAGATGAATGTTTTGTTTTGTTTTGTTTTGAGGTGTTTCTTGTTTTTACCTATATTTACATTTTATTTTGAAAATAGACTGTATGCATTTAACGTGTAAATTGAAAAGCTGTCTCCATGCGTCTAAAACTGACCCTGGAGGGGTACCTAGAGCATCACAGTTGGGTGTGCAGGACCACTGACCAGGCATTGGTATTTTACAAACTAAAGCTGAAAATTTGTTGCTCAGGGGGGGTCTGTTCAGAGAGTGGAGGACCAGATTCAGAAAGATTCAAAAGTGGGTGTCATGGTGGTTTTGTCACATCATATCTAGGCTGTCTTCATAAACTGTTCTTTATTGGTTTTTATACAAAAAAGTAATACAACCACATTTGTACATGTGTATTAGTGTGTTTTTTTAAAAGGCTGCAATCACATGATCAATGCGCTGACTGGAGTAAACAAGGAAGTAGTCCTGAGTGGTCTTGTAAGATGGTTAGTTGGGATGGTGGAGGGGTCACAAAAATCCAGACTTTCCTCTGGACTTTCCTCTTTTCTAAATCTAACCACAATTACTTCTGTTGCCTAAACCAAGCCACGAAGGCTTCCACTGTACTTCATGGGGCACTAATTTGTATGATGTCATATGAGCTGTTGTTCATATGACACCATTTTATGAGAATACGTTGTCATATCATAAGTCTTACTAAATACATTTGAAAATTATTATAATATATAATTATAATTATATATAATATTATAAATATATTATAGCCCACCTGGGCTTTTATTGGATTACCTTTGCTTTTAAAAAGAATTACTGCTTTCTTGTGCTTGTGACAACTTTAGCTTTAACAATTTATTGTACAAATCAAGTTGATATGTAGCATATACATAGCTACATATATGTATATGTGAATTATAATTATTTTACTTCAGATTTTATATATAGCTGAAGTAGTTTCTTTCGACTCACTCAAGACACACACATATGTGTATGTTTCCTACTTTGCACTATATGATCAAACTAATGTCTGGCAGCAACATGAAGGTTGATTGTTTTTCAGACCATCTGTGCAGAATTTTCCTGGATATGTGCTCAAAAGCATTTGTGGCATTTCTGATTCAACCAGCATGAAATGTTTACACGCCTGGTAGCTCAGTGGATAGAGCGGGTGTCCCATGTATAGAGGCTGTGTCCTCGCTGCAGTGGCCGCGGGTTCGATTTCGGCCTTGGCCCTTTGCTTCATGTCACCCCCTCTCTCTCTCCCCCCTTCATGCTTTCTCTGTCCTATCAATTAAAGGCGTAAAAGGCCCATAAAAATAATCTTTAAAAATAAATAAATAAATAAAAGCGCCTTAGATTCTTGTATTTAGCCCAGATCCTGGTCTTAATTAATACTAGAGTTGTGTTTAATAGACACACTCTTTAACACTGATTATGTACAAGTAGCCAACCCAACGTCTCTTCTCTGTGTAGGTGCTTGCTAGTCTCATTTCAAGAATCTGAATAGAGAAAAGGAGAAAACATAATGGATACAACATGGGACTGATGAGAAATAACCCAAGCCTTGTAGCCAGAGACTCTGAAGGACTGACTCATTCTAATGGGAAGTGCCCTTTAATGAGAATTGCTAGTGATTGTAGGTGGTAGTATTAAGAAAGGCAAAGGAGGATTGAAAAGTCAAGGGTCACATCCGCTTACCTCCTCGGGCTTTGTTCTCCAGTACCACAGTGGTATACAGTGTGCATGGCGCTGCTTGCATTATGCTCCGACATCAAAGAGGACACTCATTTTCTGTCTCTTTAGCAAAAGACCTGGAGATACAGAGATGCTGAAGAGGTGCATGATCATGTTTTTGTGAGGACCAGGGTGGGAATAAGAGGGGATGTTGCTATCGAGGGATAATGTGTGTTTTCCGTTGCTAAGGAACTGTCTGGTAGACCATCAGAATAGACAGAAGCAAGAGAGAGATCAGCTTTTTTTTTTTTTTAAAGAGACTTTTATGGTTTTTGCAAAGTCAAAGAAGATTCTTAAAACTATTTTCAAAAGAAGATTTAACTAAACACTAAAAAAGAAAGTGAGAATGTATTTCCGTTTACTCATAATTTACAATATGCAGTCTCATAAAAAATGAAATGTAGGAGATAATAGCAACATATGTAGTTTGAACATGACAACAATTATAGATTATTATTTCTATTATAAACAAAGATGAATAAAAATGTATTAGATCTGTTAACCCATTGAATCATGAACAAAATAAAATACTTCAAAATTAGAAAAGAAAACAGTAAAAATTACAAGACAATTACCCTATTTTTTTTAAGTAAAAAGAAAGTTAAAAAAAGAAACACACAAGGAAAATGACCCGTAAAAAGTAATTTAAAAGGATGAAAAAAAATCTGTATCATGATTTGAAATAAATATCTAAGTAAATAAGTAAATATGATCATTTTAAATGTAAGTTAGTTTCTGACTTTTTCTTCTCTCCCAAGACAATTTCCCAGGCTATTAAAAAATAATTATCTATATACAGTAATGTCTTGCAATTTGTGAAACATATTTTACCAAGTTTTGGATTGCCTTTTCCCCAATGTTTTTGAAAGAAATCACATACTGTATGCATGCCAATATTTTAGTGAAGAGAGTGTTTACCTGTGTTTACCTCATGTTTACCTTTTTTTCTAGTGGACTGGACCACCTTAAATTACAGGCAGAGTCTCCATAAATTACTGTTTACATCCCAAAATTGTTAGTAATGATCCAAAGATACAATGGAATTAGAATTATGAGCAGTCAGAAAGCGATAAGATCTTTCAAGAGAGAAATTTAAACTTATTTTAAGAATAGAAAATAATAGTTATATAATAAACATCATCTAGCGTGTGAACACACCTGATTATAATGTATCTGTCTCACAAATATTGTGTTTTTGCCAAAAAATAGACAAAATACAAAGGTATTACCAATACTTTCACATCAAACCATCTGCAGGACTGCATTTCTCATAAATATATCTTCTGTTGTAAAGTGGATGTTAGTGTTTTCATGCCCTCCTCACTCTGTCATGTGCATTTATTTTGAAGAGCAGGAAGGAAGAGTAATAAAAAAAAATCTATTTCAACCAGAGATAACCCAAAGTTGGAACTTTTTTGTTAGAAAAGAGGATCTGTTCGAAAATTGTTTCTGTTGGAAGCTAAACAGTTTGTGTTTTGTCCTTTAGAGGAACCTTGCTTCATGCTGTAAAATTGCTACTCTGCTTCTGTAACTTCTGTTGCTAACCTGAGCAGTGCTGCTGCAAGCATGATAAAAGGCTGTTACAATTCAAGAAGCTCACTGCCACAGAGGACATAGAAAAATCCCAGTAAGATTGTTTTCATAAAAAATAGTGATTAAAAATATTAGTCTCCTAAAGCTCAGAGCTATACCTCTGTATGTTGTTTATAAAGGACAGGTAAACCTTCAGGATTTGGGTTCATTCTTAAATGTAGGTCTTACAGCACTGAACCTCCTTGACTCTTTTTTCCTCCCTCCACTTTTCATTCTTCCCCTGTACAGCTGGCAGGGGCGTAGCACCAAATTCTGGGCCCCACACATAGGCAGTCTTTTAATTTATATTTATTATTTATTCTCAAAGTCAGTTTTCGTTCTTTCATTTTTGGAACCCCTTGGGGAAAGACATGACAGTGTATGTTGGCACTCGACAAGAACTTTATTTGTCTTCATACGAACAAGCATAAAACAAAACTGCGAACTCCCTGTGGTGCACAGAATACATTAATAAATAAATAAATAATTTAAAAAAGTTGTACATTTAGAAATTTTAATTTTAAATTTCAAATTTTATTGAAGTATTAAAAACAGATCAAATAAATAATTAAAAGCAGCATAAACAGTCACTCACTCAGCTTTAGCTGCGTAAAGAAAACAAATTATAGTGCATGGTTGCACTAAACCATTTTACATGTTTAAGGGATGAGTGAAGCCTCTGGTAGTGTAGACTATTTTTTAAATTGAAAGATTGGTCAGTCAGTCAGTCATTTTCTGTAACCGCTTGTCCTCGTAAGGGTCGCGGGGGGGCTGGAGCCAATCCCAGCTGTCATCGGGCGGAAGGCGGGGTATAGAAAGATTGGTCTTTCAGCCAATTTATACAGACAGTTTCTATTTAGTTATTGCACCGATCGCATAGAAATAAAGAATTGAAAAAAGAAAAGGTTATATTCGAGGTTTTTTGATGGCTTCTCTCCCATTTGGGCCTTCAGTAGTCATTCCACTTGTCCTCCCACTGTAATGCCCCTTGCCTGGAAGCTTGACTTTGTCTCCCGCCGTTCAATTTCAATTACAAGGGTCATTATCAATGGCTGTAGATCAAAATGCCTTGGTCCGCAATTAGATAGACCAAAAACCAATCAGACCAACTAAATCTGGGTGTTCACCCGGTTATCTTTGGGTCTGAATTAAGAAGCTGATGTGAAAGTCTCTTAAACCTGCTTTCTTTCAAATGGCTAGCAGGCGACAACTCCACTGGTTACAAAAGGGAGTCTGATTTTACTAAAAAGTCAAAGTGAAAATTATCTTACTTCTAACTTGATTTATTATCTCAGTTAACATTTTCGTAATGAGTTGAGGTCTCATTTGCTCGTTTCAAGTCTTCTTCAATACAGCATGATGTTCATTTTGTAAATTTTGGTCCCATTTAGAGTAGAACAGACAACAAAGCAGGGTATGCTTTTAGGCGTGGCTACGTTAAGACTGACGATGCTAGCATGGTGGTGTCCTGTGGTTCTATGTCAGATCCACCCTCTCGTTTAAATGCAGCCCTCTGGCTCCAAAAAACAAGATGGCAATGTCCAAAATGCCAAATCTGAGGCTTTAAAAGGATGGTTCACAAACCAGTGAGTGACGTTAAAATGGCTATGTCCACTTCTTTTATACAAACTGTGGTTTTCTTTGTGCCTGATCTCTTTGGCAATGAGCGGGGCCAGCTGGTGAATAATACTTTTTACCAAATCCTGTCTCAGGTGCAATAAACAAAAGTTCTAGAGGTGAAATTTGGCTTACAATTTGTAATATAATAACAATGTAAATCTTTGAGCTTGAGGAAAGGTATTAAGTATTTCCAAGGCAAAGGCTCAAGTCCAAGTTAAGTCAGAAGTCATTGGTGTTAAAGTGTCTAATGTTATCAAATGTATGACTCAAATCCAAGGGATATGACTCAAGTCCACACCTCTGCAGGTTATGAATAAAGTAAGCCAACTGAGAACTACAGTCTCTTATTTCACATTTTGAGAGTTTTTGTTCCCCAAATATCTGCTCTAACCTTCACTCTAAGAGGTTTTGTGGGGCTGTAACAATATGATGCCACTTATGCCTTTTATTCTGGAGAAGCAGGCATTAGAGGTGAACTCAACACTCAGCAACCAGTAAACTGTAACAGAGGATTATCTATGATAGGCAACAGGTGAAGTCAGTGATTAGACATTGTAAATTATTGTCTGGAACTTCTTGCTGGCGGCAATGTTCCTACTGGTGTGGGCAGGAGAGAGAGAGAGCAGGAAGGCATCTGAGCCAGTCGCAGCTGCAAGATCAGGACCATGGAGAGCGCCACAGTACAACGTCTTGACATGACGCTGCTGTGAACCAAACAGTGACAAAAGAATAATATTAATATAACATCAATTTAACAAATACATGAATACAAAAACAGAGTAAACCATACAATTTAATATACATGTCATTCTGTGAATGTGGTGGCTAATGCTGACTTTTTTAAATGCACTTGGAGCGACTTCAAAGGTGGTGGTTTTTCCTTTTCTGTCACATTTTTGATGCAGTTGCAAAAACATATTTGAAGGTTGTTTTTGAAGGTTGTTTTTGTTTCTAATCCAGCAAAACATAAGATTTACTCTCTGTGCTTCATGTTGCAGGCTGTATTGGAGGCTGAACCAAAAAGAAAGAGAACAGGCAGAAGCTTGTATAATTGATTTTCAACTGATACCACAACTTCTTGAAAATTTACATTAAATTAAAATGTATTTTTTTAATCTTAAACCATACTCTCAAGCATATAACTTAGATGATTAAAATAAGACAATTAAAATACAGCAAACGTGCGCTGAGAAAACTATTACAAATATTTAATTTATTTCATGGTCTACTGTTCCTTCCCTCTCCCTTTCTCTTGGTCTCCTACTGTCTCCACGTGTCCATAATAAGACCCCCCAAAATATCACATTGCGATTTCTTGCCTCCTTCTTCCTTGTGTCCTGGCAGAAGACTACAATTACATACAGTGTCCATAAATTACTATGTTTACTCATGCCCCAAGCATGGCCTTCACCACAGGTATTAGAGCACGGGGGTGGAAAAAATCGTAAACTTAAAGAGAGAGAAAAGGAACAAATGACAAATATATAATAAAATGTTCATCTGGTGACATTTTATGACTGACAACCATATTTTTATGATAATAATAGTCTCGCTGTCAACTGTATTAAAGAAATATGAATTCAGTAATGACAACTTCAAGCCAAATTCCTATGAATTACATATTCGACTTTATAATTTAGTAATTGGATTTTGGAGGGATATTTTGCTCCTAAATTATTATTAGATATATTTTTTTATGTATTTATTTATTTTCAACTGTTTAAGAACTCTAGCGGCAGAAGATCTCTGATAATTTCCCACATCTACTTAGTATGACTATTTTATATGCATTCAGTGTTATCTGTGGGCAATATATATTTACCTCATATCTTAAATGATATCAGGGGCAATGGTTTCTCCTTTTGCATACAAATGTAAACCAATTCTATTTGAAAATATAAAAAAAAAGGCACCTGTAGCAACATAAATATATAATTATGCATACAACAAATATAAATGTATATAATTGGAACAGAGTGTAAAGTACCAGAGTTGAAATCATATCAGTACCCTGACCACATAAATCAACTCTCAATCAGAAAATTAGTTTTGCAATGTGTACCTCAAAGCCTTTAGTTTTGACATAAAGTCATGTGCACTAATTAACAGGTACGTGGTTATAATTAAATATAGATGCTACAAAGCCAAAAACATCCCAGAGAGAGTGAGACAGCGTTTTAACAGTAACCCAGACCGATTAAATATTTACCTTGCTGACCTTAAGTATTTTGCCTCTGCTCTTACAGATACTCAACCAAATTATAAACAAAGACACATTTTAAGATAATGGAATCAGACTCCTGTTTTAGGCATGAAAACAAACACTATAAAAAGACTCACTAATCTGAAAATCCCCACAAACCACATGGTGAGAATACCGCACATGTAAAGAAAGGCTGGTTATGTGCATTGATGTCTTTGATTAAGATAGTTTGGAGCTGGGGGTTGTGACTTCCATGAGGAAGGCTTATTAGCAGTCTCTAAATGCTCTGGCAAATGGGCTAATCTATTATATACAACATGAAGCACTTTTAAACAGGTAAAGGGGGGTTTGAAAAAAAAAGAACACATTTGGAGATAATTACGCGAACACGCTGGAAGTGAATTCATAATTTACTTGACATTCAGAGTTCTGTATTATATGCTTAATTAGCTCTATTTTGAGATTTCTCGTAATCAGAGCACTTGATCTGCCATGCATAGTGATAGTGTGGGACTATATTCAGTTTATCGCATTTTCTAGAAAGTAAACACATGAAGACAGATAAATATCCCATAGATATAGTATGTACATGTATAACTACAGTATTTTTAAATTTTTGTATTACACATGATGGTTTGCAAAGTCATGTGGTCAGGTGATTCTTTTTTACTGTTAGATGCCACATTGATAGGTTTTGCTCATTTTGCTAATTTTGCTAACAAATTGCAGTCATGAGTCCAAATATGCCAAAATAAAATGTGAAATCATGCACTGGGACACAAAGGCCCTTCTGAACTCACCACTAGATGGTGCTAATGTGTTTCCCACCCCCTGCCTATCAGCAGATGGGTGTGCTTTTGCAGTACTTGAACCATTTCAGGTTAAACACATAAATTAAACATACTCGTTTCAAAAAGTCTTAGATGAATTTCCCTCTGTGGTAAAATTAAGAAAAAGACATTTCAAAGGCTCAGCTTAGTATGAGTCTGTGTGTGTCCTCTGCAACCACAGAAAAAGGCCAAAAAAAAGTGTGTGGTTGCCATGGACAACCAGAGATTAAAGTATAGAGTAAAGTATAGAGGGTACTTTTTTCTTAACAATTGATGAGGGCTGTGGAGATTTAAAAAACACTGGGAATGGATAATGGAAACTGTGCAAACTGAATACAACACATCACTGTAAATAAGCTATTACTTCTCAGTCTATTCATCTTATGGGGGTGCAAAGCAGCTTTTGGCTGCAACAAATAACACACCGTAAATAACTCTGATGCTTGTGGGAAATGTACCGAGTGTAAAGCGCCACAGCTCTGCGTGTTATTTTGCATGTGAAACATCATTGTGAGTAACACCTGTAGGCTCTTCATAGAGTCAGAAGGTTGTCTCCTGTTGTTGTGTACATCCACTGATGATGAACACAACCCATATGCGTACTTCAAGGCCTCGAGTGTCTACAAAGACTTGCAGTAGCTCTGAGGGAATCAGGTGCTGCACTCTCACTTCAGCATGATGCACATCTAAGCACAGGCACCGCACCGCTCTATGGGGATGGGTTGGAGTCTTTGTCTTGCTTTCAACCCCCTTTGATATCGCCTGGTGGGAAGGTGGGGGGAAGGGGAGGTGGGGAACAGGCATTTGCAAGTAAAAGACGGGAGAAGAAAATGCAGAAGTGAGAGAGAGGAGGAGGAAGACAAGGAGACAAGGCGGGTGCAGGGTGGGATCATTCCTCCGCTGATGGAAAGCAAAACATTTACCTCCTGTTTCACCTGTGCTGCCCAGGATCAGAGCACAGAGCCACCATGGATTACTCAGTACATATGTTAGCTTGTTGTTATTTATAAACAGTGCTGTGAGAGAGAAACAGTGGAGTTTAACACCATGGATGAAAAGAAGATACAATCTCGTATTTCCCTGCTACTGTAAATATAGAACACTTAACTTCACCAGTGAAACCACACTATGAACTTTAGGCCTTGTAATAGCATCTTGTGACATGTGATCCTGATCCCTGAATCCTATTGTTAACTCTATGTCCATCTTTATGCTCCAATCTACAGCATCTATATTTCCATTATATAGTCATGGTGCTGTAAATGCATGACATGGAATGCATTATATGGCTTTAAAGCTGCTATAATCAATGTTTTTATTTTTTACAATGGATCATATGGTCATGTGGGATGTTGAAGGGATTGCTTTTAGTGGTCAATCCATAAAAAATCAGCACCCAACTCATCATCTTCTTAGTCATACATCTCTCAACTTTCCGGTTTAGGTTCAGAAATGGACAACGAATCTCCACTTCCTCCTACTGTACAAAAAAAAAGCCACAATATCCTGAAAATGGCCACAGCAGCAATTTCCACTGTATCGAGATCCTGCCTATACACCCGTCTGACCAATCTTGAGCCATTGATCACGAGCACATTGATTGACACACGCAGCTGTCAGTTGTGATGTCAAACCCTCATTTTATAGCATCAGATAACTCTTTAAACCAAACTTAGCAAAAAATGAATGGGTGATAAGAACTACCTAGAATGAAATAAACAATCTCAAGGAAACATTTATTTTTTCCCATCTGCTAACATTGGGGGGGTTAATGACTTATTCTGTAGCTAGCCACCAGGGGGCCATTGAAATATTTTGGCTTCACTTTTGGGGAACTGTCAGGCCCCCAGAAGCTGTGCCAGACTTTGAAGCCAATTTCGTAGTCGCCAAACAGTGTAATTACACCATCATATGATGCCCTTCGGCCTAAAAAGACTTTTTCTCATTGACCCATTATACAGTCTGGTTAACATATTGCAAGAATTAACAGAAATTACACTTTTTTTCTGTTCTCTAAAATAAAGTGTGCCTTTTACAAATGTGACACTTGTGGTCCATTCAGAATGGACCCACAACCCACCAGATGGGAACCACTGGTTTAGATCAGGCCCCTTGGAAAGCCTCTCAGCCTTGCTTCCAATTTTTCCCAGTCATCACTTGTAGTATTGCAGCAAATAGTCCCCTTTGTCCCAAAATGCATTTGCCCCATAGACCACCATTGTAAGAGAGACGTCTGTAAAAGTGTTGACAGGACACTTCAAACTGCAAACATTGTCAGTTATGACTCTTTCTGCTCTAAATTTGTAAAACATTTGTAAAACTTTTCTGGAACTGAAAAAAAAAAAAAGATTTGAAACTGCATGATGTTACTACATCTGGAGCACATGGGCGGGGCCGGCGGGAGAAACACTACTGCACATAATCAGTGGACCACTTATCATAGAAGTGTAATTGAAGATTAAAAACGTTTTTGGCACACAGGCAAGTATAGGTGCCATCTTGACTTCCAGTAGGTATTATAGTATAGTTCAGATGCAGCTGTCAGGCGGCTGTTCAGGAGAATTATTTGATGAGTAGGGAAAAAACAAAATTGCTTTTATAATCATTACCTTAATCGTCTACCTCGATATATTGTTTGGATTTCTGAAAAGACATTTGTAGCTTTACATTAAAGTATGCTTTATTCTTTTAAACTCTGGATATAATGATATGTACTTTTAGAGAGTGAACTGAGATTCAGTCGTTTAGCTGCTGTATACATAATGGACTTCCCTCTGATTCCTCTTGAGAGCACGGCAGTTTGATGTGTTGAATGTGACTCACTCTGCATTAATCTCCATATCTGTTCACTGAAAATAAGAAAGATGTCTAGAAATGTCCCCCCTGTCTGGAAAGCTGGCCACCGTGGTACCGCACAGCAGTGTCACTCCCGTCACCTTAAATGGGTGGGGGAAGGTCACTCGCTGTTGGTGTCTGTCTGTCTGTGTGTCTCCTCCCTGACATACAAGCTGACCGAAGTGACTGTGGACCAGATGGACCCTGATGTGGATGGCTTGATCAAGTGGAGCGTTATCAGACCACCCACTCTGGCTGACATAAGCTGTGAGGGCTAAGCGTATTAGGAGGCGGGGGGTCCACGGGGACTATGGAGACACTTCAGAGTAATAAACTCATCAGGAGAGAGACAGATACACCTGTTCGCTACAGGGTGACTGAGACAGAGGGCACCGAGAGGGAAGGAGATGGGGAAGATGGAGGGAGGGGCAGTTGGTAGAGACGGAAAGAAGGCGATAGCAGCTGAGGAGGGTTGAGAGAGAGAGATAAAGATGAAGAGACAGGGGCGCTCAGATACAGAGGGTGAGACTGTGACCATCCTGAAAGTCAAAATCGCCTTAGACAAGACGAACTGAGCTGGCCTAGTTGAGTCCAAGTTGAGGCAAACACCAAGGAAGAAATCTCAAATCCTGTTTTTAAATCCCCAATCTCTTTAAATCAAAGTGACAGTGCTGCTCAGAAGTCTTATTGAGTGAAGTCGCACAATCAAGAGTTCATTTTGGGATTATTTTAAGGCATGATTAACAGTCATTATACCCAGCTCTCTAAAACAAGATCTTGAAATATTATGTAAAAATGCGAGATAAATGATTTTCAAAATGCAAATTCAAAGTGGTTTTGTAATAGTCTAGTCTTTACAGACATGGGCAGCTAACACAGACAGGCAGCCATGTAGGGAGAGAAACTGAAGATCAAGTCCAGATAAAGTGAACTGAGATGTAAAAGAGGAAGGAAAGAGACAAATCCGTTCCTTCCACATACAGTGAGCCGGACGCAAGACAAATATAGACACTCTACTAGGTCACCTATATAAAATTGGTTGGTAATTTTCAAAAATCCTACAACACTTGTTCTTTCTGAATCTCCAGAAATAATGCAGTGACCCATATGATTCTATCTCCTCTGTAGAAAATCACTTTGACCTATTTTGATGTAAAGTAGTCCATGTTCTTATTTCAGCCTTTAATCATATAAATGAATGTGAAAATGTAGATGAAACAAAATAACACATTATGACATATGTTTAATAACAGAGGTGTTTTTAGGATCAGAGGACATGGGGGGCCTGATCCTGACCTGAGATGAGGGGGCCTTCCACTGCACTTTTTTTGATGAACAAGCTCATTTTGATGGTTTTTAATTCAGTCATTTACCCATAAAGACAGGTTTTTCTTTTTACTTTACAGATTTGTTGTCGATTGTAAGTATTGAGTAGAGAATACTTAACAAATGCTATCATTAAACATTAATTTATCTATTTTATTTTATTTTATTTATTCATTATTTAATTTACAATTAAATATATGTATTTATGTAAACAGTGGTGGAATATGACTATTCATTCAAGCACACGTATGTGAGTGGAGATCATCAGATCCAGGGCATTTTTTAAAATGAAAATCTAGTTTAGATTTATACATGTAATATCTAATATTTTACAAATTGCAGGACAATTTGCACAGTTCCTTATTGAGTGTTTCCCATGTTTTTGAAAGAAATCAAACCAATCTGCTCAGGTTTTACTGGTTTAAATACTTGTGAAAGGGATTTGAACTCAACACAAGACAAGTGATGCTGTTCCAGGTTCCAAAGGGTTAAATAGTATAGACATTATTGAGTACCATTACAAAAATATGATGTTCAGCTCCCTGCAAGAGTTTTAGGAACATATTGTCCTTTTGCGTTATCATGGCACATTTAATAGTCTTGATTAGTTTAGTTGTGTCAAATCATGCATTTAAGTCACTTGTTTCAGTACAATTTGTCAATTAAAGACAAATCATAGAGAACAAGCTTGTTACGGTTGTATTTGTGGTGTTGTTGCAGATCACCTGTGTATTTAGTGACACTGAAGACGGGTGTGCATCATGATATCCTCACAGGGCTTTCAAAAGTGGTGGATGTAAGGGTGACTTTTTTTTGCAGTTGATGGCAATCTATTGATGTAGCCAATGCGTGTGGGGTGGTTGCAGAAAACTAAATTCAACAATACCTATTTTAACTGTCTCTTACATAACTTTTTTTTTTGTTTTTTATTTCATATTATTTGAATGCTTGCATCTGTTGAGCTCCCCCTGTGCATACCTGAATGGATGGTATGCTCCAGATTGAGAAGATAATGCCAGTCATTGTTTGCAGTGAGGGATAAGGTGGCAGTTCACTGTGGGAAGTGGGGTTTCATTATTAAATTTTATTTCAGCTCCAAGTTTTCTTTGTTGAACTTCTCATCAGTTTTTGTTAATATAATGCCACCTTTTTGCATGGACTGCTGCCCACGCATGTTGCATTGCTCATCATCCTATTCAAAGGTTTTTAGTGTCGAACAGTATCTTTTTCTTCCTTTTTTTGTCAGCACATCATGAAACCATGAGTGGATACATCTTTCATTTTCAAGAGAGATGAATTTTGGGAACAAGTAGGAGAAAACATGAAAATATGATATGAAATAGGATATGACTATGGTTTGCTGTTTTGGCTGATTTGTACAAAACAAAAAAGGAGTCAACAGAGCAGAGTTTGAGCGTATTTTAAATCAGATTTTTCAGATATGTACTCAAAATGGAATTGGGTCTTTCAGTAGCTTTAACTGAACACACATTTTAGTCAGTATCACCTTCTTAAAGCATCAGTATGTGACATTCAGAGCATCAATGTAGCAGTAAATCACTACTTCCTATGTAGAGATATAGTTTATTAATGGCGTCCTGAGCAGAGAATGAAATCATGCTACCTTCGTATGTGTTGTAATCTGTGGTTTGTTGTGGTTGGCCGGTCTGGCTGCGCATGCATGTTAGTGCATGTATGCATCCTACTTGCGAGCTCATTGCCCCCGCTTTTCACTGTGCTCATACAGCTGTTACTGCAGTTGGTGGCATGGCAACTATGGACATTTACTCCAGTACTGTATTTAAGTACAAATTTGAGGTAATTGTCCTTTACTTGAGTCTGTTCTCATCATGCCATTTTATAGTTCTACTCCACTAATTTTCAGAGGGTGATTTTGTGCTTTTTACTTCATTACCTTTAGCTGACAGCTTTAGTGTCAAGTTACTTTACATTTGTGATTTTTGCTGAAATTAATTTTAAAAAATAAGCAGGGTTTATAAAATGTGATGAATGAAACTACCCAACAGTTCATACAAGTAGAGCTGAAACGATTAGTCGATTAATCAAATAGCCCATTGACGAGTAATTTTGAGGCTTTGGGATTTTTGTTTTGTTTTGTTTTTATAGATTTTCTGCATAGAGTGCTTTACCTTTCATACATAATGTACTTTTAACTACATCTTCCTATACTTACTTTTATTTATTCAAAATTTTCAGTGCCAGACTTTTACTTATCACAGAGAATTTTTGCTGTGTGGTATTATGGCTTTTATTGCTGATTTTGGGACGGCGTGTCCCCCTACTCTTTATTTAACACCTTTAGCTCTGTTAGCACTGCTGCTGTTGCACTTTTCTGGAGTTAGCACCATTAGCTGCTAGCTACTGGCTCAGCTGCCTCCACATTGAGAACCCTGTGCAGAAAATTAAATTTCACAGGGAGTTCTTTTTCAGCCTTGTAGCATTTCATACAATATTATTTTTCAGGTGCTCTCTTCCAATTGATATGTGTGCAAAGACTTGGTTTAAGCACGTTAATATGAACATCATCCTGAATGTCATCTCATGTAATTGTGTAAAGCAATACCTTAATTTTCATAAATTAAAATTGCTAAATGAATAAAGAAAAAGGAACCTTTATTAGACTGAGTATTTTTACATTGCCAGGCCTGGAAAAAAAGGAGTCATATTGTGCTAATACGTGTTGATGAAAAGCTATTGTCTGCTTATGTTTTTCTCAGGGGGACTCCTCTGTCACTCTGGTAAGCCCTTTATGCGCTAAATAAACACCTCTGTTTGTTGCTTTAATTTATCTCTCTAATATTAATAAGCAACACATTACAGGGAAAGATATAAGTGGTTGGTGCTAATACAAATAACTATGCAGTTTGATCTCTACAAACGGTTGTGCGACAAACAGTTGTATGAAAAGTATTTTGGACATTTCTTCATCATCTGATCAATAAAAACACAGGAGATGCAGCACTTTTAAAATGTCAAAATATTTATGAGTAAAGCCATCCAGAAGAGAACTGATAGTTGATTGACATTTTTAAATATATGGCATTATACAGTGGATATTAATTTTTTTTATTTCACAATAATTGTGACTTTATTATGTTAGCATCACTATAACCATAAAAGGATGATTTAATCGTTTGGTTGAGGATAGCTTTATACAGTAAAAAATCCAACATATAAAATGATTTAATCATATATAATGAAGGAACAATGAATGATGAGAAATGTTTTGTTTTTTATTTTGGTTTGTTTGTTTGGTAGAGTATGTATTTTTTCATTATTTGTAGAGAAGTAATGTATATGGCAGACCAACATTGAAAATCAAGCTTTGACAAAGGTCACTGTTGGCGTCACCTCTTCATCTCAGCATGATACCTGGTGCAGCAGGTTATTATTTTTTTATTTGCACCACACGGTGAATAAAAGACACACTATAGGCATGCCCATGAGCACAACTATCATTACTGCACCTATTTCCCGTATCCAATCTCAGCTGGACAAATGTGATTTGGCTCTTTAGGTGGATGCTAAGAAGCTAAAGGAAGTGATTACGATTCATCTCTCACATAGTTTCCAAGAGAGTGTTATTCTGCTAAGAGCATGCTGAGAGCATTAATGTATGCATCTGACCCTACATCTTAATTTAAGGCATCAGTATAGAAACGCAGGATGCTTGTGAATAAATGCATGCCTGGCGAAAATGAGTCATAGGTTCCCTGTGGTGTGCAAAATAAATCAACTGGTGAAAATCTCACGAATTTAAACAATATAAACAAATGCCTTTTTATCCGTGTTTCAGGCCTCCACCTGCTGAAGCCTATTACAGCTCAGGATCCAACATGAGGACTGTGATGAGACAGAGTCTGTTACACAGTGAGCGTTGATCAGGAAATATGTCTTGGAACGTACAAACAGTGAACATTTGGTTGACAAACAGCAACAAGCACACTAACAGATGCAGGTTGTGTTTCACCATTAAACACATTCATCCTGTCCAATGCATTCTGAAAAAGTAGCATTTGTTACCTGCGGCAAATGTAAAGATAAATTTGAAATTAACATACTGTATAAACACAAAGAGCATAGACACAGACACTCGATGCACAGTATATGTAGGGCAGCAGTATTTCTATCAGCTCTTTGAATAAACCATTTTTTTTCTTGAGACTTGATGACACTGTAAGCGGGGTCAGGGATTTAAGCTGCTCTGTTGCAAAGATGGCCACAGAGCTGGAAGAAAAGAAAGCGGCTGCGAAGTTAAAATATAGATAAATTCCCATGTCTCAAATTGTAAACTGTGACCATCAGAACTTACCTCTGTGAAACCTCTTCCAGACCAACACAGTGAAGTTAAACTGGCCTTGGTATTTCATCTGAATGGATCAATGCATTTACATCAAACTTGGCTCTCCAACTGGCCCTAAGACCAGAGGGTGTTGAGGCTGAGACAGGACAAAGATTTTGAGGGGTTGGGCCAAGTCAAGACCAAAACCCAAGCAAAACCCACACTGCATGACACACTTACGATAAAATAGGATTTGCAAACCATAAGTACTCCTCAAGTTGATCTAAAAGACCCACTTTCCATAGAAAAACGAAGATTGTGAGTAGTGCTGGACGTAGCACATTCTGTGCCCAAGGCTTTTTTGTGCTGCACCCCAGATGGCTTTTGCCTTTTATTTTTTTCTTACTCTAATGCTCTCCACATACAATTCACTCCACCATACCCATCAGCTCCAGCATGTTCTGACTGTGACTATCACTCACTGATGAACGCATTAAGGTGAACTGCATTGCTAGGACTCCAGGACAAGAGGTGGTATCCCGTCTACTGACCAACCACATTAGATCTTTGGATCAGTTTTCCGTTATGTTAAGATTTTTCAAAACATTCTCATCCCAAGTCGTCACATATCGCTGCTTTGTCAGTGGACTTTAACAGCTATATATTATGCTCTAGGTATCCTCCTGCATCTGCTGTTGACATCCTAGGATGCCACAACCAATGCTGAGGTGTCAGCAAAAGTACATGGTTAGGTTTTTGGAAAAAAAATAAAAACCAAGCTTGATTTTTTTGAATGTGAAAGTTTTGGCTGCAATTTTGGCACCCCCCTTTGGGTGGGGAGTCCATGTCAGTGGGGGTCCTGAGCCTTGTAAGTCCAGGCCCATTTTGTTGGGAAAAAAAACCTTTTTTCTGGTGTGGGATTCTGATCCTGATCGATAGCAGCCTCTTGAGAGGTCAGGGTGGGGGGCGTTGACCACAGTTTTTCCTGCCTACCTCAGGGTCCTGGGAGCATACAGGCCCTGGAGGGACAGCAAATTGCAATCAATATGCACAGGCAATTTTAGTGATATCTCTCCAAATGTGGTCTTGAAATAAAATTCTCCTTGTCTAGGACTGAGACAAGAGTGAGTAAAAGTGCAGCAGAGACGAGACCTTTAAACAGTGGTTTTGAAACATTCTTGAGTACGGGAACACTGATACAATGGAGCGCAACACTTTAAATGCCTGTGAAGAGCATGTCTGAAAGTGTGTGCCATTATCCACATTTCTAGATTCATTGTGTCCTTTTCTGAGCTTTCAGACTTTACACCCTTTTTTGTGTGTGTCCTTTTGAAACAGATACAAACACTTTTGCCTTTCGATGCATGTGGACAACACTATATACTGGTTCATTTGAAGCTTACTCAAACCTTCATTCACCTTGAGACAAGTTTTTAAAATGTGACTCTAAGAGAGAGTGACAGCAAAGATACAGTGAAGAGATTACTATAAAATATTATTTTTTTGCATTTCAGTTTAATTCAGTAGTTTGGCTTTAAATTTGAGGGAACTACAGCTTCAGCAGTCTCTTAGATGCTCAGAGATTATCCTATAATAATATACAGTCTATGAGGTCAAACTCAGGTTGAACTAACTTTCAGTATAGCGTGTCATATGCAGGTCACCTGTAGGAATGAGTATTAATATTAATAGCTTAGTGCAGTCAGACTGCATTATACATGGGTGCTGTAACTAATGTACAGTACAGAGGGCTTATGTCTTTGAAGAATGAAAGAGACACATCTACGTAAAAATATCATCAGTGCTGCTGTCTCAGCTTTCATGCTATCATAGGCAAAGACAAACGGTGTTGGAAACCAGCTCTTCCCTCCTGCCGAACCACAGCAAAGTGAAGTAAACAATACTGCTCCCCCCTCTCCTTCCAACATGGCAAAGAGCTGAACAGTGTAAAGAAGAAGAGAGGCACAGATTCAGAAGGCAACATGGAAAAATTTATATGGGAGACAAACAACAGGCAGGTAAAAAGTAGTGGTGAAGGAGGTGACAATTTGCTGCTGGAAAAACTCTCCATGTGTAAAAAGTCAGCTCTGATGCCTTTTTTTTTCTCTGACAGAGTAAGAGGAGAAAAAGCTCTGACTCCACACGGTCTGTCTTCATGGCTCAAATTTCTTTTAACAGTGTAACACATTTTTATTGCTCGAGGGAAAGAGAAGTGAAATCAGAGAGTGTAGGAAAAAGGAGGAAAAAGCGAATTCAGAAATGGGTTAAAGAGGCCTTCTCCCTCTTATTACCACCTGAAGAAAGGCCATTGCCATTAGATTGAAATTTAATTTACGAAATAGTGTTTTAATGCAGCTGTTCACCAGCAGCCCATTCCAAATACGCTTTCTGTCAGTGCATTTCCTGAGGGCCATTTAATTGGGCTAATGAAGAAAGCTGCTAATGGCTGGGTTTATCTCTGGCAGCACTGGTGACATTTCATCAAGGCAGTTGGTTTTCCAGGCATTGTTTTAGCCCAGTGTTTAGCGTTGCGCAGTTGGCGAGAAAAAAAGGCGAAGATGTTATTTGAGCTGATTATTGAGAAAAAAAAAACATGATGGGGACAATGTTGTCTTGAGGAAAATGTATAAATCAACTTCACTCAGAGGCAGATTGAATTATTTCTCATTATTTTCCACATGTTTCGCTAATCAGTTAAAAACAAAAAACAAAAACAAACATCTGGCTCATTGGTACTCAGCGTTCAGTCTCAGGCTCTTTGGTCTGGGAATGCCTACACTGTAAAGTCTGACATGTTGATTTTACTTAGAATAATCTTGGAAATCGATTGCCTTAAAAAAGGAAAGTAAATATAGCTACAAATATTGATTTATGTTCACTTTATATCTGTTTATTTTACTTGAAATTTAGCTAAATTTAATTTTTGCATTGACTTAATTTTGTGAAGTTGCTGCAACTTAAAAATGACAAGTAAAATAACTTTGTTCTTTTTAAATGTGTACTTCAGTACACCAAGTTAGTGTGACTTAACTTGATCATACCAAAAAGAATTTTGCCAATGAAGTCAGGAGATCTGGATGTTCTGTTTTCTTAACATGTTTAGGAATGTACAAGTATGACTGACTAGTATGAAACTGGCAGAAATTACAGATATATCGCACAGTACATTTAGTTTACTGAAGCTGTTAAAACTCAAAAAGATTGATTTCATTAAACAGGTCATTTTTCAATTGCAGCAACTTCACAAAATTAATTAAATTGAATTTAACTTAAATTTAAACTAAATATAAATTAAGATTAATAATATTAATATTAATAATTTATATTTACTTACATTTTTCAAGGGAATCAGTTTCCTATATTATTTTAAGTAAGATAGACTTTACAGTGTATATGACCTGAAGACTTCAGAAGGTACACCAAAATATGCATCGCATTTGGATAAACACACACACACACACACTATGCAGATAGAGACAGTGATGTGACATTTACCTTCATCAGTTATCAACATCCTGACATTAGTACATCAAACCTGCTGTTTAATAATGAGCTTCAGTCGCCTTCCGTCTAATGAATGGTTCTGACACTCATGTCGTTCCCTCCTGTCACAGAGAAAGGTCAGCGGGAAAGTCATAGAGGTTGAGACCCATGTTTATACATGGATCGACTACAAGATTATTCTGAACAAAGCTGACATGTTGAAATAGCAATACCAAATGAAGGGCATGGTTTAACCCTGAAAAATCCGCAGCTCCGTGACAACAGTCGAGTCAAAATACAACAGAGTCCTCAGGGCCATAATCTGACTTTCAATTCCTATTTAATTAGTTATGATGTGTTTTAAATGCTAAGTAATACAGATATTGGAGGCTTTGTGCCGCAGTGATTCCAAATACTGTTACACAGCAAGATGGTAGGAAAGCTTTGATTACTGTTGGCACCCTGATGCACTGGCAACCTGTCTAGTGTTTGCCACATGGATATATTACTGAATGGGCCTAACAGGCACATGCCCAGGGGCCCAAAGTGTGCGGGACCCCCCTGGCCTTCACCTGCAAAATGTCACTCAAATTAACACGTACTGACCGAAAAAGGACTCCGCATTGTCAAAACAACCACAAAGAGACAAGAAACACAATGAGACACAAAACAACCACAAAAAAGACATAAAACAACAGGGAGACACAAAACAATCACAAGGAGGCACTAAACAACCCCAAAGCGACATAAAACATCCACAAGGAGACACAAAACAACCTCAGTGAGACACCAAACAAATGAAAAAGAAACAAAACAACTACTAAGAGACACAAAACATTCACAAGAAGACACAAAATAACCTTAAAGAGTAACGAAATGACCACAAAAATACACGAAACAACCATAAAGAGACACAAAATGACCGCAAGAAAATATACAAAACCCTTAATAGATACATAAGGACTACAAAGACATGCAAAACCACCACCCATTGTCTCTGAATGCACCCATGCCTGTGCAATTAAAGATGATTTTCATTATTGTATAATTTGATGAACCAATACAAATTAAAAGTCCAATGTGACATCTTCAATTTCCTTGTTTTTTGTGACCAACAGTTCAAAACACAAAGCTATTCAATTTACCATCAAGAAAGACAAAGAAAAGTTTCATATTCTCACCACTGAGAAGCTAGAAATTAGTAATGTTTAGACTTTTTTTCCTTTTGAAAAGTGACAGTTGATTGCCAAAATAGTTGGCAAGTAATTTTCTGTCAATCAACTAATAATTTCTGCTCTACTTTCAGTGCTGGGAAAGAACTTTAATGGACAGTTTCTGTTGTTTCTTCCATTTAAAACGGGAACTAAAAAAGGCAGGATGAAATTATGTTTTCAAGCTATAATTGTGAAAGTACAATACAGAAAAAGACTGCGTGATATCATTGTCACTTCAAATAGTTGCTGCAATCATCGACTGAATCTCGTTATTTTTCATCAAAATTTCCCAGGTATTTAGCACTTTTAATAACCTACAAAGATAGTTAACAAACTAATGCTGATTCTCAGGGGAAATAACAGACCATGAATGTTTCATAAATACTGTTTCCAGATAAAGGCATTTATTTTTACTATAACACTATTTTTTTTAGTTCAAACACGAGTCTCTACAGTAGATGATGGAAATATGCCAAATTAAGAATGACTAGTTCTAAGATGCAACATAAAAACACACACAAAAAATATAATTCTCTATTTGTAACCATAACTATATATTTGTTGTGTAACAAAAGAGAAATTGAGCATGAGGTTAATTATTTATTTTATGAAGACAGAAGGGATGCTCTTTTCAGTAAAATGTTCTCTATTTATGTTGATTCTTTTAGATGAACATGAAAAATTTGAGTTATGTTTTATAAGGGGAACCTTGTTTTGTGGCAGGCTTTTGCTGGCCTGGGACAGACGGTAGACTGTTTTGTTTGGGGACTGAGCTGTAAGGTAGCAGATATTTTGGAATAATCACTTCAACTACACTGTATTGGTGTTTGGTAAAACCTTAGACACATGTTTGTGTGTGTGACAACTTTTTCACCGTTATTGGACTATAGTGATCTGCTCTTTTGCACCTAAGCAATGCCTAAAGAAGTTGGAGTTGAAGTTTTCTTTTAAAGAATGCAAAACAAAATCATAAATATGTGTCCACTAGACACAGAACAGAAAATAAATTTAAAAAAAAAAAACTCAAAAAGCTAGGGGAAGATCCTTCTTATATGAAAGCCAAATCTGTACAAACATATATACATACATATACATGCATTCACACACACAAAGATATGGAAAAGCGCATGTCCTTATACTTGCACATTCTTATCAACCTGTACTAGTTCTGGACTTGGGGACATGAAAAATAAGTAAATAAAAAAGTTAAGTTGGAAAACACGTAAT
Organism: Plectropomus leopardus; assembly: GCF_026936395.1. Classification (NCBI taxonomy): domain Eukaryota; kingdom Metazoa; phylum Chordata; class Actinopteri; order Perciformes; family Serranidae; genus Plectropomus; species Plectropomus leopardus. The sequence continues at coordinate 14,230,779 of NC_142176.1, forward strand.
TTTCTCTATTGTGAATATATTCCAAATTGGTTGGTATGTCTTTCTTAAGCCATTTTCTGGTCAAAGCATTTTTATATGCCACAAACAACACTCTCATCAAGTATTTATCTCACTTAGCACAGTGAAGCTCTGAAAAATAATCTAATCTGTAAAGAGTATAACATGCTGAATCTTTTTTTAAATCCCTTTTTACCGGCTGTCTCAAATTACCTGACCCTGTTAATTTAGAGAACTATTCAGTTAGTTCTCCTCTTTTACATTACACTCATCATTTTGTCTCTGCTCTGAAGCCATTTGAATAAATCACCGAGGATAAAAAGAACAAAATGATCTTTTCTGGTTTTGATAAATGACCTAACTGAAAATTTACAAACCTCTCCAGCCTGTCCCCCCCTCCCCTCTCTCGGCAAAGCTGTCCAACGCACCGTTTCCTTTATTGTAAACAACAATGAAGTGTGATATTTGAAAAAACACAGATGCACCACCGGTGAACTACGAGCCACCAATCATTTGTAGTCTGTACCCAAAGCGGCTTTTGAATCCCTCCTTCTCTTCCCACCTCTTCAAATTCATTGGCTGCCAGGAGAGTAGCGACAATGTTTAATGCACCATGCGGTGTCCGGACTTCAGTCAGTGAGAGGAAGCGTTCTGTGTGCTTAGGGCTGTGTTACGTGCGGAAAATACTAAATCACCACTGCGCGTATATATTGAAGAAAATCACGCTCTTTTTTGACAGCTACGGAGCGACTTGTTCCAGGATGCGGGGTTGTTGCTGACCACCTCCTCAGCAGCTGTCTCTCTGTGTGTTTGTGTGTGTGGACTTTGACGGGAGGACGGAGGACAAGGACAAAATGCCACTACGGGAATCAGTCACTCAGCGCTGTTTCGGACCGGGGAAAAAACTGATCGCCCTTTTTTGAAAAAAATAATCACTTTGGATCTACCGCACTACACATCTGGATTTCTTTTCTTCTTTCTCCTCATCATAGAGTATTTCTCCGAACAGTTTTCCTGTCATGAAGAACGGTGACTCACTGCAGGCAGAAGGCGAGTCGCTGCATCCTAATCAGACAGCGGAGAGGACTTCAGCTCATTGACATTACAGTCATACTTTTCTGGAGCACTTTTTTTTTATTTCCACTGCGCTGCACTGTAGCCTACGTGTGCAGCGGAGGCTTGTGGCTTTTCTCTCTGCACAGAGGAGGGAAAGAGGGGGAACGGGTGGTAACTGGTAGGGGATGAAACTCTCTCTGAACCCTGCTGGAACTGACTGTTTTTTGTTTTATACATTTTTTTGGACTATTACGGCAGTTTCTTTTGGTAAGTTTGTCTTTTTGTATATTTTTTCCTCCACTAGAAGCCCTTTCTGTTGCTCGTTTCCCAGCCTCTATGCATGCGGATGCAACAGCTTCTTCTACTGAGGACCGTTGAATTTTGCAGAGAGCTAGAGAGAGGGAGGGAGACAGAGGGCATCGGTGGAGAGAATTACACGGCTGTGCTGAGATGTTGGCAGCTCATTTCCGATTTTTTTATAAGGCTCATTGTAAATATCCGGATTATGCGGATTTGTTAATGCGTGTAAGAGGCTCATTTTATACACACTTACTCAAATAGCCGCCACAATAGGCCATCTTCACTTGTATGCCTTCTGCGGTGTTACCATATTATTAAAGTTGCCCTGTTCCAGTTTTCAGTCAGCATAATGTTTGAATGTGCCTCCATCACGCTATAGGGTCAGCTCGTGCATTGCACGTTAGAGATAGATTAAAAACAGGATGTTTGTAATGATACATGGAGTAAATAAGCTACAAGGGGGAATCGTAATTTCACTGTGTATCTGTGCTGCGCTGAGTGTCTTCCCAAGGTTAACTAATTGACAAGCTTCCCCCATAATTGTGGAGATGAATTACACATGAGCCCTGTTTCATTTTTGGCTCAGTGGTGGATCAGATTGTTTTACTGGCAGAATGTCTCCTGTAGCTTAGTCTGTTTTTATTTTTTATTTTATTTGGGTGTGCAATATACATTGTAACATTTTTTTTCTGTTTTCCTTCTTAGGTGGTATGAGTGAACACTTGCAATGACTATTCTGTTTGGAGACCGGATCGCGATTATTGCTCAGATGAGTCTGGGCGCTCAGCTGAATATAAATTAGGTGTTCAGCACCACAGATTGCTGGAAGAGGCAGAGGAAGAGAGAGACAGAGAAAAGACAATCCACTAATACAAATGCCAAGGCCTCACATGATGAACAGAACTCTTTATTTGATCCCGAATAATAGAAACACCAAATTTGAGCAAAGTATCAACAGGTCAAAGGAGGCGTAAACACAACAGATTATAGAAGCCTTTACAGAGTGGGGATGTATCTTTCCATTTTGTTTTTCCTCCTCTTATGGGCTCAAGCCCTGACATTGAAAAACTTGAATTACTCTGTCCCAGAGGAACAGGGTCCGGGGACAGTTATTGGGAACATTGCCAAAGATGCCAGGCTCGGACTTGAACAGGTTGGGCAGGGAGGACAGGGTAAGAAAGCCAACTTCAGGGTGCTGGAGAACTCGGCTCCGCATCTCATCGATGTGGACCCCCAAAGCGGACTGCTGTACACAAAGCAGCGCATCGACAGGGAAACCTTGTGTAAGAGAAACCCCAAGTGCCAGCTCTCCATGGAGGTGTTTGCCAATGACAAGGAGATCTGCATGATCAAAATAGATATTCAGGACATTAACGACAACTCACCCACTTTCCCCTCGAATGAGATTGATATTGACATTTCTGAAAACGCAGTGCCAGGGACACGCTTTCCCTTGACCAGCGCGCATGACCCAGATGCAGGGGAGAACGGCCTGAAAACCTATCAAATTACACGCGATGACTACAATCTCTTTTCCTTGGAGGTAAAATCCCGTGGGGACGGGACTAAATTCCCAGAATTAGTTATTCAACGACCATTGGACCGAGAAGAACGAAGCCATCACACCCTTATTTTGTCAGCCACAGATGGCGGGGAATATCCTCGGTCAGGTACCATGCAGATAAATGTTAAAGTTATAGATTCCAATGATAACAGCCCTGTGTTTGATCAGCCCTCGTATGTTGTGGAAATTCCTGAAAATTCCCCTCCTGGTAAAGTGCTGATTGATTTAAATGCCACTGATCCTGATGAGGGCAACAATGGACAAGTAGTCTATTCTTTTAGTGGCTATGCCCCAGAGAGAATCCGGGAGCTCTTTTCCATAGATTCCAGAACGGGGGTCATAAAGATTCAGGGTGAAATTGACTACGAAGAGAGCCCTGTTATTGAGATTGACGTCCAGGCAAAGGATCTAGGTCCCAATCCAATCCCAGGCCATTGTAAAGTCACCGTTAAAGTGCTCGACAGGAATGATAACTGGCCGTCTATAGGCTTTGTGTCTGTGAGACAGGGAGCCATCAGTGAGGCAGCACCCCCAGGCACTGTCATTGCTCTGGTCCGTGTCACGGACAAGGACTCAGGCAGGAATGGGCAGCTTCAGTGCAGAGTGCTGGGTAATGTCCCTTTTAAACTTGAGGAGAACTATGATAACTTCTATACGGTAGTGACAGATAGACCATTGGACAGAGAGGTGCAGGATGAGTACAATGTCACCATTGTGGCCAAAGACAACGGCATTCCCCCTCTGAACTCCACAAAATCCTTCACCGTAAAGATTCTGGATGAGAATGACAATGTTCCTCGCTTTACCAAGTCAGTGTATCTTCTTCAGATACCTGAGAATAACATCCCAGGAGAGTACCTTGGCTCAGTTCTGGCACATGACCCAGACCTTGGCCAGAATGGCACCGTGTACTACAGCATTATCAACTCCAATGTGAGTGGGGGTGATGTCAACACCTATGTTAATGTGAATGCAGCTAATGGAGCCATCTATGCTGTGAGGTCTTTTAACTATGAACAAATTAAATATTTTGACTTTAAGGTTCTTGCTAGAGACGCAGGATCTCCACACCTAGAGAGCAACGCTACAGTGCGCATTAGCGTTCTTGATGTCAACGACAACATCCCTGTTATAGTTTTGCCCCTGCTCCTAAACGACACGGCTGAAATCCATGTGCCACGCAATGTTGGTGTTGGCTACATTGTCACTACGGTGAGGGCGGTGGATAATGACTATGGTGAGAGTGGGAGGCTCACATATGAGATCTCTGATGGCAATGAGGAGCACCTTTTTGAGATAGATCCAGTGACTGGGGAGGTGCGAACGGCCCATCCATTCTGGGATGACGTGAACCCCATTGTGGAGCTGATCATCCGAGTATCGGACCATGGCAAGCCAACTCTAACTGCGGCAGCCAGGCTCATCATCAAGGCCTCCAACGGACGTCCTCCTGATGGACTGCCACACACAAAGGACAATCAGAACTGGGACATGTCGCTGCCTCTCATTGTGACTCTAAGCATCATATCCATCATGCTTCTCGCCGCCATGGTGACCATAGCGATCAAGTGCAAGCGGGAAAACAAGGAGATCCGTACCTATAACTGTCGCATAGCAGAGTATTCGCACCCTCAGCTGGGTAAGGGCAAGAAGAAGAAGATTAACAAGAACGACATCATGCTGGTGCAGAGCGAGGTGGAGGAGCGGGATGCCATGAATGTGATGAATGTGGTAAGCAGCCCTTCCTTGGCCACCTCACCCATGTACTTTGACTACCAGACACGCCTGCCACTCAGCTCACCAAGGTCAGAGGTCATGTACCTCAAGCCCACTGCCAATAACCTCAGCGTTCCCCAAGGCCACGTGGGATGCCACACCAGCTTCACAGGCCCAGTCACCAGCACTACAGACACACCTACTAACCGCATGTCCATCATACAGGTAAGAGAATTAGCACTCCTCTCCTTCACTGTTATGCCACCATTTTCAAGTCACAACCCCCTCAGAAAGCTTCCTATATCAACATTTGCCCTGTTGTTTTGTAAAAATGAAAAAAAGGAAGATAAGGACAGGCAGAGGCAGAGAGAGCCAGAAGCACAGAGAGAAAAGAAGAGAGGGAGGGGTGAGCATTAGAAGGATTAAACAGTCATTCTGGTGCTCTCACAGAACAGAGCCGGTGACATCGACACAAATCAGTTGTGCTTGAAATATGTCACGGCAGGCTTTTGAAATCAGTTTCCATGTAGAAATTTTTCATTAATCACTCAATCACTGTCGTTTCACTCCTGGGGAATAAAGAGTTTAGCCTGTGGCTGAGATCTAATCAGGTGTGTGGGGGTTTTTAGGACAATTTTAAAATTCATCCCACATAAATTTGCATGTCCAAATCTGATACAGATATACAGAATCACATACCTCTATAAATGCACCTGTGCACAATACTTACAAAAGCTATAATGAAATAACGTGAGTAAGGTTTCTCCAAATAGTGCGGATGCGTGTTGTTCAATCAGTTTAGCTCCTTGCGTTTAATTCTAGCGATGTTAATTCCTAGAGATTAGCAGATTCTACTTATTTTCACAGCTACTTTATACGTCTTTGTGTGGAGTACTTGGGTGCATAAGCCTCTAACGTGATAACTTCTCTGTGTCTTTGGCCTTAAGCCCATTAAAAGTCTGTCGTGTCAGACGCGGATTAGGGCCTGTTTAAGACAGTGGTATGTAACACTGAGGATAATGGGCAGTTGTAGCAAACCCTTTTTTTTGGATGTTAACTTATAGTTCAGCAATGAAAAATTATGTCCTTTAATTTGATAGAAATAATAAACAGTCCTCATTGAGTTTTGTTATATTTACGCCTGTCATTTGGCTCAATTTGAGAATGACATTCCCTCAGGTTACGTCCCGACGGACTGTAACTATTAGTCTCTCCATTAAGCTCTCCGCTGTCTTTTCTATCCCACTATTTGCGCTGGATGTGGATGTGATGATGACTGTGATCAAATGTGACGTGTTCCCACCAGGGAGGAAGGCCACTGTCTGTTGTTCCCACTCTCAGTCTGGGCCCTGCTTCTATTATGAGCCAGCTGCATAGGGCAAGGGTCAGCGCAAAGACCGTTAAGGCTTCCTAATCAGAGGGACAAAATAATTGCTGGTCCATTCTGCAGGCTGTTTCTCTGCTAATGTAGTGAATCGTGATGATGAATTTGACTGCACGGGGCTGTTGCACATCCATTTTGTGCACTTACTTTTCTCTCTCCCCCCCTTCTGACTGTCAAAGGGAACACAAGCAGGAACTGCAGCAACACATTCCTTAGTGTCTTGTTTACAGAGGGTCCCCTCGACGCATCAGGCGTGCAGGGTGCTCTGTTGTATTATTCAACAGAAACCTGTGTAGAGGGAGATGGCCTGAGGCATTAAGTTTCTTCAGAATCTGTACAGAAGCGTATCACTTCCCCCCCTTCCCCCGCCTCTGTCTCCTCTCTCAGTTCGTGTGGACAGTAAGTAACCCGAGTCAGACGAGAGTGGCTATGGGAAAAATGTCAGGAAACAAAGACAGAATTCCCCTTCCATCGATCCCAAGGCCTCTCAGCCCATCTGTCACTACAGTTGCCACAGGAGGAGAGGCTAAATAGGAAAAATAAATAAAAGAAAGGATAAAGCGGGAGAGCATATCGCCTGCTCAGTCAGTTTCACAAGGGCACCTTAGTGCTGCTGTCTTCATCCGCACCTAGTGGGGTTACTGTAGCTGCCTGCAACTCCCAGTCTCTTGCTGCTGGCCTCTAATGATGTTTTATAGTGGTGCACTGGCAGACAGGCTGGGCTTGGTGTCTAGCTGGGAGAGGGGAATAATATGAACATATCAGCAGAGCTCCGCTGGCCTTATCATTGTCACCGCCGTGCCAGCACCCGGCCCAGTGGAGAGCTTCATTTCATTTCTAAAGAGAATTCCTGGGATAAGGAGATGGATGATACGTAATGATGCCTAATTCCGCTTAAGGCGTTGAAGGGAATTACTTAGTGTGGAATCAAGGTTAAAACCAATCTGCTGCAAAATTCCTCAATGCTCAGGAAGAAGGGATTTCAGGAAATTGCTCCATAGAGTCAGCCTGCATGCGCCCACTCTGTCTTGAATTCGTTTTAGGATTTTTGTCCCACATTATGTTTTAACTCCAGCAGCTGTGCCAGTCTGTGGCCCACTGACTGGTTCAAAAGTTTCTCCGCTGCTTTCTTCCTACTTTTTTTTTTTTTTTTCGTGAAGCTGCCCTCGCTGTTACCAAACATTCAAAGACTGTGTGTCATTACTTTTTTACGGCCCATAATTTATCATATTGATTTGTTTTGATAAGTTTTGAGTGTAGTAATTTGATTCACCATGAAACCCTAATTAAACCGAATCCTGTCTCGGTGGGAGACCATCCATGTTAATAAGGTGCAGGTGGTACAGAGGCAAAGGGGGAGTCTGAAAGGCCATAAAAGCTGCCTTTAGGTGGCGGCATTCTGCCTTGTGTTGGGTGGCATTGAGATGAGGGTGTCAAGGAGAAAAGGGGCTCTGCTGACTTGACATTGTCACTTGTCACTTGGTAGGGAGGCTCCTGCTGCACTAATGAAAAATGTCAGACAGGAATACATTAGGAACACGTGGAATATAGAATATTTCTCTGGAATTGCCTGTATGACACAATTTTGTTAAAACTGTCTTGAGTTACCAAGAACACACTGAATCGATGAAAATGTGCACACATGTTTACTGCATATAAATTAGAAATTCAAGGCAGATTTCTCTTGTAACAATTGATAATAATCCAAAGTCTTTGAATGGATTCTCAAAGTGATTGGCAGCAATAAACCCATTGAGTGATTAAAAGGACGCTTAAAAAAAGGCAGTTAAGAGGTGTGACTGTGATCATTTAAGCAGCGCCTATACAATATAGGAGATAAAATGCTCGCTTCTTTGATCTGTTTAGGTTGAGCATGTGCATGCCAACAATGTAGCTGCAGCAGATGTTGAAAATGGGTGCTTCCAGGAATGGTCTTACTCTGCATAATTTAGGGAGATTGTGTGTGTGTGTGTGTGTGTGTGTGTGTGTGTGTGTGTGTGTGTGTGTGAGAGAGGGAGAGAGAGAGAGTGGGTGTAACGTCATTGTGCATTCCAGGCATGTGATTTAAGCCTTTAGCTGGCAGGCTCCGTGACAGAGCCCCTCTCTTTTATGAGCGGGACAATCTTGCATTTGTCCGAACCTTGAAACACCCTTCCTCCGAGAAACACACACACGTTCGTGCACACAAACACACAGATGCACATGTAACCGGGCTTGGGATGTTTTTACGGATTCTACCGAAAAGTCTTATCAAAGCCTCCGCTGTATATTGTATTGAAATTGCTCCCACACTTCAGTGGCCACTGAGGCAATGAATAGAAAAGCGCTCTTTATTTCATTTCTCTCTCTCTCTCCCTTCATCTTTAGATAACTGCTTTCCTCTGGAGCTTTCTATGGAATGAGTTTGGTAAACCTGTATGTACTGAGGCCCGCTTGCTGACAGGATTGAGCAGCTCAGCAACTAGATGCAGTCAGTCTCAACAGTCATTTATAGGAATGAGAGACAGTTCAAGAAGCCATTTGTAATTTGTGTACTTTTGTCCCCCAGTTGAGCTCTTCTGGGCTACTAGGCCAGATTTGTTTTATTTGAGCTTGCCAGTACATAAAAAAATTATCAGCTCGCCTTGGGGTGTATCTTCATATTTCCTCAAATAAACCTGCTGCTACTGTACATAACACTACATGCTGAAATGAATTATTAATAGCCAGTTTTATTTTTCTTCATCTCCCCCAAGCTCATATGATAAATACAACTGAGAGGAAGTGCAGTCAGACCACAAAACGTTGCTCTGGGGAACAGCAGTAAATTATGTTATCTCCCTATAACCAAAATAAAGAAATTTTGTCATTGAATGTTCCCTCTATTAGCTGTCATTAGTGGTATTTCAGTTTGCAGAGGGCTTGTTTTAGCACAGATACATCAGTGTGTCTTGGAGCTGTAGCAGAAGTGTAACGCACAGCACAAAACAGCAGCTATATTTGCATCCTCTTTCATTAATAAATCATAACATTTAACAAATCAAAGGGAAGCGGAAGATGTCACGATAAATATGAGAGGTCTCTGGCTACACATTTGTGAACATGGAGTGGGGGCAGAACACGGGGTGAAACAGAAGCTATTTACTCTCTGTAATAAGCAGCATTTGAGCATTCATTTACTTTTCTTGGGTGTGTTTGCAATGTGAGAGAAGATGAAGATGAATTTAGTAATATTAAGCCCATGCTCTCTTACTACACTTACTATATGTTGCAAAGACATTTTTTCAAGTTTTGGAAAGAAAAACTGAAGAAATCTGCTCCGGTAGTCATAAACACCACCAATGTCTTCATCTTTACCCTCATTTTTAACATTTTCTGTGGCCACTATCTCTGTGAAAACCATTAAACAGGCGCAGGGCTGAAAGTTCTTCAAAGATTTACACAATTAATAGTTCATTTGCAGAAACATATTAGGAGTGCTCAGAAAACTTTGTTTGAGATTGGAGGCAGCTGTGGAAGTGAATGTTTTATTTATCACAAGTTCTCAAAATCCAAGTAACCCTGCTAAATAATTGAGCATGTAGGTCCTTGACTTTGCCCACCACTAAACACAAGTTCCCCTGTAACTTAGAACAACTAATGTATGTTATTGCAATACTCACTATGTTGCAACACGAAAAACATTGTGGGTGACTAAAGTAGTTTAATAATATTGTGAACATACTTTGTCTGGTAGATTCCAGCTGCAGTGTGTATACATTATACTGGTCAAACACTAGACATCCTTTCACCCAGCTGTTGTTCATTCATTTGGACACAGCACTTTTCTGTTCTGCATAATTTCATTATTTTTAACCAACCCTCTGGCCTGGTAATGCAGGGTAACAAAGAGATTTTGTTTTTTTTTTTCAACTGTAGAGAAAGAGACAGGATATGAGAACACAAGTTGACCTCCCTGATAGCCAGATTGGCCGGACACATTAAACCAATTTGCTTGGTTGAATAGGAAGCAGCCTATTGGAGATGACATGGGCACGATAATAAGACTGTGGATTGTCAGTGGACGTTCTTTCGAGTTATTGTGCACTTTGTGTTTGCATGAGTGTGTTTGTGATTGGGTGGAAGTGAATGACCATAACTCATCTGCCTAATTCACTGACACCAGTGTTTCAAAATATCATGTCATACTGTCAGGTGATTTTGTTGTGGAGCAAGTCTTGTTGAGCTTGGTTTAGTTTCTGTACAGACTGGCATTTAAAGCGGTTTCAGATCAAGTCCTATCAGACAGACGCTGTAATTACCTTTTTATTCTATTCTAACAAGGCTACAAAGACTCTGACTTGCCTCACATTTGTGTTTATTGTGGCTGTTTCCTCTCATGACAATGTGTTTTGTTTGCTTGACCCTGCTAATACAGCAGGTTGCCAACATGTTGTATTTCAAATGCACACCTACTCACCTGGATGGATCTGTATGTTTTGTACCCGACAATCCTTTTACTGTAAGGTGTTTTTTTAACATAAACTCCTTCAATACATGACATTTTCTAGAAGAAATAGATTCTGACCAACAAGCAAAAAAAAATCTGTTCATGCCCCCAGTAGATTTTGAACCATTTTCCTTGGTGCTGTTGGCATTCTGCTCAAACAACTCAAGCACAAGGAGCCAACCTAGCATCAACAGAGGTCACAAAAACAAGAGAACAAAACATAACCTTCACAGTGGAGAAATCTTGCCATGTCCGTGTGCGTGTGTATGCATGTGCACACGCGCACATGCCCCTGTGCTACCACCAGCTGTGCTCTGAAGCACCGGTCTTGCTGGGTCCCTCAGATTGGAATGGGCTTCCCTGTAGGGCCTGCCTGCCCCCTGAGGCTCTTAGATCCCTCCTGGGATCTTTAGTCTTAACGTTTTGAGCAGCAGGGTGCTGCAGCTGCTGCAATAGACAGGTATATATGTATATATATATATATATATATATATATATATATATATATATACATTATATAGGAGTGACCTCACAATAATGTGCGCTGAGATGCACAGCACACACAGGGCTACATTGGCGTACATGGCATGACGATGTATTCTTTGAACTGCCAGCAGCTGGGTCTCCTTGCTGTAAATCAAACACTTTCAAAGTCAAACAAAGTGGAACTCGCTCTGCTGTGTCTTGGCACTGGTCCAATCTGAGAGAGCTTTTATTTCTGCCACATCTTCCTTCACTGTGCCCCCTAGGCATGTGCTGTAGAAACAACACGCAGCTCAAAGAATGAGTTATATGAATCTGTTCTCACCTTCTATCTCATTAGTATAAGAGAAATGATTTATCCCTTTCTCCCTGGATCTAACTCTCCTTGTCCTTGCCTTCTACAGTTCAGCACTTCTTCAGCTTCATCAGTAATGTGATTAATTGACTGCAGGGATATACCATGAATACCATCTTATTTTCTCTAATTTCACCTAACTACATGTCAAAACAAGCTACTATGAAGCAGGCTGCTTCTCCCTGCCCAATAAAACCACTGGAGTATATTACAGTCCAGAAATGTTGCAATTTGAGGAGCATTTTTCTAAACGATGTAATCCTGCCAGTGTATGTTTGCATGTTTGTGTGTGTCTGAGAAGGTCTGAAACTCTAATGGGAGAGATCCCACTGTCTCCTCTGTTTCTGCTTATATCTGTGGCACAGTTTGAAACCTGACTCCCATGTCTAAAGCCCTGTGTGTGTCTGAAGGGAATTGACAGCCACTGTGTTTCGCAGTGGCTGTTATGTGTTTGTGGCAACAGAGGCGAATGAGTCGGCACTCTCAGATGTTATTGCCTAAACAAAAGGCCCCACTAAGTGGCGGGCACACAAGATTTGTCATCAAACGTTTGACAGTGGGTCCTCTCTTCAGGGTAGCAGTGGCGATGCTGAGTGCTAATGGCGTATGGAAAATTGTATATTTGGCCCAGTCTCATCTTTTTCTATTGTACTTCATAGATGTACTCAATTGGCCCCTCACTGGGTTCATGTCTTAGAGAGAAATCTTTTTGGGGCCTTTAGCATTCAGATCAATTGCTGGTTTGCTCTGTTTCTTATTGATTTTTCCTCTGTTTGGGACTGAAATACTGTATTTCATTATCTATCGCTCCAAGCATTGTTTAGTTTAAAAAAAAAAAAAAATAGTGCTTGCTTTCTTGCCCTCCACTCGCTCTTGCTCTGACTCTCTCCCTTTTGCCTTTCTTTCTCTCTGCTCTTGTCATCTCAGATAAGCGATGCAATTGCTCATGTTACTGACGACCCAAGCCAAATTCATAATGATGAGATTATCTTGTCAACAGTACAGAGTGTATATGTCTGCCGTATTGATCTGTGCACAGTCTTAATAAATGAAGTACCACGATGGAAGCGTTGGCTCAATGATAACTCTGAACACATCTTGCTATTTATACACTCGCGACGCTGCTGAGATGATGAATGGAACTTGTGTATTCTGCCTCCTTTTTTCCTCTTGTCTTTCCTTCCCTTCTCCTTTTCCTCAGATTGATGGGGCAAAACAGCCCCATCTCCCCCACGCACACATTGTCTGGAATGCGTCCTCTTTGAGGTCACTTTGACATGCTGAGTCGATGTTCTCCCAGGTGGAGAGACATGGGTGCTTCTGTGGGAGGATCAAATCAGATATACTACAGGGAAGGGAAAGCAGGGATGAAGAAATTACTAGCGCTGGAGCAGGGTGACTGTGTGTCTTTAAATGACTGAGGTTTGAAGCGGGGGGGGGGGTTATCTGCGCATTTGAAGAGAAGGTCAGCGGGGTTTAGAGCTCGAGATTATGTGTGATTGTTTCTTCCGTGGGCTAGCTGATTAATGCTAAAGCTGGCCTGACAGATTCTTAATGCACCATAGACACACTTAAAAGAGACTCAGAGGAGCCGGCGTCCAACACTTTGACAACGGAGCATTATTCTAAAGCTCATTCTGTCAGTTTTTACCTAGGTGTATGGACAATATCCTTCCTGTCTCCTATTCCTCCGTTCCCCGGCCCCTCCTTTGCTCAGATACCTCTGACCTGATACATATACAGTAGATAGGTCACCTTGAAGTGAAGCTGCACAGAGTCCATCTGCTGTGTGTGTGTGTGCGCGCGCAAAGAGAGACAGAGAGGGAGAACCCAGGTGTGTGTATGTGCACTTGTGCATGTATTGATATTAGACATATGTGCGCTCACATTCAGTGCGTCTGTGTTTTGTGTGTTTATATATCTGCATTTGGCCTTAGTTCTGGGCTTTGGGGAAATATCAAAAATCCTTTCATCCACGGAACGACTCCTCCTCTATCAATTGAAATGGAATAATTTTGTTCTTTTAATGTTGTTGTTCACGATCCCTCAGCTTCAGTTGTGTTAACCTGCAAACCACATTTTGTGGATGGTTTGTTTCAATAGCAAATTATCAAATGCTTGTTTCTTCAGTCATATTGTGCACAAATACTGGAGAAGAGGGCTTAATAATATCAGTTTGAAAGCAAATTAAAGGTGTGTTTTCAGCAGCCTGAAAACAGGTTGATGATACTCCATTTTTAGATTGCAAGGCTGCAAACGCTCAGATTTTCTAAAGAATTAATTGTAGATGCTGACTTACTGTAAATGACTATTGCTCATTTGGCTATTACCCTAAACACCGAAAAATACAGACTTTTGTTCAGTTGGTTCTGTAATGGATTTTTGTATTGTAGTTTGCTTAATCATATTGTTTCATTCAGTTGCAATTAATTATATAAATTCCATCATCTAACATAAAACCTATTTTTTCTTAAAAAGTGCTTTCTGCTTTTATGCTCTCTTGCTGAGAGTTAGATGAGGAGATTGATGAGTGTATCTTAGCAGTTTCATCAAGTCTGCTACGATACAATTTTAATATGATTCAGTGGTACAAGGTACTGACACTAGGCTGCTAACAGCATTTGAATGTTCATTGCAGAGGTACACTTGGACAGAGATGGTGACATAGACATGCCATGGGAACTTCAAAATAAGGGTGTATCTTAAAGATGACGATATGTATCAGTGGTTCATTTTGCAAATTGGATATTGGATCGTTAATCATGGAATCAATATATCCAGATTGATTTATCGTCCCGCTCCTGTCTACAGCCACCTGAAGTGACAGTCAGCATTGATTAGGATATAGCTTAGCACCATTTCTGGAAACCAGCAGATACAGCGAGCCTGGCTATGTCTGAAGTAGGGTTGGACGATATTGAAATTTCCTCGCTGATAGTACTGCTTTAAGAAAAACAACAATGTGCAAAATTATCAGCCAAAAAAAAAAATGTCAGTGAAGAGATAAGATGTAAAAGAGAGAGACTCACTTAGATATACACTTAGAATATGCACTTAGAATATGCACTTAGAATATCTATGGACTGAAATATGCAACACTCAGAAGTGGCCACATTGTGTAAGGAAGCTAATTACAGAGAGATCAAATCAAGGTCGTTTTTATTTAATAACATGTTGAACAACACTGATGTATAGAATGAGGATAACAGATACAGACCTACTTTGCGAAAGCCTGGGTGAGTAAGGGTTGATCTCTCACAATAGGTTGAGTTTCAGTCCTGCTGCTCTTTCTGGGTGGCAGACTTGCGTATCTGATGCCTTTTGACATTGGAGTGGAGATTTGTGGTGTTTCCATCTTTAGTCCTTACTAATTTATTGCACAGCTTCCAAATCACCTCTTTCACATTCTCTGGCTGTCCTTAATATAAAGAACTGTCAAACTGAGAGTGGACATCTTCTCTGCTGAACACGTGCATTTACCAAACTGTCAAAAATATTGCTTATATGTTATTATAGGCTTCTTGCTCAGTAGTTAAACTACGTCTGTGCTCGTTGGTGACATTCATGCATACATGTCTTTAAATTTACAGTAGGGCGGGCCTCTTACCTCTGTAACAATTTTTAACTTTTGGGCTGAGTTGGCTTCGGATAAATGAGGGTGAAGCAAGGTCAGTGCTGACTCAAGACTTCAGTTAATGGCAAAACTGTTGTAACTATTGATGAGCAAGTGCTGAATGATTAGTAGCATACACACTAAGATCACACACTGCACCCTTTACTTTCTTTGCACTGCTTCCCTCCCAGTTTCAATGGTATATATTTAATTCTGCATCAAGTAAAGTCCTCCGTCTCCCATTCCTCTTTTACTTTTTTCCCCAAAGTTTAAATATTTTCCCATATCAATAATCATAAGACTGGTCCCAGCTGCACGCTGCCCAGACCAGCTGCTTAAATGTGTCTACACAAAACGTCTCAAGTAGTGAGGGAAAACAACAGTGCTATTTTAGGAGAACTGGCAAACTGCTGTGTTAGGGTTTTTTGTGTGTTGGAATAAATATCTATGCCAAAAGCTACAGTTATCATTTACTCCTGGGGCTAAACTGCCACAGATGTGGATCGTGTTGATAGCAGTACAAACGTGCTGTCTTGTGTTGCCCTTCCTCTTCAGAGCAGAAAAGTTTCCTCCGAGACAGCAGCTGAGACTGAATTGGCTGCCGAGCTGTTGTCACGGTTGTATTTTTAACAGTTAATGCTGGTAGACAGAAAGAAGTAATATTGCAGAAGATAATTGCAAACATAACTGGGCCTGTAATACTTGAGTAAGATTAGAATGTGAAGTGCTTCATGCCCTTTTCAACTGGAGTAACAAAAACACCTTTTTTTTCAAGGAAAACAGAGATGGGTTCACAACCTGCTCCAGTCAGACTCTTTTTGTCTAGTGGACTGTGATTTAGAATGTTATTTTATTCACGTCCAGGTTCAATTTAATGATTTTTTTTTTGGTCTGGTTTGTCTAGCATTGACTGCCAACGCCTGAACAGGCTCCTCATTATATTGCTCTGCACACAGGTGTGAGTGCACCTCATAATAATGGCTCAGGGATGACACATATAAACACTCTAGTATGTTTATGTCATTAAATACTCATGTGTATTGTGATTTACTTTATTCCAATGGTGAAAATGATTTTTAGTTGTTTGCATTTCTAAGTAAACAAAATGATCTGAGAACAGTTTTTATTTGGGTTTTTTTAATGAGAAGCGTGAAGAATGTGCATAAATGCTACTTGAAAAATCCAAGTACAATCCGATGAAGAAGATGTGATTTAGAGCACAAAAACCCCTGAGTGTAGTTGGAGAAAACTGATCTGCTATCTATTATCTCCCCTTCTGCAGACAATTTTAGAACTGGTTGACATTGACAAAGCTCACACTTCTACTTGTTGCAAATCCAGACTTGTTGTATACAAGATAATAATGCAGCATTAATACAAACATCTTAGCTATGTCTCAAACACAGTAAAACAAAGTCATTTTTGACAGAGTTTAGGGAATTATAGCATATACTGTACCAGGTAACCGGGCCATGTGCAGCATCACTGCCATTTTTGTTGCTTTATTACTGTATTTACCATAATTTTAGTGCTTTGTGAAAGGTCGTTATTGTTAGAATATTACTTGGTATATTTAGGGCTGCACCATGCAAAAAAACAAATTCATATTGTGAGTATTTTGACTACGGGGATAGCAATATGAGTCATGATTTTTTGTGGAATTGCTTTTTTTTTTCAATGGTCACTAAAAAAAAAATAAAAATAATAATAATGATGTGATTTTTTTCAGGGTTCTGCGTCAAACAAGCATGTTCCCTCATGTCTGGAATATTATTTGTAGGTTGGGACATCTCAGTAGCAACATGATGCTTCATTTACAATGGTATGTTGTGACACAATACAGTCCCTGCAATTTTGATATTGCACTTAGCCATATTACAATTTCCAAAATAAATAATAAACAAATTAAAGACATGGTCTTTGTCAAATGCTGAAGATAGAAGGGAAATGAGGCACAATAAGTGGTGTAACACTTTTTTCAGCTTTAGTTGCACCTGGTTGTTATGATACGGAATATTCACAGAAGTAAAAATGTCGGTACAAGGTAGAGTATGTCCCCTAGATAAAGGAAAAGATGGAGCATGTGAAAAGTCTGAATTTCTCCTCCATTGTTGCTGTTGTTCGGCTATGTGATGGTTAGTCTTTGTGGTATTCATCCCAACCCTACTCCACAGTGATTGAACAGCTGTGTAAAAAGTGACAGTGAAAAGTATCTGTAGAGTTTTACCCAAAGTGTAACATTTTTTAACTTTTGGCAACCATAAAAAATGGCAAACGTGTGACACTCATAGCAGAATAGATGCTCAGCACCTTCTCAGTATAAATACACGGCACTCCAATGAAAACAAGTAAAACATGGTGGTTATGGCGATTGCTTGCCATACTTTGCTGGCTTTTTAAAAACGCCGTATTGCAATATTGCCATTTTCACCACAACCCTACATATACCCAGTACATCATTTGCATTATAAGAAGAAGTAAGAAGTAAGAATTTATGTATTATTTGACAAGATCTTGGTAAAAATGAAAAAAAAAAACAAAAAAAAAAAACAATGAGTTGTGTATCCTGTCACAAAGGTAGAGATTGCTTGAGTGAAACACTCTTTCTAAATTCAATTTATTTTATTTTATACTGCAGGGCCATTGTAAAATGGGTCACAATCAAATTGGTTTTATTTACTTCTATTTAGCAGGGGAAAAAATAAATAAATAAAAGAGTGCCAGTTGCCAGTTTGCCAGTTTGCTGTAGTATAGAGCCTCAGTTGTGTGCTTCCAATGTGGCAGCTTATTGTAATCTTTACCCGAGGGGATGTTGGTCAACATCATAGCGGTTTATGGGTAATGTTGTCCTTTTTAGTTAGATAAGGATGATTCATTCAATAATAGCTTAATCATCCCATTAATAAATCAATTACATGCACAGGAGTTAAAAAACAGATTATGATATATTTTTTTGTAATTTGTGGTAAACAGATTATTCTGTATTACTATATGCTTATTAAGACAAGCCTTCTGAGCCATTTTGTTTATGCAGGATTTAGTTTAGCCCATCATTTGATTTTTCATGCATCATAAAATAGGCTAGACTGTAGGATCTCCAGCACCTGTAATGGTATGTGTGTGTGTGGACTGTCTAAGTGAGAGAGAAAAACATGTTCAAGGATATGCACACTCTCAAGAGGTTTGCATTTTATTATTTTCTACGTGAGTTGATTCTCACCATGATAATAAAAGGCTTAAGAGTGGAGTTTAACAACGCTTTGTTGACCATCTCCCAGACTCAGAGGGGGGGTCTGTTTATCCCTTGGAGTTTTCTTTTCATGCTCTTTTAAAGTAATTTAGTCTCCAAAATTAAATGACAGACATTATTACAAAGGATGAATGTACTCTGCAAAAGCAACTCTTAGCAAACCAAAAGAAGCACATTGATGGACTCTTCATAGCAGTTCCTCTTAAAGGCAAATGCAGCAATCCTGCATTTACATTAGGTAACTACCTTAGAAATTTGACCAAAGCAGTCATTTGTAGATAGAACAGAAAATTATATCCAAGCCTGCTCAGGCTCTTCCTCAAAAGGAATATTAAAGTAGCAGTTACCGCACAGGTTGAAGAAAATCAGCCTTTAAGTAGTGTTTTTGTCCCATCTCTTGATGAAAAGAGGCAAGCGCGACCGGCTCAGCCCTCCCTCTGCCCCTGCACCCCTCCTTTCCAGTCTTTCCTTTCTTGCTCCTCACCTATCAATAATTTCTGTCTCCTACTCAGTGTGTGGTTGGATTGACAAGTCAGCTCCTTCATTTGCATGTCATTTTCTAACTATATGAAGTGGTTTTGTTGAGATTTAAGATGGTAAAAAAAAAGAAAAGTTGTGCCACTAAGATGACTTGATGCTTTCCACTGGGCTCCTAATAGGCATCTCTAATGACACTGTATGGTCAACCAAAATAATAGGCAATCAATGTGAGTGGTTGCATATTAATTATGAATATTGTGTCTTTGTGGGTTAGCAGTGAATATGCAAGCGAGAGCTCATGCTGTTTATACAACTGTATATAAAAGCCTCCAAAGTGCTACTTAGCTCTATTTAATGACGGAAAAAATAGCCCCATTCCCTACCAAATGAACACCAACTCAAAAAAAATAAAATAGAATGCAGTCACGTTATGAATTATGGCAAGCTGTCATTAACAAGATGAGAGTTTTGAGTTGGATTAGAGCTGCTTGAGTCACCAGCTTCATAATAAACCAACAGCTCTTACAAAGAAAGTCCCATAGTAGTTGTATTGTACAAGAAACAGCCACAGTACTTCAGCGGCAACTCCAACACATGCAGATGTGGGCGACTTTATTCAGCTTGTGTTGTATTAGATTTGTGGTGCTGAAGTTGAGTTCTGTACAATTAGAAATGGGAAACAGAGGAGAGACTTGTCAGTAAGAGAGATACTTTAAATGACTGATCACTGCGGGAAGGACAAATAATCAA
Source organism: Plectropomus leopardus (assembly GCF_026936395.1). Classification (NCBI taxonomy): domain Eukaryota; kingdom Metazoa; phylum Chordata; class Actinopteri; order Perciformes; family Serranidae; genus Plectropomus; species Plectropomus leopardus. The sequence continues at coordinate 14,250,195 of NC_142176.1, forward strand.
TATAGTCTGTAAGAGTCTCGTGATATGTTATCGTTACACTGGCACTAATTCCACATTATGTTCTCCTGTGCTACTGAGGCATGTCCTTCCCATAGTAATAGAAAAATAGAAAGGACATTGAAAGGACTGTTTACCATGGTCTTTTGACTCGTAAAAAGGAAAAAAATGGAAAGTGCTGTCAGTTGTTATGGTGACAGCACATGTCAGTGGGGTCGTAAAGTGTGTCACATTGACTAGTTTAAGTACAGCTGTGCACCAATTCAGGTTTCTCTTTTTCACCAAATTAAGACTAATGTTAGCTTAATTCCCTTGTTAGCTCATCATGAAACACACTTCATTTAAACTTGAAAAAGAGAAAAAAAGCCTCGCACTCATGTTTAATGTCTTTCTCACACATTCATTCATTTAATTGTGGAAGTCCGCCATAATTAAAATATCTGCTGCCACGTATTTATTTTACATTTTTGGAGCTGGACCAGTCATCGGGAGCACTATCAGAATATATATGCACAGTTTGGTTATTCATTGCTCCACACTTAGTGCAGAGTACAGGCGCAGCAAACATCAGGTACAGTGAAATTGAAACTTAACTGTCGTTCTTCTGGGTCAAAAAGTTTACTTTCACTCACCTCTGCAGCAGCTGCTCCTCTCATCTATCCACCAGATCAACAGTTCAGTTATCCAACCTGTGACTCAAACTCCACAAACTGCAGCTGAGGAGTAAAAGAACTCATGAAAAGTTCCACCTTTGCTTTAATCACAGACCCGCAAAAACACCTGAGAGTTGACACATAATGATAAAAGTCAATCTACAATACACTCCCAATGATGTGGAAAATACTGGTATAGATAGTAAATTCACTGTTACAATAATGGTTGAAATAAAACCTTACTTTGCCGAGTTTGACATAAAAATGTGCTGATCTACACACTGTTTATCCCCACAGTCTCTCCTTCTCTCAGCTTCTCGCTGAACAGGGGCTCTCGGTGCATCATGTTTCAACAAACATGCAATTAATGGCAATAAAAGAGAACAGGAAGTAACAGTCACAGCAATATTTTAAAAGTCATGTTTTGCTCACTTCAGTAGGGCTGTAAGCTTCTGATCCGAGATTGGTTGGTACTCATGTTCGACCATATTCTCATTGGTCGGAAAATCGCTGGTGTTTCTTTTACAAGGCTGTGCGTCTCTTCCCAGCTGGAAATGACAGTTGTTGTTGTTCAGCGCTTGTATTTGTCCTCTTACTGGTCTTTTTGGTATTTGTCTCTCTAGAGCCCTACACTTTGTGAGTTTGCAACTTGCCATTAGTCAGTTTGTTTAAGTTCTTTACAATTACAAATGGGAAACAGAGGAGAGACTTGTCGGTAAGAGAGATACTTTAAATGACTGATCACTGCAGGAAGGACAAATAATCAATATAGTTCATACAGAAGTTAGCCCGTTAGTTGCTATGGCAGTGGTAAACATAAAATGGTTACTGCTCTGACCATCTACTTACATTGATTTGAATGGGAATGTTCATTCTTTCATTCTTCTTTTGTGTTCCTTTCTTTCTTTCAGACATTTCTGAAATATTTCCCGCTACACAGTGTTCAACATCAACTATCCATAAAATGAAATCTTTTCACAAAACTCGGCAGGAAGCCAGAAATTGTACATGCATCAGGTCCATTTAAACAGCATGCTACCTCATATGAAACAAAGTCAGAGCTTTAATCATCAGTCACACAGAGTGTTCGCTCACTCATTCATTTGACACTTATGGTTACCTGCCATCCTGTGACAAACATCTTGGTATAGAGGAAAATCAACATAGCTTATGCAGGTGACTCACTGTAGCAAATCATTCTGCAGAAAACCCTGCGGCAAGGGCTTTTTTCATCTTCTGTTATGGTCTGACCAGTGAACAACATTATGAAGTCAGTCAAGTCTGCAGCTGGACTTTGTACCTCACAGATACCAAGCAACAAAAGACGATGTATTCTGCGTTCAAAATATTCTGATAATGAGGGCTGTAACAGTTCCAAAAAATTCACAGTTGAACATGCAGCGTGGTTTGGGGTCAGAGTTCAGTATGTTCAGTATGTTCAGTATGTTTTTTTGTTACAGCTGGGAAAAGGAAACACAGAATTTCTTTTAATTTATTTTGAAAACATTGGCCATAAGTCCTGTGGTCAAAATGCAAAATAAATGGATACAGCTCCTGCTAAAACTAGCAGAACATAAGAAATACAGTAAAAGCGGTGGAGTTCAGATGAATGACCCAACAGACGAGGTGTGAATGTTCATTTAGTAATTTTCTGCACTGAAAAAGAAACATTTATAAGTCTTTTTCTTAACTTTAACAATAGCATATGTGCCCAAATTCAGCCTGTGCCTCATGTCATTTATACAGCTGCACACCCAGGAGATGCCATTTTAACTACTATTTCGTACATTTATCCACAACACAGCTCACTGGGGCACTTTTGAATTATACTAGAGGTTGTGTTTGAGTGTTGCTGACATCTGGCAAAATTGCAACCAGCAGTAGAGTATTACAGAGCTCATTTTTCATTTTAGTTTGTTATGCTTACAGTAGGTGGACATATTTCAGAATCATTTTTTGGAAGAATTAGTGCACAGGTTGCACTGTTTTTCTTACCTGTTTTCAACATCTTTCCTTGTCGGATAATTTGCAAATAATGTACAAATGCTGTGTTACAAATTATCACACATGATAATTGTCACCAATGGCTTGCTTTTTAAAAAAAATATTTTTGATAAAAGACAAAGAAAGTCCATGTGCAGCACACCATCAAAATGACAAAAGGAGATTTTTCAACAGAGAAAACACTCACTCTGAATATCAATATGGATGGTTTAGTATGTAGGATTTAATGGCATCTAGCGGTGAGGTTGTGGAAGAGAAATTGCTCCCATGTGTCCAGGGCAGTCTCACTCCCAACTTGTCAAATTCTGATGGACACTTGGTCAGTGGCCTTTTGGTGTCAAACACCAACACACAGAGGCACTCCTTAGCAGCGGAACAAGATGATCTGGGCAGCGGCATTTGTTGACGCTCCAGGCAACAACCATAGTATAAAGAGCAAGAAAGTCCTCACAGGTCGGGCGGTAAGGGTGGTGGATGGGTCAAACAAATTCTAGACTTTCACCCCAGAGACTGCTGTTTGTGTCCAGTGTGAGCTTGAAAGATTCATAGATGTTTTAATAACGACATGGTGTACTAGTCCAATACTATGCTAATGGATTTTGTCATATTAAGTTAGTAACAGGCGTCCTTATCTTAAGTCAAACCATGATGGTTTTTTTTTAAATTCTAAACCTAATCACATGCTTTTGTTGCCTAAACCTAAGGAAGTAAACTTAAAAAGGATTTTTTTTTTACCTACATTGCATTTATTAAGCAAAAACTGTACATACAAGTTGAAAAGAAATGATGCATGTAAGAAGTGTAAACTGCTATGGCGTTCGTGAACATCCCAAATTGATGCAGGAGGGGGTTATCTCGAGTGTCCCTTTTTTGATGTGATGGGCCACTGATCAAAGGTTAATATTTGTTAAATTAGGATTGAGAATGTGTTGATGGACCAAGCATGTAGGAGAGCTATGGTAGCCAGTGTTTGATTTGTCCACTTTGGGTGACTGTAGAAATAAACAGCTCATTCAAGGGTAAGAAAACACAACAATTCTTATTTTCAGGTGATTATACACTAATGAAAACATAATTATGAACATTATATACTACCTCTGCCAATAGATACCCCTTAATCCTACACACTGGCCCTTTAATTGTGTAAGATGTCTTCTTTTAAAGAGTCATTTATGATTAAGCACTGTCTAGAATCATTAACAATGTGTCCATCTGGACTGATAAGACCTAACTGTGGTTGAAATCTGTCTAGTCTCTATTTACCGGCAGCAGCGGCACTTCCTTCCTTCTCAGAAATTCATTTGGATCTGACCTCTTGTAAGTTATTTGGAAGATAGTGGAAGATATTTAGCAGGCAGTAGACTGTGATGGCTTTAAGTTCACTTAAGCCCATTGATTGATTGGTCTGTTATCTCCAGGAAGATGTATAGGACCAGCTAATTAGATTTGATCACTTACAATTGCTCCTCAGCCACTAGGTAATCAATGCAGTCTAATTATTGTCTAGTTTCTCCGCCCCTTTCCCCCTTACTTCCTTTATCATTTTCTCACTTTGTCGTTTCGCTCACTTTTCTGTTTTCCTCTTTTATTTCCTGAACCCCCCCCCTCACCAGTTCCTTCCTCTGAGCTCAATTTCTTCCTGTTTTATCCTTCACCCACACTTCCTCACCATTTGGCTGTTGCTGAGCTGCTTTGACAGTTTTCCAAGAGGAATAATCTAAAGTTTCCTTGGTGGTAATGTAACACACATACACAACAGAGATATAGTTTATGAAATCGAGAACTGCAGTCCAGATATTTTTCGCCTGAAGTTGTACCACGTGAAAATGAAGGGTTGACAGATCATCAGCCTGACCGATTACTGTGGCCGATATTTGGCATTTTGCTGATTATCTGTATTGCGCGTGGTGTTTCATTTAATGAATGCCTATTAATTTAAATAATAAAAAGTGCAAAGGATGAATTTGAAAAGATGAACTTTTACTTTGTAAAACCTCAGGAAGCTGTTTTTATTTATTTATTTTACATTTTTACGACCTTATAAAAAAAAGTTGATGGGAACTTGCTGTATTTACGTTGAAAGTTTCAGCTTTGATTAAACATTTCACTAAAGGCATTTTAAACACAGTGTTATATTCCGAAATGAAAATATTGACAGAAAGATTTTAATTTTTATTGTAAATGCATATCAGTTACAAGTATCAGTTATCCGTCTCTTTAACTACTAATTATCGGTGATATCTGATAAACCAATATCTGTCGACCCCTAGTGGAAATTGTCAGCTTGTGGTTGTAAACGGTGTCATCAGCAAAAGTGAAAGCCCAGCTTTGTCCACTCGGTGTTTCGTCTCCCCATACTTGCATATATTTTGGCCCTGTGTCCATGATTTTCATAGCTTCCTCTTGGATACATCCTGGTTATGAACTGGCACATGGTCACTACCTTTTATAAGACAGCTGTGCCAAGGAACATCCCAAACACACCACTCACATTCACTGACATGGAGAAACACCTGCACTCACACACATACACACAGAGTAAGTGCTATATGTGTTTTTGGAAGACAGCAAAGGACAAATGCATGTATCATACCTAGCAGGGTAGGTAGAGGGAGGAGGGTGTACTCTTGTTCCTGTGAATAAAGGAGAGCTGTCCAATGATGTGTGAAAGAGAAGCTGCAATTTGTCCTCTTTCACCACCCCTACCCAAGATATCAAACATACACACACACACACAGGTACAGATACACACAAACACAGCCCTGAAGAAACGGACAGTGCCCCAAAATGCACCAACAAGGCCTGAGAGCAGAATAGCACTCCAATATGCTCGTCCCATTTGTCTCAATCGGCACGCTGTCTGCTCGGTCAGTCTTAGGGTCTCAGTGGGAATACAGAATAGAGTGCAGCTTTTTACACTTACTCAGCCTCACTGTACTCAGTATCCCTCTGACCTTTGTGGCCTTGCTGCATGGACTTGATACAACATATCATTTAGTGCAATTCAACAACAGGCTTTTGCAAGTCTCATCCACACAACCAGTAAAAGTGACCTCTGTTGATATCTACACAAAGTGCATTAACCCAGAACTGCTGGATTCATCTTCTGTTCAATAGGTTGGGTGCGTCTCTGAACCCTTTACGGTCAAAATCTCAACTTTTAGGTCCATAAGCAGTGAGAATTTACAACCTTAAAGGCCAAATATACAGATGCTGCAGTTTGGGTCCATTCAATTTAGGTCAGTTTAGTTCAGCTCAATTCAATTCACTTTAGTGCATTTCAGTTCAGTCCATTTTAAGAAGTCCCACAAGGGGAAATTAGAAGGCGAGAAGAGCAAGCATGCAACATGAAATACTCAATGATACTTGCGATGCTAAATTAATTTATGTACTGTATAATTCAGTGTCTGATAATGATAATAAAACTGCCGGACATCTAGCCAGTTTTTATCATCCCCCGCCTCCCCAAATTATCCTGTATTCATTGTGGGCTCTGACTGGCTAAGTACAAAGCAGCCCATACTGGCCATTATCGATCCATTAATTGGAAAGTGGCCCATTGTAGTGAGAGGGCAGGGCAGTTATGGACAGACAGGAAGAGATGGAGGCTTAAGATCAGCCTGGACTCAAATTGGCAGGAAAGAGGTTTCTATGAAGTGGCATAATGTGCTTTTTATTGGCTTGGACGGGGATGGAGGTGAGGTAGACGGATGTAGATCATATGCAACTTTATATTAGGGCTGGGTAGCATGGAGAATATCAAATCTCATGACATTTTTTTATGACTGGCAATTTTTATTTTCTCATATTCAAATTAAACAAACATACTATGGTCTTCAGAATACATTGTAGTACATGCAGCATCCAAAAAACCACAACAACAACAGTGAAGAAAAAATAAAAACAACCCACCCATCCCACCCATAAACTAAGAGGGGTCAACCTTCTACCATATGACTTATTTCTCACTCTGTTAACAGAAAAACAATATGGATGGACACCTTAGGAAACACCTAAATCTCATGACATTTTTGACCGACTACCTCGATGTTGATACTGAGATGATTGTTACTGATGGTCGGGTTGACGACTGGTGCCTTCACACAATTGATGCAATGAGATTTTAGATAAATGATAATTAGTAATGTGGATATAATGACTAAATGGGACAGCTAAAATAATAGAAATTACATCACTTTACTGTAATGTAGCCTCTTCAACCAGGAAAAGACAACACTCGGATATGACAATATCCAAAATCTAAGACCGTACCCAGCTGGCACCAGATGTTAATATGACATCAGGAAGACCTTGGACTTTTGCATTAGACAGAGACATTAAACTTTGGTTGGAATGAAAATCAGGTTGACGATATTTTAAATGCCTAATGACGTGAGCATTTCATGTTTCGTTTATTATTTTATATTAATATATTGCCGGGCCCTACTCTTTTCAGCATTTTATTGTTCTGTTAATTGCGAAAATTTGTAATACGAGATAAAGTGGAAAGACACATTTGCTCCCTTGCTTTTCTCCATAGGAGGTGTCTACCTGGTTATCGCCTGCATCTTACATTTAGCACCGTGGCTACCTGAAAGTGCTGATCTGTCCTCCCTCTCTGTCTCCACACTGTCGCTGTCTCTGTCTCTCTCTCTGCGCAGTCTTCATCCTCTATGACATCATTCTCCTAACACCAAATTTTCTTCACTGCTGCTTTGTGTGTAAATGTGATTGACACAATGCTGTATTTATTTTTAAACTTTCAACAATTTTGAAGGAAAAATACAGACTTGGTGTGCCAAGGTCTTAAGAATGACATTCATGATTTTTTATTTTATTTTTTATTTTTTTAAAGAAAAATTAAAAAAATAGTCATGGATAATGTGCAACAGAAGTCAGGGGCGTATATCAATTTTACACTCTGTTGAAATACACTAGACCTTTGCCATTTCAAGTTCATTTCATTAATTCTAAAAACTACAGTGAAAAAGGAGAAACTATTTTAATCTATTGTGATGTACATTTCAATATTTGCTCTATGTGCACAGGTGCAGAAAGTAAATGAAATCCTTTAACAATCAAGCAAAACCTTTTTCTGTTCATGTAATGTCCTTTCATCCCGATCGGATTCAGTGCCAAAAGTGCCGAGTTGATTGAAAAGTATGTCCAAGGACGAGTCCCTGGTCATAAAAGTACAAGGGGCACGTCAAATATAAAGACTTCCATCTCCCCTTTTTGAGAAATTCAGGCTGTTATCATTTCAATGTCAAATGATTTCAAGCGTTCATTCTCTTCTTACTCCGTGGTCAGATTCCAACCTTTGATATATTCTGCGGTTGTTTTCTTTTAATCTTGGCGAGGCTGAGGTGGAATAAAGTGTTTAGGTAGAGATAAAGGTGTCGGAAAAAGCATGGAAGGTCAAAGTACTGGGTGGCCTGTCTGACCTTCACACACCATTTTTTCATACCGAGCCACCGCAGAGCATGGATGACATTGAAATACTCTATCGACTGTGAGTCAAGCTGTGCATGTGAAAAAGCCTGGCACAAGGAGACATTACTCACTAAACATGACATTTTACTGCTATCAATTCAGGACAGAGAGTTGTGGACTACATAGGGTAATTATTTGTGTTGCTGTGATGTATACTGCTACAACAATAGGAAAGCTATTTTTTCTCAAAGCCATTTGTTTCTACCCTTCCTACCTCTACCCAGCAGAGACTTTGACATATTCCTGTAATAATTTTAACAAAATATAAACACATTAGTCTCTTTCTACCTGTGTGGCTTATACACCTGATTGCTTTTACATTAGTTGTTTTCATTATTAGTAAGGCTGACAGGCACTTCTGTAAATGCCAGAAAGAAACTGGGATCTTTGTGACCTTTTAGATCAATCGACATGATTAAAAACCCTCATATACCGTCCTTTGATATAATTAACAAGAGAGAGAGAGACGGTACTTTCCAGTGCCAACGTGATTGATCCAGTCTGTAATGCACTACTGCATACAGTGCAGAGGATTGAGGAGTGTTTGTGCAGTTTATGCAGTGCAGGCTTTGTATCAGTATTCCATTATACTGATGTATTTCGTCAAACGGGCCATACTGTTCCTTTGTGCGACTGTAGACTATAGTGCATCAGTGTGTCTTTGTGTGTGTATGTTTTTCTCTATCGATCCACATTCTGTAGGATAAAGCCCCCTGTGTATGATCAGGTAGCCTCGTATCGAATAAGCACCACATGGTTCAACACATACAAGTCCCAGTTCTTCGCTAACAATCTCTCAGATTCTGCAGAAACACAAAAACTGTTGAAGCTCAGGTTTTCTCACAGAAATGTTTTGAAAGGAACTAGCAAATTGAATTTTAATTTCAGTGCAAATAGTGCTTTAATTTGGTGATGGGATGTTTAGCTGACAAGTTTTCTATGCTCATCATGACTATTGTCCTATAGCAGCTATTGATCATGTCTGCCACATTTGATGCTAAGCTCTGCGGTTTACTCTTGAAAGGCTAATTAGCTTGCTTTATAGTATGTGGATAATGAAATGCTCAAACCTAAATTATATAGAGATCACAGTCCTCTCTGTCCTCTACCTCATTTTTTCTGCATAATTAATCATATGTCACTGGGAGATCTTGTGTCTCAGCAGGACTCATTCCTGTAGAGCCCACTACATACTTTTTTCTCTTTCTCTCTCTCTTCTCTGCAGACGGACAATTTCCCCACTGAGCCTAATTATATGGGTAGCAGACAACAGTTTGTTCAAAGGTAAGACTTTGGATCTATAACCGTCACTACATCTCAGACCTTTGTTTTCTTTTCGCCAATAGTCTCAACACAGTGCCACAGTTACTAAACTGACAATTGTACTGAGTCATAGCAGAAGGAGTAAGGGCATGTTCATTTAATTAGGTTTAAAAGTAGTCACTAACAGTGTTCTCTATAATACATAAAACTCCATCACACAGAATGCCTTCTTTTTATTTCATTTTTAGAAGACATCTTTGATTTTTTTTGTTGTATTTTTGTCATGTTGTACTTAAAGGTCCCATATTGTAAAAATCAGTTTTCCATGTCTTTTTTTATATTATAAAGCATGTGTAGGTGCTATATAAATTAGGGCTGTCCCTGAAAGTCGGAGATTCAAATCATCAGTCGGACAACCAACAGTCAATTTAGATTGCCTCAAGTTGGTCAGCCGTTGTTTTGTTTTTTGTTTTGTTTGTCAGTGTGTTGTGCAGTGTGCTTCTGGGGATATTTTGGGCCCCAGATTTTGCAGCGGAGTGAGCGCTCTTGACTTTCTTGCTATTCTTTGGTACAAGCAGATGTGAACATGCAGGCAGCAGCACAGAGGACAAGAGATGATATGAAACATCTACTCTCTTCTGCTGAGAAGTGGTAAATTTAGAGCAAACAGCAACTTAATACAACACAGTCTCTGGCTTTTATTGCATATCTAGTCTATCTAGTCTTGGCAAGTGTAGTTGTTTACTATATAACGTGAATGCCGCTTTCACACTAAACGATTCCCTAAACGTCCGTTCAAACTTTATATTGGGGGGGGTTGACTATATTGAACAGTCAAATCTGATTTGATGCATAATTCTGAGTCTAGTAAAATTAAAGCATGTAAACATGTTCTAGTAGTAACCCAAAATACAAGTATGAACCTAAATGAACCTGAAAATTAGTATAATATGGGACCTTTAAGCATTCAGGGATGCTCATTAATGTTTCATGCTGTCGCTAAACTTCCCCTGATGGTTAAAACGACAAAAAAGTCTTAAAAAATCCTCATTCAAACACTGTGAACTAACAATCTACTTTGTTTGTTTATGTGTCTAGTAGTTCAACATTTAAAGACCCAGAGCGAGCAAGCCTCAGAGACAGTGGTCATGGGGACAGTGACCAAGCTGACAGCGACCAGGACACCAACAAAGGCTCCTGCTGTGACATGTCTGCAAAGGAGGCCCTCAAGTTGAAGGCTACAGGTGTGAAACCACCACCTTTGGAGCAAGGTGAGCCCTCAAAATCCAAGTGCATGAAAAATGAAAGATGTGAGCCATACGCACTTGAACCATATAACTATCAATCCTTTTTTATTTTTTTATTTTGGTGTAGTTATTTGTATTAACGATTGAGCTCCTGACTTGCTTGAATGCTCGCAATCTGAACTTATACTTGGCTACTTTATTCTCCTCTACTTTGTTCTCTGCACTTTTCTCATTTAGTGTGTGTGTGTGTGTGTGTGTATTTAAGGGTGTGAGCGAATGCACATTCTATACACGTCCTCAGTTTATCAAAGCAGACAAGCCCATTATGTTTTTATAAGCCCAACTACTTCAGCCTCTCCATTTAGTCCCCCTTCCCTGAGCACCCGTCTCTGAAACTTTGATAATGGAACATGGAAAATGACTTAGTGAGCGGCAGGAGATGTAGCTTCGTAGTGTGGTGATTAAATATGAATAATTATTCTAAGCGCTGTGGGTCGGGCAGATTACACATGACATGTGTAGAACAATAACTCCCCAGATATGAGTTGTTGCAGTGCTCCCCACCCCAGCCACCTCACATGATTAGTGCAGGGTCAGGGGAGGCAAAGAACCCGAGATTATATAGAAACAAGTACAGGGACAGGAGGTGGTATGGTAAATTTCTCACTGCAGCTTCATCCAGTCTTGTACTTTACTGGTGGGCCATTACCTGCTTAGCAAAACAGATATTCCCACAGAAATACAAATTCACTAAAGTCTCAACACTAAGAAGTATCTCAGTGACTGGCTCCAGAAGTACAGTGCGGTATACTGAACATGGATTCTGTGTAATGGTGCTATTAATCCAGGGAACAGAAGGGCTGTTTTACTCTTTGCGGAAGGACAATGACAATTTGTGCAACACTCTGTGCTGCAATATGCACGTCTGACTAGATGGCTTTTTATTTCCTTTCCATTGGTTTTTAGAATTAAAAAAAAGCCACACACGTTGGCAAGAGAAATTGGCCAATTAAAAAGCTCCATATGTTTCTCATTTTGAAAATGTTCCTATTTAATTGTCCATGAGGGACTGACAGAATCACGTTTATACACACAGAACACATGACAAACGCAGCCAAGAGTGTTTTGGGCAGTAGTCAGTCGGTAAAAAAATGTCCCAGTGCAACATTGTTGTTGCCTGATAGTGCCAATCACAGCCTGTCCGTCCACCTTTCTGTTTTCTGTGTGTTGTCTTCGATCAGTATCCTTTTCCCAAATTTGTCGCAACCAAACAGCACAGTGCTTGAAACTCAGGCTGCAACCTGTTTCTCACTCACCACTGCTTCTGCTCTCCCATTTATTGTCACACTCCGCTGTGCTTTCACCCCCGCTCCGCGAATTTTCGTTTCACATCTCCACCCCTCCTTGTTTGGGGGGAATCGATTGATGTGAGATTAGACAGTTAACTGGCTGCAGCTGGCTGTGTTTAGCCAATAACATGTGGGCTCGGCTAAGATGTGGGGGGGAGGGCAGGGGCAGGAGGTCCAGGCATGGTGCAAGAGCAATGATGAGGAGTGAGGGGTGGCGAACAGCGCTCTGGCAGCTTTCCAGTGCATCTTTATTAAAACACCTCCAAAGCAGCAAATTATGCCTCACTTTGAGTTAATACTTACACGAGGAAACAATATTATGGTGTGATCTTTTGCAAATTACATCTGCTCAGGAAGGTCTGCTTTCATGTTTTATGTCTTCCCGCTGTTTAAGATGAATCGTAAGACGGTCACCTTGCGCCTAAGCTCAGGAGTAGTCCCATCTGCTGCTTTGTCTTAAACAGTACAGCTCATGTACAGGTAATTTATTATAGTAATTTTATGGCTAATTAATGAGGCTTAGTAGAGAGAAAAAATGAGAAAGCTGGTAAAGGAATTATGATGTGCTGCTCTCCTTTCAGGCAGTGATATCTGTGGTTTAGGCCTTTGAAACCTGGAGGGACGTCACTTTTCCGGTGTTGCTGTCAGGTGCCTATCACAAGTATTTAAAACTGATTTGGGCCTTGAGAAAATTGGTGTTTCCAAGATATGGGAAAAATTAGCAACTTGGCAAGAAATGCTGCACGAATTGCAAGAAATTAGTAGATTTAGAAAATTACTTTAAAAAAGCTAGGGAAAAACTGTATACATAATTATCATAATTTTTTATTTGAAATTAGGTTACAGAATTATTCTAATTTTGTAAGCCCTTTCCAGGGGTTTATTCCCTTTTTTAAAACTTTCTTTTTCATCATTGTACATATACATATATGTATGTATAAGTATATATATTATTTATTCATTTATTTCTTACTAATTTCAATTAATTTTATGTACTTTACAGTTTTTTCTGTTTTTGGTTATTTTATTTATTTATATAGTTTATTTGATAGGCAGATTTGTGAATAAACATTGTACAACTTCCGCCTCAGGGAAACAAGTTGTAGTAACTGATGTTTCACATATAGAGATTATAGCAATTGCTAGTTTCCAACTCCTGTCCCTAGTTAGTTCTTTCGGTGCTCATTGCCTTTTTTCCATGTTTTGAAAGAAATCAAACTGATTTGCTTAGGTTTCAAAGGGTTAAATAAAGCTCTCTGCATGCATGGACTTGAAATGTACACACACAGGTATGTCTATTATCAGATGGGAGGAATAAAAAAAAAAAAAAGGAAACAGGAGCTTGTCATTGGTCACTCTCCCTGGGGTCGATTTCCTGCAGGCTTATTTTCTTCACATCTCAGCACTTAGCATCTACTTCATAGGTCTCTCTCTATCACCCCTCCTTCCCTCCTTCATCCCATCTTAAGTCCTCCGTTTCTCTCCAAGCATAGCCCTCCCAATTACTCTCTGTAGCTCTCTGCTTGCCTGCCAGGACTCTGCGGCCTCATTCACTGGCTCAGTATAAATAGAACTACAAGTGCACAAAGCATGTAGTTCAAGTCCCAATCAATCCCCAACCCTGTTTCAGTTCTTGGCCCTTATAGTCACCAGGTTGTAGCCTACAATGTACAAACAATTGTGTCTTATTTTGATTTTGCCATCCTTTTTTTCTTACTTCTACCTCTTTCCCCTCAGTTTCTCTCTTTTTACTGTGGTTAAAGGCATCAGTAGGACAAACAGAACTCCCAATTTCCGTGCTTGTAATTCATCTTCTTCTCAGATGTTCAGTGTGTTTCCCTCCCCTGACAACATAATCTGGACATCTTCGCACTGGGGACCAGTCTCAAATTGATTAATTAGCCCTGCAAAATTGGTAGCAAAGTATTAATTAAGCTTAAGTATATCAAATGCATTTTTTTGCCAGTTTTAAACGGCGATTAATTGATGCTCCAGCGTGCCTGCAGCAGACGTTGATACAGGCTCGTCTGGCTCCGGCGGAGTGGCTGGCAGCACATCGCTCGCCTCTGTGGAGATGACTGCCATAGTCGCTATCACGAACAGACAGGCGGCAGTGGTGTAGGGAGATGTTTCCCACTGATAGGGCTGTCCGAGGAAATGGAGAGAGAGGGATGATGAAGAAGGGGGAGGAGGACGACCGTGGAGGGACGCTGTTTGACAGGGATACTGTTTGACTGTACCAGCTGACCTGTCCTAATTAGCTGCGATTGGAGCGTGATAATCAAGCCGCCTGCCTTGTTTTAAAAGTGAGGCATGAGTGGGACAGAGGAGGGGGGGTGGGTGGGGTGATACCACAAGGACAGCATGGTGGATACAGTGAGGAAAGACAGCATGAGATGTGTTTCTATGACAGCGCAGTAGAAGGCAATGACATTGGCATTTCCCCGGTATTTGTGGCAGGGTTATAGAAATCCTCGCCCCCACAACGTCCCTCAGCTCCTAAATAGCTTAAATAAGGAAAATGTCATGCTTTGTCAATTACTCTCACACAAACTTTTGGCGCATACACACCCAAACAAAGATGTAAAAACACACACAGGCATGTATACTGTACACAAATAAATGATGATGTTGTATAATTGTTACTCACCAGACACTGTGTTTATATGACGCTTGTGTTCTCTGTTGGTGATTAATAAGTTATAGAGCAGAGGATGTCAGTGAGTTCTCAGAACTTGGATACATGTATAATTTATATATCAAACAGGGACATCAGCCGAAAATATTTTTGACAGGTTACACTTATTAGTTTATAGGTTTGTGTTTACTGTACAGCACCTCACTGTGCATCAGGTCTGATAGGAGCTGGCTAGCTAGAGGAGCCGCCATTGATGTACACTGCGTTCATGTAATGTCACAATAATGGAAATGACATTTACCCACTTGGAAAATTCCCATGAATAGCCTCTCATGTCAGTAAAACAACTCAGCAACTCTGGAATAATTTTATAACATGAGTTGCTGAATTGATGTCATAAATGCATAAACATAGCGGCAAAAGTCAGCATTTGGTCAATGGTCAGAAACTTTCATTTATTTACGTATTAGATATAAATTTTTGATCAGATGTAAAGTGTAATATGGTATTAATGTTAAGTGCTGCCAATGTAGAGTGGCCTAGACTTTATAAAAATAAAATATAAACATATAATATTTAAAGTATATAAAAAAAAATTAAAAAATAATAATCTGAAAATAGCTATCGACGTCTATCAATGAGCGTTTAAACGCTCATAGCATTAAAATGCAACCCATTTTCTTTGCAGCGTCCATGTTGTTCCCACTATACGACTTCAAAGCTCATGAATACAAAAAGGTTGAAAGAACGACTTCCCAACTACAAAACTCCGGCCTTCCGACATCACATGAAACAGCAGTTTTAAGAAAACCTAGATTCGGCACAGAGGCAATGCCTCATTCACTCCCTAATATCCAATTATCAATGTCTCTTTGGTGGCAGGATAACTTAAAAAGCTGATTTTGGTGACATATAGACAGTGACAAACTGATAGCCTAATGTTTGATTGACGTTTTGGCATAGTGTGGACCTTCATGTCTTTATGAAGCACTTGCAGACTTATAACTCTTTTTATACAATCTCAAAAACTTAAAAGAAAATCAAAATCCTAAATTCTTTAGTTCAACATGACTCTTTCAGTTAAAGCTATCTAAAGCCACGGCAGAGCTGTTGTGTGTTGAATTTATTTCTGATGCCTATAAATTGAAATTTTAGCAATTAGTTACTGTACAGTATTGTTTGTGTGATGTCAAATATCTATCTAGTTATCACAGGATAACTTACTGTTAATATTTTATATGCGTATGCTGCTGGGAACAATGAGAGCCCATAAGAGCCTATTTATTCCTTTGGATATAGCCTAGTGCTGTTAGATTTCACCACCATTATTATTCTCATTATTAGCATTTTCAATTAAATACAATACCCATAACAATAAACCTAGTATATCTTTTAAAAAGCAATTCCATGTAATGGATTTTTAAGTTCTCATTGTGACACTTACAAGCAAAAAGAGGTCACGGCTTTATAGTTGTCCATCTGTAAAATCACAAGAAAATGAAGTCTTTACATGTTGTTTTCTGGAATAATAAGTTTCTCCACCAGTCCACACTGAGACTAAGCAAACTAAATATTCAGACGTTAATCCATCTTAAATATTCACCCATCTTCCCTCGTGGCAGTCTTAATCTTAAGACTCTAGCATTACTGTACTTTTCCAGTGTTTCAAGTTCCCTCAATCTCCATCGTTCCTATTTTTCCCTTTCTTTTTATTTGCAGCAATTAATTTTAAAGCATGAGCGAACCTTTGATGAAAAAGAAAATGCAATTCCGTGATTAATTGACTGGTCAGAAGTCAGATCAGATGCCCTTTTCACACTTGCAGCCATGGCAACCTCTATCCTGCTCACTTTGGCCTTCAATAAACCTTTATCTGACTGCTGGAAAAGGGCATTCCATTCAACAGCATTCATATTTCATGGACAGATAAATGCAGACACGTTTACATGCGGCGGGTAGATGTGTATTACCCATATGATTCAAATAATTCTGAATTTTTATTCAAAATGCAGCATGATCACTCGGTTTTAATCTCAGCATTTGCATGCATGTCATTTTTGTCACAAAGAGTGTACTTAGGCCAGTACAGCTGATAAACAATACAATTCATGTTGCATTTGCTAATGCATGTGTGTGTCATTTGGCGGTGTTTATATTTATAATGTATAAAATATCAAATGCTTTTATAATGGTGGACCAGATATACCTTTTATATGTAAAACTGTACACCAATTAAACCAAAACAATATTATTAGTGGATAAATAGTGGTGGATCTTCCCAAAGGCAACATTGGTGGTCTAGGGTGCCACTCCAAACCCCGAAAAATATGTTAAAAAAAAAAAAAAGAACATAAGGTATATGGTGGAGTGGATGGAGTGGAGTGTATGTGCAAAGAAATAGTGTAAGAGAAAATAAAAAGGCATAAACCATATCAAATAATCAATATAAATAAAAATAAGAGGACAAAATTTGAATTTTGGACATAATGTAAGAATTTTTTTGTTTTTTAGCTTTTGTTAGTTATTTTAATTGCGTTACTTTCAGATGAGCGCTTGTTTTTAATAAATACAATAATTTTAATTTTAATCATTTTTGGGGGGGTTGGGGGCTTGCTCAGGGCACTGAATAAAAAGTCTGGCACTGTGTGTGAAAGATGTATTTTAGTCACTCGGATAGTTTAAGTTGTTTCTGAGCTTTCAAAAGAAATCCTAAAAAAGTGATGGCTGTTGTAATTATGTAAATGATGATTTATCACCATTTGATGAATAAGTTTATGTCTTTCTTTGTGTTAAAATAGTAATTTCTACGTGAGTTCGCTTCCCTCTTAAATTATTGTTTAGAATATTGAGTTTTCGGCTGAAGTCAGAGAAGGACGGAGACCGACAGGGAGAAAGAGAGAAACACGAAGTTTCGCAGCACAATTGAATCTGAAATGAACAAAGCAACACTAAATCTGGCTGCTCAAAGACAGGCTGCTTGAAGATGCACTGCTTTTGTATCATTTCCAGTGGGCCTTGGATCCAAAATGGACATGTGACGGAGCCACAGCACAGCCAGAACGTGACTCAGTCACATCTTTTGGGCAAAGTGGCTTTTAGACATTTATTCATCGGATGAAAAAAGCAACCATTAATGCCGTTATGGTCGTCTAAAAAAAGCTGGATCAGTGACATGAGAAAAGACAAAGATTTTCATTTTTCTTTACCATCAATAGCTGTGATATTTGCCAACAGCTTATGATATTATGATGTATGATATATCTCTTATACCCTTAGATCAAGAGGCTTTACTGCAATATTGCAAAAGGAACTCTTAGTCCTTTATAAATGTATATAATCTATAACAACAACAAATACAACACAATAATTTCTCAGTGATATAAATTTGTATTTAAAAAAGTGCTTTTATTCCCCCATAAATCATCACAGCCAGAACTTTTCTGCAAGTGGAAGCTGAGCCTTTAATTTTTACATAAAATTTTCTGTTACCAAGCTTGCGTAATCAGCTAAAGTCTCCATCAGGGTGTACTCTCCAGTGCAGAGGGGGCATCGTTAAAGTGCTATTCCACACACAGTGTTAAAGTAATTGTTCTGCAGGTTAATGGACAAACATCTGCTGAGAGAGAGGCTTCATTTGAGGAGCATTGTAATTAGTTAGTTTACAAACATTACTCCAAACAGGTAGCATATGGAGGAGTCATGGTTTCATGTGATGCTATCACATCTGTCTGTTTAAACATGATTAATTAAGGCCATCAGAGTGTGTTTACAACCGTTGTTCCGGTGGAGACATGTACGTGCGTCACTGTAGTCAACTCTCTCATAGCTGCATGCTCACTGTTTGTCATCATTATTAAAAACAAACAGGATATATTTGGCTTCTCTTCATGAAGTATTTGTAGTGTTTTAATATCAAACCTGAAAGGAATGATGTAAAACGCTGTAGCATGACCTTGGGGAGTAGATTAGAAAAGCAAGCAACATCTGAAAACAGCAGCCAGATGCTCATGTTTCTTGTTACGGTTTGTGCGAGCCATTGGACAGAGAGGATTTGTCTCTGAGCCTTTCATCTTTTTCCTGCTCCTCATCTTCTCAGCCCTCCGTGGCCTGTCCCTGGCTGGGCTGATAGCCTGATTCATGGCAACATCACCAGCTACTTTCCTGGTGAGGAGATTGAGAACCATCAGCAATCTGGACCTCTCCAGGATGCATCACACAAAGTCAAATAAGATTTGTGAGTGTGTGTTTGTGTGCCCGTGCATGTGTGCCAGATCGTGTGCTCACCCCATTCTTAGCGGATATGGTGGTATCGCACAGCAGTGAGGCGATTTGCGGCTAAGCTAGTGGAATCCTGTGGAAAGCCTAAAATCTTGTGGGGTGAAGGGAGGGGAAATATCACAGTCTTAGGATTTCTTCTCTCTCATTATGGAAGATTTATAGGGATTAGTCTATTTTCTTTAATACACGAAGTTTTATTAAATTCCATTGTTATGATTATGGTTCAGGAAGGGTAATGTCCATTCTTGTGTCCTTCCTCTTGTGCTTAGCGTGTGTGATATTGGGGCCGGGCTGGCTGTGGGGTGTGATTTCCACCTCTAAACCTCAGCCCGCCTGCATGGTGGCTCACCCCCTGATCCTCATTCAGTCAGTGAAGCCTATCTCAAGCACTGTGACACCACAGTGTTGGGGAGGATTGATGAATATCTTGGACTCTTAACCACTTGGGCTATAAATCTCTGGCATTATCCCCTCACCCTGGTCGCCGCAGTGAATAATTATGGCATGTTTATGGAAGCAATGAGTAAAAATATGTCTTATTTCACTCTAAGCACCATTACAGCCTCTCATCATAGCATGATTGGACTTCTCATCTTGAAAAAAAAACTGTTAAATCCCAATGAGAGTGCTTTTCTCTGGCCCCTTCAAATAAGGGCCGGTGCCCCTAAATGCTCACGGCTGCCCAGCCCTCTCTTCTCACACTGCTCTGTAATGAGAACATTACTGGGTATTAATCCAAGTGTGTGTTCAGTCATATTGAAAAAACACACAAAGCCATTAAATGCTGTGGAAACGTTATTCAAGACCTATTTGAGAATGTGGGCGCACTGAGTATGAGGATTAGTCCAGAGTCATGGAGATTTAAAGTTAATCACTCTTCAACCATATTGTTAAAGTTCCATCCACTGTTAGGGCCAGTAAACCCTCAGTGATATTCTAGGTTTTTGGGTTTTTTTGTGTGTGTGTGTGTTTGTATTTTTTGTCATTCTCTGGAAAGCAGATTTTACATGCACAGTATGAAAGTCTGACAAAGGAAAATCAGAGTTTTCTCTCTGAACACAATATAGATTTTAGAAAAAAGCCTACTCGTTGGAAAATATGTGAAAAGACTGAGAACTGTGTAGTACTGCATTGTGGAGTCAGACTGGTAAACCGTTTTTCGCCATTTCTGTGTCCAGGATTTTTTAGACTCTTGTTAGCAGCTAACTCAGAAGCACATACATGCATACATGGAGACGTCTTTGTCATAAGCTTCACCTGCAGATTAATTTGAATGCATTTCCCTCAATGCCTCATTTGTGTGTAATGGAACTCCGAAAGTGAGACGACTGTGGGCGGTTTGATTAGTTTGCATATTTCATGTTTATAGTTCACACATGCACACAGACTTGCTTGCTGTAAACACACTTTTAACCTGCCTTTTCTTCCAGAGTGTATGTTTTCACACAGGAAATAAAACCTGCCAAACTTGTTCTTCCACATGTGTAAGATATATTCCCCAAAGCAACAGCAAGAGAGATAATCCGGTGTTTTATCAGCTCCATCATTACGGCAGACATGTTTCTGCTCCCAGTTGTTCCCTTTGTAATCACATGAGCAACAATAATAGATTTGGTGTCTGTGCTATAAAAGAAATTAATTAACATTAACACCCCAACGGCATTGCAGCCTACGTTTTTTATTTTGTTGCCGTTGTTTCCAGGCATGGGCTTCTCACTGAAAAGCTGAGTTAAATTTGTCATTACAATGAACACAATTAGGATGTTATCCTTACTTTTGATGCTAAGATAATGTAAGATGGAAGGATACAGAGAGTAATGATGAAGATGAAGAGTGCAGAGAGTGAAGCTGCAGTTTTTCAGCTTATAGGTGCAACCAAGTGAGTAAAAACAGGCTTAGAATCAGTGTGGTGCAGCCTGGTGCTTGTTGGTTAGATGCACAGACTGACTAACAGAAATAACGTCAATTCAAGACTGATTTGTACAAGTCTGAGTGGATACGTCTTGGAACAGGCTGCTGCTGTACATTTGCACTGTCCTTGTCTACATTTCTGTGCGGCGTCAAGAAAATCACAGCAGTCGCAGCATGTGAAATGCCCAGCTTTCTGAGGGGTTAAATGAAGAAGCTCTTAAGTTAGTTTGTTGTCACAGTACCTCTCTAAGAGTATGTGTGACGGAGCAGCAGAGGAGCTGTTCCAGTATCTGCTCTCAGCGGGTGAAACATGTTGTCCAGCACAGCAGTAGGGAGGATACTACGGAGCAGATTATAATGATACAGAACGTCGTCACTTCCTGGACCAGAGCCACTCAGCAGCCATCTGTCCTCTGTCCACGGACAGCCGGGCATTTGTGCATGCGTGTGCTTGTGTGTGTGTGTGTGTGTGTGTGTGTGTGTGTGTGTGTGTGTGTGTGTGTGTGTGTGTGTGTGTGTGTGTGCGTTGGATGTAATTTGAGACATAAACCACACTCTTGCACATATGCTTTGATAGCCTCTTTTACTTCCTACCTATCATTTTTCAGTCATAGACACCATCATCTCTTCCAGCACTAATGTAAGTAACCTGAAAATGTCATTGGTGGCAAACTTGATGATTGTTGAAGCAGTTTCACTTAAAAACAAACAAACAAACAGTGGATCCTTGTGAGTTTCAGTCAATTTAAAATTAAATACAAAAAGCTTCTTGTTGTGTACTTCACTCAAATCATTATATATTGAATTGAAATAAGATTTTTATTGTCAGTTAATCGGTATATGTCCTTATTTGCAAAAGATTGGTTGAATAATTATAGAAAAAAAAGATTAACGGTAGTTTACCCTCCTTGACGAACTTCTGTTAATAGCCTTTATTACAGTCGAGGTAGTTCTGCCATCTGTAGTTTCTGTTTTTAGTTAGATCTCTTGCAGACAACAAGAAACTAATACGGCAAGAGTCCATAAAATAAAGGGCACATTACAAAGACTACAGAAAATGAAATGTAAGATAAATATTTGTAACACTTTTTGGTTTAGTTGTATATTTCGAGGTTGAAGTAAAGACTAAAGAAGTTTTTCACTGCTGGATAGATGTTTGTTTTGTTTGTTTGGTTTTTTTTTGCTGTTTATGCAGTAGAAAAATGCAAATACTTTTGAGACTGGTGCTACATGGCCATAGAAAACAGAAGTAAAGGGTTGTGGCATTGCTCAAGAGGTAGAAAACCTTCAGCTGACAAAATGTGGAAGCCAAAACAAAACAAACACTCCAGCTAGTGGGATGACATAACGCAAGCTTTGACATATAACAATATGGCAAGCAGCTGCTAACAAACAAACGTGAACTACATTTCAGGTGTAAGCTAAAATATGCTTCTGGAAATAATTTAGGCAAGAAATGAATGCAGTAACACAATCTTGTTTTATATGTGATCAGCTCTGCATTTTGATTGGAGTTAAGTCTAAGTTTGATAAAAATGAGGGGACGGATCTCTCTCTCGATCCGCTTCTATTCTCTTTGTGTCCATGGTGGTGCTGTGCATATCAAAATACAGAAGTACAATATGTAGTTTGAGCAACAGCCCTAGATCCAGTAAATAGTATGTATCCCTTTAAAGCTATGTATATTGAACGTCTATACAGTGTTTTTACATGTTCTTCTTTACAGTAAAACGCTGTAAATTGGGTGTTATACCAAATGCTCCCTGTGAATTCATTGGCACATTTTGTATTTTCAATATGTTACTTTTTGCTTTACCCTTACCTGAATTTACATCTAAAATATGATATCAAACATTAGACTTCATTATAGAGAGACAGCTGGAGAGACGAGTCTTTTACTTTTGAACACTGATATATTGCATCTGACAAATTCACACCTGTAGCCTTTTCTCACAATTAGAGGAGCTGATTCTCTCATCAGCTGATAACTATATTGTGGGAGGTGAAATCAAGGCTGGCACCGATCTTTTATTCACACGACTCTGTCTGATCCCACCAAACGTATTTCACTTTCACTTCCGCCGCTTGCTTAATTAATTATTGTAGTGTGTGTGTGTGTGTGTGTGTGTGTGTGTGTTATCTCTACGTTTTACTGACATTTTTCAATACCAAAACAGTTTTTTGAATTAGCAAACTGGGTGGCACACTTTTCATATTTTGTGCGACTCAATAGCCGTGAACCATTCTCTGTCCTTTGCGCTTGATACAAGAGGCATCTTTGCTACTGACAATGTGCAATTATTTACAAACCGAGACTGAGCGGAAAAGCGGCATCTGTAAATGTGTAGTTATATTAATTTTTTTTTTTTGATTATCTTCCTCGAGTTTTGGATCACACAATGCTGTGGTTTCACAAATATTGTGCCCAGTAATGCCATATTGGACACAGCAACATTATTAATTACAAAAACTCCAAGTGGCATGATTGTTTGATCAATTCCACGCAGGCAGCTACAAACAGGGGGAAATTGTTCAGCTTTGATTATGTGAAAATGAATGCCTGGTAAAAAAGTTTCCCTAGACAGTGAATTCAGCACTGAATCAGGAAGACACAGGCGAAGGGGCCGCTTTGTCCAGGCTGTTTCCTTTGCTGATGTGAATGAATATTTGTGGTGCCCTGGGGCATTGTTTCCCCCATGTTACACTGCATCAGGAACCAGAGAGATAAATGGGCCCGGCCTGTCCAAGGCATCAGGACTTCTTCTCTGCTCAACCATAACTAGTAATGTCCTTTCATCCACTGCCTGCAGTGCTATAGATAATGGAGTGTTTCAAGAAGAGGAAACGCTACAACAAAGAGAAGGGATATGGTTTATACAATTACAGTGGATTTGGATGATCAGAACTGTCAGAATAGAAGACAAATTGGGTATAGAAAAGAGTATATAGAGCAAAGTACGGTGTATTAAATAAGTACAAACTCAAATAAGTTGATTGTCAGTAGGGCTCGGCAATAAAACAATATTAAATTGAAATTGTAAAAAAATTGTTTTTTTGTTTTTTTACTTAAGAGATTACTCTATTATTTGTCATGACTGTAGATGGAACAATTAATAGAGTAGGCTCAACTATTAAATAAATTGCCAACTAATTTGACAATCAATCAATCAGTTTGAGAATTATTTTTGAGAAAATAAAGTAAGAATTCTCTGATTCCAGTTTCTTAAATGTGAATATTTTCTGTTTTCTTTCCTCTATAATATTAAACTGCATATCTTGGGATTATAGACAAAACAACACATTTTATGACATTATCTTGGGCTCTGGGAAACATGTATCAATGTTTTTCACTGTTTTCTGACATTTTTTTTAATAACTAAATAATTAATTGAGAAAATTATGTTGCAGCAAAAAATATAGTGATATAAATTTTCTCCATATCTCCCAGCCTTAATTGAAAGAATGAAAATCTAAAAAAAAGAGGGCGATTATGATCGAAGGAAGAAACATGGCAACCAGCTGATAAGTGGTCAGATGATTAGAAGAAGCAGCTCATGGATGGATGGATGCGTGGATGGATGAAAAGGGGCGGGACAGCAGGCCGGCTCTGTGGGAGATTGGCTTAAGTAGCATGGTGCCTGGCCTCCTGCAGTCCCTGATCCACCTTTTGAAATTCAAAAGAAAAACCTGTCAATGTAAACACAAACCCTGCTACAACACGTCTGAACCCACACACACACACACGCCAGTGTGTGCAAGTATGTCCCTGTCATTAGGCTGACCCCTGCAGCTGTAATAAATAAGCGTTAAAGCATTTGCGTCATAAATAGCACTTTGTGGTATCTGTGTGAATGGCAGTACGAGCTAGCTGTATTAATTCATCAAATATCTCTGGTACACGTGTGGCACTGTACCATAGTTTTCTCACTGTGACGGAGATTGAGAGAGAGAACGCGTGCATGTGTGTCTTGGAGAGTATGTGAGAATGGTGACTGGGAGTGTTTTTCTAAGATAACCTCAGTTTGTTACTTTTTGATCCTGCTAAATTAAGATAAGGGGCTTGGTTAATTAAACTGTCACATGGCAGTACCTTGAGGAATTGCGAGGCCAACACAGCTTTAATTGGGTGGCTGCTATTGTCCCTGTGCTACCTCCCTTCCCCGGGAAGCAGCCCCACAGAGGGGAAAAAACACCCTCGTGGCCACTGGCAGAGGAAGGATGAGTCAAAGGAGTGATGAGCTAAAACATATAATGAAGAGGGTTGGGGAAAGACAGGGTGATGTGATCTTAAATGTGTCAAGTATGTTCCCTGCTCAACCCTATGTAATTTGAAAGTAAACTATGTAGGGATATCAGCTACTGTTTTTTGTTTGTTTGTTCTCTTTTCAAGAGTTTGATGTTCAAGATTTTCTCGTTTTTTCCTTTTTTTTCCCCTTTCATTTGGACTAGAAATTTTTCCGTATATTTCGGCACATTGTTTGCAAATTTGTAGCTTCCCCTTGGATGCTTACAGCCTGGCACCTGGTCACTACTTTTTCATAAAGCCATGACTAAGGATGCCCCACATTTATTAACCTTTTACTAAACAGTTAAAAAAGAGCCATATGAAATACAAAAGGACAAAAGGCCTTTTCTTTTAGTCTGGATTTCGGATTAATTTAAATATTTTATGATGCAAATGTTTTGCCTTTTATTTTATTGTATGATAGCATTGCTGACAAACAGCCAACTAGCTGCATAAACCTGCATAAACATAGGCCCACTGCCCTCCCTTCTGGTGTCTAGCTAATGTTAGCCTTGCCTTAGCCTACCCAGTCGCACCACTCATTCTCAATTACCGCTGGATGAAAAAAAAATTACTGCTGACTAGATGGCATAGCTTCAAAAACATTGTGGCCACCCTCTGGTCTCCTTCTGGGTAACCCTTGTGAGTAAGCAGCTTCATTTTGAGCTGGCAAAACCCCTTTAGTGTGGTTAACTAGCATATCGGTATGGTAGCACCACTAGCTGTTCTGACACTGCTGTAGGCGATAACGGTGCTAACAGGGATAACAACTGACAATACTAAAGGGGTTTGCGGTTCAAAATTGGGCGGGGGCATCCTGGGCAAAACTGGAGGGTGGGAACAATATTTCCACATTAATGCTGTTAGCAGTAATGTACGGTGCTGCTCCCTAATGTTAGCTGCCACCAGACCTGGGTGTTGAACAGTGCAGCAAAATTAAAACTAGCAAAACTGATCTAAAGACCAATATGTGAACCAGTTAAAAATAATCTCAGTGGTTAACTGTTGACATCCCAACCTCACCTGCATGCTCGAACATCCTGAACACAGAAATACAGGCAGAGGACTGAGTCACAGGTGTTGACTGAGGGGGAATTACTTTTTGATGAGTCTATGAATTGTTTATGTATTTATTTATTGTAGGAAAAGCATGCATATTGTACATTTAAGCCACTAAACATATGCGATGCCCACAAAGGCTCTATGACTGGCTGCAAAACAAGTTAGACTTAAAATAAGCAGTTTTAATTGCTGCTTCAATATGCATGAATGAGAGTTGTGTAATTTTCCGTACATTGCAGTAATCTCTGCGGCGCATTAGTTGCAAGGCAGGTCTCCAAAGCCCCACGGACAATGTCAGCAAGCTTAAGATGCATCTGTAATTACCAGCAGCCAATTAACAGCTGACCTCGCCATCCCACCTCGAAACCACAACAAAGATCTATTATGGAGATTTAGAAGGCTTGCAGTGTAAACATGAACAACTAAGTGTGATGGATCTTCATACAGAGCTTATGGGTGTTTGTGCTTCCTCTTTTGGTTCACACACACACACACACACACACACACACACACACACACACACACACATACACATACACATACTTCATTGAAATTCAGACCACGCTGAGGTAGACAGTTAGGTGTGTTGCAGATGTTTATTTAATTTTTTTTTTTTTGCTGTAATAGGTTTTAAAGTGAGCACCACTCAACCTATATATGCTACTCCCACTAGTTACCACCAGATTCACTCATGTTTTCAGTTTGTTGGAATTGGCAAATTGAAAATATTTATTACATCGTCCTTGAGTGCAGCAATACATTATTTTAGCTGAATTTTATTACACTTTAGGTGAAATGCAGCACAGACATTTTTCTGCAGCGCCACACAATGCATCATATTAATTGAAATGTCTGCAGTTGTATCTGATGCAGTTTTAGAAAACAAGTGGGATTATTGTGGGATCTTAGAAACAGAAAATAAGCATTACTGAGATCATTATGGGTTCGTAGAAACATTGTGAGGTTTTTGTTGCTGCTGGGGGAAGTATCCTCGATAGCCCATTTCGGGGTGATGTTTTGAAAACAGTTGTCCATCTGTCCCTGAAGGTGATCAAAATCTGCCTTGATTAACAAGTGGGAAATCTGGCTGATGGTCCCCTGCACTGCCTCTCATCCCCTCCCAAGTGGGGATCAAAGAGGATGAAGTTTTGAGCCTAGGGATAATCTAGTTCCCTAGATTGTGATAATGCTGCTCAGGATGATCATGGGGATGAGAGCTATAGTTTGGGTGTGCACAAGGCTATGGGTCTGTACTTGCATATACTTGTGTGGCTGCCGCTGGTGCTCAAAAGAGAAGAGGCACACAATAGCAGAGCGAGCCAGTGAATTAGTACACGTCGACTGATAGAAAATACACACTCTTGCTGTAGCTGTATCCAGGCAACCACATCAGAATTCAAGACGTATCAAACAACAGGTGACTGCCACCATCTTCCTTTTCAGCTTTGAGGTGCTAAATTATGACCACTTGTGCTCTGTTATGAATTATAATACAACGATTTGAAGTGACAAAAAAATTAGACAAATCCTACTGTAAACAGGAGCTTACTTCATTTTTGCACACTTTGTTTACCAGAAAACACATTTGCAGTGTGAAATGTAGTCAAAACATTTAAATTTCTTGCAAATAGGTGTGACTTGACTGAATTAGTGCAAATTTTCTTTGCCTTTGCAACTCACAAACAGTTTAGGAATTGACAATGAGCTTAAGCTCTGCTAAATCTCATTTTAGTTTTAAGTTCCCTGTTGTTCCGCACGGTCTCTTCCCACCCTGATCTGTGTCTGGTGTTGGTGTCCAGCTGTTCCATCAGCACGACAAGTGGTTCAGGAAACTCCCTCATTGTTCACTGACCAATCGCAAACACACCAGAATGCTGTCAACGAGCATTTTCCACCCAGTGGTTAGCATTTGCCTGCACCTGTGGTTTTAACCCAGAGGGCAGGGGATGCAGGAGGGAGGTGGCAGAGTGGGGAGAGGCTGGGCATCGGGGTGGAAAGGCAGTCAGGGTTGGGATTAGGCTGTCTTTCTGTCTGTCGAGATTAAAGGAAATAGATTCATTGTGAGCCCCCCCCCCACCACCCCCCATTTTGTCGTGTTTTCCTCAAAATGCATCAGAGGACAGCTGAGCCCTACCACCAGAATTTGCATTTTTGTAATTTGCATGAGCCTATTCGAGCTTGGAGGCAACTTACGGTTGTGTGTGCATGTATGCATGCATGAGTGTGTGTGTGTGTGTGTCTGGGCATGTGGTTCATAATTTGACAAGCAAAATAAAGAACTTGTCCAAACAATTTTATAGACATGACTGGAAAGAGACTGCATTCATGGAAATCTTGTTCTCAAACCAACGAGACAGTTGAAGCATTTGTTGTCCAACATTTACTGAAATGTTAAGAAATTACTCTAACTGCCTTCACTGACTTACAACATGTTGTAACAGCATATCATGCTGCAGTGGAGCGCCTGCTGTGGAGAGTTACTAGAACAGATCTACTCTGCACTGCAGTGCTTTTCTGGCCTCGGTTGTGAATCTTATCAGGCGGAGTTGTGGTAGTGGATTTTGTGTGTGTGTTTGTGGGTGTATGTGCCTGCATGTGTGTGTCCATGCCCCTCTGGAGTCCATTAATCCCAAATCTAACAGACTTACTGCAGAGGCATCCTGTGATGTGTGCTGAATCCCTCTCTGGAATATTTGATGCAGCTTCCATAATATTCACTTCCCTTTCCCTCATCAGGAAGACACTGTTTTGTTTTCCCCCCCCACGATGCCGGGGTTGTCCGTCAGGACAGGTGGCTGCCGTGTTATGAGTTTGTTTACAATTCAGGTGTGTTTTCGTCAGTTCTCTGATCTGTAATTTTACATCTCTGAGCTCTTTTAATCCTATTCTTATCTGGTGTAAGCCTTCTAATCTTTGACCCTAATCTTAAACCACCACATAGAATGGGGCATCATGGATTGAGGAGAGTTGTTTTTCTCACCTTCAAATTCAATGCATACATTTGTCAGAGAGAGCTGTGGTCCTCTCGCCTTTGGGTTTTCTTTCTCATGAGCCGGGTCTGAGAGGTATTCATTGCTATATATTTCTATTTATTTGTGTTTTATTGCAGTGGCCTGGACTTGAACCCAGCCTATTTTAAAGCCTTGTGCTCATAACCCACTAGTCTCCAGAGTGAAACAGATGGAGAGGCAAAGAAAGTATAAATTAGATAGTGAGATGGAAAACACATTTCTATTTGAAATGATTATCCCCCCTGACGGGTAGACTAATAGACCGTTATTGCATTTCCGTCAGTTTCTTTTAATCTAATCATACTTATAAACAGACGAGTGAGAGTGATAGTGTGCGCACATGTTTATCCATACAGAGACACAAGCAACCAGTGTCTAGACGGCAAACACCAATTTGGCTGGGGCACGGGGGGAACATCAATGCTAAAGCAATGTTGCTGAAACACTAGGCATGTTCCTCAGTCTTGCACGGAGAGGAGATTGTAGTGACAGACAGACGGCAATAGGAGGAGGAGGAGGAGGTGCAGCAGAAATAGAGGAGAGGTTGGCAGAGCACACTGTGGCTAATACATCCAAAGTGTGTCAGTTAGCTCTCTAAATGTGTTAGGCCCCGGGGCTGAGAAAGCCAACACCATCGACTCAACCTACCTCTCTCCACCTTTCCACTTAGCCTCTGTTCAACACTCGCCAATATCCTTAGGGGAGCTACACTGCTGTTCATTGGCACAATTGATCAAATGCCTACATGCTAAAGTGTACAGTTTTCTTATTGCACATATTAGTCTCATGAGTGCATGCGCTGGAGGATTAATTTAGAGCTGTGTGCTGCTATGCGGCATGGCAGGTAGCTTTACAGGTGGTGTGTCTTCACACTTTTTTTCTCTGTCTGGTTGGCAGATGTAGCACACAGGCAGTCAGGCTGAGGGCGATCCTGTTTTAGTACAGGAGGTGATGACACTTTTTGATAGTTTGATACTTCACACAGTATCAATGTCATGTATGGTGTCAAGAAAAAGTTAAACCTTTATACATTGTCAGTGTATAAGATGGTGTACATTATCAAAGAATTAACTTCAGTATTTTTGTAACGTACTTTCCTATGTTTTCATATCTGAATGACTGAAAGGAATATTTTTTTTTTATTTAAAAAAAAACCCCAAAAAACAAAAAAAAGGTCCAGTATTGAGGACGCTGTAGCTGGCAGCGACAGACAGACTGCATTGTAACCACTCTGGGCAATTATGCACCATCAAATTACGTCTACTGAAAGTTCTTTTTTTTTTTTTTTAAACCACTGATAGGCTCAGATTGTTATTATAAGTCTCTGACAACATTATGGAAGGGATCCCTACAGAGAAAGACTTTTTTGCTAACTAGAAACAACCCAGCAATAGCTGTTACCAAATTCACCAGACTCTATTTAAAGAAATTTTAGCATCTATAGAACTTATCTTATTGTCACATATAACTTAGTGAATGAAAGGATCATATCAACCACACCAGAGTTGGTGATTGGTAGAACAATTGAAAGATCAAGCAAGACGTCTTTTGTGAGTTTTGTTTTGTTTCGGTCAACTTTGAATGAAATGTGTTTTCTCTGGGATCCTCTAACAACCAGAGCCTCTCAGTGGCAAAATCAAGCGCTCTTAGTTGATGTAAATTGATGGTGCATAATTTTTGCTGCTGCCAGCTGCAGCCCTTGCTTAGTACTGGTCTAATTTTTAAAAAGTTGTTGTTCCAATGTGTTACTTACATACAAAAACATGGGCTAACAGGGTCCAAGTTGAAATATGCTGAAGAAACCCTTTAATCTAGCCAAAACTTTTTTTCCAGCATTGACATACCCCTTTATTTGTCAAATTACATGCAAATAGTGCATATTTCCATGTGATTTACACACAAATAATACACACAGTGAAAATGCCTGACTCTTTGTGCTCCAGTGAGTGGAAGAAAATTGTTTGCACACACTGGTAAGCAGGCTTAGTCTGTCAGATTAGGCTGTTTGAAAACATCTGACTGGTGTCACATCAGGTATGTGCGAAAGCTCGCAAAATTTTTACACATGCTACGGATTCTGTTAGTTTAGCTGAATTAATGTAAGAGAGGTACACAACAGATCTTTGCAAGTGTCACAGCTGTTCTCCTGAGAAATACTGGAGGTTCTGGTGGTGGTACAGTATGTACCACAATCTGCATAATTGAATCTGAAAGATAACACAGTAAATCATCAGCACATCTAGCTCCAAACATAGTCAGGCTAGGTTTTTGACTGTAGCAGAAAACTTTCAAACCCCGGTTAAGGATTTTGATTAATTTGTTGTATTTGTGTTGAAAACATGATTTCTGATATTTTCTGTCACTTTGTTCGTTCCTGAAACATTTAACATAACACAAAATCAGCCAAGCAAGCAATGACAAATTCATTCCTTTTGGTTTTTGCTCCTTCTTAGATTGCATTAGGCTGGATTTTCAAGCCACTTGACATGTTTCACCTACATAACCTATCTTAACTGAGTCTGACCTGTTTCAGCCACTACAATGAAGGTATTGTTAGTGGTAGCATGCTGTGAAATAAGCCTAGGTTTTGGATTTTTACGAATTCATAAATGTCTCATTCTACAAGAAGAAACTCAATGCTATTAAATGCTCAAGGTCATTTGATACCACAGAACCTAAATGCAATAGTAAGGACAACACTCTGCTCCTGTATAGTGTATGTGTTGTTGTATCACAGTGATGGTTCTGTTGAGACAGAGAATCAGAAGCACTTTCCCTAATCCTGCTAAAGCAGTGCACATGGGAATGATTACTTGCACAAAGCCATGACACCCTGAGTTGTTCAAATCCCTTTTGTTCAAAAGAGAGCGACAAACAGAGATGCAGACAGAGAGACACAGCGAGAGAGGGAGAGAGAGAGACAGAGGGAGAGAATAAAAGAAAGTGATTTAATTTAGCAAATGTGACAGGATTGTATGATGTCTGGTGGGTCTTGTTATTGTATGGATTTACTGAATGGAGCCTCAACAATGCTGGATGTGTTTATTTCCTTGTTGTTTTGGGACAGTTATCAGGACAGTAATCTCTTTACAATAAACAGGACGAGGTGTTGTTATCGGAAGCATTCTGATTTATGCTTGTTGTCAGAGTAGTATTGACCAATCATGTTTGGGCAGGGTTTGGTTGGATGCAGGTAAAGAGTCTGTATGGATAACAAAATTTAAACATATTGGGTGAAATGAAGTGCAGGGATCCATTTGCTATCAACAACGATTTAGCCTTTTATTTGCTTTTTTAAAAGATGTATCTGCAAAAGCATGCAAATATCTTTGTATAAAGAATACCCAGGGGCTAAATTCTCACAAGACCAATAGCTGATGCGTTCAGAGACTGTGTCTACCATGACCACTGCACAGAACAGGAAGTTCTTGACCTGGACATCCACTATTCAGATATCCACTGGTAAAACTGGGACCCCTGAAATATTGGCTATTGCTCCCAGAGGCTAAATCATTGTCAGACCAATAGCCAGTGGGTTCCAAGATGGTATATTCAATGCCCAGTAACTGAAAGAGGAAGTCCTGGTCCAAACATCTGTTTTCTGGATCCTGTGGCTATGCCAAAACCCCTGAAATGTTGTCCATTGCCCCCAGAAGCTAAATCATTGTCAGACTGATAGTCGATGAGTTCTGAGATTGTTTGGATCATGATTGGCTTACAGAAGGGGAAATACTGGCCCAAATATCTGTTCTCTGAATATTTGCTGACTGCACCAGAACCCCTGAAATATTGGCCGTTGCCCCCAGAAGCTAAATCATCAGACTGATAGACGATAGGTTCCAAGATTGTGTCTACTATGATCAGCCCACAGAAGAATAAGTTCTGGCCCAGATATCCATTATCCGTATATCCATTAACTACACTAGAACCCCTGAAATATTTGCTGCTGCACCTAAAAGCCAAATCATTGTCAGACCAATAGTTAATAGGTTCCAAGATTGTGTCGACCATGATCAGCACAGAGAAGAAGTTCTGGCCCAGATAATCGTTATCTGGAGCCCCTGAAATATTAGCCATTGCCCTCAGAGACTAAATTGCTGTCAGACTGACTGACGATAGGTTCTGAGATTGTGACCAGCGTGATTGGCTTACAGAAAAGGAAATTTTGGCCTGAACACTTGTTTTCCAGATATCTGCTGGCTACACCAAACCTTTGAAATATTGGCCACAAGTAGCTAAATCGTTGTCGGGCCGATAGCAAATGTGTTCCAAGATTTTATATTCAATGACCAGCACCTGGAACAGGAAGTCGTGGCCCAGATGTCTGTTCTCTGGATATCCACTACTTATAACAAAACTCTCAAACGTTGGCTTTTGCTTCAAAAGTCTAAATTATTGTCAGACCGATATCCAATGGGTTTCAAGATTGTGTATACAATGACCGGTGCCTAGAAGAGGAAGTCCTGGCGCAGGCATCTTTTTTCGAGATATACGTTGGCTTCACTGGAACCAAGGAAATATCAGCTGTTGCCCCCTGAGGCTAAAGTGTTGTCAGGCTGATATCCGATGGGCTCCAAGTTTGTCAGGACAAGGCCACTGCGCCAGATCTTTAGCACTTAATCAGTTAAAGAAGAGATACCTCAAATCCAGAGTGTTGTAAGTAGCATCACTGATGTGGTATGTTTGGAATGTAAAAATTTGTTGGAGTGAAGCACTTCAAAAGACGACCCTCTGTGA
Source organism: Plectropomus leopardus (assembly GCF_026936395.1). NCBI lineage: Eukaryota > Metazoa > Chordata > Actinopteri > Perciformes > Serranidae > Plectropomus > Plectropomus leopardus. The sequence continues at coordinate 14,284,123 of NC_142176.1, forward strand.
ATTAGCAACAAAAGGTTTCCCTTCATTCTTTTCTTAATAGGGTGTTTTAAACCTGTTTTCTCCTTGAATAGAAACGGGATTTCTGTAATGAGCTGGTGAGTCATAGATTCTCTCTTTTTTTTTAATTCCCTGCCTCCTCCCTTCTCTCTCTCTCTCTCTGTCTTTCTCTCTTTATTTCTTGCACTCACTATCTCTCTAAATGGGCCAAGGCAACTCTCCTTGCTGTCTACTGGGGGAAGGAAGTAGATTAAGGCTATTAACACACACAAGGATGCTGATCAGCCTTTCTGGTCTCTGGTCTCATATCTAGTCCATACTGTGCTCTCTCTCCGAGGGCTCTGCAGTTATAGACACCCTTCAAATACGTAGTGTTTGTATTTTTGGTGTGTGTGTGGAGGAGGAAGTGTTGTGTGACTGAAACAGCCCAGTTGATTCCTACAAACATGCCCAAATACAGTCTAAGTGTGTCACGCAGCGACCAAAGCGTCAAAAAGAAAAAGAAAAAAAAAACGTACTCTCACTCACATCTGCAAACAATAAGTAGTAGTGAGTAGAAATAAAACATGGCGCAGGCATGCTGTGTCTGTTTATGTTGTTTATGAGTGAACATGCTGCGATGCACACACAGTAACGACAAAGCACACACAAGCAAGCTATATTTAGATGACAAACTGCCATAAACTCGGGCTAAAGAGGGAAGAAATAAACAAAAGAGAGGGAAAAAAAAGCAAGGCGGTCCAGAAGCATCCCCTGTCACGGTGCAATCCCCCATGTCCTAATTACACGGGCTTAGAGGAAACGGAGGATTAGCCACTGATTCACCACGCTGCTCGCCTCATCTTCTAATAAGTCTCCTTCTTGTCTCCTTGCCACCCTCTGTGCCACCCTTCATGTCTCTCTTCAGGTAAAGGTAGCAAGATACTTATGACCTGTGGCTTTCAGTGTCTCTTTGTTCCTTCCCGCTAACATGTCTGCCTCAGACATTACAACCTAATCCCATTTTGAAAGTAGGCTGGTCAACTGGCTTGTTTTGTTAGCTGTTCTTATTATTTGATGTTTGATATATGGAGACAGTTTATGTTAGAAATAGAGGATCACATTCTCATGTGTTCATGCTTTGTTTTGTATTTAGGCCTATGGGTTTTTGTAGTGCACATTTTGGCACCGTGTACAATGTGCCTGTTTATTATTGGGTAAATATGCTTTTTTTTCCTCTCTCTTTTTCTCTTTTTTCAGCTCCAGCTAAATGTACCACCTGGAGTCTGTCTATTCATTGGTGAATACACTGAGCATGTTTTGCTTGCAGCACAATAACTTTTTTTTATATATTGTATAGAGACAAGCTGAAAGAACCAGTAGAAAACGCTGATATGAGGCTGTCATACAATTTCTCACTTGTCTGTCAACTTCTTTTTTTTTTAATTTCAATTTTATATGCAATTTCATACAAACTTTAAGTGTAAAAGACACAAAAACCTGTCCAGAATTTTTTTTTACATTTAAATTGACTGTATCTTCGTTGTCTTTCTTACAGTTATTTGCTACATGTGTGTATATAACATATAGCACAATATTTTCTATAATTTTGTACTTTTCTCCTATAATATTTGAGTGATTATATGTAAATATTTGTTACATTTATAGACTTATTAATTTTATACGTCATCCCAGCTGGCACCTGTCATCATAATATGACATCAGAAAGATGTTGGAATCTTATGGCAGAAATTTGGCTCACAGTATTTTAAATGTCTAATGATGTTAGAAGTTCATGTTGTGTGCTACATTGTGACATTTTGTAGATGTTGTGTTTAGTTTTCCATACCTTACGACAAATGTAGTTATTCCAGGTCAAGATGATATTAGATTTTTGTTACTTAACAACACAACTTAAAACCAGCAATATATCGGTATCTCTTCTATGTCAAATTGAGGTTGGCATTACATGTTGTCCTGACACTGTATTTTGGTGACCAAACTTCACAACCTCAATCCTACAAAGTCTACGAACGTTGGTGGACAGATGGGATTTACAGTTACTGCTGTCAGTCAAACATATTCACAGCAGAAACAAACATGTTTACAGCCTGGTACAAAAAACAATTTTGGTCTGTATTGCTAATTTAAACATTCATGACATGGGGATAATTTATTGTATAACTCACCCATCCAGCCCTCACTTCTGCACAGCTTCACCCTCTTGTCCAAACATAGTCACTTCTGACTCCAAAAGTCTTACTGGCTACATCCATTATTTTTCATACAGTCTATTGTCATACAGTATATGCATATATTACAGTTGCCCCTGTAATGCTAGACTATCATATTTATTTTCTTCCAGGTTATAGCTTTTCCATGTTAAGTGTTTGATAGATATAAATAGCTTGATTTTAGCAGGAATGATGTGAGGCTTGTTCCTCTCAGACATCTATATCTAATAGCTTGCCTGTGGCTGCTCTGCTGCAATTGCTCCGCCATTAGAACACTTAAGGACTGAGAGAAAGAGGGGTTGAAGAGTGAGCTGTAGCCAGAGGAAATGTGAATTATACAAGGTCTTAAGTCGCAAGTTGGAAAAGAGGCCCAGGTCTTTTGATTGGCTGAAGCAAGGATCTTCCTTGACTGACCGCTGTTCACTGCGGTCAGAGTGCCTCTGACTACTGTGAACAGTGAATGCACCAAGTCGCTGTATGCATGCACAATGAAAAAAATAACTAAAAAAAAAATTCTCAGTTCTGTTTTGCCTTCAATGAAGAACACTTAAAACTTGGGTGAATAGGCTGCTCAAACACAGCAGTGGGAATTTTCTGTTAGATGTTGTCACGCGTCACAGATGTGGTTACAGATAAACATCAGTTCACCTGTTCTCAGCGCTTTTTTGGTCTTGGATCGGTTCCCATGGCTGTTCATTACAGTCGAACCTGTTTGTTGAGGTTGCTAGTTTTTTCTAGTGTGAGGTCTGATTGTCAACAGATAACACAGAAGCCGTGAGACCTCCACCCCACCCCCACCCCTCCCACTTTATTCACACAGTTTTCTAGAGGCTGACCTTCACTAACTATCAAAGCTGATAGACACCTTTGATAATTGAGATTGTAGCATGCAGCATGACTCAGCTGCGAATGATAAGTCTAAAGCATGTACTGAAAACACATATACAGCGAGAGAAAGCTATTCATATTTTAATGGAGCATATTTAAATGAACTACATTAAAAAACAATCAATATAGACACAATGACACAGGCAGTCTAAGTGCACATTATGTCCTGCTCTATTCTGACACAAACAGGCAAGCGCACACACACATTTACACACATGTGGCAGCCTTTATATAACCAGAGAGGTCACTTGCAAACTAATTTGTATTTATAAGGACCACATCATGCATTTTAGGGCTCTCGTTGCGGCTTTGTGTTAAAGGGAAAGTGCTATTTGAGAACATCAACACGGCCATCCGGACGCCCCTCATCTCTCCAACCCACAGACCTTTCTTCTCACCCACAGCACACAGCCCTGCTTGCTCGCCATTGATTAGGCTTTGTGTGTTTGTTTTTGTTTGAATATGAGCTTATGCTCCTCTTCCTCCTCCTCTCGGGTTTTTATCCCTCTCTCTTCCATGCATAAATACTCTCTCCTCGGGGTGTTCTTTGAACAACTTAGCCTGGCATTAGCTGACGGAGGGGCCTGCAGTTTGTGAGGGAACGCCTGAAGAGAGGACGTGTTTGATCCTGAGATACATGTCCTTGATTCAGTCTCGGCATTGCCAGCCACCGGGCACCCCCACCGCCGCTGCCAAGCTTTTCCTGCTATGCATCGGTATTCTCTCGCCTCCCACTGTGATAAAAGCTATTACACTGGAGAGAAGTATCCTTCTCATTGTGCTAAGCCACCCACTGCACAAAACAATTCAGACCTATTCCCTCAACATACAGCCACACTCAGTAAAGCTTTGAATCAATACTTGTATGTTCGCCAACGATTTATCACATAATGTCACGAAATTGTTTTAATTTAGATAAAGCTACATTATTTCAATACATTCAGTTGGTCGTTTGCTCTGAAGCCATGAATGAGAGCTTCACCAGCTGTATTTAAAAACTGCACTTTACTCTAAATTACCATTTAAAATCACATTGTGGGCACTATTTACTGTTGTTTATAGATTTCAGCAGGTAAAATGCAGGTCCCACAGCAAACTATATTGAATATACTAAAACAGTATTTTCATGGAAATATTATTTTATTGCAACCTCTTGAAATAATGTTGACAAAACAGACTTGCCAACTGTAGAGGACAACCTGCTTCTCCAGCACCGCTCTGCTCCAGAACATACCATAACAGTATCAGATTCAGTAATACACTAGAGTAATGTTCTCATTTTCACCTCAGCAATGCTGTGTAAGGAGAAAGGAATATAAAATATCTTGCTCTATATCTGAAGTGATGAGAAATATCACATTTTGATTTCTCTGGCTTCGAATCTTGGTAAAACCAGATTTACAGCAGAATAAAAGACAGAGCCAAGTTTCATAGTGAAATAGTAGTTCTTTTATAAAGTCATTACCACATATTCAAAAAGTGGCAACTGTAAAATCTACCTCCACAGTGAATACCATATTCATTTACAGCTTCTTTTTTATGCCTTACCGCCAGCAACAGCCATGGCTGGAAGCATCATGTTTTTGGGTCCATCTCATTCTTGTAAATGCGATATCTCAGATACGCCTTGAAGGAATTTCTTCAAATTTGGCACAAATGTTTAATTGGATTCAAAGATGAATTGATTTCATTTTCATAAAAAGTTAAGGCCACTTTTACTATACATCAGGATCTGGAGAATGCTTTGAGGGAATTTCTTAAAATTTGGCACCAACATCGATTCGAACTAATTAGATTTTGATGATGGAAGGTCAAAGTCACTGTGAATGGGATAAATCGAGGATGCCTTCAAGAAATTTGTTTAAACTTGGCACAGATGTCCACTTGGATTCAAGAATAAAATGATTACATTTTGTTGGTCAAACATTAAGGTCACTGTAACTTTGCATGTGTGTCATCCTCACCTAATGGTGATGGTGCCTCGAGGAAATTTCTTTAAAGTTGGCACAAACATCCACTTGGACTCAAGGATGAACTGATTACATTTTGTCGATCAGAAGTCAAGGTTACTGCGACCTGGCATCTGTCTCAACTTCGTAAATTTGACATCTCAAGAACGCCTTGAGGATTTTTTTTTCTTCCAAATTTGGCACAAACGTCCTCTTAAACTCAAGGATCAATTAGTTAGACTTTGGTGGTCTCAGGTTAAAGTCAAGGTCGTTGCAACCTTGCATCTGTTTCATTCTCTTAAACACAATAATAATAATTTGGCAAAAATGTCCGCTCGCAAACATGGCCAGTATCCATGAATTTATACACTGATCATGACAGCATTTCACACAGTCTTGTCTAATTGAAGAAAACAATTAAGTAATGATGTGTTATATCCCAAAGGTCAAAGGTCAACTTCACTGTGACACCATAATGTTCTGCAAAAACACTTGAAAATAACACATGACAGTCTATAAATCTGGACACATATGTAACTGCAACTTGAGAGTTTTGCAGAGGCATTCAACTGTGGCAGTAATTGGTTTGTATATTGTCCCAGGTCAAATTTAAATCAAACCTTTATATGTGGAGCTACTGGGGTGGCCCCCTCATCCATCTCTTAAACTGATTCCCTCAAACACAAAATCTAAAAATTCCTCTGTTTTCATCCGGACTCAATGTTTGTGTGGTAGAGTGGCGACCTGAGAAGTCATAAGATATTTACTAAACATTAGGCACAGTCAGAGCGGAGACTCTCTCATCTGCGCAGTTCAAATATTTAGTCACCCTGATTGGCTGAGAATGTGTGGAGGGGGGTTTGCACGGATCAGCTGGGCTAGATAGCAGTAGGCGAGGAGATTAAAAACACAATAACACACACACACACATAAACACACACTGTGAGCTCCCTCAGGTGAACAGGTGCAGTCATGGTCTGTCACAGATGCTCTGCGCAATTCGTCAGCTGCCTTTCCTCCTGTCCACCTTGGGTGGGTTGGGGGATATTCACCACAACACAACCACGAATACACAGCACACACACAAACATTATCTTGGATCATTCTCCATTCTCATATGCTCCTGTCGCAGCTCGTAGGGCTGTCTAATGACTAGCCAGGTGTGCATGATGGTAAAATGATTCACCACCACTATGATGGATGCTAAATTGTTCTGTTTGTAGCTTTTTGAACTTACTAAACAATCTACCACACCATGAGTTTGTGTGTTCAGCTTGCTGCTGCTGCTTTGCTAGCAATAGTCTGTGTGTATACAGCTCTCTCTTGTTTCCTCTCTCCCTCCCACCACAGGAGCCACAGTGTGTGACAGAGGGACATTAATCACAGGGCTGGGTAATAAAGCGAGGAGGGATGGGCATGTAGGGCCAGGGGGGCAGGCGTCTGGAGGGAGAAAAGGGTGTTTAGGGAAATCACACCATGCTTTATGACACACACTGATACACAGGCACACTTTTACACTCACAGGTTTAGGTGCACATCCCTCATGCACCATACTGGAAGCTTCCACTCTGAAAGTTTGAGAAATGTAATAGAGGAGAGGAGTGAAAAAAAAAACAGAAAACGAGGATTCCAGAAATGGTGACCAGTTACTTTCTATTAATCAGTGTCGAGGGAGAGCCCTGTGCCTTCTTGCCCACCTGTGTGTGATTTTACGTGGCCCTTGTTAATTAAGTGTTAATTTAGTGAAAGCCTTTTTTCTGGAAGGAAAATAGAGAGGCGTTGTTTTGTTTTTTTTCTTTTTTTTCAATTTGGAAAGAGATGAGAGGCATTTTATGGCTCAGTAGAAGAAGCACCTTCTCTGTTACTGTGATGCTGAGATGGCTGCGGGAGCTTTTCATAACACTGATAACTCTCCTGATATGAGATGGTGATAAAAATGTGGCTGTTTGTATATGATTACGAGCTAAATGGCACAAGGACACATAATTTGGTAGTCCACTGACTTTAACTGTATTACTTTTTTGGTTTTTTTTCTTCAGCATTTATACTTGACCCCTTTGGGTTATTGGATTTTTTAATATCAACCTCATTCCATCTTGACATTTTACAGTGGACACTGGGCTGTGAATCATACCAAGTGGAACTGTGATAGTGGATATTGTGTGTGTGTGTGTGTGTGTGTGTGTGTGTGTGTGTGTGTGTGTGTGTGTGTGTGTGTGTGAGAGAGAGAGAGAGAGAGAGAGGGTATATATCACCACCTCCAATTGTTTGTTGTGTAGTTTTCTGTTGCATCTGCACTTGCATGGTGCTCCTTAAGGAGTATTAGAAAAGGGTAGGTTGAAAAATGAGATACCAATAATAGTTTCCTTTTCTTGTAAATCCACCAGCTACACAACAAAGGCTCATGCTCTAGTTGCTTAAGATCAGCGCATTCGACCGACAGAAAGCAGAGAGGATAACATTGTAAATCGGGCTCTAAAAAGTAGTTAAAATAAACTCATACATGCACATTCATGGTCACGCTTACAGACAGAGACATGTACAGGGGATAAATATACAATGCAAATTAAATGCACAATAGATGTAGTTCTCTATTATTTCACCCTTGCCTTCTTGTGTTTTGAATATATTGGGCAGCCATTACACGCAATGCCAAGTGCAAAATATTCCAGTTTTTTGCCCTTATTCCAAAAAAAGACAGTATTCCTACTAATCTTTGTACATGCCTAATGAAAATTAACATTCTACTAATATTCCTATTTACATGCAGCTTTGCACATAGATATTAATGTCCCTTTACACGTTGTTTATCACTTTAAAATATATCAAAGTACAATGGCTAGAGCTGCTTTTGTCAGTGGTTGACTTACTGGACCATGCAAACACAGACCCCCTCTTTCAGGGTTTCCTACACATTCATTTATTCATTGTGGCCCACCACGATTAAAACATCTGCCGCCACATATTGATTATATATTTTTGGAGCTGGATTGTTCATTAGGAGTGCTATTAGAATATAAATACTATTTGGTTATTGATTGCACCACACTGTCGGAGCACAGAACATACTCTGGGCACAGATGGAGCAGGAGAATGCCAGGTGCAGTGAAAATGAAACTTAATAGTTAATTACACTGAATTTAAAAGTTTGCTTTAGCAGTAACTTCTCCACTCATCCATTGATCTGATCAATGACTGGATCGACTGTTCAATTATCCACCCCACCACTCGAACTGCCGCTGAGGCGAAAAAAGAATCATGGGTATGATAAAAAAAAAAGGGACACATACTAGATAGAAAGGTTAACCAATTGACAACCACCCCACCCACCTCCATTTATGACATTGTCATATTTGGATTAATAGTGGAACATTAGCATGTAGGTAAACATAGTCACAGACTCTTTTTGTTTCACTCTTTGTTTCACCCTTGTCTAGTCTAACATTTTTTTGTATGCACTCCTCTGCTTTTAAATTGAATTCTTTATTGAAATTACTCATTCAAATTATTCCTAATTTATTCTGCAAGAACAGCTTCTAAAATGTCCCAGTCACTTTAAAGAGATACATGTAGGGACTGATTTTTGCATTTTAGATAACGCACCTCATTGGTACCGAAAGTAATTAACAAATCCTTCATTCATCTATCTTATGCTTTCACTGGCCTATCTCAGCCCGGGTGTCATTACGAGGAACGACAGTATCTGATGTTGACAAATGACACAGTGAATCCAGATCATTTACTCCTCATTCTTTTTTGCAATGTTGCTGAATTAAGAGTCTTGCTGAATTAGTAAAGGTTTCTTTGACACTGTGTGTCCTTTTTCTGTCATTCTCAGATTTCTGAGGGCAGCTTAGTGACTTTTTATATCTGTTTCATGTGCTCGTAGCAGTAAAGATAACTGGCAGCTACATAGCTGTCCTATCTAACTCATTGGTACCCAGTCTTGCTATCCTGCCCTAAAGCAAGACAATTAACCCTGCCAGAGGTAGTAAGATAGCTCTGGCTGCTCGCTGTTAAAAAAAGCTTCCACAAGTACAAAAGAGAGTGTGGAGTTAATTAAACTTTTTTGTTGGCAATAGAGGCGTAATAAATATCTGATTTCAATCAGGGATTCAGGTCAAGTGTCTACAATAGGGCTGCAAAGATACAAACATCAACTGTGTCTGCCTCCTGACCGGGCAATTCCATCAGAGTTTCAGTGACACTTTCCCTGTAAATGAAGCTGAGACTTGCCTCTTCTCTTCTCTCTGAAGTCTAAGATGTTTTGGTCACGCTTTCTACTGACTAATCTAAAATCCTTGCTGCATATCATTGCACCGTCCCCTGTCGTTTTCATTTGTTCCCATTTGGTTCAGGGCCAGTGTAGTTATAAGATGTACTGTCCTCTTCAAGGCTCGTTTGTAAGATGAGATTTAAGGACAAATTTTTCTTCAGCCATATAATATCACTGCCCAAGATTGCAAACTTGATAAAAAGAGTGAACACTGAGAGATAAAAAATACTGTGTTCCTGTTGTAAGCACAGATTGATATCTTGAGGTTCGAGTTATCTCGAGGGTTTTGATTTTACAACAAATACTTACAAATAATTTTATCTGAGAAATGAAAGCAATGATGTTGCACAAAAGATAAAATGATAAATGGAGGCCATCTGCTAAGAGGATATTAACATAAAACATAAAGTGACTGGACAGTATAAGCAGGTGCTAAAAAAACTATATCACTGCTGGAGGAACGGCCTTTTAATAGAACTAGGCTGTGTATGCAGTAGAAAGGCGCAGTTAACTTTTGAAATTGGTGCTACATGACCAGAGAAAACAGAGAAAAGCTACAACTACCAGATTGCACTGTGCCGCATCAGACCAAAAAAACAACAGCTCAAGCTGTTTCTGTTTATATTTGATAAGTGCTGCTTAGTGTTGCCTTTGGATCTCAGTTTTTTTCAGCCTTGGTTTTCACTGTGCAGGAAGCAGTATGGTGCCCACTTCCTGTTTACAAACTAAGCTATTACAGCTAAACCAGCTCGTTCTCATTACAAAGTTGTCAAATACTGCCACTTTTTCAGTGATTTCACAGTAAGATCCCAACACCAAAAGCCACCTTTCACTTCTGTGTGATTCGCTGCCTGGCTGCATCAATGAACGTGGCTGGACAGAACCTCTGTTGGGTAAACGCAGCACTAAAATGCATTTCTAAAACCATTTCAGGCAAGAAATAGGCTGTGCAATGACATAATCTTGATTTATTTTTGATCAGCTCTGCTTAGTTTTACCATTTAATTCGGCCTGACTTTTAGAGAGACACAGAGAGGAGTGGGTCTGTCTCCCGATCTGTGTCTTTGTGTCCGTGGTGGAAGTACAGCCTGTAGCTTTGAGCAGCAGACATGTTTTGCATCAATTTGCGTCATCGTATCTAGGCACTGGTTAGATAGAGGGAAGTTTACAACAGTTCATCTACTCATTCTACACACATTATTATTTTCAGACAAAGCTGGTTAGAAAATGGTGAAGTATCCCTTTAAGTGATAGAGATTTAGTAAAGCCAATATGGTAATTTGATTCTTTTTCCAAATGATTTTCTGCATATTCAAACATAATGAATAAAGCAGATTATTAGTGTGCTCCATCATTGTACCACATCAAGCCATTGACCGAGAGGTGAATCAAATTGTGTCAAATGATTGCATGTTTGAGTGCATCCATCGGTGTAATTTATCCTGGACCATAGAGCTGAGAGCGGAAACTGGAGAGGCAGCGACTGAGCACGCCCCTGGTAGCCAAATTATCACAGGCAAATGTGTCCTTGGTGGGGGCTCCTGTTGCCCATCCCAGAGAGCTGGTGCAGCCATGGTGGGGAGGCAGAGAGCGAGAGAGAGAGAAAGAGGGTGGGAGGGAGATGAATGTCACCCTTGCTCTCATATGTCATATTGTTAACCATAGATATGAGGAGAACGCCTCAAGGTTGAACGTGCAGCCGAGACATGAATAATCTATCAGAGGTTTCCTCCAACTAAATAGAGGGAAATGTGTCTGCATGGATTATTTATGCTTTAATATGCACACGGTGAATGGACAATCACCTCTGAGAGCATGAAGACATCGTAGGAGCCTAGTTAATTGTGTGTGTCTGGAATGCACGCAGGCTGGCCGTGTGAAAGGCAGTGGTTGTCTTAAGCTTGGTTACACATAGGGTCTATATTTTGTGGCTGGGTGATGAATAACATTCATGGCGTGTTCTGGTTGGAGAGTGTATTTGGGTTTGTATTATTTATGTACAAGCTTTCGCCCAAATCATCGATCTTTGTGCTTTGACACGTTGTTTGTACTTCCTCAGTCAAAACTCGAAGCACTCGTGCGCAAACACAGGCACACGCACGCAAATGCCTTTCAGTGTGTGCAGATGAATTCCTTCACCCCCGCACCATTTAAATGCAGTCCATCTCAAAGTGGTCTGGCCTCCCGCTTCCCAGCTCACCTTATTTCCTCTTCAGATGACTGCCTCGACATGGGAAATGTCAGGCTCTCTTTGCCAGCGCTGTTTGGCTTCTTCAAACATTTGTGAAGTGTTAAGCTCATCTCTACAGCTTAGGAGGGCAGTCTCTTAGGAATCTAGGCTGCTGACCCGCAACACAGCAAAGACAGCCCAGCCAAGTGCACTCAAGCTCAGCCACTCTGCACGCTCATTTGCATCAGTGAAAGATTGTATTAGTCCTAACTTTGCGGTCTTTACAGCAGCACTCTCGCCGTGCTTTAAAGGTCCATGCATCAGATAATGGAATTGATGGGGTGTCTTTACAACTCGTAACAGTCATGTTGTCTTCTCACATTCAGCAGAGAAAAACAGTGGAAACAGCTCTGCCTTATTCTCACTCCTTGAAATGTTACCCTTACACAAAGCCTGAGGGAACTTTTTCAGTCCTTGCATTATTATAGGAATCAAAAGTTCACCTCCTGACTGTGGTTTCTGACTTCAAACCACAACAGACTTGTTACAGGAAGATAAATTATACAGATTTATAATGTGGTTTTGGTCCCAAAGTCAAAATAAAAAGATTCATCATGAGTAGTCAAGGTTTAAACCATTAACTTTCAAAGCAGGAGGTAAAAGGTGACAACAAGCTGTTTACTGTTAATTATAAAAGCATTGAAATGCTGAGTCTATGACTCTGTTTTAGTTCAAATACTGCCGTCTGCTGCTTGTGCTTATGACACTTTCACTGGGTTACACAAACGTCAACAAAGCTGAAATTAAGCTTCTATGAATAGACTTGCCTAATTCCTCTTAACAAAGAAAGCAGCCTCAGTTCTGTTACAGTTTTTGTTCCAGAAAAGTGTATTTTAGCGAGCGAGCAAGTGTTGCGTCGCTATAAGAAATTGGAAGTGGGGTGTTTGTCTGCAGCGTTTGGCTCCACAAATAGGCAGAGATGCATTGCATATCTCAAAACCAATATGCAAATTGGCTTGAGCTGCTGCATTTGTTTAGAAGCTTGTGCAAGCAGCCTTTGGTTTTTTACTGGGGAACTGTGTTAAATGCTGCTGTTTTATTGCACTCTTGGGTTTGTCTAACCTGTAGTGTCAAAAATATCAATTTATCAATTGATGCTGCATATTTGAATTTATGTCAATACTCATTTTCTACAGCATCTACACCGATACCAGCCGCACTGTCCAGCTTTCTGCAAACTGCAAATTATGTCACATTATATGTCTACAAAGGAACACTTTATCAACATCTGTTTTATCATGTAAGATAAAGTTTTCCCTCTATTCATCTCACTTAAATTCTATATCAAATCAATGAATGCAAAAGACAAAGTATGCAATGAATGTATGTCTGGACCATCACAATGTCCCCTGCTGTTAAAAAAAAAAACCCTTTCACTTTGGACAGAGGTGGCTGCTGTGGAAAGGTTTGCTTTTGCTAGAGGGGAAAGAAGAGAGGGAGAGTTTGAAGAACTAAGCCATTTCCCACTGGCGAGTGATAAGTTTTGCCAAGCAAGTTTGCAAATACGCTTGTCAGTGTGGTTTGGCCCTGTAGTCATTGTTAAGGAGGAACGTGCAGAGGCGTGGCTGATTGGAGCTGCTGGCTAGCTGTTTGTGTAGTTCAACACCCTTTTGCAATATTTGCAGACTGTTTTTGTCTTTTTGTTTATCTTATCACCTTTATTACTTTCTGACTTGAGAAAGCTCAAATGCCGCCACATTCCCGATTTGAAACTGGAGGGTGCATCTTCTATTTCAATACTGCATGTTGCAGAGCTTTTGCTTCGTCATATTTATGTTGGCCAGCTGTCTCTAGTCCCTCGTAATGACATAGGACATTGAGCACGTAGTGACGGGACACGTCGAGCAAGCGACCCTATTAATAATTAATAATAATAGAAAATATAAAACTCAAAACTTGGCGTCCATGTATCGATACGATATTGCTTTGCAAAATATCATGATACTACACTGTATTGGTTTTTCCCCTACCACTACTGTTCTCTGCCATTAACAAAGATCTTATTATCTTTTAGTAAAACATTTTTTGAAATTTTCCCTCAATGTGAAGTTTTGTTGCTTTAAAGGTATAATATTAAGGTAAAGCTTTCATAAATGTGTAGCCATGTGTTTTTACTGCGGAGGCTCTGCCTGATTTTAGTATTTTCTTCTCATTTTCTGTGTTTGGGACATTTAAAGGCGTGTGTCCTGACAGCACTTAATTGTGCCCGGGGCTGTGACCAGTGACCGCAAGCAGCAGACATCCAAGAGACGCAGCAGCAAAAAACACAAATATAGCCAGGCAAAGCGTCAAACTAGACTGAACCTGGGGTTGGCTTTTACTTTCACTTTCGCTGGCGAGTGTGTTTACAAACAGTAACCAACAATCCTGCATTGTACCTTTAACTAACAGGGTCATTGATGGAGCTTTGTAAAGGCAGCTTGCTGAAATGTGTTAAGTTGCATTTGCAAAGTGTCTTTCTGCACACAATAAATGCATTAGAGTCAGTTGTAACTGACCACTTACTATATATTACACTGTGTGATGTGTGGATGAAGATTAGAAACTAGGAAACAAGTTGTACCAGTTTCATCCGTATAGTCCTAACTGTTAGGAACACGTCGTTTTTTTTTGTCTTCTTGGTTGTCTTCTCTTGGTTTCATCCCACCCGGCCAATGGAAAAATTCCATTTATGGGACAACAGATGCTCCGTTTTTTTTCCCCCCCTGTATTTTTCACTTCACGCCCAAGAGGAGAAAAAAAATGGGCTCCTCTTTTTATTTTATTGTTATTTTTTTAACCAAGTTCTGGATCTGTTTGACACATGAACACTCCCATAATCAGCCAGAGTGTGCATCCCTCTGAATAGAGATGAAAGAGGGGAACACACACTCACACTTATACACACATGCACACACACACAACAACAACAAGGAGTGCACAAATAAACAGGCACAAACACACAGGGAGGAAGCACAAGCCATTTGGCACAGCCTCTCTGTCTAGGGAGGGCTTCAAAGCCCACTGACATGAATTTATGATAACGGCACTATGCCTTTGCCAAACCTCAACTGTTGTTGTTTTTCTCTCACTCCCTCCCGAACCCTTCTGTATGCTCTGCCATCCCCTTGATCAGAGCTTTGGAAAATGCTAGCAGGTGTCCCCCAGTCCCTTGGAAAAAGTCTGTGTATGTGTGCACATGTGTATGCATTTACATGTGTGTTTGGAAAAGGACACTTACCTGGCTGTTCCTTTTTTACATTCTGCTTCTCTAAATTTGAGCTCCAACTCTTTGTACAGTTCAGTTTTTATAATGCCACTATGATTCTATTACCCTCTCGCTGTGTGGTTTTACTCTCCTCTGTGAACACTACCGGCATGAATATCATTCTCTTCTCCATCCAAACCTTTTCAATTCAATTCAATTCAATTCAAATACCTTTTTTTTTAAAGATTATTTTTTGGGGCTTTTATTGCCTTTAATGGACAGGATAGTTTTAAGTGTGACAGGGGTAGAGAGAGAGGGGGAGGCGACATGCAGCAAAGGGTTGAGGCCGGAATCGAACCCGCAGCTGCTGCAGCAAGGATACTGCCTCTGTATATGGGCCGCCGCTCTATCCACTGAGCCACCAGGCACCCTATTCATATAGCTTTATTAGCATAAACAAAAAATGGTATTGCCAAAGCAGTTGACAAAATAAAATGAAAAAAACATAATTTTACACATATTACATACATTCATGCATTATTTATACATATTTAATTTACAGGTCTGTCTATCTCTCTGTATGCATATCTTTATCTATCTGTGTGTGTGTGTGTGTGTGTTTGTGTGTGTTATAAATAAATATTATAAATATAATATAATATAATATACTAAAAAGGTGCTGTAAGGAGATGAACTCCAGCTATTATGTGTTGTTGTGTCGGTTGACTCTTTTTCAGGTTTTGATATGCACCAACATATCTAGCTGCTTCTACGAAGATCTCACAATAATTTCTCCAAGTAGATAGATATAGAAAATACTGGAGTTTAAATTTAGTTTTTGTGAAGAACTTTGTTCTAATATCTTAAGATGTGCTACACTGTAGCAGGAAATGTTGCTCTGTCTCTACCTTTCTCTGTGGACAGAGCTGATACAGTCTGTCTCCCCTAGGCAGCCAGGTCTGCCTGTGTCAGCCGGTCTCTATGGCCAGGCAGCTAGTGTCTTTCTCAGTTTCTGATCTGTCACAGTACTCAGATTGCCATTGTGTTTTGTCTGTTTAGAGTTGAGAGAGAAGTTAGTTTTTAGAAGTCCAATGGTTGATGTAGTTTTTCTTTCTTTCCCTTTCTTTCCATCTGCAGATGAAGATTGTGTGAATTGTACGGAAGAGTGCAGAGTACTGGGTCATTCTGACCGCTGCTGGATGCCCCAGTTCCCCGCTGGAGGAAACCAGGCGGAGGGTGTCGACTACCGCAACAATATGTTTGTGCCAGCGGGGATGGAGACTGTGCCCGAGACGGAGACCTATGAGACTGTCAACCCCAACGGCAAGAAGACCTTCTGTACGTTTGGAAAAGAGAGGCGTGATCACACCATCCTGGTCGCCAATGTCAAGCCCTACTTGAAGGCGAAACGTGCCCTCAGTCCACTCCTCCAAGAGGTACCCTCGGCCTCTGGTAGTCCCACAAAGGGTTGCTCCACCATGTCTCCCTGCTCTTCAGTCAAAAGCCCAGCTGACGGAGCTGAAGGCAAACCTCCTCCAGCCACCTGCTCCAGCCACTACGGGCCTCCTGACGGTCAGTACCTGTCACCAACCAAACAAACCAGAGACCAGGGGGTCTACCCACCCTTGCCTCCCTCAGACCCGGTGGCCAAGGTGCTCGCCGAGGCCCGCTCCAGGATCAGCCAAGAGGCAGCAGGTGAAATGGAGTGTGTTCTGGAGCAGGTGGAGCCCGACGCGAGCCGTGACAGAATGGACGCTGACCAGGTGGTGAGGGACATCGACAAATTATTGCAGGACTGCAGAGGAAGTGAGGCCACTGGCACACTCAGGAAGTGACACAAGCAACAAAAAAAAGTATGGATGTAGAGAGAGGAATATGCTGTTCCAAAAAACTCTCATGCCAAAACTGACACCAAAACAAATCAAAAAGGTTAAATGGCTCTTACGATAAGAGCTCTTTTCACTGTATTTGTTGTCGAAAAGTACCGACACTGGACGGACGATGGGAACATTTATTATGTCAGTCATTTGGCGCCAGTTTTGGTGCTAAGATCCCTCCCAACAAAGAGGAACTGGGTAACAAACATCTGAATTCTGCTGAATTTATAAACTATTTTGTTTTGGATTCTTAAGCAAATTGCAGAGGCTTATGCCTCTGGCACCTCGCAAGCTATTATCTAAGTGCCCACCAGCTCATAACTGTGTTGTTCATGGTCTCTCGTGAAATCCTACATATCTAAGTGTGTGTAGGTGGATTTCTGTTATGTGTGATGGCCATATAAAACTGAATGAAAAAGGACTATTTATGGTCAGACATGACAATCGATGTGGAAACAGTGAAACAAATTTGAATCTGTTTGGGATGGTGACAGACTGAAATACACAAAACGACCTTATCTTTTCTGACTTTAATGTAGGTGTTTAACGTGTGATGGATCTTGTATCTGAACATGAAGAGATTGGTTAATCAGGCTTGTGTTGGCAGGGTTTGGTTATGGACTCGGGGGACGGAGGGGCTTAAATGCTACGCTGAAGGAGAATTATTAACAGTGTAACCATGTTTCACCTGTCATTTGTAGCCACATGTGTAAGCTGTGTCTGTCTCACGCCTCTATTTAAACATTCATGTTGCTGACTGGTGTACTTGCATGCACCAACTTTACACACATTTTACACATGGGCACTACACTTTGCGCCGACACACTCACACGCACTGACACACACGCAAACACACACACTAACGCTTACACACAACTGGCCATCTGTGTAATTGTCTTATACACAAACATCATCAGCTTTCAGTCCCTTGTGTACAGTGAATTATCATGTGTGTGACAATGCCTTAAGGCAATCATGAGTTGTATAAAAAGGGACATTTTTTCCTCGACTGTGAAAAGATGATATCTATATGGTTATATAGATGACTATATGTATGAATCCATGTATAGTGTCCAAATATTAACAAAATATTTATACATTTTTTAAGAAAAAAAGAAATGAGGAATCTCAGCAAAAAAGTGTCCTTGAGTTAAGGTCAGGCACGGGGGGTATTAACTCAAAGAACTGCAAAGGACACTGCCATTGTTTCGAAGACAAATATCCAAAAATATAAACAAGAAAATGTCCCTTCACATTATCACTATACATAATATCATTATATGTGTAAATGTATCCAATTTAGATGTGTTTACATAAAAAAACTGACATATTTTTATTGATTTTACTGCAATTTCTGTGCATTTGAGCCAAATTGTTATGTGTACAAAAGCTATATTGTGTATTTTATTAAATTAATATATAGTTGTGTTGCAATATACATGGGCTTATATTGTATTTGGCAAAAGTTGCCTTAGTAGCTGTCGAACTCTGTGAGTTTGCTTTAGTTTGGGTTTTTGTTGGTGTTATTTTTTTCTCTCCTCTCTATTCTGCGTCTTTGCAGGCTGGCTTCAGTGCTTTTGAGATGTCGCCTCTTTTTACCCGAAGGTCCAGCTGGATCAAATACAATAACTGTTGAAAGCTTAATGAGCCAGCTGATTGAGAATACAATTCAAACCAACCAACAAAAAGCAACAACCACAAGATAACAGTCTGAATATTTTTACTGAGCAGATTTTTACAGGGCAGCTATTTTCTTTAACAATAACGTATGCGTGTCTTGTGTTCATTATGTTCTTACTTTATTTCCAAAAAAGAAACCTGCCATATGGAAAGTGGAGTGGTTTCCTTGGTGATCATAAAACTGCCTTACTGTCTCTGCGGAGAGCTTGTTGTATCTGTGGAGCTTGTGACTGCTTCTAAAGCCCTGGTCCACCAGAATGTGCATTTTCTATTAAGGACCAAAAGAGGTTCTTTTTCAGCAGTCTGTGTTGTTTATGTATGTACTTCTTCTCGATACATGTTAGAATTCCCATACTTTGCAGAGAAACTTGACATCTGAAATTCTATCTGAAGTTACTTTGGATTTGATGTCTTAGATGTTTAGGTACACGGTTTATATAACCAAGTGTCTTCACATTCAGGCTTTCTTAAAAAAAAAAAAAAAAAAGATACAGACATTTATTTTTAAAAATTTTGGCACATTTCGGCCACTCTCTGAGATAAGAGAGGTGCTTTTTCTAATATACTCTGACGGTAAAATAAGCAGAACAGTAGGCTATTAGACTAGATGTGTTTTGGAAAAATACACAATCACCAAATCTATGTAAGACACAGCCATGAGAGGGAACAGTGACTTCATATGGCTCCCGGTGTGTTTACTGTGAAGTGTTTCTGAGCCGAGTTGGAATCTTGACAGCAGATATAACACATTCTGTCCTGCAGACATGTCACAGCGGAGTATTTTGGTATTTCTGTTCCCTTTTTTTTTTTCTTAATCGAGGTACATGTTTGGACATTTTCCTGTCATCCTGCCACTCTTTTGCCTACTTGCCATCTTTTTTTATTTCGCTATTCATCTGCTTACTTTTCTCCTCTTCAGCTGTTTGCTTTCCTCGCCTCCAAGGAGCAAAGTAACTGTTAGCTTTTCTTCTCTCTTTCGTCTGTAAAGTATTTGGTTTCGGTTTACCCTTGCTCTTATCCTGGGAGATGGCAGAGCCTTTTTTTAGAGAGGGCTTGGAAGATTTGACAGAGTGAGGAAAATATTTATGGTTATTTTTAAATGAGATTTTTTTGTTATCTCTCATATATCACGGATGAATCAAGCAGCAAAGCTTGACGTTCACATCATACAAACAGTTAAAATGTACTGTTCAAAGTGCGCACTACTACTGTGATCCTGACAAAAATGCACGCGCACACACGCAGGCACACATATACACACACGCTCATACAAATAGGCACTTCAGCAGTACACTGCCTTTCATTTAAATGCATAGTCCCTTAAAGGTAAAGCGAAGGCTGAAAGAGAGGGCGAAACACGACCCAGACAAATGTGACACTTCCACACTTTTCTTCATGCTTTATTTTCTTTTTATCTCATTGTGCTCAGTCTTCATGCCGGATCAAGCATTTTCTCTACTCGGTGCATGTGCTCGATTCACTTTCATGCCCCTCATTGTTTGACGAAACAATTCCTTTCTTCTCATTTAATTTCTGTTACCTGTGTGCTACAGATTCAACTCAAAAACCTCTACCGCTGTGGTCTCTCTTTTATTTGGGCATTAATTTCAACAAGAGGTCACCCTGCGTCTTTTTGCTCAGTCTGGCTACCACAAAACAGTCGCTGTCACACTTCAGGCACATCTTCAAGTGCTGTCCCCTCTAATGGTGTTCCCCTGGCCCCGGCAACTGTCTGTACACTCACAAACTGTGCGCAGGAAATGAGCTGGGTCCAGTGGATGGAAGGTATTCTTTAAAGCCATGGCCCCTCTCTCAGGCTATTTGGTGTCTAATAGAGCAGAGGCTGCTGCTGCTGCTGCTGCTGCTGCTGAGGTCAACACATAGTAGGAGATTGAGCATAATGCAAGGCCTCTCATTATTGTCTAATTACACACTGTTGGCATCATACACTGTTGGCAGTGCATTACTCAAATCTAGAGTGGGTTATTTTTGCCCACTTGAGACTGTTGGTTTTACCAAGTGATTAGGACTGAGCCTTGTTGAATGTGGCTAACCGCCTCTGGTGTCTGACTCACACCGATGCAGGTGCACACGCACCCAGACGGCCACTGCTTCACACATAGAGACAACATGTCATTTTGGTTAGTTAAAACAAGCACCCAATGTTTGTCACTGTCGTCCCCTCCCCCACCCCCTCTCCCTCCCAAAGCCCACACTGATAGCATCGGGCTCCACGCTACAATGGGCAACTGGTGAAAAGACCAGAGACATTCATTTGTATGGATTATTTCAACTGCTATTGTCTAAAGGCTGTGTTCATTGTGATCTATCTGAAAAAAAAGATGAAAAGATCAAATAAAAAAGCAATTACTAATAATGCTTGCTCTTGTCCTTGTATGAGTTGGTTGAGGTATGGCTAGTTGTGGCTTTGATTTAATTTCTCTTCTCCCAAGAGATAACCCCAAGCACCTGATATTTTTGTTCTCTCAAGCATCTGCGCAGCCAATTTTGCCTTGTCAAATAGGATTGCACTGTTTACTTCCACAGTGCCAGCTCACTTTGGATAAGATAAAAACTTGGCTTTTTCAACTGCGTTCTTTGGTCTTAAATGCACATATGCATGCAACTCGTACCCACACACACTTAAAATGTTGCTTTGGGCAACTTCATTCGTTACATTAGTTCACATTTTTGCCACACAAAAGATTACTGCTGTGTTTTTTTTCCTAATTGCTCAGAGGCAAATAAATTGATGCTTGAAATTATGTGTACTAATGCTTCTCAGATAAGATGTTGCACTCCACCCTTCAGCTAGATTCACATTCAGAGGCCAATTTGAAGTCTCTTCAACACTGGCCTGTGGTTAGAGAGATATGCTGTATGCTTCCTTTTGCTCAGTGAAATCTGGTTTGCCTAATTTGTAATTAATGGCTATTAGGTGTAAGTTGCTCAGAGTGGAACATACGCTGGCAGTGGCAGATGTGACCTCCTTCATGGTGTTTAGTTCCCCAAGAAGAATGGCGAGCAAACTTTTTGGAGCTGACTGGTGCTTAAAGTATTAGTGCTTCGGAATGGGGTTTTAATGTCCTTCTTTCAGTGTTTTCCAATACAAAATGACAGACCATGGAAGCTAATGATAGGCCATTACATTTATATCAGGAAGCAATTCCATCATCACTGTTTAGTTGCAGATGTACATATGGTTGTATGCTCTTGTGACTCTATGCATTAATCGGCATACTGCTGTCTAAGAATTAAAGTTAGTCATTTCCCAGACTACAGTCTTTCTAAATGCTAGTTCAGGAAAGTCACATCCTGATAACACAACTTGGTCTTACTCCTAACTTTTAAAATACCATTTCTTGGTCAGTGGTACTTGGCATCAGATGTCACAGTCTGCTCTGCCTCTCTCTGTTGCTATGGGATTTTTTTTTTACACATACTCCGCCCCCACCTCTCTCTCCACCTGGCCACTCCCCCTCATCAGCCTCATCACCTCCACCTGGTGCTCCCAGCTGCTCTTCATCTCCAATCAAGCCAGTATTTAAGCAGCCGCACTCCACTCACTCTTTTTCAAATTGTCTTCGCTTCCATGCCTAAGCTTCCAGCACTCACTTTCGGACTGTTTTCCTGGTTTCGACTCAGCTCTCCTCTGACCACCTCTCCTCGTCTCTGCCCCAGTATACCTAACAGCCTTCTGTTTCTGAACACGGGTTCTGCCTTTGCACATCCTGGTCCCACTGTGCCTGCGGTTGTGCAGTGTTCTACTGCTTCAACTCCATGGACAGAGATCGCCATTCTTCTGGCCGTCTTCAGAGCCTCCTGCCAAGCAAAACATTTCCTCCATGTGAGCACCGTTGGTGTTATTGTTCTGATGTACATCAATTCCCCACCTGTCCTTGTTGATCCCTTTTCCTGCTCCTACTGGATTCGTCTGCTCTGCTTCCTGCCTGCCTGACACCAGCTCTGCTTCCTCCTTGACCATGTGCTCTGCCTGCCCCTCTCTGGACTTCCCACTTTTCCCACAAGCTCCCTGCTGTAACTATTTCTGCAACTTACCTGATACATTCACCTGCCAGTCCGCTCCACATTCACAGTTTCCCCACTCAAAGTCTAAAAAATCACCTGTGAACGTGAAATCATCCCCGTCTCTCTACAAACTCTGCTTGACCCATGATCTCTGCTCCACCCAGAACTGATAACTAATAATGCAAAAAGTCAATGTAGGGTACTAGTGTGTGTAGCATGCTACTATAGCAACAAGTCATGTGATGTTACATTAGATAGTAACAAAAGGCACATGGCAACGTGTAGAAAAAAACATCACATTCATACGGGAAGCAAACACTAGACTCCTGCTTAAAAGTCTGGGGTTTGTTCATCCACCACCTCTCCTGCAGGTCTTATGGGGACCTTTGTGCTCTTTATATTATGTTGTTTCAATCTGATGTGTTTAATGCGAAAGTGACAGGGTCCGTCCAGCTGCGTTATCAGTTGAGGCTGATGGTCTGCGTATAAGGTGCTGCAGCAGGTGCCATCAGTGAATAATAACAGCCTGTCCGGCTGCGATCTGACCTGTTGCTGTCCAGCAGCGTATCATGTGGATACGAAGGTGGTTTTTGGTTTTGGGATCTTACGCTGAAAGCCCTGCAAAAGCGTCAGTATTTGACATCTTTGAAATGAGAATGGGCTGGTAAGGGCCACTGACCAAGTGTCAGTATTTGATGAGATGAAAGTGAAGATGTGTTGCATTACAAAAAGACTTCCTATACCAAGCCAGTGTTACTGATGCTGAAGAGATTCAGTTTTAGGAAACTTTTTTAAAACTAAAAAAAACTAAACTAAATTAAAATAACCTTGATTAATGACTCATGTCTGTCATGTTATTCGGCTCAGAATCCATCTCAATACACTTTTATTTTCAAAATCAACTGGGATGGTAATAGTGCTTCGTGTGTGTGAAAATTCAGTGCCAAAAAGAACTCATTCAAATACATCAATATAAATTATTTGTGGAATTATTTATTATTTGAAGAGGACTCGATCAAATTAATTTTCATTTTGAACACAGAGGGAATGTTTTACCCCATACTGGAATTGCGGGCCATTGGTATGCACCAAGGCTTTTCTCTGTTTGTATCTAACTAGCTGCCTCAAGGCAGATATTAATTAAAAAGATAGCAGAGGTACTCTCTTAAAAACACAATTTCTGGGACTACAGGTGCCTCATGCCATGCTGTCTCATTTGGCCTGGTGGTAAGAGCTTCCATTAAACCTACAGCTTACCTTTAAAAAATAACAACCTTGGCCTCTTGTGCGTGTCAATCAACTTCATTGATAGTCTCTCAGAACTTTACAGATCACACAACTTGGAAACTTTGACAGAGTGGGAAATGGTAATGATGTGGTTGGAAAAGTGCAGCAACAAGTGCACAATGGGACCAGATCTGAGCTAAAACACAACCTGAGCATGATAAAGAAGTCGATTTATATATGTCTGACTGACAACATGCATCTATCAGCAATAGACTCATGCAAGGGCGTAGATTACGTTTCAATATTCTGGGGCAAACCAGTGTGTTCTCATCCAAAGTCATCAAATACTGAAACTTACACAATGCTTTTTGTGTAAGATTTGGACACCAAAAGCCACATGTCGCGTCCATGTGATCTGCTGCTGGTCGGCTTCAGCTGCAAATGTGGTCAGACAGAACTGTTCGTGGTGTTTTTATACACCGTCTGATGACCAAGGGGCACCCGCCCTGGGAAAATGATCAGCGGACAGTCGGCATCAGTTGAGGGCGCGGCCGGACAGAATCTGTCGCAACTGCATGATACTCCACTGGGCGGCGTCTTGTTGAAACACTGCAAGTAACAACTTAATATAAGGAGCAAAAGGGTGCCTGTGGGCCAGGTTCAAGGGGCAGTGGATGGGTACAACAACCCTTGGACTTTCATGTGCTTGTTTGCGCTGACATCACGGTAGTGGCATCCTGGAGTGTCAATAGCTGACACCCAAGGACAAATAAAGCATATTATGTAGACATGGTGGTCCACTGCAAAGCAGCGATAGGTAACGACTTGGGGTGAAAACATGTTAGACAAACATCAAATGGAGGGAGTTACTGGTCCTTCACCAGAACATTTTGAGCCTCAAACACTTAATTTCCTACATTCTTTTGAATGTTTTTTCTGTGTCAAATTATGGTGTAAATTTCTTTCATGTTTTTAATGGGGGAGACAAGTGCACATGTTAGTGCCCCATTTGTCGCCCCCGAAATCATCAAATAAGGATTCATGCAATAGAAACAAGTGATAATTACCATGACAAGATCATATATGTTTATTAGTTACCTAAGGGAAGAAAATTAGCATGCAGCTTTCACTTTAGTCCACTATTCATATAGATATTTAGTCTCAGGCTAATTGACTTAGAGACTGCAGAGTAACACTACATAGAAAAATCATATTTCTGCATTTTAATCAAGGTCCTTGATCCAAATAACTGTGCTAATGGGATTTAATCAACCACTGTTGCGTATTGAGCTGGCTAAAAGGGCAAATGGAGAGAAGATCCTTTCAACACGAAGAAGAGAAGGTATTCATCACATTCTAGTTAAAGGACAAGAGTTCTCCTTTTATTTGTGGTAGTGTTCAAGAAGGTAGGCAAATTGAAAAATGTGTGTGTGTGTGCACACGCGTGTGTGTGTGTGTGCAACTGTGTCAAAGGGAAACTGTGTGTGTGTGGTTGCGTAAAAGAGATGTGAGAGAAACTGATGTAGGAAATATGAATGTATCTCTCACAACAGGGACACTCATGCATGACGACTTTGATTTGATGCCAAAAAAAAGAAAAAAAAAAAAGAAACAGAGTAGGTAGCTATGGCCAAAGAGTCTGAGTGGGTGTTTAAGAGAATCACTTTTCATCAGACGGTAGCACACGCAATCATGGCAAACAACGTCACATGCCTAAATAACAATGCACTATGAATGTGCCATAACAGCTTTTGTGGCACTCTGTGAATCCAGACTGCAGAAAAAAAGAGCTATCCTTAAGTCTGAACAGGAAACATTTTGTTTATTGTGTGCCTTTTGATGACATTTGACAACTTTTTTTTCTTCACAAAAATAGATCCAGCATGACTTGCCAAATGAAGACAAAAACACAGCAATTAACATATGTTTATAACATTCAGCAATTCACTGAACATGTGACTGCACCCAGCGCCTCAGACTGCCGCTTCTCTTTCACATCCGAGCCCTTCTGCAGTCACCTCGACGAGAAGCAGTGTGTTAAGTGTTCAAGTGTTTCCCACCGGAAGCGAAATAGAAAGCAGCGAAATAATGGCTCTAGACAGCTTTGGTGAAGGAGCCAGCTCACATCAGTGAGGGGAAAAATGCTAGATGAAAAGGTCAATAAGCAACACGGGAAACTTAATATGAAGTAGACATGTGAATTCCATCACATGGATTAGTGCCCCTGGCAAAGTGCAGGACTGACTGACACTGCTGAATCAATTCATAAATATCAAATATCTGGTGTGTAAGACACTCAAGAACTAAGAGGACCTTTCACTAAATGCCACCTAGACTTTAAAATGAATTCTACTCACCTATTTTGTTCCCTGTTACTAGTACACTTTTCCACTTGTAGTGTTTCTAGTAAAACTGCATCTGAGTTTCTTGCCATTGTAGCGCTTTATTGAGGCAACTTCTTTAGATGTTCCAATGTATTAGTCATATTCTTTATCTTATTTATACAGGCACTGGCTGCTTCATTAGTGTATGAAACAGTTCCTTAATTATAAATGCTTACTTTTTTATATTTGTTCACATAAACAGGCAAACGCCAATGTTGATTAAATGTTAAAAGCACAAAAAAAAAAAAAAACAAGCTGAACACTTTGATTGTTATGACTTGTAAATCTGTGGGACTAATGAGGATTTTCATTAAGTATGATATACCTGGATCAGTTATTTTAATACTCAAGTGAATTTATTGTTAGACTTTGATAACTTGCCATGAGGCCATCACAGAGGATGTATTGGATGAAAGAGAAGACAGATACTTAAATGGCTGCATGATAACAACAGGATGTGATTTGGACAGAATGTCAGGAGGGAACAGGAAGGTCAATATTACAGTAACAGAATATGACCTTGGGGACAAACGTCTTACTATTGAAGCTGTTCTCCTTTTGGCAGACCTGCACCATTGATCCTTTGCTCTAATATCAATTAACGATGCCATCATAATTAGCTTCAGCACAATGTCATTTTGACAATGTTCTTTGCAACATATCCTGAGCTACCCATTTTGACTCTATATTTAAACATCTAAAAAGGGAGGCTTGTGGAAGTGTGATATTTGTCATAAGTCATGTTTGAGTGATAACAATAGAGTTAGAAAACTTTTCATGATATAATCTCCTGTTAAAAGACTAATTTTCTAGTCTGACGTCTGTGCAACCCAGTAAACAGAATATGTACGGTGTTGTGTTGAATTTCACTCTTATAGCGTAATGTGAACACACACTCAGACATGCACCCCCACACTCAGCAATTACTTTTGCTGCATGATAAATCTCATGATAGGAAAAATAAATTAGAGGGGCAGATAATTGAATTTACCTTAATAGCTTGTGCTCTTTATCTGCCATATTGACTCTCTTTGTTAAAATAAGAACATAAATGACATTTCCAAGCAATTATGTGATTCAGTGCCAGGAGGTCTGTCTGTTTGGTATTTCTCATCATCAGCGCTGCTGTTGGGAGGCAGGTTTGTGTGAAGTTAGGTAGAGAAATGCACAACTTTATCACAACATCAGACAAAGATGCATAGATTGTATTATGGAACTAAATGTATTGATTATTTTATTTTCAGTCAATGTACATTTTTCTGGTGTGAGATGCCGAGTGTTGGAGATAACGGCTGTAGAAATGTTTGCCTTTTTTTTGATGTGATGACACTAAATGTCATTCAGCTTGTGGTGCACAAAGTGCCAAAAAATATTGAAAAATTCTGCAACAATATTTATTTATAGAAATCATCCACAGACGTTGTTATGAGCAGTTTCGTGTAGGAACTATTTTCTTTCTACTAAAAACTCAAACTGTATTACTGCACAAAGGCAAAGGTGCATCTACTGCTAGCTCAGCTTGTATGGCTCAGTTTACATCTAGCTTCTGCTCACTGATAGGATTGGTAGTGGTGGGGTCGCATGTATGTATGTATGTATATACACTGACAAAAGGCTTTAACTGGCTAAAAATAAAACTATATGCCTATTAATATATATAACAGAGATTGGGCTACCTAAGACTGCATGGTACAAATATTTATTGCATCAAAATAATGTATCAATAGGCTTTAATAAAATAGAAAGCTATACCATAAATTTCAATTAGGTCTATTGGCATGGGCTTTAATTTACTTCAGTCACTGAACTCAACCACAAAGATTTATATGGGATGGACCTTGCACATTTGCTTTGCAAAGATGGCACATGCAGAAAAAGAGAGAGAAAGCAACTAGATGAAGTTTTTGGCCTTTGTGGCGATGGACATACATTTTACAGCCGGAACTGGAAGAAAATCAGAGAGAATTGAGATACCATTGAAGCAACAAGGAGGTTTCTGGATGTTGTGGGTGTTTCAGGTGAAGATGTGCAGCAGCTTTAGAATAGAGTGGGGAGTGTATGGGAAGGGTTCTCCTTCTTCTTATTATTATTAGGCCTAGTGGTGGTAGTAGTAAAAGTAGTATTGCTCATAACCTTGTAAGTAGTGGCCTTAGTAAGTCCTGTAGGTGGCAGTAATGCGACTTTTTGGATGACATTAAACACCAACGAGGAAAAAAAAAAAAGAGAGACCGAGAGAGAGAGCATGGGTGTACTAAACACGCATGAATGTATTATAGTGAAGTCAGAAAGCAGAAAAAGTTATTATTCCAAGTTTAGAAATGTGTAAAATACACGGATCTACTGACCCGTCTAGCATGCGTGATAGAGGTTAATGGCAGCCGAACGCGGCCGAGTGAGCCCGAGTGAGCCCGAGCGGGTCACCTGCCGGCGGCGCAAACGACTTCCGAATTAGCACCTCGCTAGCTTGAAATGCTATATAAAAAGCATAATCCAGCGGCTCTTTTAGACTTTACAAACGTTATCGAACAGGATGGTTTACATCTAGACACGGATATAAGACGCTTCGCGGAGTGTTTGCCGCTCACAAAAAATATTTACGGATTTACAGACGAACAGAGAGACATACAAAAGAGCTACGACACTCGTTTTACGGCATGCGCGGGAGGTTTACGGCACCCGTAGACCAAACACAACACACACCTTTACCACATTGGATGTTTATGGAGGGCTGCTAGACGTACTACTACTGCTACTACTACTACTACTACTGCTACTACCACTGGATCTGACTTCAGAATTCCCAACTTGGATTGTTTTTGCATGAAAACCTGTTTTAATTGGTCGATGGACCCATATGGACTAAAGGACTAGCATTGATCAAGGGATGGACACATGTTCGTGGGACTTGATGATCGCGTCACAGGTAAGGATTCAGCGCTTTTTCCATCTCTCTTGTTGTCGGCAAACCTAAATGAATTAGCCTTTAATGAACTCAGCGTTTCCAATGAGGGGAAAAAAGCGAGCTAACGAAGTGTAGCATGTCCATGTTTGCATGCGCGGTCGAAGCAGCTAAAACGCGTTAGCTTTTTAGCAAACTAGTCCACTCTGTGTGACAGTGAAGCTTTGGTTAAACCTCAGTAGGAAGACTTCCTCAAACCATTTGTCAAACACAGTGCTGTACCTGGGCAGTCATTACTTCAAATAATTGTTTGATTAGTAGCTCTTACCTGATTATTGTATTTAGAGCAGTAAGGTGTTATATTACTGCTTTACAAATAAATGTAGTATGTTTACATTAAGGCTTTACTTAGTAACAGGTAAACCCAACTCAGAGGTTGGCAGGTTTCATTTTAGTAGAAAGAAAATATAGTAACTACACACAGATCTTCAGTGACTGGGTTGTAATTTTAGGAAAGAGGCATTGCCTTTCAGTTTATCACTTTATTTTTATGTTTTAAAAATTATTATTATTTGTGCTTTGAGCAACACAACACATGCTGCTGAGAGATGGCAGATGCGAACTAGCTCTTTGATATAATCTGGTATCGTGCATCAAATGGTAAAATTTATGTTTTAACCTAACCCTTTGAGACCTGAGCAAAAGTGGTTTAATTTATTTCAAAAACATGGAAAAAAGGCAATGAGCAATTTATCAAATGACCCAGAAATTTGCAAAAGAATTAGTTCAATTGCAAGAAAATTCAAAGTAATAAATAAATAAGGAAATTACCTGTAAATAAGTGCCAAAGATTGATATTGTTTTCTGTAAATTTCTCTGTTTATTTATTTATTTAGGTAACTTTCAAAACATTTCACTCTCTCTCTCTCTCTTAAAAAAAAATTCACGTCATTTTCTTGTCACCTTTTACCATTTCTTTCCAAATTGCATATTAGCTTTTTCCCCCATGTTTTCAGAAGAAGTCAAAACATTGTGCTCAGGTTTCAAAGGCCTAAATTTGTGAAAGGTGTCTGAAAGCAGCAAAAGAAAATGTCACCCCGGGTTTCTGAGATTTAAACTGTACATGGTCCCTTTTAATTAATTAAAATAAATAAAAATAAAACAAGCCAACTTCCATCTCGATCGATTACATTTGAGTGAAAGTATAGATATCTCTACGGCTGATATGTCCAGCGCTTCGGAAACTGCACCAAAAAACTAGATTGATAAACAGCACTTTAAACTAGAGGAAAATGTGTATTTTTGATTTTGGGATGAACTGTTCCTTGAAGATAATTAATTGATTTTGATATCAATTTGCTAATAAATGCATTGTCACAAAGGTGGCTCACTGAAGGTGTACATGTCTGAGACATTTTAGGCATGATATTGCGTTAAAGGTGAAAGTTTGTGCAAAGTTGACAGCTTTAGTGAAGTTATGACGGCTCACTGAGAGTACTTGAATGAAAGCTTCTGCTCGAATAATACTTCACTTTGATGGCTGTGACTTTGGCCTTGAGAATCAGTTGACCACAATGAAAATCTGTGAGACATTTGTCCGTTGGCACCTTTTCAAAGAATCAGTTGTGGTCAGACCAAACTTTTGTATGGTATAGAATATACAGCGACGGCAACTGGCAGCTTTTTGTCGGATCAAAGCCTCGTGTCTCTGCCTTCCTCCCTTTGTTTTCAAAGTTTAAATATCTCTAGTATGAACACAGCAGTGGGTATCATGCAGGGACGCCGGCCCCTCTCTGAACTACGAGACACGGCTGACAAAGGCGATTAAAGCCTCTGACAGCATGCCTGCATGTGATTAGACCGTCCTTTAGAGCTTTGAATCCGCACCACCACCCCCAACTATTCCCCTAAGTTGCACACTGAAACACTGGTGAAAAAGTAACACGCAGTCCGCATCAATGAGGAGTGAGGGATAGAACGATCAAATGGGAATCAGCAAGGGAAAAACAAACAAAGAGTTGCTAAATAAGCTGGGCGGCATACAGAGGCCTTTTCCTCGGCTAATGGCTAGTGCAAATAGAATGGGCCTTGAGGGATTTAAAGGGCTGCGGCTGACAGTTAAAGCAGTCTAAAGCTGATCTACAACAAAGTGAGAATGTGATGCATCCGCACAGCACCAACCTCGACAGGATGAGAGGGTGTAAATAACAGGAACTCCCCAGAGATGTGTGCCACATAACACAAAGACTCCCAGGTTTGGGTGTTTGATTTGTATGAATGCTATCTGACATTTACTTAACCAGCTGCTGAGAAATTATCTTTTAGAGTTGTCAATTTGGCTCAACAGTGGTGCAAGCTTGTGTCTGTCTTTCACCATTTAAGGTGTCACTGCAAAAATCTGCACGTTATAATTTGCTTGTGCTTTGTATGGAGCAGTCAGGGACTGTCCATTATTTTAAGCTTTGGAAAGGTCTTGTGTTTTTTTTAAATTTTTATTTTAGCTTAGGGCAGGGGTATGCAACTTTAAACCGTTGTTTTTTGTATTTATTCTGAAACCCACATCTCCCCCAGCAGGTTTGAGGGGCATTTTCTTTTTTCAATGGCCCAAATTACACCAATTATAATAGCTAGAATGCTGTATATATATATATATATGTATGTGTGTGTGTGTGTGTATCTCTCTCTCTTTATATATATATATATTATAGTGATAAGAGGGTCATGTATTTTCTCCCAGCCACTAAAGTTGGTTCAAGAAAAAAATATTTGTAACTTTAGGGAGGGTCAAGATAAAAAATAAAACAAAAAAAAGTCACATCCCGGTCAGCCCCCTACTTTGATAAGTACAGTCCCAAATGCAACTCGATAAAGAAAGCGAGCCTAACACTGAGGCACTGCGATGAGATGAGCATTTTGAGTCACTATGAAATCCTGCCAGCCTTAGGTTATCCAGGAAAAAGAAAAGCGTTCCATTTCCATTTATGTCTCTTTCTGTTCTTATCTAGTCCAACATTCCTGCCATCACATCTCTGTTACCTTAATGGAAAACATAAGAGATGGCCTTCTAATGTTTCCCCCCTCAGATATACTGCTCTTTCTCTGCCTCTCTCTGTCTGTCTCTGCCTCTGGACCACCCAGACTATCACAGCAAGTGACGAGAGTTTGTGTGAGCGAGTGTGTAACTGTGCGTGTGTTGTGCATCGGGCTAGTGTTACAACTCAGATCACAGCCCAGTGCACATCTGAACACCCTGTTTTCAAGTGTCAGTTGAGTGGCAGAAGGACAGCGACAGTGCTGCCTCAGATCTGCTGTCTGTGTGACACAATGTGCCCGACACCAGTTTACAATAAGGTGTGACATTGTACATCAGAGGAAAAGATGTGACCGCGGGCAGATGAATCAGATCCAATGACTTTATTTTGTTTCTGAGAAATCATGTCTTATTTGATTGATTTTTTGATCAACATACTGCTCAACAGATGAAGGTATTGATAAAATAATTGATTTACTTTCAGCAGCTTCACTCACCAAAAGTGTCCAGCACACATGGGCCAATAAGAGAAATCCATATTTCAAAATTCAAAAGGAGAATAAAAATGCACAAATGCTTCATAAAAGCTGTAGTGTAACATAAATATTCAGCTGTAAAAAATCTAGAAAGATATTGTGAGCTGTTTGGATGGAAAAATTTGACATCAGTGTCTGTGGTTTGCATTGTACGGTGAGTGACGCTACAAAATTGAGTTATTGCAATGTTTTGTGTGGCAATCTTGTTTTTTTTTTACACTGATAACTATACTATACTATATTAATATTGCAAATACAAATTAAACTTTTTAATAGCCTGCTAGAATAATACAATGAATTGCTTTTTCAGTCCACTTGATACATTTTGATGCAATAAATATGACTTAAGTAAGCTGAACAGGCTTTAAACTTAATTTTAGTGGAATATATAGATGTTGAAGAAGTGTTTCATTAGGGACATTATTTGCTGTTGAATAAAATTGCTTAAATATTGCAATGTTTTTATTGTAAGTTAGCTAATTAAAATGCAATAATATTTTATCATGATTTAAGTATTGGATGAGATTTGACAATATCAATACTGATATTGATTTTTTTCTCATTATTAAAAGCAGCTCGTGTAATTTCAGTGTGGTGGTCGATGATGGGGGGACTTACAGTTAATTCTGACGTTTTTGCGGGTCTGTGAATGCAGCTCAGGCGGGAATCATCATGAGTGGTTTTTTTTTCTCTCGCTATCTCTATCTTAAAAAAACACTCATTTTATATATATATATATATATATATATATATATATATATATATATATATATATATATATATATATGTAGTGCAGTAGTGCTGATGGTGGGGGGCAGAGGTTTTAGTCAGATAAATGAATGTGTGGGAAACTCTGACTCATGTTCTTTTTAGTTCGTCATGATTTATAGGGTGAAAAATACCTCTGCTACAGTATCAGCTTATAATGAGCAGTTCCTTTTTAAAATTGTAAAATTAACCAATGCTTAAGATCTGATTTGACTAAAATATTTATTTCGCTTCTCTGCACCTGGATATTTCTTGCCTGAGCCGCTCTGAAAAGACTCTGCCTGTGAACTCTGTCTCTGCGTGGGGGGTCTGAGGCATTTCCCTCCTCCTCCCTTTGCTGTTGCAACTCCTAGATCTCTTTCTCACGGTTTTTGCCATCACTGCAATTATGTGTCAGAGTCAGAGTGTGTGGTGCGCTGTGCGTGCACGGTGTTGTTTGAGTGCATATAACACAACAGCAGCAGTGGGGGAGTTCGTGCACTAGATGTGTTCACTATAACGGAACATTGTTTACAAAGACAGTTTTACTCTTGAAACACAAATGGGTGAAATATAAAAGAGAGAAATGGATCCTTTTTTGGTGTTGATTCTATTGAGGCTAGAATCATTTTTCAAAATGAAAATCTGTAGCATTGATATTTTGGTATCAAGCTGCAAGTTTGCATATTGTCTCCTATCAACAGTTTGTGTTGCTTTGTCTTAACTGTGACGGTATTCTGTCCAGCATTTTTCATGATCTCTCCTTAACTGATTAGTTTTTCATCCAGCACAGTCGCCAGGATAAAATGTTGGCACGGGCAATTCTGAAAATCATGGATATTGTTACAGTATGTATCATAACATTTCCAAAGTGACATATTTCAGATTACATGTCAGCTGAGTTTCTCATCAGAGAGAGGACGGCTTGGTGGATTTTAAGACTCCAAGGCAAAACAGGTGGGGAGACATTACCCACACAGCAGGAAAGCAATGTTTGACACCAACAAGTGACAAAACTTTTTAATTGGAGTTTGAGACATTTACGGGCGTGATTGTGGTGATCGAACTGGGTATTTTAGACCAAAACATGAAATTTCCTAACCCTAACAAAGAGGTTTTTTTGTTAACCTAACAACATCTTCACCACAGCATTGTCACAACATAAAATTGAAAACTGAAAAATAAAGTTTCAACATATCTGTTACATAATGTATGAAACGTACAAATGAAGCATATCTGTGGTTTGCACAAACGTACAATGCCATCATTTATACTTGTGAATGGATTGTTTACTCTTTAAAACAGAGGTGGCAGATCAGAAAACCTTAATTTTAGTTGGATTTGACAGCCCAATATTATTTTTCAGTTTCATAGAAACAGAAATGAAAGAAAGGTGTGATGTGAAAGTACATTATCAGGATGAGTGGAACAGCAGCAGTCTTAGATTGGCTCTCTAAAACAAGATAACCTCAGTGATGATAACTTACTTCTAATCAAATGGAAATACTATTCTTAGAACTGCTTCTAATGGAAAATGATGCACAAACAATGAAAACTGGCAGATTGAAATCAACAATGTGACTCATTACTAAAAGTGTATATACAGATATTATGGTACAACAAACGACTGATCGAATACTGTGACATAAAAATGAACAAAAAATATTTTGCAGTTATCAGGTTGTCCATTTCATCATCTCCAAAGTCATTTTTTCATGCAGAAACTCTTTAGAGGGCCAGATGGTTCAGCCCTGACGTACATGAACCGTTAAATTTCAAAAGGTTGAGATGGTGCCACGGGTGGCAAAGCTGCATCTGGCATGGTACTGAGAGGCCTGTGTGGTACCTAGACCACATCCACTCCTGATGGCATCATTCAGGACTACTGGGGCACAAACTGATGCCCACTGATGACTGGCAGGGTCATATAAAAAACGCCTAATGCTTACAAAATGTCAAATAGAGGAGATAGTGATTATTTATTCTTGCTTGCAAAATATTACAAAAAGGTATTAACCATATCTGGCTTAGTTGTATGTTTAAAACAAACTATTTGGAAAGCAAAATCTGTTAATTCTATATGGAATTCCAAAGATTTTTGATTGAATTTCACTGGGGTGAACACCTGCTGTGTATTTTTATAGCAGTGTTTACGAGACACTGTCTCGTAGTTACTGATGTGTGAGCCCTGAGTTGTTTTTTTTTTGTATGGAGTAACCTAGATGTGTTTTTTCCCAACACTACTGAATATTTTTAAGCTCACATGCAGGCCAGTTGCACAGAAAAACTACTGTTAGATACACAGTGAATACAAAATGATACCCCAAATCTTTAGAAAATAAATGGAAGGATAAAAAAAAAAAATAACCTGACATATTTGGCCTCCTCAGTGTTTTGCTTATCCAAATGTGTTGACCCAAATTTAGTGTGAAGTGTGCGTTGGATCAGGAGACGAGTGATGTCATTACTCCTTCTGTTATAGCCCAGCGGACCACACTCATATGTTCCATGGCAGTTGGTCATGGGGTGAGCAGATTCCTTTTTTAGGTTTGCAATATTGTAATCAAAGAAATGCCAAATGCAATGCAGTACAGTTTTTTTTTTCCTATGGACAAAGTAATCCAAAGGACTTTGAACATGATACTACTGCAAAACATGCACTGCTTTATTGTCCTCGAAAACATAAAAAAGCATTGAAAAATTTGAAAGAAATGTCCAAAACAATCCCTGCTACCTCAAATAATACACAGGCTAGAAAAGCACGCGGTTGATTAATTTTTTAAAGCCCTCCATGCTTTGAGCACAACAGAATTCCACTCACCCTCATCGTGTTGGGGTGGCAGCGTAATTCTCACTGGCAGAGATCTCGAAACCTTGGCAAAAACAACCATAACTATCTGCATGGCTTGGAAAAAGCTGGGGACACATGTTTATGTGTGATTTGGGTGAATTGACATGAGCTGCAGCTTTCGCCGTGCGCTTGTATTCCGATGAATCAATTGCTTGGCGCATGAAAGCGACTACAAGGTGCTGTGAGGAAAACAAGACTTTCTCTTGGAGAGCAGACGGCACTCAACAGACGCCTGCTTGTTGTCACACGTAGGTTATGTAGGTCAGGATATGTAGACTGGCGAGTACAAAGGAGAGCACTCAGAACCACCCCTCTAAAAATTGTTCATGAATACTGCAGGGTGACGCTTTGTCTTTCTGCTGCACCGAACGTACCCTCGCTTACAAGACAGCTGTGCTTCGGAAATGTGCTTCCCAGCCTGCACACAAGCTGACAGGTCCTATATATCGTATTCTTTTTAATGTTTAAACGCCTTTACTGCCATACCAAAACACAGTACTGTACTTTCCAACAAGCTGGAGAAATAGGAAAATAGTGTGCATGAAGCTTGTTTGAAGATGTAAGTTGGAATTTGACTGACCAGGTTGAACACGCTGTAAAATCTGACAAGTTGATTTTACTTTAAAATATCTAGGAAACCTTGAAAATAAGCTTTGAAAAAAATGTTTTTGGCTGTTTGTTAAGTTAACTTAAAATTTAGTCATATTTATTTAATTTTGTGAAGCTTTTGCAACTTATCTGTGACAAGTTTAATTAAACGCATCTCTCCAATTTAAAGCAACTTCAGTGAGCCAAGTCAACTGTGCTATATAATGTATTCACTAGTTGCAAACTAGGAGATCATATTTTATTTTCTTTAACATGTTAACAAAACAGAATTTGCAGATCTATAACTTCATAATTGTAAAATCTTTGTCATGATCAAGTTAAATCAGACCAGCGTTGTGTACTGAATTTGCTAACAACTGGAAAGAACAATGTAATTGCAACTGTCATTTTTTAATTGCATCAACTTCACAAAATGAAATAAAATGCAGCTTAATTGTAACTTAACTTAATTAGATATAAAGTAAAGCTTAAATTAAAATGAATAGTTATATTTACTTTCATTTTTCAAGGCAATGGGTGTCCAAGATTATTTAAAAGTAAGATTAACTTGTCAGATTTTACAGTGCACACCTACAAGTCTGACGTCTTTACTTGCGGAGTTGAAGCATTTTACCGACATTATTTATCTAGTTTGCACAGCTGACAGCGTAAAGCTTTGCATATACAGTTAGGCTCGACGGTGGAAGTGATGATGTTGTGCTAAGCTCTTTAAGGTCACAGGAGTTTCAAATCGCAGAGCAGGTGAATCACTCACCAGACACACCTGATTAAAATTAAACCTCTCAGCGGGAGATGTTGCCTCGCTAGAAAAGATGTAATTTTGGGAAAAAAAGAAAAAGTCATCTTTTGACAGGTGAATGTTGGGGAGTTTTGCATTTCAGCACGGAGCCTGACACTTGTTTACGTAGTAAGTTCAAAGCTGCCCAGCTTACAACCTGATATAGCTGCTTATTTGGATGAAAAGTAAGACCCTGTATTAAAAAAAAAAAACTCGATTAGCATAAAACCTTTGATTTAACACAGATGAATGCACAGGAGAAAGCAACAGCCGCTTTGTTGAGATTAGAAGAGTTTATTTGTCACATTAGTCAGAATTACCTGTGTTGGTGTCAGCCGCATGGAATGGGAGCAGAGAGGAGGCTTGGGGAGAGGAAAGGTGAGAGTGAGAGGAGCACATTAAGGGAGACACACTGTAGAGTATAGGTACAAGGAAAAGAAGAAAGAAGGAAAGGAAGAAAGAGATGTATTCATTCAGCGCCTTGTTGCCTCTTGAGCTGCACCCTGACCTCCTCCTACTGATAATAACCAGCTTTGCACACCGAGCTGCAGGAGAGAAAGAAAAGCTGCCTTTGCTCCCACTTCCTGCTTCCTAGGAGGGCGCGAGTGTCGGAGAGGAACCCGAGCAGCTCTGTTGGACTGAGCCTCTCCTCCCCTCAGTGTGGTGGCTGGAAGGATGTCTACTGTGACAGCTGGAGGTCTGTTGTGATGAAGGAGGGCTGTGGAGTTAGATAAACTGCCAACTGATGTCTGCTTTAAAGGAGATCTGGGGTCTGTGATACACGCACTCATGCAAAAAGACCATTGGCGGATTATCAGTCAATGGGCCCCTGGGCACAGATATGCACAAGGCCCCACCACCTCTCATCCATAAGCACAAAACACATAGATTTTATAGTTGTTCATCTTCTCTTTGTTGTCATAATGCAACTCTCAGTGGTTTTGTGTCTTTTTGTTAATTATTTGGAGTTGTTTTGCATATCTGTGGTAATTTTGAGTTTCCTAGTTGTGGCTTTGTGTCTCTTTGTAGTCATTTAGAGTCTTGGATCTCTTTGCAGTTGCTTTACGTCTCTTTGCAGACATTTTGTATTTCTTTTTGGTCTTTCTGTGTTTCTAGTCAATTTGCATCTATTTACGGTTTTGTGTCTGTCTGCATTTTTTGTCTGTTGTTGTTTTGCCCCATTTTGTAGTCGTTTTGGGTCTCCTAATGGTAATCTTGAGATTTCTAGTTGTCATTTTGAGTCTTTTTGCAGTTGCTTTTTGTGTCTTTTTGGTAATTTTTCTGTATTTTTTTTTGTAGTTGTTGCGAGTCTCTTTGCAGCTGTTTTGCATTTCTTTGTAATCATTTTGTGTCTCTTTTTGTGTTCTTGGTGACATTTATGTGGGGCTGCACAATTATTCAAAATATTATCGAAATCGCAGAATGGACAGGCACAATATCCAGACTGCAGGAACTGCAATTTTTAGATAGATAAATGTAAACGGTTCACAGTATTATAAATGAGCCATTTTGCTGCTTAGTATTTCCCACAGAATTGGAATTTATGTTTGACAGTAACTGTCAATAGGGGGAATGGTCAGTAAACTTTTCGTTTGATCAGTCGATCCACTCACAGCTGATCAAGTTGATGGATAACAGGAACGGCTGCTACAAATCCAAGAGAAAGCAGATTTTTACGCCCAGTGCAATGAATGGTTAAGTTTCACTTTTACTGCGCCTGGCAATCTGCTGCCCCATCTGTGCATCTGAGTATACTCTGCACTCCTAGAGTGTAATGCAATTAATAACCAAACTGTATATTTATTGTAATAGCATTGCGAATGAGAGCCAGATCCAAAAAAAGAAAAAAGAAAATCAAAATGTGGTGGGATGTGTTTTAATCGTGGCAGGCTGCAGAGGTGCCCCAGCCTATAAATCATATTTCAGACATAAGAAAACATGCATGAAAATCATCAATTTCTTTTTTCTTTTTGTTTAATACAGCAAAATGCAGTGCATATATTACCATTTTCACTTAAATCACGACTCACATTGCAATTTCAATATCTGTCAAATAATGGCAATACATTTTTTTTTTTGCACATTGTGCAGCCCTAGTTGTTTCTTTTGTTGTCATTCTGATTCTCCCACTGGTCAGTATGTGTTATTTCAAATGACTTGTAGGCGACAGCCAGAGGGCTCCTGACACTTCGGTCCCTAACCTTGTGCTCAGTACGCCTGTTCAGTAATC
Organism: Plectropomus leopardus; assembly: GCF_026936395.1. NCBI lineage: Eukaryota > Metazoa > Chordata > Actinopteri > Perciformes > Serranidae > Plectropomus > Plectropomus leopardus. Next base: position 14,323,741 of record NC_142176.1, read on the forward strand.
CATCTGTTAAAGACTGAACTAGACTGAGAGGGTTGCAAAGGAAGAGTTGAAAGGAGAGAAATGTATGGCAGTATCATGTTGACTTCATTCCTTCTTGCACCGTCTGGTGTGACCTCTGCATGTCCCTCTTGATTACCATAGAGGTCACATCATGATAAATCCACCATGTAAACAAAACGGAGGGGGAGAGAGCGAGAGGGCACATCATCAACCAGTCTTCCTCACAAGTCCCAATGCTTGTTTCTCTCTTTGGCATTTTGTTCATCAGCAGATGCTACAACAGATGAACAACATGATATTGACAAGGTCGGGCTACGTTTGTGCCTCTGTAAATAAAAAGTGGGCTAACTTTTGGCCATCATGGCTAACTACCAATGATTATAATGTTATCTGTAGACTGTTTATTTTTATTTTTTTCTTGCTTGGAGGAAGAGGGAAGAACAGGGGAAAGAAAACTCTTGATGTGTACCAAATCAAGCTCTCCTTTGTCCTACTAAAGTTCAATTTTCCCTACGTGGTACTCACCGCACAGCTAGTCATCACTTCCCCAGTTCTTCCAGACAGAACCTCTCCCTGCACCTGGTTTTGTTTACCCCTTCTTTTCTTGAGGGTCAATTGGGTAGCAAAGCTCTGCCAGCATATAACAAGAGTTTCATGAGCGTTTTCTGCTCCTGCGTTTGCTGGACATGTTTTTGTGTGCCTCGGTCTAGACCTCTGCCTGCTGTTGTGTAAAATAAGGCTGGCCCAACACGAGTAAGCTAATAAAGTTATGCCCTACACTGCTGATGCTACAAGCTCATGCTATATTTCTTCCTATCTATTTTGGCACCTCTATTCATTAGTTTGTGTCTCGTCTCCTCTTGACTTCACACTCTTTTACTAACTTTTCTCTTATTTCTCTCCCCACCCTCTCCTTTTCTATCTCCTCCCTTCACACAAGTCTCTAACCTTGTCTTCCTGCTTCGCAGTGTTTTCCTGAAATTAGAGTCACATGCTGCCTCTTATCCAAATATAAGTATGTGGCAAGCCTCCGCATTTAGTTGTCAGTCAAAACTACAAGCCTCCACTCATCACTGTGTCATAGGTGTTGATGAGAAAAAGACTGTAACCTCTATTCTCGTATATGAGCATTCGGGAACAGCTCAGTGGCCCCATCAATCCCGCCTCCACCAGCCTGACAGAGCCGTAATAACACAAATCGCTGTGACTTTCAAATGCAAAATGAAGGTAAATCAGTAGTCGGCTCACATCCTTCGCCATGCTCACAATGATATAAAAAAAAATGAAGCAAGGTGATGTAATGAATAATAAAATTTACTTTCATGGTTACAGTATATTTTCCAAGACAGATTTCCAAGGAGAGCTCAGTGTTTTTTTCTTAATACAATACAACAGATTTTATAATGTTGACTTAAGAAGACGAGTTGATGTAAAAGATATTTTTACTCACACACACAGCTACAGCAGGCAGTTGAAAGCTGACACCCACTCAGAGGTTTTTTTTTTTTTCTGTGTTGGCAACTTCGCAGCTCCCCCTGGAACAATTGATGGTTCAGTGCCTTGCTCAACTGCACTTTGATGGTAGCTGTTGAGGCTAAGAGTGATATTCGCTCGTTTTTTTGTAGTCAGTCCAGAACTGGCAAATTTTCTGTCAGAATGCTGTTTCTCTAACCTCAGAGCTACCTCTGGAGTCAAGTGTGCATGATCCTAGAAAACTATCAAAGCTTGTTTTGAAAATGTTTCACTTTGTTTAGAGGAAGGATGCCGAGTGATGCCAGATTAGGTTACCCACTCGCCGAGTGCCGAGTACCCCTGACAATACAAACCTGTTAGTTTGCATTGTGTTGTTATTTTATTGGATGTAGTGAGTGTTTTTTTTCTGTGCTTTTATTCATGTCTCACTTTTTTTTCCACTACAACATCCTTTCAGACTCTTGTTTGTGATGTAGGTCTATTTAAATCACTGAACTTGAACAAGCTTCACCTATCGGCAGTTTTCTAATGGTTTCCCATCATAGAAACAGGCTTTGAGCATATGCTAAACAGATCCTGCCCAGGGGCTGTCCTTGGGTTATTTTATCAGTAGTGGCTGTCATAAGCCCACTCCATCACTGCATGAGAAGCAACAATAAGGCCATTGTGGTTTCTAATGTTCAGCGGCACTGGCCATCATTACTACTGCTTTAGTGTCGTCAAACATTTGTGACCTTGTTAATATTCATAATAGGGATGTAAACTTCTGGTTGAATGGTCAATTAGTTGGTTGATATGCTCGTCTGACCAAATTGTCATTGGTTGGACAATTGCTGGTGTTATTTTGAAAGGCTGCGCGTCCACAAAAGGCTTTCTTTTCTGAGCTGAAAAGGGCAGTTGTTGTGTTGTTGTTGTTGTTGTTGTTGTTGTTGTTGTTGTTGTTGTTGTTGTTCAGCACATGCAATTTTTCCTTCATGACAGTTACTGTGTTTGTCCTGCCCCTTCTCCACTGTGATTGGACGGCTGGTGACAGTGATGAGTGCAGCGTTTTACCTAAAGTTAAACACTTCTCAACTGTCGTTTGTGATCAGAAAATGGTTAAATAATCACAGAAAACATTCAGTGTATATCATTATGATTTTTTTTAAAGATTAAGTCCCCCAAAAGATAATGCAGTTCAAGGCTGTATCGTGAAGCTTCTGAATGGATACAGTCACACCAGATCTCTTGTTGGAGTGTCAGAATGGCAAACATTAGCTTGAGCACAAAACGCTACCAGGTAGAGAGCACTCAGTGCATCGTGGCGATTTAGTTAACTTAGAGATTACATGCAGATTTTTTCCCCCATCGACCAGCCGACTGGTTGAAGAGCAGGAAAAAATTGAAGTTGTACCCTACTATTACTTTTAATTTGAGATTTTGCCAATTTTTACTAAATTTTTTTTTTTCACATTTTCAACTCCAATTTCAGGCTCCCTCTTAAAAACAGTTGCCTGTATCCTGCTGCAAGAACAGCAGTTTATAGGAAATGGGGTCCGCATGAAGCAAGGACAGCTTATTATATACTTCCTGCAGCAGACAATGGAAAGATAACTGCGGAACAATGCATAAGTGCTGCTGAAGGTCAGTGATAAATCCCTGACTTTAATAAAAACAACTATAATGAACCCTGCTTATACTGTTTAGAATCTGCACTTTGTTCCAGTGTAAGCTGCTAATAAGTGATAATGATATCTGCTGATTTTCTCCTTGTATATTTGTTCATTTGCATTTGTGGAGGAAAAAGAGGTAGGGATCCTAAAATTAGCCCATTGTTTCCAAGCTAACAACGGACGGTGACTCACCAAAGTGACTTGGTGGGTATGCAGGTTCTGCAGTCACTGCCAGGCTGGTGCATTCCTTAACTGCAGTAATGAATCCATCTCTCATTTTTATAGGATGATCATGTCACATACCGCAAGGCTACGGCTGGTCAGGAATGATCCCACAAAGATGACAAACTCAACATCCCGTTGCCTTCCCTGTCAGTAGATCCCATTAAATAAGCAGCAGGCTGGTATAAGCAGGGACAGCACGCTTCAACTGGAAGGCCTACTTTCAGGACCCTGTGACTGTAAACATCCAACTTGTTTAAATGTCTTTGAGCAGGATAGTACCCTGAGAGTGTATACTGGCCCTAGAGGAGCTGCTCAATAGACCTCCTCTATTGGATTTTAATAACACATAGCATAAACTGAGATGGGATTAGAGTTGCAGTGATGCACCGGTTTCAAGGCGATGTTAAAGTTGACAATTATCATACCCCGTACATTTGCTTGTTTGCAATATCGAAAAAGAAAATGCAGCTGGATGGAGAATCTCAGCTTTATTTTTGTTATTTTTAAAAAAGGGAAACATTTTACACATACCTCCATTTAAAAAAAAAAAAAGTTTCAAGTCTTAATGTTAGTGATGAAACATTTGTTCAATCAAAACTAACCTTTCTATTCCTCTAAGAGTCATTCTGACTGAAAATAACAATACATCTGTAATACCGTGAAGCAGCGACATATTCAGAGACTGTTATCGTATCATGAAAATATCTCATACTGTTGCATCCCTAGATTGGATAAAATCTGAATGAACTGACATCAAACTTAGTCAACCTAACATGTCTGTTCAACATTTTCCTCACCTTTTACCATCTGCACAGCTGTTAACTAAGCCCATTTTGAGGGCAAAACAAGGTGCAAGTCAGTGTGAAAAGATTAACCACTATTTTTGTATCTTTTGAACACATTACACATGTTGAATCATAAAACATCTGCCAGTAATACCAAGATAATCACTGATGCTAAATATAGTTCGACCTGTGCTGCCAGTATCTACCGGCAGAAGCTATTAGGGGAAAGAGGTGTTCAAGGGAAGCTTGCCAAATAGGATTTCAGACAGAAATTCCCCAGGCCAACTGTTTGGGTGTGCACAAAAGGTTACTGCCGATGAGTGAAGTTGCAGTGGCTAAATGGAAACATTGAACTGACCTCCATTTTGCAATATTTTCCTTCATTTGACATCTTGTTTTTAAATCTATTATTTATATACTGTACTGTACTTCCTGTGTGCCATGAGGCCTCTGTTTGGATGGGAAGTGCCACAATAACAGGATTGTCTGCCTTTTGTCCATGCATACAGTAAAGGAAAGCAAAACAAACTGGCTATATTAACGAGGACAGTAGAGAAACATGACTGAGGAGGATACAAACGTTTCAGCATTGCAATGTGAAACACAGTTTAGAGAGGCTAGTTTATGGTAATCATGTAAAAAAAAAACATCAACCCAAACCTACTGTTCAAGCAACCTTTGTTTCTTTAATTATGGTGAGTTAAATTTGCAGTGTTTTTAGTGTAACCACCCCATCTCCCCCTATAAATCTGTATTTATTCCTTTGTTGTTGAGGCTTATTCCCAGTGTTCCCATGTTCTACTTTTAGTAAGAATGTACAAAGTCATAGTACAGTATTAACCGTCTGTTTTTAAATAGCAAGAGGACAATGTTACAAGTCGCTGTGGGACAGCACTGCAAGTGACATAGTTGTGTTAAGTAAAGCCAAACTGCTGAAATTCAGTTTGTGACAACCTTATTAGGACAGTGGGGAACAGCTTGTTTTCTTCCTTCCGTACCATCTTTCTTTAAAATGTTACGACAGGTAGTTGAAACAAGTCGTAGATATAGTAAACTTTTTTATTCTGTTTATCCAATTTAAATACAGCACTCTATGTAAAAGAAATGAATATGGCCCCAGCAGTTTGGAGCAAACTTACAGATAATGGTGATAATTTTAATATTTTATATTCAGAAGTGCCCCCTCTGGTGACAAATATTGAAGGCTGATATTATTTTTCAGGAGGCTGTGGCATGCTTTTTTAGCTAGCATGAAGGTAGAGGTACCTTGCAAAACTAGACAGCCACACATCCATTAGTACCCACCATTCCAGCATAGCTTGTTGGTAAGAGGGCTAAATAACACTCCCAAATTAGGCTAAATTTTGACGAGGGACCAACTTTTATGGCCATTTTCATAGAAGTCATTTGACCTCTTAACTCAACATACCTTGTCTTGTTCCTTAAAATCAATGTACCTTATCTTATGTTTCTTCAAATTAAAGCTGTATGTTGCTCTTTTTTAGGAAAAGGACAGTCAGCCTATTTTAAGAACATTTAATCGTCTATCATGAAAACGTAACTCATTAAAACAGGAGTGCTGTACTACTCCAGTGTTATTCACAGAATTTGAATCTATGCGAGCGGTGAACAATTCACTTTCACTTTTCACTGCACCTGATGTTCTTCGAGTTCGTCTGTACCCAGATTATGCTCTGTGCTCTGAGAGTGTGGTGCAACGACCAATCAAACAGTGCATATATTCAGACAGCACTCCAACTGAACGGTCGAGCCCCAAAAACAGAAAATCAGTTCGTAGCGGCAGATGTTTTGATTGTGGTTGGCTGCCACAAATAAATGAATGTTTTGGAAATCCTGCATAACACATTAAAAGACTGTTGTGGAACATGTACATAACTGTAAAGGTATTAGTCTATGCACATCAGGTAATTAGTGACATTAACTGTAAAATAAGAAACAATAGTATATCTGTATGTCTTAAATTCCCACATTGACATAGTTTTCAGCTAGCCTCTATACAAATAAATAATTTATGGCTTTTGGTTTTGATGTGCCACCCCAAGATTTTCAGTTGCTCCATCCAACCTGACAAATTTTGGGGGGTTGCCACTGCATATATTATATAGTAGTAAAATGGATACATTTTGCTGCATAGATTTAACTTTTATGTCTGCAGTCATTACTACCAGGCTGCCAAACAGACATTGCCTCTATTGCCCAGTTTATGTCAGAACACTGAATCAGAAAAGTTTTTTGCCAAGTAGGTTTTTTGTCAATTTTCCTTGCTTATTGGTGCATTCAAAATACACATCAAGGGCAAATAAAGGGAAAAAATATTGCAAAATTCAGGAGTATAGACTAAACTAAGAATACAAAAAATACAATGAAATCTGAAAAAAATATTAACAACCCACAAATCAATTTTTTTTAGGTCAGCAGATTTTGAACGTTACCATATGATGGTTGCAGTTCTGTCAGATAAAGAAATCTTCCTTTTATTGTGTTGGCCAAAGCAGATAAGCAGAGTACCGTTCTTTGGCTTCACTATCCTGCCTCTGGCTTTAGACGGTGTGTTGATGTTCACGGGGTGCATTTGCCAAACTCCTGAGCAAGAACAGCTGTAAGCAGTTTCAAAGTAATAGGTTTTTGGCTTAAGATTGGTAAAGAGGGCATGTGGTGCTGGTGATGCACATTTTCAAATGATTTCCTCCATATTTACTTATTAATATGACAATGCCAAATTGTGGGTGTCAAAACCACAAACCAGATTTCAACTTTAATTTATGGACAAAGGATAACAAACAGCACAGTACAAGTTAATATTTACTTAATAAACATAATGAACTGTTAATTTCCATTCTCTAGAATAATACCATGGCTATATTTAAAGCCCATCAACGACAACAAACTCAGTGGTGTGTTTTGTTTCCCACTATAATGCACCTCTTTTGAGGTATTCTTGTTGAAGCAGAGGTAACTGTTTATCAGGAAAATAATCATATTCATGTATATTAAATAACTAGTTTTTATAGCACACAAAATTAAACTCTAGCAGCTGGAATTCCACAATTAAGAGGCATGAGACAAAGTTAATATGCAGTCTACCACTTGTGGCTTTTGTTTTTTAATCATCACACACCACGCTGGTGTAAACGCCAACACCTTCCTCATCCGAGAGCATCCAGCAGCTGTTCATAGATCCCTGATGCACATAATTGGCTGGAAAATACCAACCCCAGGCTTAACATAAAGGCAAAATAATAGAATACAATGTTTACATGAATTCAACACGGAGAATAAATGTAATACAAGAATGTATTTACATGAATACAAAACCTCATAGATAGCATCCCCCCTTTTCCCTTTAGTGCAGAGATGATCTGCAAATGCAGCTTGTGCAGGCATTCCTTTGTACATGCAGTGCTTCATCCATACCATATAATCAATATTCATTGCAGAGTAACATAGAGTATATGGATCAGTGGCAGGTTAAGGAGCCCTTGGTCTCTGTTACACTATGAACATTCAATTTGGTGATAGCTGAATATACAGTAAAAACGTGAGCAGTTTGAAAACCAAGAAAGACAACATGGCAGTCAGGGTTCCTGCAGATCCTTCAAAGTCTTATAAGGCATTGGATTCATGAATCTAAAAATAAGGACTTAATTGGTAGTAAAATGTCATGCATTTTTCAAAAGTATTACAAATGCTAAGACATTGGAAGTAGGATTTTATTTAATTATTTTTTTCTGACATTGCATTGTAAAAATCTCAAAATAGTTGTGAACATCTATCTATTTATTAATTAATTAATTAATAATATTAATAACTTACCGTAACCATCTTCTTAAACTCTTTATGATGGACGTTACAGCAATGGACTAATTGCACATACAAAGAGAAACACACAAAATCGTTAGTAAAAAAACCCACCAAAAATGCTTGGTATTTCCCAATCGAAACCCAATCTAACTTTTTTACTGGGCCAAAAATGTAATGTTTTATGTTTCAATAAAAGTTTGGGCAAAATTTTTCTGAACTCTATTTATAAAAGGTTGGTTTGTGTTTTTTTTTTTTTTTCATTTTTGGGAGATTAATGCAACACCTTTTTCCCCTGAAAGTACATAAGTATTCTGTGTACTATAAGACTTCACCTGACTTTCCATCAGCATGAGGGTGAGTAGATAAAGGCTGAATTTTCATTTTTAGGGTGAACTATCCCTTTAAGCTTTAGGAACTGTTGGCAGTGAATCCTAACTATTTGAAAAAGGCAACATATGTCAGGTTTAACCTCATCTCTTACCAGCCTAACTGCAGCCAAACAGGTCATAGTCTGCATCATCAATCCAAACCATCTTTGCCTGATCCAGCTCTGTAATCTAATACATCAGGGCGTTGCTGTCTGGCTTTACTGAGCAGCAGGCCAATTCCCATGGTCACCTGAGCAGATCATTACTTTGGTATAAATTATAAGAGTGAACTGTTTAGTAATAATCCTTGCATCTGTTTTCCAAAAAAACAATTTAGGCATTGCAGCCCTCGACAGGCTTCCCCTCACATTAACCATCCTCTATATGCCAACAGGCTGATTTCACTGTACAGTAGAGGGCTTGAAATCAACAGGCCATCTGTGGATAGATGGAAGGGAGGGCCGGGACGGGGCGGCAATAATTCTCTATTCCAGATGTGACCCTACGCCAAGCTTGGCAGGACGAGGGCAGTAATCCAGGGGGGGGAGGGATGGAGGGAAGGTTGCAGAGTATGACTGCATTGAGTGGAGAAGGACAAATTTGTTGTGGGCACAGGACAATGAAGAAGAGGGTACGGGATGATAGAACGGCTGGCTTTGGGGGCGATGTGGCAGCACAATAAGGACTGAGAGGCAGCCAATCACTGGTTGGAAAAACAAACTTTGGGGACTGAGGTGGGAAGGCAGATGGGGCAGGAGCCAGGGCCAGGCGAGGACAGCCATATGCGAGAGGCAGCTGATGTGTGAAGTATTATGCCCAGCAGTCACCCTCTCTACATACTGCTGTGTGTGAGGGCACCTTGGCCCCCTCAGAGCCACATAGATAAACACTCTCCAAACCTCCTCATTTATAGCTTCTCATTAGTTAGAGTGGGAGGAGGGGGGATGGGCGCGAGCCTGCCCGTAACCCTGGCACTCCTGCAGGAATGAATTACAATGTTTTATATTGTGTTGTGTTTTAAGGTAATATTTTATTCTAGAGCTTCCTTGACCTCTAGATTTTCCTGGACAGATGCAGAGAGTGTCAGACTGACTTTTTAATGTCCATCAGTGAGCCTGATTGTGATTCATGCCAAACATTATTGAGGGACATGCAATTTTTTTTCCCCACAATTGTCCTTGTGTCTCCTCTCTTCTCAAAACAGCATCTTTGAGGCCAGCTGGGAAAACTTTTTTGCTCTCCATTTCAGTTCTATATTTAATAGCCTTTAAAACAGCACTTTGAAAAATTGTTTACTTTGTGGGACCATACATTAGCAATGGGCACTCGCCATTTTTGAGAAAGCCTTTTCACAGCACAGAGTCTCTTGATTTGATGAAGATGTGTGGTAAAAACAAAACACCAGATTTGACACAATATGAAGCACTCAGGAGGAACACGGCGCCAAAGAGATCCTAAGAATACTCATGTTGGAACAGATTTTATGGTCTTATGCTTATGATTTACACACTCACTCTTTGTCAGGAGCTTGCCGTTGGGGAAATGTATAGCTTTCAGTAACAGTGAAATTTGAAAGCTATTGTGGTTTTGTAGCAGGCCGTTTTACATTTAATTACACATAAGGACTTTGTTTTAGAGCAGTACCCAAGACTGAATTTAGTTAAGTGATCAACAATTATGTTAACTAATTCCCCAAGTGATGTAAGACAGGAAGACCGTTAATGTTATTCTCAACCCCCAAAAAGAGAGTACTGGATAGTTACTGGTTCTTTTTTTAAATAATCTGTTCTCATTATAAGAAGTGTATTCAGCTGATCCTTGATTTATGAACTCAACACTGGCGTACTTGTTGTTTTTTAAGATTCATATTCAGCATAAACATCTCATTTCAATTCTGCACCTACCCTCTTTGCGATTCTGCCTTCAGAATACAAATGAACACTTTAGTGTGGAATGTTTCTTTATTCAATTTCACTCTCAGTGTGGGAAAACCAAAGACTTGAAAGTTAACAGCAAAATCATTTGGTGTGTTTGGCACCAAGGACAGCTTGCCTATAAAGAGATGGAACAAAAATAACAAAATACTAATATCTACAGCAACGTTCCTGATTTTCAAGCAGTTGTGTGTGTGCGTTGTATTTTTACGCCTGCAGGGAATCAGGCAATTGGTTATGTGTGTGAGTGTGCGATTCTGTTTGTCTAAAGCTAACCTCACAAACAACTGGGCCAATCAGCCTCATATTTTGGGTTAACATCTATTACTGTAAGTTCAAGGATTTCTTATGGTTGCAGTTATTTAATTGTTGAAAAACCTCTTTTATTGACTGTTTAATACTTTCGTCAACTGCTGACTCCTCACTCCTTTTAACTGCCCTGTAAGGGCCGCAAGTTTTTCACAAGTGTCTCGGCAAAAATCACAAGCCTTATTACTGCAGCAGGTTAGACTCTTACCTACAGCTGCTGCAGCAAGCGCACAGCTGTTTGTTCTACGGGTTGACATATATATATTTTTTCAGGGCCCATACCGTTTATTAGTAGTTAATGAGACTGATAACAGATATTTGAAACCAAAATGCATTTACAACAAATATGAAAATCCTCTGTCAATACTTTAGATTATTTTAGAGAATTTAGATTATAAAAAACTCCAACACAAAACTTTGTTTAAACGCCGTTGGCAAAGTTTTTTTGAAAACGGAGACTTTTAACATTATATACAGCAGGTTCCCAGCAACGTTTTTGTAAAATCAAGTGAAAATTTAAATGAAAACTGAATACATAAAAATAGCTCCCTTAGGTTTTACAAGGTAAAAGTTCCTCGCATTCTGACACTTTTTTGCACTTTTTAATTAATTAATTTTATCGTCCATCTTCGAAATAAAGTGCTGATACAGATAGTAGGCAAAATCTCAAATATCTGCCCCCAAAACTCGACCCGGCCGAGATTCTGTGGACCCCTATTTTTACCATGGGGTGCCCACTCTATCAGGTGACCTACTACGTGCTCCTGCCTTTTTAGTTTTGGTCATTCTTGCATTATACTTGTGCTTGTACCATACGTGAATAGGCATTTAAATGGTTCCTTTATTTGTCTTTATTGTTGTTACCTGCTGCTTTGTTGTGCGGCAGCGTTCAGACAAACTCAATACCATTAAAAGTCCAGCTATGAATACATGCATCAAAGATCTCTGGCTGTGTTTTAGTCATTAAAATTACATTCAATCTTAATAATTATATCATATCTATTTTACGTGCAGTACTTACAGCAGCTTTGTGGCTCCATCAAAAATGGACGGGGCATATATATTTTCATTAGCATCTGAAACATGCTGCAGTGCGTCTGCTTAAATTAGACTACAATGACCATCTAGAGTGGCCACAATGAATCAGTCCAGTCATCTTTTACAGGACCAATTGTAATAATGAGAAATGATCCAATATATGTACTATCTGAGGAGTCTACAGGGTGATGGTGTGATGTAAGATTTTGCTTGATAGCTTTTTTAGCACTCATGGAAGGCTTAATACAAACACAAAAAAACACTAAAGATCCTATTTTCAACCACTATAATCTTAGCAATTATTCAGAAATGTTTTGTAGTATTTGTCTTGCAGTTTAGGACTGTTCACTAAGTTAAAAGAATACAATTTGTACTGAGAATTTGGAATTTTTGTCCACCATATATAAACTGCACACACAGGTTCTTTCTGTTTGTGAGATTGATAGAGGTCACAAATGTAAACCTGACCTCACCCAAAAATCACGTGTTCCTTGGATCAGTGACTCTCACCAGACTGTTGAAGAGTACTACTGACAGCTCAGTTTAGTATTTAAGGTTTAAAGGAGAAGTCTTGTTTTGATGTCTTAAGAGTGTCGACTTGGCACGAGCCTTAATGGCTCACTGCACATTGACCGTATATATATTTTTAAAAAAACAGCAATTTGTGCAAAAATATTTTAAATTAGCTTTGATCAGAGACCTTCTAAGGTTTTTTTGCACAGATTTGAGTGTGCATATGCTTTTTCCTGAAGTTTTATAGTTAACAGCTCCACACCTCAGCTAAATCTGATACCAGGTGAGCAGTGTTTTTTCCCCCCTCTATAAATGGACCATCTTTAAAGAATTTCCCTCTGCCCATTTGGCAATTTGATGCTTTTTTAATACTTGCCATGAATTTGATTGCGGTTAGGTGTAATGTAGAGCCAGAGTGCGTCTGGCACTAACTATCGGCACAAGCTCACAGTAGAGGGAAATGAGTTTGATGCACTTTACTGCAGTAAACTGTTTCCTAAATTGGTAGAGGGTTCACCTTGGACCATTAAAACAAAAAAGAAACGAAATGTGTTATCCCTTGACAAAGCTCATTAATTAAGATGCAGTATATTCACTCAGAACACGTCTGTGTGTGTTAAGAAATAAACATCTGTAATGGAGCCGCTCTGCTGAATGCACTGCTTTTATTGGGAAGGAAAACAGGTGAATTTATAGGTCAAGGCTGATGTCAATCCCTACCACGCCCACTGATTATGTTTTCCTCCTAATCCCACCCGGGTTCAGACTTTGCCTCTGGTTATGGAACAAGCACAAACACAGCCTGTGGGCTCCTGCCTGCACAATTTATTTTGGGCAACAGAGCCCTGAGATGTTGGATTCTCTGGACAGGTGCACAGTCAAACCCCATCCCTCATTTTACAAGGTCACTTTTTGACCTTGTCTGAGCACAGTTCTGAAATATCCCAGGTCCTTTGAAGGATGTACCATTTCAAAGCACATGCAGCCTGTACTGAAACAAATGAGATTGTGTAATACCTCATTATAAGTCTCTCCCTCATTAAAGCCATGGGTGTGTAGGTGTCTTTTTGTTCCGGGAGCTCAGCCTTTCAGGCCTGGATCAGTTTTACATTTTTAAGGATCCTCTCTCTGCAAATAAAAACTTACCTGGCCATGATAAGAGATTTTTGGTGATTTCACACAGGGTTCCTGCGGATCCTTAAAAAGTCTTAAAAGGCATTTAATTCATTAATTTAAAAATAAAGCCTGAATATAGTATTAATATGACTTAAATGTATCTTTCAAAAGTCTTAAAAATGCTCAGACAGTTAGGACATGGTAGTAGGATTTTATTAATCTTTTTAGTGATGTTGTGTTGTAAATTCTCAAAATAATTGGTATAATCTACTTTCTTTCATTAGATTTTTTTTTCTTTTAAAGATTTTTTCTTGGGCATTTTTGGCTTTATTTGACAGGACCTGATATGAGCTTGAAAGGGGAAGAGAGACGGGATGACGCGCAGCAAAGGGCCACAGGCTGGAGGCGAACCTGCGGCCGCAGCGGCAAGAACGTGGCCTCTGTACATGGGGTGCCTGCTCTTTGCACTGAGCCACCAGGCGCCCCTTTTGTTAAATAATTTGATAAATGCCTTTTCTTAAACTCGTCATGATGGGAATCTGAGCGATGGAATCTCGCATGCAGATTGAGAAACACAAAATTGCCCAGAAAACAGGCCAGAAATGCCAGATATTTCCTACTGCTGTTGGTAAACAAATAGATACCTTTATGATAATATAATATCTTTATTGCTATCCATGTGTTCCACTCTGAAAAGTGTTGTTTTTCCATCATTTTATGTAGATTATCTAACATTTTGACTTTACCAAAAAAATAGTCATTATTATGTTACAATAAACAATTGGGTAAAATGAAATTGTCCTTGAATTTTTTTTAATTAGAAAATTGACCTTAAACTTAATTCTGAGTGGAGTGGTTAAAAAGTCTTAAAAAGTATTAAATCTAACTTGCTTTGAGCTATCAGAACCCAGATTTCACGACCAGATCTACGGGCAGCACAGAGGTGCAATGACACAGCTGTAAAATGGGTTGGACTGGGGGCATAAATTACCTTTGGGTGTGGTCGGGGATGTCATCAATCTTAATCAATTAAATCACAACTTTGTGTTCCCGTAAAGAGCAGTACGCTCACCACTGCACTGCGTTAACAGTTTTGTAATAAAGAGTACAGTTCAGGAAGGCATTTTATTGAAACAAACTTATAAAAGCAATTCAGAGAATGAAGTGTGAAACTGTAAGCTGCAAAAATGTGGCATCTTGAATTCTAATACAAACGTGCATGTGCAACAACAACTAACCATGAAGATTCTGTGATATTTGAAACATTTATCAGTGAATACTTCAAAAAATGACTGAAAATGCTGTTTCAAGCTTAGTTCCCTGGCCATATGAGATATAATCCATCCACTGTATTCTGGGTCTACCCCGGGGCCTCCTACCAGCTGGACGTGCCTGGAAACCTCTAACAGGTGCTGCCCAGGAGGCATCCTGATCAGATGCTCGAACCACCTCAACTGGCCTTTGGACATGAAGGAGCAGCGGCTCTACTCCGGGCTCTCTCCTGATGTCTGAGCTCCTCACCCTTTCTCTAAAGCCCAGCCCCCCCCCAGCTTCATTTTGGCAGCGTGTATCCATGATGTCATTCATTCAGTCTCCCTGCTCTCGACCATATGAAGGTCAAACGTAGATGGAGCAGTAAATGTAGAGCTTTGCCTTCCTTCTATACTACAACGGATTAGCGGATTAGCACTATGACCACAATACTGCCAACTGCAGCAATCTATGCGTCCATCTTGCAGTCTATTTTACCACCACTCGTGAACAAAACCTCAAGATACTTGAACTCCTTTGCTTGGGGTTGTAATTTACACCCAACCCAGAGGGAGTAATACACCATTTTCCTGCAAAGAAGCATGACCTCAGACTTGGAGGTACTAACTGTCATCCTGACAGCTTCAGATTCAGCTGCAAACCGCCCCAGTCTCTGCTGGAGGTCACGGTCTGATAAAGCCAACAGAACCCCATCATCTGCAAAGAGCGGAGATGCAAATCTCAGGTCCCCAAAATGGACTCTCTCTTCCCTCTGGCTGCGCCCTAAGATTCTGTCTCTATAGATTAAGATGTATAATATAATACGTTTGACTTTGTGTCAAATATACACACACACAGCTCTCACTTTGGTTATACAAGGACTGGATGGCTCATAATCGTCCCAGTACCCCCGTAAAAATCTCCTGGGTGACACCGTTGTGAGTCTTTTGAAGTCCACAAAGATAAGTAGACTAGATGGGTAAACCTCCATGACTCCGCCATCAACCGTGCATGGGTGGTGAGCTTATGAAATCAACTGTCTTTATTTATTGGCTGCCTGTAATTTAAACAAAAATTTCAACATTTAAGTTTCATGAGCTCAAAATGGCACTCTGAAACATGTCAGATCTTTATTACATTAAAATTTTTTTCAAACTGACAAAAACTACCATTTAAATGATCCATATTCACAAGTCTATAGACACAAATATGACATATGGTGTACAAATGTCAAATATGTAAGTTCAAAGCATTTAGTGCATGGAATTTAACACTTTCAAAATCTGATTAACAATTTTAAGTGTTTTCACGTGCATACATTGTTTGCCATATGCTGATATTCTGTAGTCACTGACTTGACTACAGGTACAGGTGATTTTATTTTAAGTTGTAATAATGAGCAAGTAGTTAATTGATTAAGTATTGGCATTGACAGTAATAAAGTAGGCCTAGAGCATCCGTGAAATTTGAAGTGTAGTAATCTATCATGATAGCAATATTTTATGATATACCGCGCTTATATTCACGGAGTCATCTCTCATTATTCCCATCACTTATTAAACATCCACAGTTACCATTTCTGCTAGTCTGTACAGCGATACTGGATTAGACCTTCACGTTGTTCCCTGCTTCAGTCTCCATCATTTGTTCAAGTATGCTGCTCAGTCATGCAGCTCATGTACGGATTGCTGGCTACTCTGAATGAAAGATCTGATTGGTTCAACTTTGTAATTCCACTTATATCAATTAATTATGTGTCAGACGCATAAGACATAAACAGCTCTGTGGGAGGTCACTCCATTGATTAGCTCAAGACTCGTGCTGTGCACTTTTACCTCAGTGACAGACAACTGCCAGAAAAATCCTGCCTTTGTATTGGTGATTAAATGTGTGCCTTATGACAATGGACCTCAATAAATGACAAGAATTTAAATGCGCACACTAAAACAGCATCTGGTTTACTTATGACAAATTATGTTATTCCCATGAGTTTTGCTGAATGCATCTATATTCCTGGGATGATCTAAATACTCAACCCTTGACACTTATGGACAGAATGTGCACCAATGCAGAGCAATATCTGCATTACATTAAATGCCAGATGTTGCTTTTAACATCACTCCAGGGTTTTAAGAAGTATCGGGAAAAGCATATGCATGGACATGTTCAAAATGATGGTTGAATATTGTGTGCAGTTGTGTAGGTGTGTTAGAGTTTACATGCTTGTGTGCTTCTTTTTCTTGTTTTTTTTTTACACACTTAAGTTCAACTTCTTTATAATTATGATATGAACAACAAGAGAAGCAGTTGTTGGCAGTGTTCATTAAATATGTATTAAAAAGGACAGTAAGAGTAACTTAAACTCTAATTGTGCAAGTTAAAATACAGGGCTACAAAATAAACAAATAAAATATAAAACAGAGTATAAACATATTGTTGTGCACAGCATTTGCAAATGAATAGACTAAATGTAAACATTAATGTAGTATGGGAAGTAATAAATACAGAGGTGTAATAACTAGTAAAAATATGGAAAGGGACGTAAAGTGACAGCGTAATGGTGAAGTGTAATGATTGAGCATGGAGTGATGAGCTCATGAGTTCAGTAGTCCTAAGGGAGGCGGGATGAAGCTGTCCATGAGTGTGACGGTGTGGGACCGTCTGCCAGATGGCAGCAGGCAGAGCAGTCTGTGGTTAGGGTCCCTTATTATCCTGTTGCACTGTTCTTCCACTGTAAAGATCCTCCATGGATGGCAGTTTTCACTATCTTCTGTAGAGCTGTTGTCTTGCAGTCTTGGTGGTGATGACTTGAGCCCAAGTCAGGTCCTCACTGACTCACTACCAAGTCTCTCCGCTATAGTCTGGTTGATGGAGATGGGGGTGTGTCTCGCTCTCTTTTGCTTCACGTAGTCCAAGATCAGCTCCTTAGTTTTGCATTGAGATGGAGGCTGTCAGGGCTTGACCCCTCTCTGTAGGCCATCACTCAAACATTAATACATTTTTGCATTTCTATACTAGTAAGGATGCACACTGACAATACACTGTCCAGCCTGTAATCCTAATCTATCATTTTGTGTCCCCTCTCTATATTATGGGTCCAAGAACGTAGTGCAGGCAGAACTCTTCATGAGTTCTTTCTTCTCTTCACTGCAGTGAGTGGAGTTTTTAAGTCGCATGGTGGCTAATTGATCAGTCGATCTGATCACAGTTTATCAGATCAGATTAATGGATGGCAGGAGTAGCTGCTGCAGAAGGGAGGGAATGCAAACTTTAAGAGACAGCATGATCAATGGTTAAGTTTCACTTTCAATGCATCTGGAGAGCTGTTGCTCCGTCTTTGCCCAGAGTATACTCTGTGCTCCAGTAGTTTGATGCAATGAATAACCGAAATTATATACACACACACACACGCACACACACACACACACACACACACACACACACACACATATATATGTATATATATGTGTATATATATATATATATATATATATATATATATATATATATATATATATATATATATATATATATATATTCTAATAGCACTCATAATGGTATCCAGCTCCAAGAATAGACCATCAATATGTGGCGGCAGATGTTTTAATCAGGGCAGGCGCCACGGATAAATAAATGAGAGGGAAACCCTGCCCTATAACATTCTTGCTCCTCCTCAGAGTCCCCTTCATATTTACAGTCTTCTCAATTCGCTCCTTTCTTTTTGGTGCTGGAGAAAGCACAGTGAATGGTTGTTGGGAATGTTCTCATCATTGAACTTCACTATTTTCACAAGCCAAAACTAAAAGCTTAGGTGACGTAAACGTGTGATTTTGTTGGAATGTCAAGATGAAAGAGAGACTGACTCAAGACAGCTCTGACTGCGGTTTATGTCCACCTTAGACCAAACCATCAAGATCACGGTGCCTCGACTCTACCAAAACTCTAATGATTTTATCCAAACATTGGAAATTTGTCTGCAATAGTTAAAATGCTTGAAAAGACGTTTGGTGTAAGGCCAGCATAAACAATTGGTCCGAGACTGCCTGAAAAGGTGGGTCTGAGTCCTGGTTTCAAGCATACTCTGATGTGGATCGCTTGTTATCACATTGGATTCATTTCAGTGATGCATTACTTGCTGTCAGTTTTATATCTCTCAAAATGGGTTCATGTAGCACTGATGATGCAGGATAACCAAAACTATCGAAGGAACGAGTGGTCTGTCAGTCCCTATGACTCAGTGTTTATGAGAGAGTCCCCGCTTTGTTTATCTCGGGTGCACACACAGGGCCCTTTAACCTGGGTCCTCATAGGAGAAATACACACACATGTGCGCAAGTGCACATGCACACACACACACACACTTAGTTATACCGGTGTGTATTGTGTGTGTATATACAGATTTCAATGTCAGAGAGTTTTTTCTGGAACTGTACCCTCACTCTCTCCTTTATTCCCATTCTTTCTGTATTCCCAGAACTATGCAGCTTATTGCGCCACGCCAACAGCTGGGCCTAGATGTACGTGCAGATGCATTTTAAACAGAGTCAATAAATCTATATCAGTTGCTTTCTGGGGCTCTCAAGTGTGTCTTAAAAACATATACTGTATGTATCTCCTCTTGTGCCTTGGGAAATCGGCTTTGGTCCAGTCGAGCAACTTAGTGCAACATGTCTGCCATGTCACAGAGAGTGCACTGCTGGGTTAGTTTTCCTTGTGAATCCAGTTTTTCTTTTTTTTTGTCTTATGGAGAAACAAAATATGCAGATACCTCTGTTTGTACAATTAAGTCAATTCCACAAACGCCGTTGAAGTAATGTCTTTAGCTCAGCTTGAAGTGATTTTGTATTCATGTGAAGTATCTTGATTCTCCTAAACAATGTTTTGCATGCAGCCAATCTGTTAAATATGAAATGGTGTAGATGAAACATGTTTTTTTGGATGATACACTGGCTATTGGACTTAAGGGCTTTTAAGAAAACTATTGACAATTAAACACTGGATTGTGCATCTCAAGTAGTTCATTGATTTGCATCTGCAGGGGAATGTAAGTAAAACAATGCTGTGTGGCTTTTACCAAAGATGCAATTTAATCACTTTTTGTTCTACCAAATACTATCCAGATGGCCACTCTTTAGACACTAGAGATTGTGTGTTATTATTTGAGCTTTCTAACAAATTGTCTGTCAAGTATTGATAGCCAATCCAATATTTTGGATTAGTTTTCACAAAGAGCAAAGGTATTAAGTCCCGTTAGAGCCATATTTATGTCAAATTGATATTGGCAGAGGTGGCCAAATTTGCTTACAGATTTCCTTTATTTCATGACGTGACGCCTTAGCCGTGTGACTGAGTAAATAATGATCAGCTGTGAGAGGAGGGGTGGGGCCTAGTCTTTTGTCTCGCTAGCAAGCAAGTTTGAAAAACGGGGCATCGGTACAGTCTTTTGACCTAACGTTAAACAGACAGATTTTGTCTGTGACAATAATCAGCCGACTGAAAACAACAGAATCTGTGACTGCAGCGTTGTGATTTGGACTGTTTTTAATGTGCGAGTCAGGAAACAGAGCCCTGTAAGGATGGTACTGTTTTTAAATGGTAAAAAAAATCTAAGTACACTTAACACTTAGGTTATAGTAAACATAGATTGAGATGAATAGTTATATTTTCTTTCCTTTTTCAAGGCAGTTGGTTTCCAAGATTATTTTATGATCAGCTTGTCAGATTTTATAGTGCACATAGTTGCATAGTACATATTTTTCCTGGCAGACACAGCTAAGAGTGACTAGCTGCATTTTTTCCCCTTACTTCATCTTGTTGTTCCACCTCAGTAAAGGTTTTTCAGAGCACATGAACGCTTCCACCAGTTTGATCGTAGCCATTTCTCACCTCCTGTCATTTAAGCCTCGCTCCTAAATGATTAATCTCAGATCATTCACACCTGCAAATAATCACGGCCAACATCATTAACCTGGATGACCCAGTGTTCCCCGTCCAGCTCATTTTTCCCTACTGCTGAGCCCGTTCTTCTGCCATTCATCACTCCATCCTGAAATAATCTCCAAACACCATGAGAGCAGAACAGCATGTCTTATTGATCTCCCGTCAATGCCTGGAATTGACCAAGGGGAAAGTGATCTAATGCTCACAATTTGGTGTAAAAAAGGAAAAAAAATGAGACAGCGCTCTGTTACTAAAAGTATTTATACCTGGAGAAAATATTTAGATTATGTTGGATGCTTAAAATACTGTTTCACCTATTTAAATAGCTGAATTTGTGTTACATTTCTTTGGAATGCCCCTAAGTGTCTTTTTCTTGCTAATAATATTTTTTCTAAAATTATAAAGTTAATGTGTTGCTGGTAATATGACTAGGGGGGCATAGTCAGCCTATGGAAACAGGCATCTTCGTTTTCTTTCACCATTTGTTGCTGTGCGGCTCTGCACAGCCTAAGGAAGTCTGACTTAATACAGCATTTTTGCAAAAACAAAGATAGAGGCAATGAAAAAAAATCCATCAATATATGCAGTATGTGGTTGTTGCTTTACTGCACAGACTAAAACTTAGACATCATGGTAACAGGGATTTAGTGTTCAAAGTTGAATTTAGCTTGAAAGGGGAAATCATCTGTCCCTGGCAGCATTTTGGAGACCAGACTCTTCTTCCTGCCCATTAGAAAATTGTCTGCTGCTTTTAAAATGAATGAAGTGAGCTGATGTGATGGGCCATTACTGAACTTCTTCAGCTCCATGATAATGCATTCCCACCATAAAGCTGCATTTATTGTGCAATGCTGAGCCACAATTGGACAAAAATTGCAAAACCTGGGCACACAAACAGGTGCTTGTATAACAGATCAGACTGTCTTGAAACACGTGTAAGCAATACATGTATATTTTAGTTTAAAAACTAATGCTTAATAAGTGAGTTATTTTCATAATGGCAAAAATATTAAAAGGATAATACTAACAACTTGTATATTCCATGATTGAAATGGTTTGTGCAGAGGCAAGAAAATATTGGCACAAGGCAAATGGTCAATAATGCATCCAGTTATAGAGTATAATTTGGCATTTCCTTATTTTGTGAGCATTTTATGACACATTTCCACTCAACTTTTCTCTGCAGCTGTCCTTCAAACATGCATCACCGTAGTTAGCGTTATTTCAAAAGTCTGCTTTTTGTAATTAAATTGCATGCTCAGATTATAGGAAATAAAAAAAACTTGAAACAACTAATTAATACTAGTCGGTAGCCCCAGACTTGACTTTACTTCATTTTACACCTTTCCCATCAAAATTAGCGCAAACACGTGGGTTTTTCACAGGTAAACCCTGCTTGATGTAGGTGATAGACTGCATTACTACTGCCAGTAACAAACCTGTGAACACAGCACTGCAGCCGACGAGTCTGCCTGTCGACTTGTGTCACAGACAGGCAAGAGAACATGTAAAAAGTAGACAGCAGTAGGAAGAGAGGTCTGTGAAAACGGTGCTTACTTCTCTTTATATATCTCTTACCTATTCAGTATAACTTTCACACTTGGTGTAGACAAATATGGAATAATGTTTCAGCGCTGCTAAACCAAACGGAGGAGATGGGCAGTAATTAGTGATGGCACGTCATTGCATCTCACTAGTTAAGGAGCCAAAATTAGGGTGTTCACCTGTGTTTCCATCAATGCCTATCGATGCAGAAGGTGATTAAATCTTGTGTCTGCTGCAGAGTTATTTGACCCGGGTGTGAATGCTGATCATACGCATTCCCATTGCATTAAAAAGCCAGATTTTAGTGGGGTTGGCAGGTTTTTTGTGCAGTGGGAATGAGGCTTTAGCTTTGCAACATGTAACAGGGGTAAACTGTTATTTCCAAAGCATCCACGGGTTGCCTGGCAACTGCAACCTTATGTTAACACTTCAGGTAGTCATTGCAGCTAATAAAGAAATACCTTAAACACATAACTTTCCATAAAAACACATTTTTACACTTCAGTTTAATCTAGAACATTTGCATCAATGAGCTTTAGCGGTGCCAGTAGGCTTTTTGTTTTTTATACACTGGGAAGCACAAGGTTAGCTGTTTCTTCCCTCCTTCCAGTATTTATGCAAAGCACCATTTAGGGCACTCGGCCCCCCTCATCCCCAGGTCATTGAATACAGACACTATGTCGCGGCCCTCTGTGTGTGATATCGACACCAAAGGCACTCTTTAGCATCTGTATGAGTCGCACTAGGCTTCTAGCTAACTCCAGCGTAAACCCATCTGAAGCAAAACTTGACACTGAGAGCAACTGATGTATCATACAGAGTGAGAAAGTGGATTGGCCAAAAAAAAGGCTTTCATTCAGAAGACCACAGTTTATGTCCCCTGTGAAACTACAAGTCAGGACTTTTTTAAGGCAACAACACATAACTTATGTACAGCAGCCAAAACATGATCTTTTTTCCCTAAACCTAACCAAGTGGTTTGGTTTCATACAGATGGGAAATGTTTTTTTTGTCTTTCCCCAGTAAATAATGATCACGTCAGTGGTCGTAGTGTAGCCCATAGGATTACTTTAACATGAAACTATACAACATATTATTATTTTTCAGTGGAATTGTGTCTTATATGATTACATGTGACACATTTTTTTTTTTTGCTGCATTACATGAGTATGTAGTCTTTAGTGACTGTTGTACTTTTTATATAGGCTTACTTATTATACATGTGACTTAACATTCGATAATTTTCATTCATTCATTCATTCAATGGAAGAGAGTTTACCAAAGCATGTATTCAATAGCTACCAAACAGTCAGGAGTGATTTTTATTTTTATTTTACAAGGGGTGGTTTTGGCCAATGCCAGGCAGTTTCTCTGCTATTCAGATGTTAATTGGAGTCATTGACACCTCTGCCATTATCTCTGCAGATCTGATCAGATTGGAACAATCGACACATTACAGACAGCACGATAATAAAGTCCAAAATACAAGAATTTGCTGTGAGGGGTTTCTTCAGAAATACTTATAAAATATAGTTTAATAGTACAAAATAACCACAACAGAGCTACCTATAGGACCATCGCTTCACCTAAAGGAAAAGTTACAATACACCTCAGATATAGACATAAACGTGTCTCCACACGGAGCTGCAGTTTTCAGTCGTCCTCACACACGTCTGACAGACATGCTGTTACTGTAAACAGCTGTCAACGCTGGAGTGTAACAGCTCACATTTGCTCTATGTACACATATAAATGCAACCTTAGAATATCTTAACACTTTAAGTCTATTTTATTTTGTTTTACATGAGTAACTATCACAATCTGATGTAAGCACTGCCAAAACACGGGTGACCTGCGCTCTATTGTGCCTAAACACATCCTGTGTGGAGACAGATGGAGAGCTGAAGCTGCTGCTGTGCTTCCTGTGTAGACAAAGTGTTAGAGTGCTACGGCTCTTCTTAACTAACTCTTGGCACGACAGTGAAAAACTGCAATTCCCTGCATATGTCAAATTTTTCCTTTTAATTCAATCATTCACATTAGGAGATGCACCAAAATGAAACCTGACAACAGAAGAAACCCTCTGGTTTCAATGTTTCGCAGAATTGTTGACCACAAACTGAAAATAATATCTCCACACAATGTAATGTAAATATATCAAAGTACTCTCGCCACCCCAAAGGTCCAATGAGAGCTGTAGATCTCCCTTTTAATGAAATTGGAGAATGCACACTCGGCCCAGTGGTTGCTTTTCATTGTTTCACATCTAAAACATGAGTTTTTGGAGCTTAAATGTATCACTGTCTAAATATTTATTGAGCTCATTGTGTAATACTTAATTGTTCTCTTCCATGAAACAGAAACTTCAAACACTACTTCCTACTCATCCTGGTGCTCTAAGGCAATGTTTTAATTCCTATTACTGCACCAATCATTTCACACAATTTCAACACTTAGAGATACTTGTAGTTGAGGAACACAGAAAATGAGCAAAATAAAATATTCTTCCAAGGTTTTTATCTTAGACGCGTCTCAGTTAAAATCCACTCTTCCAACTGTTGTCATGATAGAGTAACAAACAAGAGACCAGATCCCTTTGCATCAGTGCTTCAAGAGGTACATCTTTCAAAACTTTTAAAAAAAGAACCACTCGTCAAGTACGTCATTTCTCAACAGTTTCTTTTTTGAAGGAGAAAGCATTGTGCAAATCCAGGTGCTGATTGTGATGACAAAAATATATGTCAGCCTCTCAGCTCAGGTTGAAAAACAGCAATGTGCTTTTGTTTCGCTGTTGTGTGTTACTCAGAAAATCTGTCGCCCTCTGTCACAATTTACACTGTATTTTCGATGTCTCTTTTCCTCGCGAGGCCTTGTCTCAGGTCTCCAGACAGAACCTGTGTGGGAGTGATTGTTTCATACTGGGGACTGAAGATCCTGTCATCAAAACATCACACTGGGTAGCGAGCACTGCCTCAGCCAGACATCAGTGTCTTGGGCTTAATCAAAATCGGTTGAACCCCGGAGTGACACAGTTATATCAATCAGCACTTACTGGTTGTAGCCAGGCACTGATGGCGCCCTTATGTAAACCTCCTCTGAGTATCGTATGTCAACATGTGCTGCTATACCACAGCGGGATATCATCTTTAGTTAAAAGTGCTGAATATTCTTAGATGATCTGGAGAAGACATCCGCAGTGTACATATTGTTTATCTTTGACTGATGCACAATGCAGAAATGCAATATCATAAACCCTGTCACGATGAGGATTGCATGCATTTACAGGAATACGTGATCGTCTCTGTCACTAGAAATAGGTTTTTTTTTTGTTGCCGTCAGGGATTGTCAGTTCCTTAGAGATTGCCCTTTGTCTGAGGTGATGGATGCACACTGCACTTGCGGTACCTGCCAGTCTCATTCTGGTCTTTTTGCATTTTGGCTTTCTTTGAGCTGACCACCTTCTGTGGCTTTCAAGTGCCAGATGTCTGCCAGATGAGTGTGCTGGTATCTGCACACACATTCACTCAAATTTACTGTGTAAATACACATTATCACCCCAAGCACCAAGTGTTATGTGTATATTAGGGATGTCAGTTTTAGATAATATTGCTTTCGATAGCCCAACACTCATTAACTAACAAGCTGGTTCTTTTATTAAAAAAAAAAAAAAAGCAAAATCTAGTGAAATAAGAGGCTTTTCTTTTTAGTGCGGTGCGGTGTACCTGCCCTAGTGATAAAACAAGTGGGTTATCGTGTAAAAAAAAAAAAAAGATCTTCTTAAGGAATTAAAAACCTGATTGTCACAAAAGATCATAAATATAAGTTGATTCTTAAATTGAATTAAGAAAATATGCGAATAGTATATGCAAGAGAAGACAAGTTGAAAAGTCTAACTATTACATTACAGCTGTGTGCATGTGAGTGTGAAACAGAGAAAAGGAGTGAGAGAGGGGTGCATATACTTCTCCATACCATAAGAGATAGAGAATGTTGTCCCACAAATGAGAAAAAAAGCAGAATTGCACCCACTCATGGCCAATTTATCATCATGTAGGTCAGACGGCCTTCTTCGTGTATGTTGGCCCAGCCCAGGTGCGAGCTAATTTTAATGAAGGAGTCTTGTTGCCCTACATGATCAATCAGATTATCTGTAATTACAATTGAGAACATTTTTTTTGTTCTGAATTAGTTCTAACTTCATGACTCTAATAGAATACAATACCAAGGTAGTGCTTTAAAACGGAAGTAAAAATAGGCATTTATTGTTTTAAGTGATGACCCATGGTCGTACCCATAGCGTCAAATAGAGCAGCCTGGTCAGTGGCCCTTGGCTTCTGTTACCCACACACAAGGACCTCACGGCATCTACTGGGATAAAAATCCCTCCTCAGGCATGTTGTGTTGGATCTTTACCCACACTGGTTGTGTTTGCAATAAAAACAACACGGTGTCTTAGAGTTCAATGTGAAATACAAATACGTTTACTGTAAGTCTTTAAAGATTACAGACAAAAACCGAGCTGGTCCCTGGGGCAGACTAAATCATCTCAGTGTTGCATTCAACTTTAATGCCGTTCACATCTGCCTCCTATTATGGGCCTGGTTGGAATTGCCCTCCTATAGTTATGACCTCTAATAATTTTAATTAAGTTACTTCTTTTAACAACCTGTGACATATAACATTTTTTTCTCAACCTCTGAACATCGTGACCGCACCTGAGAGCAAATGGCAAATACATGCAGCATTATCTTTAAGATCACAGTGAGAATAACAATAAAAATATGAATTAGTGATTATATGCGTATTATTCTGGTTGTGAAATGTACTGATACATTCAGGTTAGTAAAATAGGAGTAAATATTTCCCACAATCTCTATGAGACAGCCAAGGTTTTCAGCTGTCTTATGCAATCCCATGCACAGAAATAGAGTGCCCCAGGAATGAGTCCTGAAACTTGGAAATGAGTTAGCGTTTCAGCACCTCTGGTTTCGTCATCTTTAAGTCAGTTAGAGTTTTTTTTAATGGGTTTTTGATAGGACTGTACGTGATTCAGAATTCTGTCAGTCAAATATGATTTTGCAGTTCAATATGAATATTCGATGATTCGTTTTGTTTTCCATATGAAGTTTAAAAGTTTGAACGGGGCTCAGCGGGACATTCAGTGTGTCAGATGCATTCATACAATATAGTAAACAAACTAACAGTGCTAACTGTGCAACATTTTTTACCGGCACTAGATATCAAACAAAAGCCAGAGACTGTAGTGTATTAACTTGCTTTGAGCTGTATTTTTGAGCATTTCTAAGCAGAAGAGCAGTCCCTCTTTCCCTTTGTGCCGAGTATTTCCACCATTCTGCAGCTGCTTGAATCAAAGAGTAGTGTGAAAGTCAAGAGCACTCACTCTGCAGCAAAATCTGGAGACCAAAACATCCCCAGAAGTTGACCGCACAGCACGCTGACTCGCAAAAAAATCCCCAAAAAGTGACTTCTCGACTTGAACCAATCTCAGTGGTCTGATGGACATCCAACTGATGATTTGAATCTCTGACTTTAAGGTGGCAGCCCTTGAATTAGATGCCTGAAATACGATCTGTGGTAAACATAAGCTTAAGAAACTTTCACATTTTGTTTGACAGTATATAATCGTCAAAAGTCAAAAACACAGCATACTTTTCACCCAGGAGACTTGTGTCCCACGTCAAACCAAAAGTTGACTTGATTTTTTTCAACGATGCAATGTAGTTACATACATACATCATGTGACATAGTATCATGTGACATACTTGTTAAGTTACTGTAAGAAACGTTATTATTTTTCAAGTCATGACCGTTCTCAAAGCCTTCCTGTGAAGATTAAAGATTGTTTTAAAAGAGTCTTTGGCATGTAACAAGTGGAAATTGACACAAAAACTGAAGTCCAAAGCTGACACTGGAGGGGTACCTATAAAGTCATATTTTAGAAGTGTAGGGCCTTGACTAAGCTGCCATATTTAATGAGTTGGGAATGAAAATGTGTTGGAAATGCTATTATCTATTTGAAAAAAGAACAACATTGAGAAATTTCACCTTGTTGAACCAGCAAGCAGAAACTACAGCTGAGTGGATAAGCTTAATGCTCTATCCAGTGTTTCCTCTGTAAAAACAATCTGGTAGCATTTTGCTGCCTTTTTTCTTGGCATGGTATTTGTAGAAATAATTTGGGAAATTTATTTCCATGACAAAACGGAAATGGAATATTTTTTGTTCTATGCTGAAAAAGACAAATGAAAGGCACAGTCTTAAAATTTGCACTAAATCATGCTGATAAATTAGCTTTCAGAAAGAAGTGGAAGCATAAAAGTTAAGTCATCACTTAAAGTTGAATCAGTTTCTCTCCAGTGTCATTTATCCAGCGAAATGAAACTTTCGCTGGCCCTGACTACCTACAAGGGTCCATGCTGAGGTCAAAAGCTTTAATCTCTGCAGGGTTCCCATATGGATTACTACTGGTGTCTACGGAAACTGTTACAATTACTTTAAGTTTTATTACTAACCTCAGCACCATTGTGCTTGCCTGCATCTATGCACAGTATCTCCTCTGGTACACTTAAAATAATTACATCAATTTTAGAGGTGGAGCAGTCACCAGCAGATGTAACCAGTCCCACCCCAGTAAAGCAAAAGCAGTTGGTTAGTGGCTACATCTGAATTAAATGAATTAATACAATTGTTTGAATGAAACAGGACCAGTTTCCAGAATCTGCTCCATTTGCAACCTCTAATTTGAGGGACGAGCTTTTTTCCAAAGCTGGTGTGGCAGCAAAGATTTAGGTGTGCCCGCATGAATAATATCAGCGGAAACCTTGGATGACGTTTTTCTGTAGGTTGATGTGGAAGTTAGCTTTGCCTTGGTTCCCTCGTCAAGCCTATGGGATTTTTTCCATTGAATTTTGGATTATGACAGAATATAAACTCTGAGGCAAACAAACAACACTTACACGCTTTGATCAGCAAGATAATCTTCACAAATTAATACAATTTTTAGGATTTTTGAGGCCTAAATGCAGTCATCAGAGGTAGAAGGCTAATTTTGGCTATAAAACAAATGACACCATTGTTGCACAACTTAACATTGCCCCCACAACGAGGTGCTTTAAAGCTATATTTGGCGTGGTTCAGTGTGATGACGTTCTGCATTTTCCTTTAACCACTTGTTAGCAACCGTCTTTTTAAAGACACTCTAAAGCTTCGAAGTTCGCAACTGGGATATTAAATGACATTTTTCTTGTCGTAGAACAAAATGTTAAAGTCTCTTAAGCTTGTGTTAACCAGCGACCTTACTTCCAACGAATAACCCGTTCACTCAGTGACCAGGAAAACGGAGGCACTGAAATGCTGACTCATTTCCGTGTTTTAGGACTCATTCCTGGGGTACTCTGTACACTAGATTAAGATGGTGATTCACTTTTTTAACAACTCTAGCAGGAACCGCATTATATTTAGAGGAATGATTTTATGTTGTGATTGCACCGCAAGCATGCTTTGCTTTGCATGTCTTAAAGGTCTGAGGGTGAAGGGATTACATCCGTGAGGAATTGAGTTCACCCTCGAGTGCACAAAAGGTCCACATGTTTATTGAATCAAAGTGCAGTTCTCCAATATATCGTATGTATGAAAATTATAGATTTGAACATGGAAAGTCAATGCTTCTCAGTGGTTTGAACTGGAATCACGTTTCCCTCCCCAGAGAAGCGGAGAAAGAGGGAGCTGAGACGGAGCCTGTGTGTTCGTTCTATTTGTTCAGCTCCTTGCATAATTTGTCCATTATCCTGAGAGCAGCTCAGGACTGTGACATGCTGGCAGAGGTCATTGTTTGCTGCCACTTGAGTGTCCGGGAGTGACGGAAGCACACACAGGGCACATAAACAGGCCTGCACAGTTCACAAGTAGTTCATGCGGGCTGAAGGTCGGTGACCCCTGCTGTTCAATAAAAACGCATTGTGTATTCACATAGTGAAACAGGGAAGTGAAATACTTTAACATGCAGAACATCAGATAATCTTTTCTGGGCTTGTGGTGCCTAAATTCTGTCTTATTTCTCTCTTCTATCTTTCTATCTCTCACTAGACTGTCATGAAAATTATTGATGTATAACTCATTACAAGATTATCTGTGTGATTAGAATTTTGTCTGATAAATGAAGCACAAAAAAACAAAAAAACAGAAAAAAACCCCAATATATTGAAGTTTTATGTCATAATAAAACCAACTTGTCCTCCAGTGGTGCAAATGTTGTGCCAGTTAAAATAGAAATGCTATGTGAAAACTGATTAATTTTATCTTGTTTAAGATCCAGGTCAGCATAGGATGCCGGTTAAAGTGCATGTATAAATGAAGAATAAATTATTAAATATGCACTTTAATATAGAAATGCCACTGCTAAATATCAATAAATAACTGTAGTGCTTTATTTTGCTGACATTGAAGATATTTACACCATAAACTTATACAAAAAGGTGAAAATCTGTGCATAAAAATTCACCAGAATGCAGGAAATTTTGTAGTTACTGCTCACATTTTCCATAAGGAAATCCAAATTCTTCACTTCATTTGTTCCCCCCAATGTCAAAAAAATCTTTAAAAATAGGCATTACAGTATAATTTATTTGGAGCAATGTGTTGTGTAAATAGCCCAAACTGAGTAGCTACATTCGCTCTTCTTATATCTAAATTTTATAAGGTGACAGGAAGATATATATAAAATGTCTGAACTGGCACTGATTTGATATACGCTTGGAAAATGTGATATCATTTCACATTACTTATTCCCACCAATGCCACACACCACATTTGTTATATCTGTACAAGAAATTCCTGTAGGACTTGTTACGCTGTGCCAGCACTTCTCCAAAGGATTTGTTTTTTGAAAGTTTGATTCTCTGACAGTTTGATAAATGCTACCCGTCATTTTCCCCTAACTATACTTCTTGCATCAGGCTATTAAATGAGTTCAAATGAAGACATTTAGCTGGTGATGCTTCATGATTTTAAATAAGTTGTAAGGATCGCTGTGTGAGGGTCCTATCAGCATATCTCTTTAGGCACCAGATTGTCTGCACATCCAGCTAAAATATGTTTTCTACAACAATAGTAAGCGTTCCATCTGGGGAATGGCTCTCATACTTGTGATGGTTCCTGGCAGATGACAACGGGAACATTTCTCAGCATGATATGATTAATCATGCTTATTCACTGATGGTCTGTTTTTCACTTTGAAGAAATAAAATATGTACATTGTGTAAGGCTAGCCATTTTGTAAGGGTTGATTA
This sequence comes from Plectropomus leopardus, assembly GCF_026936395.1. NCBI lineage: Eukaryota > Metazoa > Chordata > Actinopteri > Perciformes > Serranidae > Plectropomus > Plectropomus leopardus. Next base: position 14,355,020 of record NC_142176.1, read on the forward strand.
AATGTTAATTGACATGAAAATAGTTATACATATTTGTAAATTCAGTATGGTGCAGCCTGCATGCTAAACACAACTTAATGTATAGCGATTTAATACGATGGCCATCTCTAATTTCTATGTGGTAATTCTAATTATGATGTAGGGAAAAGCACTTTTAAATCTATTATTGAAACTGGTAATATTGAGTGCACAGGGGTCAGGCCAAAATGATAATTGGATGATAAAATTGATTCCCACTTCTGTTTTATTTGCTTCAGGCCTAGCTTGTCCTATTTCTATTTCTTTTTCTATCCATCCAATTTCCCTCCATCTGTAGTAGAAGCTGGCCACCATCAGAGTGTGGAGGAGGTTATTCAGCAACGGTGCACCCACTCAGACGTGAGGGAATAAGCGGGGCGGAACAGAGAGCTATTTTGGTTGGGCTCCTCAGAATCTAGGTCTAAGTGATAAAAACGGTGTCTTGTGCCCATATTCTTCTCAATGAAGGTGTGTTTATATTGTTGTTTGATATTCTCTCTGTCCTCTGCCAAGCTGGGACAAAGAAAACTAATTTCACTCAAAGTAAGATTTTTTTTATTTCGATTTCTCTCAACCCAACATGTTAAATACGGAAGCTTGCTCAGTGGCCCTCAGCAGCAGATACTGACGCACAGGGGCGCCCTTTTGCAGCGGTATGAGATGCACCATGTGGTGGCATGTTTTGACGCTCCAAACGACAGCCAACATCTAAAGAATGAGAAAGTCTGCATGGGGCGGGTGGGAGGGGCGGTGGATGGGTCAGACAAACTCGGGACTTTTAGCCAGGAGACTGCGGTTTGTCTTCTTTGTAAAGCCAAAAGATCAAATTATTTTTAAAACAATGTAGTCTTCTAGTGCGTGAAACGTGTGATGTTACATGAAGCTGTATAACATAAATAACAAATGCCTGTAAACCTAACCACATAGTTTTATTACATAAATCAAAGCAACATAAGCCTAAAAATTGAGTTTGGACCCCAGAAATAATAATTGGACAAAAACGTAAACAAACAAACCTCAAGGTCCACATTCTTGCTTTTAGTCTTCAGCCATCCTTTAACACATGCAGTTTTCTCAGTTGTCATGGAAAGTGAATACATATTTAAATAAATAAATACTTAATATTTTTATATTCATACGCAGAACGAGTCAATATGGGTATAGCTATGACTGTCTATCTGTCTCTCTCACTGTACCGCTGAGAAAGTGTTATTTGCTCTACAGCGTGCCACCTTTTCTTTTTCCCTGCTGGTTCACAATGCATAGTGCAAATGCCACATTGACTCTCATGGGCCTCCACATCTAACCCAAATCCTTCTTTTAACTTGAAAAATGGCTCGCTGTGCTAACCACAAGGGACTGAGAAGAGGAATGCCTGGTCTGCCCACCACTGCTGTATTAGGTTACTTATTGACTGTAACATCTTTCTTCATTCTGCCTTACTTCATTTTCCTTGTCTTACTCCCTCAGCCCTTCCTCCTCCTCCCCTTCCATTTCATCCACCTTACAGCCCCCGAGGCCAGAGCACCACACAGGCTGGCCAGTTTCTACTCTATGCACTTTTGCTTGCTACAGTCAACACGGCAAAGAGGTTTGCTATAGAGGCCCAGTTAAGCTAGGGAGCACTGGGACAGAGCCTAGTGGGGCTGGGCTGAATGGATGAGCTGTCAGGCAGCCAGTTCTGTGATGAGAGACCCAGACTTCATGCAGGCTCAGATGGGGGGAGATATCGGTTCCTGTCAAACCCCACAGCAAAAGACGCTCCCATGTCAGAACTACCCCGAGGATGAGCGTGAACACAGGAGGGGCGGGAGCCAGGGGAAGCAGTGAGTGGATGTTTGGGAAATATGGGCTTCATCTTTGCATTATCAAGTCCATCTGTGGATATTTTAAATGCATAGAGACGCCCAAACACACACACACACACACACACACACACACACACACACACACACACACACACACACACACACACACATATAGTCATTTGCTACTTCTCTGAGTTTTAATTAGAGTATAGGAGACACATTCTCGTACATACTACTGAAGCATTTCGTTGTCAGTGCAATATCCTAGATCCTCCAGTGTCTATGTTCGTTTTTACTTAGTCCATAATACATTGCTGTCTCTGGGTTGTTTGTTCCAAGATGTACCGCTGGGAGCACAGGAGGTGACAGGAGACTCCTGGGGAAGGAACAGAAAGTAGGAGGGGAGGATAGGAGAGGAGGATGTACAGGGAATAAGGAGACAAACAGGAATCCCAAGAGAGTATGAACAGATGAGAAAACGATGGTGTCTGATAGCGGGACGTGGAGTGACAACACAGAGAAGCATTAGTAGAAAGGGAGGGGGGGGGTGGCTGATGTTGAGAATAAGAAGAGAAACTGACAGTAAGGACCAAAGAGGCTGCGTTTTCTGTCCCCTTCTCCAGAGGTAGATCTCTCACAAAGGCTTGTCATTGCACATGTGGTGAACATAATGTATGGATTCATTATGTTCTGCTGCTTTTAGCTTCATAATGACTGTAAGTCTGCTTCAAATATTTTGCTGATTTAAAGCATAATCCATCATAATAAAATATTGCCTTTCTTTTGAGATACAATCTTACTTCATCTTCTCTTTCTTATGCTGTGTTCATCGGGGAGATGGTATACGGCAAGCTGGAGAGCATTTTAGTAGGCAAGAACAGGACGGTTAAATTAGGTGAGAATGTTAGAGAATACCAGCAACATTAATGGTAGATGACTTAGATAACCCCAGTAATGAGTACTAAATCTGGGAAATCTGTTAGCATTTCAGCATCTCTGGTTCCCTTGTCTTAAAGTCAATGTTTTGTTTAAAATGGGTTTTTAGTTAGAAGCCTTAAATAAGGTCTGTGGTTAACACAAGCTAAAGGGGCTTTCATGTTTTGTTCTCTGATTAAATACCAATATACCAAATAATGTCAGTAAATACTCCAATGTGCACTTTGAAGCTTTTATATGTCGAAAAAGGGGGTTGTTAACAAGTGTCTAAATGAGACTACATACTTTCATCAAACCAGACATGGCTTTACAGCCTTGTATCGGCAGCGACGTGACCGTAGTGTAGTTCATATAGCCTAGCTTTAGCTTTTTACCTCTAGCAACTGCATTTAAGCTTCAGCAATCCTAAAAATGGTGTTCATTTGTACAGATTATGTTGTTGAACAAAACATGTAATTATCATAAACGAAGACTTTTTGATGAGGGAACTAGGGCAACGTTAGCCTCCAGGATGGCTTACAGAAAAAGTCACCCCTGGGGCACTCTATTGCTGTTCAAAGTTATAATACTTGTCCTGCATTTTACACAGAATTAGAATCTATGTGTGTCAGTGGATTTTTTCAACAAACCTTTGAATCCTTCTGTGCCCCCTCTCTAAATTCAGATCTTTTTGCAAGAACTTGAGGAGGATGATTGATCTGTCGTCAGAGCTGATCAGATCGATGGTTGAGAGCAGCAGCTGTTGCAGAGGTGAGGGAATGTACATTTTTAAACTCCATAAAATGAACGGTAAAGTTTCACTTTCATTGCACCTGATGCTCTACTGCTCTGTCTGTGCCCAGAGTGCGCTCTGCACTACCAGTGCAATGAATAACCAATCGGTGTATGTATTCCAATAGTGCTCCTAATCAGTGTTCGAGCTCCAAAAATATAAAATCCATACATTGCAGCAGATGTCTTAATTGTGGCAGGCCACCACAAATAAATGTGTGGATACCCTGCTGTTTCATGACCCACAACAGAATTTACCACCTGATGTTATGAAGCTTCCTTACACCAGGAGAAAACTTGGATGATCTGGACAATTACTTTAAAAAACTTGAAAATGATGTTCAATAATAAACACACAATTATTTTATTTCTTATGTTTTATTCCATTCATTGTATACAATACCGCATATTTCATTGCATATTTCATTTTACCATCTTGCCCTTCTGTCATCTGCCTGATCCCATGTGAATGCAGCATTAGATGATACAATTTACTCTGTTGAAGGTGGCAGTAGCTTGAATTGGGGTTTAAGAGCTTTGGATTTTTCAAAGAAACAATACAGCTGTATTGTACTTTGACAGTGGGTGACAGCTTAAAACTTGACACCGTCATTCATAGCCCTCCAGAAAATACACCGTGATTCAATTTTCATTTTTGACCGCAGCTGCTGATATTATTCGACTCAATTCCACAGTAGTATTTTGCTCATAGGAATAGTGAGAACAGATGCAGCGTAGTGAGAAAAGATGTGCACGCGCACACACAAACAAGGAGACAACGCACGGACAGACTACACATAAATTCAGCAAGAGAATAGAAAAAAAGAAGCACAAAAGTACAACACATATTGAGAAAGCGACTACACCATGGTTGAATACAGGCGGGAGAGAAAAGTAGAACTGGCAGAGTTGAGAAGAGCGAGAGCAGGAAAACATCAGTGGAGAACTCATCACAATGCAGTGCGGCAGAGCAGCTCCCGGCCTGCACCACAGGAATCCCATCTTCAGGGCTCAGAGCAGGTAATAGGAATGCTCCAGCCATTAATGCTGGGAGAGGAAGAACAGGAAAAACCCTGTGTTCTCTGTTGAAGCCTTAGCCTTTCTATTGCCCACCTCTGATTCCTTAGCAATCCACACCAGACCAACTCAAAGAAATGGATTAAAAACAGTCCAGAACTTGTATGGAAGCCAACTTACATACAGAGCTCTGTGGAAAAAGAGACTGAACAGAAGAAAATGAGACTGAGAAAATGGGAGGCATTGTTTTTGTGCTTTTTTTTTCTCCCTCTTTAATTACAAGGCAAGATATGGGAGCTCTGCTTACTCAGAGGGTTGTGCGTTTCCATTTGTTTTTTAATACTAATTGATTAAGCAGGGACTACATACAGACGGAGATACATATTTTACATGAACTCTGATTATCATCCAAATACATTCAGGTTGGCATCATTGAGAAATAAAAAAGCAACATAGAATCTCATTATACCCTCTACTTCTTAACAGGCTCCTCTTCAAAGGCATTACCACCAAACAGTATCATAAAGCTAAATTTCCAGATCATTTACATTCAGGAAACCTTGGCAACAAAAGCTCTTTTCAGTCCTCTGTAACATGGGGAACTAAGCAGTTTATCAGCCCTTTTCCTTTTCAGAAACTAACTCATGGGTGGGCTGTAGAGGGTGGGTATGCATTTTATGATGAAAAATATGTTTAATAGGGTGTGCTAGTTATCTTAATCTAACGGCAATCTATAATGCAAGTGATGAGGAGATAAGGAAAGCTGCTTGTCTGCCTGGAAATTTTCTCTGTAGCATAGAACTGTCACTGGAGGAACAGTTTGGATTCTCCTCATAGGTTTGCTTCTTGCAACAGTGAGTACAGTAGCACAAAAGACTGGCTGATAAATGATTGACTCCACCATTATACAAAAGATACTAAAAAGATACTAGGCCATCACTGCTCAGATAACATTTATTTTCCTCTTTTTTCACTTAATGGAATTTTTTGTGCTGGTTTTGTCTTGCATTATGACATTTTTTTTTTTTTTTGCAGTCATGTAATATTTTTACACCCAAAAAGCAACCTAGTATTTCTCTGCAGATATAAATGGGTATTCTGAAATGCCAAATGGAACAACTCATAAGTCCAGTGATTATTGAAGCCTAAAACTGATATCTTGGGTCTTCAGAAATGCAGGGGCACATTGCAACCTGTCTAATCCCTTCTTTTTACACAGTTAATCCTTCAAGTGATTTAAATTCCTCAAATAATTTCTTAACATTTGCCAAGTCGACATTTCTCTTCAGAAATTATTTTGACGCTCGAGATATGTTTAAAAATGTTTTTTTTGTGCAAAAATATGTTTGTGGGTTTAAACATTGTTAATAAAATTAACTTAACAAGCAATGTTATTTGATTTGAAGACCTTAGATACAGTAGGCAGGAATGTTTGGCAAAACACATTCCCATTTAAGGGCTAAAATATTTGAAACACTGCCTGCTCTCATAAGAGTACAGTGTTAGCCTTCCATTATTTTGCAGAACAGTTACATGGATAAAAGTGCCAAATTGAGATTCATAATTAGATTTTTACGCATTATGTCAAAACAAAATAAGCCCAGGTACTTAAACAAACCATTAAAATAAGCAGCTTATGTCAACATAATGGCCTTTTGTATTTGCATGTCCAGCAGATAAGTCAGCTGTTCATTAAGAAGGCAGGGCCTCTTCTTTCATTGCTATCAGTGCTGCTTGTCTCCCTTCCTGCTAACATAATCAGCAGCATAATCAGCTCAATCTGTTTCATGGTCTCTTGCTACCGGTGGAGTTGAAGCCAGGCATGCCAGCTTTTCTCGGCAGTGCTCGCCATCACATTGTATCCACATCAATTGGTATTCACTCAGCATCCCCCCATTGCCTTCCCGCATTTGTCATACCCTGGTGTGGATTCAGGTTCTCCCGTGCCTCGGGCCGTTTGATCTTCATCTCAGTCCAAGATCAGAATCACATTCTTAATATCATTTACATTCTTGAAAATGAGCTCAATGAACAGGTTAATATTCCCTTCTATCTCCAAGGCAGTTTTGCTCTCCTGTTTTTGTTAACTTTAAATAAACGTGCGCAACCCTGATCCTGACACCATCTGTCTTTCTCCTTTCTCTCTGCTTTGCCTCCTCCACTCACAGCCACCAATATTCAACAACCATGTCTCTGCCAATAAAGGACAATCATAGCATGACTAAACAAGATTTCACAGAGACAATAGTTGTTTGGCCACAACACAAGCTAAAAATCAACAGCAAGCAGCAGTTTCTCCTGCAGGATAAAACGCTGCATTCTGCTACACTGTCCATTACAGCTTTGGGGTCATGGATAGATATTCATCTGGACCTTCCCAACGATTAGGAAGCCAAGTGCTTTGCTATGTCTTATGGTAATGAAGGGTTGTTTTTAATAAGCTGCCTGTTCTCTCTCACAGGGATGTGAGACTAATATCTCATCCTGAGTAGGAGGGTCACTGGGGTCAAATCCAGATGAAATTGCTGCTCACTTTTAATTCAGAAATCTTCAGTATCTACTGAAACATGAAAGAAAAAGATGATTTAAATATTAAGACCTATTCTGTGGTATTACAGTGCCAAGATAACGGCTATATTATAAAGCACATTTAAAAAAAAAAAAAAAATCAAACTTTGTTCAAATATTTGCTTCTAACATAGTTTAAAGAGTTGCACAAAGGTTTATTTTGAGCTGAAGTCTATGCAATTATGAAGGCGGCAGAGGTGACGTTACCTAAGACTGGAGGTTAACTGGAGTAAAACTACTATCAGATTAGATGAGGGATCAATCTGCTCTACCTGAGAAATAAGAGCTCATCAAACACAGCTTTAATTATCGGACGTGACCCGTCAAATACGGCTTTGACAATATTCAAACATCTCTTGCACATTTAAATAGACCAAAGTGCTCAAAATTAAAGGTTGTTCTTAAAATGTTCATATGAAATCTTGATGAGAAGTTCAATTTCACTGAGAAAGTTACAAAGATACCTTGACAGTTTGAAGTGAACACAGGGGGGCTGTCTCAAACTCCAAGGGCTGCTCCAAAGCTCTCATACCACTCACATTTGGAGTGCTGTGCTTAGCATAGAGGAGGGGAGACACATCTGCCCCACAGTTTCCCTCCTCACCCCTCAGAAGGCCATCCCCTCCATTTCTAAAATTAAGCAAGTATGCAGGAGGGACCCAGGATCGATGAACGCTCATCAGCCTCGCCATCTGGCCCCAGTTTGTTTTCTTAGCAAATGAAGCTGATTATTGAGCAGGGTGGCTAATGGTATTGAAATCTACTGGGCTGCTCCAGGTTTACTTTGCCGTCTGAATTTTTGCCGAGAGATTTGTGTAATAACAGGTATTGAAGTAACCTCAGATGCAAGCCATTCAGTACACAAGTGTACAAACATAATAACTGATAATGCATGCAGGTGTTTTCAATCAGCTTTTGATGGCTTTGACATCGCTGATTGGGGTGTGGCTGATTGGGGTGAAGTGCAACATGCCTGACGATATCAGCCTACCGAGAGCAGTGCAGCTGCGGTTCTCTGTCCTCTGTGATTCAGAGTTATCATCTCTTATCACTGGCAGCAGGACAGTGACTTCCCCGGATGCTACTAAAACCAGGACTGGCCTTTCCCACTGATGCTATTTTCCATTCAATGCGCTTTATTTGGAGTTAAAGCTTTGGTGGGAGGAAATCTGGAAAAGTCAAAAATCACAGCAGAATTTGAAAATACACCCTCTTCCTGCAACTCTCCCTTCTTTGTCCTAAGCCCTCTCCGATGAGCATATGACGCTGCTTCACATAGCAACCCAGTGTTCCCAATACATTAATTTATTAAAACCTTAGATTCATTATAATACTGAGATAATGGATGCCAAGATGGCTCCTATTCATTCCAATGGAGTTGGTTGCCTGGTGCATATTCCAAAAAACTTTTAAAAGATTTTAGCTTCCAGGTTTACTTCTGCATTATGCGGCCCACTGAGTATGCTCAGTCGTGTCTCTCCTGCTGGCTCTGCTCACAAGTTCCCGCTCGGCTCTTAGATTTTACATTGTGATGATTTCATAGATTTTTAAGCCGCTTTTCTTAGCTCCAGGAGTATTTAAGAACATAAAACCTCAAACAAAACAGACATTCATAACAGAAAGAGTCAGCATTGACATTGTTTGCAGTTTGATCTGTCCGGTCCACAGTTTTACAGACGTCTCCCTTATTAAGGATTTCTATCAGGAAAATGCTCTTATGGGGTGCAGGGGATTTTCTTGCTGCAATACCGTGAGTGACCACAGGGATATATTAGCTGCTTGAAGCCTGATTTAATCCTGTTTAATGTAGAGTTGCACACAGATCATTTACCAAGACCCTTCTTGCCTCTCTCTCTCTCTCTCTCTCTCTCTCGCTCTCTCTCTCTCGCTCTCTCTATCTGTTTATCAGACCACAAATGAGACAAGAATTAGCAAGCTAGCCAACTCAATGTCTTTTTGCTTCGCTTCTTATTGCTTCCCCTGGAGGTGAGCAGGCAGCAGTGTGGGAGACAGACTTTTAGCACTGAGTTTAACCTGTTAGCTGTTCCAGCAGGGAATCGGGGATCTCCGGTCCCCCAGAGCTGGGGTTTGCTCTGGCTGGATTTGGGTTGCTGTTGCCGCTGGCTTGAGGACTGTCTCTGTAGCTGCTGCCAGCTCTCCTTTCAGTGAGATGGTGTATAGTGGCAGGGAGTGAGATGGAGGACATGCTATGATTTGAGGCTCCAGCTAACGTCATAGAGGTCTAGATAAACATGGATAAGGAGCGGCCGCGGTGAGACTTTGGCTCCAGTTAGCAAAAGGCTTAACTATTGGCAACATTTTCACTCAATCTCATTGATATTAGCGTGTATTATTTCTTTTATTGTCAGAGTCACTTTTAGACTGTCTTTTTGATAATTGTCTTCTTTTTTTAGGTTGCTTTGCAGTTTGGGCAGCTGTTGCTGTTGGATTTTTTCCATGGGAGTCTCCATCATTAAATCAGGCTTTTGCCAAGGAGACATCTAGGTAGGACAGCAAACAGAAACGCCCTCTCTCACAGGTAAGCTAACGGGGTGGGATGGAGTTGATCAGTGGCTGCAGAGCAACTTTAAGACTTAGAGTGATAAACGGTTTAACTGCCTTGCATTCTGCTGCTCAGTCTGTGCCCAGAGTATGCTCTGTGCCCTGTGACTATGGTGCAATCAATAACTGAACACTATGTATTTCCCAATAGTGCTTCTAATGAATGGTCCAACTGCAAAAATATTTAACCAATACATGTCAGCAGATATTTTTATTTGTGGTGGGCCGCTCCAGATAGTTTCATGGTGTTTTGATGATGATGATGATGTTGATCACTTGATGTGTAAAATATGTGCTTTGTGCAATGTATGTGCAGTATTTTCTATGTGCATTGTGGATTATGTGCAATTTATGGGTGTGATTTGGGACAGCTAGTGTTGTTTTGTACATAAATAGTTGGTTTTATTGTAATGGTGAATACATTTATGGGCGCAGCATCTGAATCTAAGACAGATTTCCTTACAGTGACAATAGAGTTAAATGAATGTGTGGGAAACCCTGCAATTATTTCATTTGGCCCAGATAAGGGGGAAGGGAAGGGCTGATTAAGGGCCTACAACAACCACAGATATGATATTTTTTTCCTTTTGTCATGTCATTTAATGATCGCTATCGGATGATGAATTTTAAGAAATCTAACAGAAAATGCTTCTAAAATAAGTTGCATACACTAGCTTGAATGTTTAAGATATCTGTTGTCTTGCCTAAATAATGAAAATATAAAGCCAACTACTCAAAAGGACACTTACCTTGAATATTTCCCATTGTGGATTTAGTATTTTTCTTTATTGCACTGTTTGCATGTTATACAAATAACTCAAACTAGACCAATTCTTTTTATCAGGATGCTTATCACCTTGCTTGCTAGTATGTCAAAATGCTGTAATAATACTAAAAACTAAAAGCAATACCAAAAAAATATGAATTTTCGTGTGGCAAATGCAGGCTTTTAAATACTTAAATGTCTTTACAAGTCTTAAATCCAACCTATACTGTTACATGCTGCAGCTCCTGTGACCCTGAATAGAGCCCTGAAAGGAAAAGAACGAATGAATCAGATTAAATCTTTTATACACAATACTGATTGGTTTAAGCACCACCTTCATTACAAAACAGAGAAAAATAGCCTCAGAATGCACTTACTGAGCACCCATTCAGACTATTGATATTTGTGAAGAGAATTTTCATCGTATCTTCTGCTGTGTTCAAATACATTCGTGCAGTTGCCATCTTTGTCCTTCCTGCTGTTATAGAGGAAAAGTAGGCCATGGACTTTTCTCTTCTTCGTGACTTTGTTGGAAATCTGCCTTTAAATACTATACCTATAATTGAGTTATGCGCAAAGATTTAATTGGCAACATGCCCTTGAGACATTAGTGGAATGCAGAAGTAAAATCTTGGACAAGTTAATTTATTCCACATTTATTGGAATATCTCATACAATATGGGTAGCTTGATTAGTTCATCTGTCCCCAGACTGTGGCAAACAAAAAAAACACACAGACTCCCGTGTATATCAAACTGCTTTTTCTTTATCACTTACATGACACAGTATGCCACACAGCTTCTGTGTGCCAGTCAACAGCACACAGTGGACACTGTCCACACCATTTCATTAAAGATCCTCAGACATTTTTCTTTGTTCTTCCCCTCACTTTTCCTTCTTTGAACTTTGGAAATGTCCAGTTCTTCTGATACACACTGTGCTGCCAAATGCTTCTTTTTACTTGCCAGCAAGAACTTTCCCCTTGAGGGCATGACACACTCAGAGGTCCACCCCATATTCCCCTCTGATACGGGCCCCCTTTTGATGGGCAAATAGTTTGCCACTGTGTCCTGCCCTGCACCCTTTCTCCAGACATTTTAAACTTTAATGTCTGCAACAGCAAACATCTTCAGGCAGGGGTGCAGCTAAGATATCCAGGGGGCACATGGGGGAAGGCCACTCTGGGCTCCTCTGAGTTATTTGCTCCCCTTCAGAGCGTCTGTCCTCAGGACTGCACGTTACTGTTTAATCATCTCTGTATCATCTTCCAAAAAGACAGTCACAGGTTGCAGTTTAATGTATGCATTGACCAGAATAGATTGCCCCAGGGATGACGTTTATTTTGTAGGCCAGTGCAAAGTTAGCGCCACTCTGGTTCCGCCGGTTTTCCATTGGATTTTGGATCATTGCAGAAAATAAGCTCTGTGGCAAACAATGTTTTATGATACTTAGATGTGTTGTTCAGCAAGATAATCTTGACAAATGAACACCACTTTTAGGATTTTTGAAGCCTAAACGCAATCATCAGAGGTAGAAAGCTAACATTTGGCTATAAACAAACTATTCTAAGGTCACTGGACTTAATGTCACCCCCACCACAAGGTCATGTTCAGGCTGGCTTGGTGTGATGATGTTCTGTAGTCTCATTTAGCCACTTGTAAGCAACTGCCTTTTTTTAAAGACGCATTAAAGCACAAGAACAAAACATAAAAGTCACTCAAGCTTGTGTTAACCACTGGCATTATTTCAGGGAAATAACCAATAATCCATTCAAAACAGTTCTTGACTTCAAGACAAGGGAACCAGGTGAGCTGATATGCTAAATTAGGTTTGGGTTTTCTGACTCGTTCCTGGGGCACTCTATTATGGCTGTATTAAAAACTAAACAGTTAAAAGCTGTGACTCAGATGACTTAGTTACCGTTGGTAATAAATATCAAGCTCCAAGCAGATCAGTCTTTATTGTCCCAATTAGGCTTTTATTGTCTGTATTGTACTGTAACGTTGGCTACTAATGTGGTAAGCCAGTTAAAGCAGTGGAAGGCCTTCTTTGATGCATTAACTGGGCTGAATGATCCGACTACCCCACGGAGAGGAGTGTCTCCATTGATTCAAAAACTGAAGCTCAACTCAGCAATTTCAGTATGGACACAGAATGAAAAAGGCTCTATCTTGGTCATTTTATGGTTCCCACAAAAGACATTAGGCCCATCCTGCTCCTGTTCCCTCTGAACGCATGTATGCCTTTTCTGATGCTCCCACTAAAAGAGCCACTGGAGCTAGTGCAATCAGGTGACTGGCTTACAACTGTGGACTTGAAAGACACTTTCAGCACTTTGATGTTCGCAGACAGTAGGAGTGGGGCAGGCACATCTCTCTTCTTTGAGTCTCAGGGTCCCTGAAAAACATACAGGCACATCAGGGCTTCGATGTTTGTCTGCTTGTAGTGTTGTGTGAGGTCAATCAGGCTCAGCTGATGTGGCCTTGCCTAACGCACAGTGTGAGTGTGATTGTGTGAGCCTTGTATACTTGTCACCCCACTGCTGGTATGACGGCCATTCATTCGGCCAGCAGGGAAGAGCTGGCCTGTCCATTCAGGATGGCTGAACCTGCACCTGCAAATGTCAGTATGCTGCTCTTCAACCTTCAAACTAACAAACCATATAACCACAGCTCTAAAACACTCTTTTAAAGGTCCCCAAAAGCCACATTTTCAGCTTCTTACTCTAAAGCCCCCTTTTCAATGGGCAAAAAAACTCCCTAACATCTGGCTTCTGTATTTAATTGGAAAGGTTACCAGCATTCACTCCCAGGTCAAATGACTCTGCAGTAGTCACAGGTGTATATTGGCACTGTTCTGATTAACAATTGCGATGACAATACAACATCCAGTCTGACACGCTACTTTTACTTATTTTACTTACTTTTACTTTAGTGTGCATGCGCCGAGGTGCATAGCAGCCTGTAATCATTGCTCCGTCTCCGTCTTTTCTTGCGCACTGCTCTTTGCACTATGTATATAGTTTATTCGGTCATTATGTGCACTATGTGCATTGTTTTGTTTTTCTTACCTGTTTGTTGTGGTTGAGCGGAGCACTGTTACGAACAGAATTTCCCTTGGGATGAATAAAGTATTCTGATTCTGATTCTGATTCTGATTAGCCCTTTTGCTAGGGTGCAATGAAGGGCCACCACAAAACACTGTCTGTCTTCGTTCAAGCAGTGCTCGAGCACTGATCAAAATTTAGTCAACGCAGAGTTTGAAAGAAAGATTGATTAGATGAGAGATATAAAAAAAGTAACCACTGTAACATTTTCACTGGCTTCAATGCCGCTTTCTACTGCCATGCACATAGTGCTGGTCTACTGGCAATTTCAGTATTAAAAAAACCTGCATACACACGACAATTTTGATGGAAAAGGGTGTAATCGATGTGGTCGTCCTTGAACGTTTTCTTCTAAAAATTACAGTAGTTCTGATAATCTAATTAAGGTGTGTGTGTGTGTGTGTGTGTGTGTGTGTGTGTGTGTGTGTGTGTGTGTGTGTGTGTGTGTGTGTGCATGTGTGTGTGTGTGTGTGCATGTGTGTGTGGTTTTGTCAGGGCTCTTCTTACTGGTTTGAAGTAGGTGGTGTTGGAAGAAGATGATGTCACATCTAAGCACCAATCAGGGTTTAGCATTGTTTGAACTGAAATCTGATGACAGTTGGTGTTTTTTTTTGCTGTCAATCAAATTATTTTAAACCATATCAACACAGTCCTGAGGAGGCAGATCAGCTGAGTAATAATAGCATAAATAATATAATATCATAAATAATGGCTGATATTTTTTTCTTCCAAGCTTTACTTGATTGTAGCCTTTTAAGTCATCATTATGATAAGGAAATGGGCTTGGAAAATGTTTTTCTGGTTCTTTAAAACCGGACTTTTTTTGTAGCACTGTGCAACATTTTATGTGTACTTGCATACACATAAAATGTTAATATTTAAAAGTGAAGCAATTCAAAACAAAAATACAAAAAGGCTTTGTGGTCAGTTACACATCAGTTGCATTTGTCCTGTGATTAAACTGCTCAGATATATTTTTATTATACCAATGTTTCTGTTGACATATTTCTTTTATTTATAGTAAATACAGCATGTTAATTTGTTTCTCTCATAAGAGATGAGATATTCAATTTCCAATGTTCACTTTCTTGTTTTCAAAATGTTCTCAGACGACATCTGGCAGTTCTCAACAACAAAACTTTCCCTTCGCCTAACGGAAATAAATTCCTTTTCTTGAAGTGACCTCTCAACACCCCAACCCCCTCCTTTCAAAAAGGCTAAGTGACAAGCCTGAGGAAAATAATTACTTGCAACGGTAGAAATTGCCCTTCCCCCAATAAGTCTATTGACACCGCCCCCTGGCCCGTGCCCAATAGTCGTGTGTGTGCATTAGGCACACTTACAGATGGTCAACAATAGAAAGCAATCCAGTGTTCCAGCCCCTCCCATTCAGAGAGGTTTCCTTTCACAGCTTCCTTAATACCCAAGCTGCTTTTATGACTCTTTAACCCAGCTGCCTTCCTGTTGAAACTGCCCATATATTTTCAATTGAGGCATTTACATTTAACAACCTTGACCATCAACAAGCGCCACAAAAAGGAGGGTAGATGTATTTATAGCAAAATGTGATTATCAAACACAAACTGGCAGCTTTCATCAAAGTACAAATATGTATCAGAGATTTTGAGTGCCAAGCCACTTAATAAAACTTGCTTTATAGTAATCTTATGTAATGAGCATGTTATTTTTTACAAAGTAAGATTCTTTTGCTGTATATTTATAGTTAAATGTATAGTGGATTTGACATGGAGATCACAGTAGCATTAGAAACGTATATATGTATTTTTAAACAAGAACCAGATGCCCTGTATTTAGCTGTTGAAGCGAAACGCTGTTTTTGCGCCTGTCTGCCCACATTGTTTTTAAAGCTATAGTTAGTAACTTTTATTTAAAAGAATAACTTTTTGTCATATTTGCTGAAATTGTCACCATATTCACACAGCACAAAAGAGACAGATAAATTGTGAAAATTCTTGTTCTAATGGCATTATTGTGTATGAACAAAAACATCAAATCAGAGAAGAGGAGTCTCTAATGTAGGCAATTACTGCTCATAAACTGTGGTAGAAAATGTCAAATGAGACAGCGCTGGTCAAATATGAATCAAGACTGTTGCTGCATTTCCTGTGTCTTACGTCAAATGCTTTCAGAAAGAAATTTTAGCGTATTGTTTAGCTTTAAAATGAAAAAGTTTGTGACCAAGCCGCCATGTTGGAAACAGTCAAGCCAACAAAACAAAACACTGCCCACCAGCTGGAGCAAGACTTTTACATTTTTTTATGATATGCTGATTATTGTGATTACATATATTGCGATTTCTCACTTTTTTGTAACTGCAAAATAGAAGACTTGCTCAACATCTGTTTTGATCTAATAAGATGAATTTTACAGCTTATTCATCTCACTTCATTGTATTGCAGCAAATATGTACTAATAAACAAAAAAAAGCAATAGATACTAAAATTCTAGTAGGCTACCAAAAGTTTGACTTGTGTTTGCAAATGTATATAATAAAAAACCCTGACATTGGCGTTAATGTATCGATACAATATTGCTGAACTGAACAGTACAAAAGTAATAATCGTCTGTGAAATATAGTTTAAGCTGTTTATCTGAGCAGTTCAGGATAAGCAAATGTGTTTCTTTGTCGCACAAAAACAGCCTTTGATAAAAGGAGGTGGGACAGTACATAAAAGGACTAACCTCCCATGACCTGCAATTATTTTTTGTTACTTTTCTTTTGACTATTGATGCTTTTAGATTTTTACCAAGAGAATTTAATTAAATAGAATTTTACTCAACTTCCTGGCAGTTGGTTACAGAGGAGTTGTATGTCATTCAGGAAACACATGAAGAAAAGTTGAATGGACGCAGAGGCTTTTGATTGGCAAAGCAGCAAAAAAATGTCATGATGTGATTGGTGGAACAGCAAGCACCACTTTCGTGTTACTGTTTGAATGATGCTGCTGCCAGACGCCAGTCTAACTCGGGGCCCCTCTCACAGCAGAGGATTGCCAAGGAAACCCCTTCATCCGTTAAAATACCGTGAGGCCCTGTAACACAAGATCAATAGCTCTGAGACAGGATGTGATGTAGTTTTCTGGTCAGCTGATGCCCACTGTGTTTGTGAACAATAGGCACAATACCAAGCGCACGTGCCCCATTGTGGCAGTGAAACTGAGACATAAGGTCTTTCCCCTGGGGCTGCCTTCCGCCGCCCATCTGTCTTTGTTGTCTTTGGTTGGTAGACAGCATGTGGCTCCAACGGTGTTTTAAACAACGTCAAGACCATTGACAATGTTATGGTTTAAAAAACAAAGTCACCACGATGTTTTCACTCATGTAATTATGTTGTTGTCATTAGTTCATTTGATATTTTGTAAGACTGGTGACTGTTAAGGATTAAAAAAGGAAAGCTGGGTAACTAATGTTAACTGAAAGTGTTTAAAATGATCAGGATGTAAAGAGAAGCTATATTTTCCAGAATATTGGGTTAATAAGATGCCTTTTAAAGTCCTGCTCCAATCAAATTAATTTTTGTGACATTGCAACTAGTTTGGAATCCAGTCGCGACCCAGTGAGAAATCTTAAAACCTCCAGTGCACATAAACAAATAAAATACTTTTCAGTTAGGACAGATCTGGTGTTCAGAAACTTATAAAAGTAGTTACATATGCACAAAGCTCAAATCATTCAAAGTAAAGTATTTTTTAGGTCAGTCAAATGTTTAATTTTCTAAATCGCGATTAATCGCAGAATGCAAATAGTTGATTGCATATTTTAATAATGTTCTCAATTTAATTATTTTGCATTACAAAACAGTTTTAAAGTCCATATTGACAAGGTAATGCAATTCTTCCCAGATTATCTTGATTAGGAATCAAATGAAAGCAAAAACTGCATGTGACTGGCATAAAGTGGACATGTCAAGGGGAGACTCTTTGGTACCCACATATCTGATATATTGATATATTGAGGTCAAGGGACCTCTGTGAAATCATCATCGCCAGAATGAAGTTAGCATGATATGTCTGGTACAACTGGATTTGTTAGAACTTCTAGTTTCATATGATACCCATATTATCACTATAGCGTAAAAATTCAGTGCAGCGCAGTGTCTTAAAAACGGGAATGTTGGTATATGATTAATGTGGTATAAAAAAAAAAGTGTTATGTATGGACCTTAAATGCGCTGTGATTAATGGATTAATGCTGACAGCATTGGTATTTTTTATGTCTCAAAATATGTCTGGAGGAGTTCTTTAAAATATTTCAAATGCATTTATTCAGTGTGGCTTATTTTATGACTTTTTGCCCTTGAATTATATTTTTACAGACATCTCTCAGCTGAGAATTTTAGACTACTCTAAAGTTCAGATTGCACCTATACATTATTCCTATGAGTTCAGATCTTATGCATCCAACTTTTGTTTCACAATTTGAATGTACCAGTGAAGCCACAGAAAAAATGACCTTAGTTACCTTGGCTTATACTTCACACTTTTCATTAATCACCTCAAATGATTAAGGTGAAATGTAACAGTATGTCTTCCTGTGTGAACACTTCATGACTGTATGTGCCGTGAAAGGTACAAGAAGTCTTCAGCCTTCCCCTTGAAGAAAGCCCAAATCTGTTGTGTATTCTGTACCTGCACTGGAGTCTGTTCATTATTTTGTTAAATGTAGATTTGTGGGGAATATTACAATAAATGCTTTAAAACAGTAGCACCCAGACCTTAACCTGAACTAACTTGCTTAAAAGGTCATATACTTGTTCTCTCCGGGAATCCTATCTCTCCATCCAAATTGTTTCAGTCTGATTTGGCGAGGGTTGAAGATGTCTGCAGCAGATGTCTGCTGTCACCCTTTTACAATGAAACACAATGGCAAAAAAAGAAAATGCTTTCGAAAAAGTCATCAGTTAGCTGTTCTTACCTCTGTTATTGCAGAGACCTCCATTAAAGGCATTTTAAGCCAGTGTATACACTATATATGTATATATAATGAGAAAAGTCGAAGTGCAACAATAGCCTTTGGTCTATTCACGAACTACATCGCAGTCACACGTATTAAATGTCAGCACTACAAACACTGTAGAAACATGTTAAAACACGATCGAAAAATATTATAAACAGATAAATTTGCAAGTTCGAGTGCAAGTCTGTAAAGTTGTAACGGCAGACAAATGGGTTTAATGAGTTTCTGTGCCCGCTGTGATGACGTCTAACGTCCCTGACAAACACTGTAGTCCCATTTAACCACTTGTTAGCAACCGCCTTTTTTAAGACGAGTAAAATCTTAAAAGTTAAAAAATCTGGACGTATTTTATATTGCAGAACAAAACGTCTAAATATCTTTAGCCTGTTCCAACCACAGACCTTATTTAGGGCATTTAACCGAAAACCCATTCAAAAAACCAATAGACTTCAGAACGAGGGAACTGGGAGTGCTAAGAGGCTAATGGACTTCCGTGTTTTAGGACTCATTTCCTCTCCACTCTGTAGGGTAGCTTCATAGTCCTCATATTTGCTTTTCTACACCGAAATACTGTAGAGGAAGGTCCAGAGGGACAGAAATGTTAGTATCACTGATAAATGGTGATGCTGAGCTAGAGTTAACGCACCTGCATCTGACATAGTTGGATGTGTGAATACCTCCCTTCCAACAAATTACACAGAACCAAATGGCAGCGGCATCATGTCACCCCAGTGGGGATTTTAGAAAGCATGCCGGCGTCCCAGAAGCAAAAGGCACGATCGATATGATGTGTAACACAACTAGATGCACACAGAACATACAGTATGTTTGCTAACATATGTTAGCATTTTCTAAACAACAACAATGACATGGAAATACAGATTTACGGTTCCTGTTATATGATGGCTGATCTCGTCCTCTGCTTTGAGGGTAAGGGTCATCTGGACATCATTGTCTCCCAAATGTGCGAACGTTTTCAGCTGTTGTTTTTCCTCTTTGAGCTAGCTGCTAACTTTTAAGTTTCCCACGGTGGGTCACACAAGTGGTTAAAAACATCACATCCACTCTGTCCATGGTCCTATCCTGATGGCTGTTCCCGTGACACAGACATCGACTTGGCACAGTAACTTATCTCTGCTGCCGCTTAAATACGATACAACTCTGTCTCCCCATTCTGGGAACTTAATTTTAATGAAGAATAGCAAGGTGGAATAACAGCACAATATTTCCCCCTTAAACAAGCAGTATAAAAGGGGCAAATGACTCTGGATCAAGCTATAGATTTTCAGAAGTCATACCTGACATGTTTTATTACTAATATTATTATTTTGGTAAGTGTAAATAAAGCGTTTTTCCTGCAAAGGTCTTGTCAAGGACCTCTCGTCTTTCACCTCTCTGCTAGACATCCTGTTGTTTGGTTGCGAAAGAAACAGACTCCAAAACACACTACATTTCTGAGGTAGTGCTGATACTGTACCCTGTAAAGTATGGCTTGATAGGAGGCCACAGAGGGTGGACCACATCAAGTGGATAAATTGGCCGTAACACTACTGAGAGCTCCCAACAGCCAGCTGTCGTTTATATTACTACAATATGTGCCACAATGTATGTACTATACATAGGTCTGTGTGTGCGTGTGCCTGTGTGTGTGTGTGCACCTGAAAGCTGTTTCAAAATAGTTTTGTCTCTTACTGATCATGATCATGGGATAAAGCAAAGTTACGATACCCACGTGGATGCTAATTTCTGTCATAATGTATGCTTGGCTCTTTCAAACGATTATTTATTTTCTGTATTCTTCTATCCTCTCATTTATATCAGTATAAGTCTCAACTGCCACAAAGTCCCCAGAAATATCAATCACATGGCTTTACGATTCATATTTTTTTTCCAAGCTAATATTACCTTTCTCATCCCAAAATGCAGAAGCAATAATGAGCAGAAGCATCAATCCTACTTTCTGACACTTTACGCTTGAAGAAGAATTTTCATGTCAGGCAATAACCGCTAGTGAGCCTCAGCGGCACAAGCTCTGGGCTTGCGCCTACACCGAAGCCTAATGGGATAGATCAGCTCTTGCATAACTGGGGGCAATCACTCACTCCGTCTCCTCTCTGACAGGACTCAGTTATGGCTTCTGGGTAATATCATTTCTGTTATCTTAAGATATCAAATTTCTGTCTTTATTGGCAAAGACCTTAGCAAATGGAGGGTAGTTTTGCTCGCCTTGGCAAGACAGAGGATGAAAAATGAAAGCGTATTTATCCGCCTCACTATCCCCGTTTAGGATTGAGATCTCAGGACATTGGTGACATTTTTAGGGTGTCAGAATGTTTCAGAGACCTGGATGTCATGGAGTTTTTAGTGAAAGCATAACTGATGCTCTCTACCTGATGTAGAACTTTTATTAAGACCTTTAGATCCAGTTGTCTTTGGGACTTTTTCTGTTCACACTTCCAATACCAATTTGCAATATATCTTATTGTCTCTCTATTGCAGTATAAAATTTATTTATTAAACAAGTTTACAAGTTTGTTGCTGTCAGCAGTATCTTCCATCACAAAGAAAACAATGCTAATTGCAATTTCACTTCACACTTTCTGAATCAGATCATCACTGTCACTGAGTCTCACTATGAGTCCTGTTGTGTTTTCATTGTGACTGGCTCTCTGTGAGGGCTGTGCACATTTACGCTCATAGATGAGTTATACACTAAGGCATGTGTGGATTATGAGACAATGGACCCCTGAGCACAAATGTGCAAAGGGCCCCACCACCTCTCCTACATGGTTTTGCACCTCTTTGTAGTCTATAGACATATTTAAGGTAATTGTTTATAATGATAATAAGAATAACAATAATATCTTTATTTATATAGCATCTTTCAAAGCAGTGTTACAAAGTGCTTCACAGATTCCACACATCAACACAGCTCCTTTGGGTCTCTTTGTGCTCATTTTGAGTTTCTGGTCAGTATGTTTTAAATTGCATTACATTTTCCAAGTGAAGGCCAGGGGCACTTTGGGCCCATGGGTCTGTGCGCATTCTGCCCATTTAGTGATCCATCCATGCCCTATGTCCAGCCTTTACTTGTGGGTTACATGTTAATAATAGCATTTGCACATAAAGTAATATCTACTACAAGGAGAGAGAATGCTGCAGTGCCAACATTTCTGACGACATGGGCTATTGACTGATTTATTCTAATCTAATTGACTTGTTTGCCTGAATTGCATATGGTTATTCATTGTATTTTACCACAAACCCTTGCTCTGTTTTGTTTATTTACTTTTATTGTCACAGATCAGATCGCAGAGTTAAAAACAAGAAAAGAACCAAAAACCTTGGAAGAAAAATTACCTTGTGGAAACACTTAACACCACTGGCTTTAACACAGCAATGAAGCCTCACATACTGATCAGAGGACTTTTCAACAAAAAGATTCCCCTGATGTCAGATCTACCGCTGTGTATGAAATCTGCTTTGCTAACTGTGAAAACACTCTCTCCACACTTCTGTTGGCAGGGCAAGGCGGTGTGTCAGAGTTAGGCTGGGATAACACAGAGAAAGTGTTGAAGCAGCACAGGAAATATACCTTGTACATCCTATCGAAATAGAATTGGCAATCACTGCTGAGGAAAATGCTGTTGATTGGTAGCACTCCAGGATTATTGGCAGAGCAGAGCAGAACTTTTTATAGGGCCGAGTCAACTATGCACTGATGTCCTGTCATTAGGGGAAAACCAATGAAAGCAATCATCGACTCTGATGAAGGCTTTTCTCTGCAAGGACAATAACATTGTGAGGTCAGAGAGGCTGCCTTGTTTCATAAGTATGAATAATAAGTGTGTACTTTGGGATTTGCATCTGTAACTCACACTGACCTTCTCCAATAAAAACAACCAAAACAACCAGTCCTGGACCTGGCACCCTAGGCATTCCCCGCCCCCTCCTCCAAAAATATTATCTTATATATCAATATTGTTGCATTTATTGCTAATATATCACTTTGTTTTCTCCTACTCTAAACGAGGATGGAGGAGTCCTAAGTGGCTGCCTTTGTCACCTACAGAAAGATTGCCATTGAAAGCAACAGACTCAACAACTAAATGTGTAAAGTGACATAAACCCATGAAGTTTATTAGTTGAAGTTGAAGATCTCCTAATTTGATCCGATAAAGTATTGAGGAGAATGAGTAATTGCTGGACTCACTCTCCACTTGAGCTTCGGTCCTGGAAGTGGTCTACAGTCTCATGGGTCCTGCTATTGATAGTTTGCTTCATAGCACTTAAACTCTGTAAACCAAAGGAGACAAAACTGACCCCCATGTGACTCTTTAATGCTTACCCTTGCCTTGATGTCTTGTTTGTGTGAAATATCATTGAAGCTGTTGCTGCACTGTTTTATTGCCCAGGTTGACCTTCAGTTGAGTAACCTGGGTCATAGTGAATTACTATTTTTAGCACCTGGTGACTCAGCTCTTTCTCTCTTGTTGCTGCCACTGTGGAAACTTGTGAGTCACCTGGTAGAGAATCAGCAGTTTCAACTACGAGGCTTCATTGCCCTCACAGTGGGTCCAGTCGACTTTGGCTTAAAAGCACCACCCATTGTGACCCTGACACCCCTGAGGTGTCCTATCTGCCCACAGGCTCTCGAAAATGAGATGACTCATTCCCAATCTGCTGCACAACAACCCAAACCTGTTCCATTTAGCTTTTTTTTCTGGGGAAGAAAACAAAAGTGATCCCCTGGTGCAAAAGCTAGGATAAAGGTCAGTGGAAGGGGCTGTCTGAAAAAAAGGTTAGAGTTCATCAAGTCATGCAGATCATGATTTGCAAGAATCTGGTATTTAGTGTCATTAACCAAAGCACTATTCAAATAAAAAAAGTGACCTGAAAAAATCAAAGGACAACAAAAAATGTTTTGGCTCTTATATTTTTCAAGCTCTGTTTTAACAAGTTTGTGTTTGAGATTGCTGTCCTCATTGTTGCTATTTCTACTCACATAGGTATTCAGTCAAGATCCTCTTAAGGTCCAAAACAGCTAGAGCACATTTTTTGGAAAAAAAAAAAAAAAGAATCGGTGTTTTAATCGCATTTATACAACCCTTTAACTCTGCAGTCTGTTATGGGTACATCTTTATGATAAGTAGCTATTTAAATTTGCTCTGTGTTGGATATTTTCAATCCAGGTAGTCATTTAGTCACTTCATGCTCAGAAAGCCCCCATCCTTTTCCTCTGTAATTGCCTTTTCTTCTAATGTGAAGTCAAGTAGCCCAATATTACTGTATTGTAAAATTGAGATAAGAGATGGAGATGGAGATGGAGATGTACGCACAATAACTGCTGTTATTATAGTTAGGTCTATATCATCACCACAAATGTAGGTATGTGGCAAATTGACATGCTCTATTCTACAAGTTTGTGTTACATAATGCCAGGAAATGAACACAGCACACTCCTCTGGGACTAATTTTCCTACCTGCTATGTGGCTAATTACACGCTGACAAAAACACAGCTGGCAGTAATGTACAAAGGGGCATTAAGGGTCCACTGTATGAGCCATGGCATATTGTGTAAACTAGACCACTCTTCAGAAACTGTGATACAACTTGTAACAACTTGCTCACTTCCTCTGACCAAATGTGTGTTTGATAGTGTCATATCACCACGGCTTCTTGGCTTTTGCTCCTACTGTGAGAAACCAGTATTACTGGGATCCTGTGCAGAATCACACATGAATTTTTTAACACATATAAAGTATGTAATCCTGTATGTATATTTTATTGTGCATGAATTTTTAATCTCTCCATGTTCCGTATTGCTGAATATGATTAGTAGGCATAACCGTTAATATCAACACTCACAGAAATCACTGGTAAAATGAATCACTATTTCTTAATGTTTTTTTTCTTTTTTAAACAAATACAGAAAAAGAATACATAGAATGAGTGATCTCACTCTTTAATAGATCTGTTTACCGATCTTGCGGCAATCATGGTATTTGGTTGGCGCTCTGTCTGTGGGCAGACACCCTTTGATGTCTTCCTGCTTGTTATTTAGGCCTAAATACCTTGAACTCTTCCAGGGATAAATAAGTTCCTCAATCCTCTCCTCTTATACTGCCACAGAGGATAAATTATATACAGATCTAGTTCTACTTCCTCTCATCATAATAATATGCTTTGCATGGCTTTTCCACTTCATCTAGAATCATGGTAATCCCTGTGCTTCTGTGTAATTATCTCTCCTCTAGGCTGATCTCAGTGCTCCTCACCTGCTCAGCCTAGTCACATTACCTCCTCACTTTTATCTATGACTCTTAAAGCTGCTGCCAAGGGTCCTCTTAACTCACCCCGCAACTTTTCCCTTTGCACGGCCCTCCCCGACACACACCCCCTGTCTGTAT
This sequence comes from Plectropomus leopardus, assembly GCF_026936395.1. Classification (NCBI taxonomy): domain Eukaryota; kingdom Metazoa; phylum Chordata; class Actinopteri; order Perciformes; family Serranidae; genus Plectropomus; species Plectropomus leopardus. The sequence goes on from NC_142176.1 coordinate 14,379,960, forward strand.
CTCTCTCTTCTATTCCCCCTTGTTTCTCACTCAATCCTTCAAGAGGAATGTGATTAGCACAGGGAAAAAAAAAAACAGTGCTTCACGGCAAATTTGTATTGCGGGTATATCCCTCATTAATTTTCCAACCATTCTAATAAGTGGAATGAAAAGAAAATAATGGAAATATAATTTGCTAAATTGACAAGGAGTCATTGGGTACCTGGGGGAACAGAAGCCGTTCTTTTCTGTTATGCATATTATCATACCATTCTGCCCTATTCTTGTGGCTGACACTAACTATTACTCAAAGAGGAGATTTCTTCTATTCTAAAGCTCTCAAATTCATCCCGCCTTTATCCAAAGGCAAAGAAAGATTTTTATTTTTTTCCCAAATGTCCAACAAAAGTGGAATGATGGACATATTGAGAATTGTGACCGATTTTGTATTGGGAGGAATATTTCAGTGGTAATTTGTTTACAACACCAGGGGTTTGGTCATATTGCGCCCGCATGCATCTTTCAGTAGCTGTCAAGAACATAAATATTAGAACAGTGATGGGCAGCAATTACTTTCAAAAAAGTGGAAATGTAATTCAAATCAGAATCTCAAGAATTCAACACAGTTTGCACGTTTTTTCATGGGGAAAACACATGCAGTCAACAACATTTTAAATGCCACTCAGACCAAGGACCCAAATCTGCTTCCCCACCTCAGGCTCCGGCCTCCACTCATCTAGTAGGAGTCCTCTGCTCACCATGAGGTCTATACCGCTGTGCTCAAGTTCAAATATGAAAAGCCTCCAGAGACAACAGGTGCTGTGAGGCCACCACAGTCACCCCGCCATCCTCAGCAGGGTAGCGGACCGGACTAAACCCTGCCTGTTGATACAGGCCACTGTGGGGTGATTGTTGGTCTGTACCGACATGTGCCTCCCCTGTGTCAGGGGCCTGAAGTGTTGCCTGACGTCATTTTGGCCATCACTGTTTGGGATTTTTCTGAGCCTGAAGTGACCATATTTGGATGAGAGGGTGGAGCTGTGGAGGACAGAGGGGTGGATCTGGCCCTTGATTGAGTTTAACTTTTAGCCTTGTTGAATAGTAGTCTTTAAGTTATATAAAAATTCATTTCCAGTACAGTTGTCATGAATACCAGAAAACCATACCATACCATACCATACCATACCAACTTTATTTATAAAGCACTTTAAAACAACCACAGTGGACCAAAGTGCTGTACAGAAGTAAAATACAAGACAGATTAAAAGACATAAAACAAGAACAAATATATATATATACACATGTGCACATACATACACATACATATACATATACATATATATATACATATAAATAAATAAAATGAGCAATAAAATAAAATAACAATACATTCAACATCTCACATGATGTTAAAAAGCCAGGGAGAAGAGATGTGTTTTAAGATGGGATTTAAAAACAGACAGAGAGGAGGCCTGTCTGATGTGTAGAGGCAGATCATTCCATAGTTTAGGAGCTGCTACAGCAAAAGCACGGTCACCTCTGAGCTTACGCTTAGTTTTAGGTACACTCAGGAGCAGCTGATCAGCTGACCTGACAGAGCGGAGGGGTGTGTAAGGCTGCAGCAGTTCGGAGAGGTAGGGGGGAGCGAGACCATTTAGGGATTTAAAAGTAAATAAAAGAATTTTAAAGCTGATCCTAAAATGTATGGGCAACCAGTGAAATGAGGCTAAAATGGGGGAAATGTGCTCGTGCTTACGTGTGCCAGTTAAAAGACGTGCCGCAGCATTTTGCACCAGGCTATTATTATTGCATACACATATTTCTGCTTTAAAGTTGGGCATTTAAAATTAGGGGTTTATGGGAATTGACTGGCTTCTGAAGCCAGCCTCAAATGGCCATTCAAGTAACTGTTTTTTAGCACTTCTGTGTCTGTCTTTATTTTTCAGAACCGGAGTTGCTGCTTTGTGATGCCTTAAATACTGTGGAGTACATTATCAGGTAGACAGGCCTTGATTGACCTGCTGTGGATAAGTACGTTTCAGTGGGCAAATGCATGCCAATGATTGGATGAGAATATTACAGAGTCCAGTTAAACGGGATTCTTTGTTAGATAGAATTTTGCTGAAGGCAAACTGTGTTTGTGACTTTTCAGTTATCCAGCATTTTTGTTTTAATAGCTTTTATGCCTTTAAACAGGCAGGTTTGATTTAATGATTTTGGAAGTATTTTTTTCATTACTTAGTCGTTGCATTTTACGTCATACTGAGTGGTGACTAACGGTGCCTGTGGGATGGAGTCTGCATTGAGTCGCTGGACTGGAGGCGGAGAGTCTCCAGACAGAGATGGAGTCTGACCTTTAAGCCCTCTCAAGCATTCGTCATATTGATTAAAATGCAAACCCCAATTTGACCAAATATAGGTAAATTGCTGAGTAATTAAAAAAATATTGCTTGGATTATCTGCTGCTGTAACTTTGAAGGGTAGAAATGACAGAACAAGTTTAAAACTATCTGGTGGACTGCTTTCAGATATACATCTTATTTTCAATTAAAACAGCTAAACACTACAAAAAGAGTTACATATAAATCAGCTGAGTAACAAAGCAAGAAACAAAAAAGAAACAAACAAGAAGCAAGCAACAACAAGCGAACTCTCACCAAGTGCTCCTCAGCTCCTAAATTGCTATTTTTACTGGAATTCTCTGGAGGTGTTACAGTGTATTCTGCACGTCTTTCTACAGCTCGTTTACAGGAAGTTTATCTGTAAAACTTGTGTAGTGAGTGGCTTTTGTGTGTCTGCTGTTGAATATTCACATCAGTTTGACTGTGCATGTGTTTATTACAGTCGTGTAAAAGTTTCCAACAGCCTTACGCACCACTGTGGTGCATAAGGTCTCTCCTCAGGGATAACACAGAGGGCAGAGGTGTTAATTATTCTACAGATCAGCGATGTCAGCACACTCTCATTGCTCCTAATTGTCCCTTTGGGGGCGCTCCGGTCCTCATTATGGGAGCACTTTGTAATCCAGTGTTGATGTTATTTTGCTGAAGCATTGTAGCAGCAGCATTTAGACATTTTCAGATGTGTTAATGTTTATTTCATTTATTGGGGAATCTCATTTCACTCATTCTGAATGATGATATATAGCCTTGGCAAAACCTTTTGTCAGCCAATTATTGTTGACTGAAATTGCAAAGTGAAGAAATTGCTAAAGAAACAAGGGCAGAAAGAAAGAAGGAATTCAGCAGAGACTACTGATTTATTGCCGGCAGATCTTTCAGCGAAAAAAACATATTTGAATGTGCTGCTTTTCTCTACTGTGGCTCAAGAAGCAAAGATAGAGAGGCTCAACACAGCCCTGACACTAACAGGGATTCATATCTAACACAAATAGGAAGCTCCACCTCCTCAAGGCATCAAATATGAACTTTAGCATTCTTAACTTGGACTTGCAGTTACTTATTTAGTTCTTTTTAACTTGAAGCCTTTGTATATTGGTACAACTTACGTAGTGCTGGGTTTCCGCATGTTCACAACAGTTTTAGGAATCATTTCCAACAATAACGGCTCATGGTGCCAACATTTTGAAAAAACACCCCTGGTCATCAAAGCTAGTCATTAACTTGATTGGTTGGACCAAAAATACATCGAAGCAGTCATGCTTCTCCCCTAGAAATTACATTTATTTGCATCTTCTTTGAAACAGCAAATGAGATTTTCAAGGAAACACAATTCAGAGCAAATTCTGTCTTCTATTAACATAATGAGGAAATGGTGTTTATTTAGTACCTGGCACACCACGAAAATGTTGATGGTCAACATATCAGAAAAAATTTCACTGAAAATGTATTTGATCTGTTTTCCATAACATCAGGCAGTTTTGCAGTATACAATCAGCTCATGGTGACTACAGCATCATTCATCAAAAAACAGACAGGAACCCTGGATTCTGGTGTCACCAGCCGTTTTTTTTTTTTTTTCATTCCCCGGGTGTCAGTTACCGCCACTTTGCATTTTGTGATATCAATGTCAGAGGCACCCTTTAATGTCTCTATGAGATGCACTGTGCTTTCAACTAACTCCAATGTAAAACCATTCACGCCAATACTTGATGCCAAGATATATTTAACAGGTGTGACAATCTACATAGGGTGGTAGGAAGGTGGATGGGTCAAACAAAAGCACTGTTGTTGTAACATAATGCGATGAAACATGCATGCCTACATTCCATGTGAAACCCAAAGATAATGTTTTTTTTTTTAAAAAACATAAAATTATGTGTAAACATAAAATTACACAATTAACGGACTGTCACTGTGCAGTGATGTCATATTTGATTATCCCCCTTTTTCTACCAACAAGGAGTGGGTACCACTCTGGTTCCTGCACCTAAATTTGGATCTTTCAGAACATTTTGACCTAAAATAAATTGGTTTGAAACTCTAAAAGTTGTTTTTTAGCTGGAACCAAAATATAGCAGCTTTTTCTGAACCTTAAGTGCAGTCTATGACAACATCAATGGGTGTCATATTCTACAGATTGTGGTCTCATTAACATTTGGACCATTTATGTTTTTTGGATCAAAAAACACTTTTACTTTTATTGTGTATTGTGCAAAGCCCTCTGTTGATGAAATGCATGAGTATGGGTTGGTTTCAGTCCTGCACTTTGTATATTCCCCATTCACCCCAACAGCCTCCCTGGAAATCATGCACGGTACATAAAAGTAGTGTTTCATCAACTTAAAATAATGTCTCTGAACATTTACCGAGCAGCGATTGCATTGTCACCATAATGTAAGCATGAATGCAATTTAGTAATATACAAATGTAGTTTTTAGGAGAAAGGGGTTGAAGTCCTCTTAACTGAGTACACTCTGGCTTGTGTTTTTTTGTGTGACAATAGTCTCCACTGTCCAGTAGTTCTACAGCATAGTCCATCGCTCTTGCTTAAGGCCATGACAGCAACATTCATATTATCAACCATTCTTATATAAGAAAAGGGACATGTTCTTTTTATCAAAATGTCATTTGTGCAGATCTCTAAATTTGACAAAGGAGTATGAAATATATTTTAAATGACAGATTGTATCAATTCAGATGCCAATTTTTATGTTGTAAATGTCCTATTCATATAAAAGCAAATGGTAACACACAAAAGTGGCTGACAGAAACAGGATTTTGTTGTTGCAATTTGTCAACAGCCAAACACTCTATCAATCGACTTGTCAAAAATAATTATTCTGCCTCCATCGTTTTCGGATTCTAACAAACTGTTCACATTCTAAATTACTGACAGGGTATTTTTCCTGTTTCAGCAACACTGGGTTAGGCTGCTGGCTTAGTCATATTTTCCCTTGATGCATATCTACAGTTTCAAAGGCATTCTTCTCAAACCATGCATTTGACAGAATCGTTTATTAAAATGTATGATTGCTCGGTTCGTCCTGCATTGAAATTGCTCTCATTGCTCATCCAGATCACATCAAGATAATATGAAAAGTAAACGTCAATAGCCTCTTGTCTATTAAACGAAAGTACTATCTCACATTAATTTTACATAAAGACAGTCGAGGTGCACAAAATGTGACCTTTCCCCTCTAAGGTCAACAGGCATATGGCAGTCTTTGAGAGAGAGAGTGGGAACAGATCATAGAATACACACCAAGAAACATCTTTAAAATATACTGCTAAGTCCGGTTTAACCTGAGAATATAAGCACATCGCTTTCCTGTGAGTGTTGATCAGTGGTATCTCTTTAAAATTAAAATGCTAATTCATTTTTGGTCCTCTATCTATTGATGCCTACAGTCCTCCACCTAATTCAGATGACCAGTTTAGATAAATCAACAAAATCTAACCTGTTGTGTAAATTACACCAGGTCAGTGATTAAATCTGTTTGATTACTTTGTGTACTTTTGGACCGCCCGCAAGTGACGCAGTGCGATACAGCAACACTTTTGTCCCATGCCCCTTTTTTTTTTATTCCTATCGCTTGCCACACATGATAATAATCAGCTACTTGACAGGGCTTGAAATGTGGACACCTGAGTTACATGCCACTATGTAAATGTATATGGACTGACATTATGGCTTCCCCTTCATTGGTGGGGAAATATTAGAAGAGGAACAATATTTGATCTTCAAAATCCAAAGGATATCCTCTTGCGATGAATACTCTGGTTTAGCTAGAGACATCCAGGCAATTCAGTAATGATGTAGACTATATATGTATATATATATATATTTGAATAGCCAGCATAAGCCACCGTGTTCTGACACCTCATTAACACCAACATAAAGTGATGTTTGCATTTAGAACCTGAAAATAGCAAACTTCACTGCACCCTAAAAACTAACGAACTAACTGCAACTAATGATTATTTTGATAAACGATTAATCGGTCGATTTTTTTTAGATTTATTGGTTTTAAAAATATAAAAATAGAAATAATAATTAAACAATCATTTTTTTACACTAACACTTTAAAAAGTGAAGTTCATAAACAGGCGGTCAGAATAATACTAAATTACAAATAATAACTACAAAATCAAATATGAAACAATTAAAAAACTAAATGCTGACAGCTTTTACAACAGCTTTCAGATAGTGCGTCATAACCGTCATGCTCTTTTGCACATTTTGCAGCGAACAAACGTCCTCTCGGCCTCCGTCATGCCTCTTTAAAACACTGGCTTTTCCCATATTCATGTGACAGAAACTGTCCTGAGACACAGCAAATGACGTCATAATCGCGCAAGACAACGAATCGATAATTTTATTCATTGCCAACACACTTAATAATCGATTATAATCAATTTAATCAATTCGTTGTTGCAGCCCTACTAATCAGTCCAGCATTAGGCATGATGGAAAAGGGGATGTCGCACCAAGTTGGCATGTGGTTGGAGGAAGATCGGAAGGGAGCTGAATGTTTCTATAAATATTCTGTTGTAAAATATTGTGGGATGCTGGGATGCTAGCTTGTATTACAAAGCGGAGATGACAGTATGATGTAGTGTGGAAGCTACAAAAATATTTATAAGTTACCCGCGATAGTACTGTTGTGAATATGAATAATGAGGAAGTAAGTACTCACACATCTTTTTAGTGCTTTTGTGTCTGAGAAGCGCAGAGTGTACAGCTGATCTGTAAGTGGTTTGTTTCTAAGATGTGACGCAGTTCCATTTTAACGGATGCAGTGTGGACAGAGAGTGTGTGATGTGTCGCTTGTGTCCAGTTAGGACTCGGTGTTACATTTCGTTTAGATATCCCACTCCCCCGGTCTTGAAGAGTAACTAAGAATTGTTTAAAATTCAAAATAAAACAAGAGGAACATTACATTGTGACTTTTAAAATCTGTAACACTCAACTGTGAAATAGATTAATATTGTTATTTGAAATGATGTATCTGTAATATAAGTAGGGGAAAGTGCTGTATGGCTAAAGCCCAAATTATTATAATTTGCACATACACTACACACTATTTTAATTTTGAGACAAAGATGCTTTTTCTCTGTTTAGCTTAGCTTTTCCACTGTCATGATTAATGTTATTATTCACACCTGTATGTTTTCTGCTAACACAACTCAAAATGTGTGCTGTGAAAAAGGTCTTTTGGGATGTCAGTGTGGAAGGGAATTACGAATGATGTGTCGATACTAAAATTTCAATATTTAATCTCCGTATTAGCAGGTGGAGTACATTTGCAGAAGCATATCACACTATTTGTCATTGTTATTCTTTTGACATGGCTATGGATGAACGGAGACCTGTGACCACCTCACTTTCACTTTTACACAGCGATTCTGGCTGCAACAGCGGATTGACTTCAAAATCCTTCTGCTCACCCTTAAAGCTCTGCCACGCCATTGAGCTGCACTGCACTGGAGCTCCAAAACCCTCCTTTCTTCAAACACTATAAGAACATTAAAATGATGCCTCCAAGCAGACTAGTTTAAGATGGCCTATTTACCCATGAAACTTTTCTCTGTCTTTCTCTTCTGTGATTTCTTTTCTTTGTGGTTACCTGCCTTTTACTATGGCAGACATACTGATGACTTTAACATTTCTGCATTGTACTGCTAACATTTTGTCACAATGGCTTGATGCTGTTAGTCTTTGCGGTGGTGACCTTGAGTGTTTTGAAAGAAAGCCAACAAATGAGTAAGTGCATTATCTGTGAGGATGACCCAAACTATCAAGATTGTTTGACATTGTTTCAGGGCTGTTATAAATGGGTTGTACCTTGAAAAAAAATGTGAAAAATAGCAGTCATATTTGCAGAGGGTCATATTTTGTTATTGCCTCTGTCAGGAGGGTTACCTTAAAGAACATATTACACTACAGATGACCGAATACATGCTCTAAAATGTAATTTGTAACATATTGCATTAGATTACGTAAAAAAAGTAACATGTTCTAAATATTTAGGATTACTTTTGGAATACTTCAAAATCATCCTGCTGAGCTCATCTGACTTGGTCTTACATTTCCGTGATAAAAACACATTCATGACTGACAAAGCAACGTTATTTGATTAGCGGGTAGGTGAATGTATTGACACGACGTAGCCTACAATATTGCCAATAGCATATAGGTTGTTATTAGCGATGGTCATTTAACTCTCAGCTCCCTGACAATCCCTCTTTGACCACCTGCCTCTTTTAGGTTTTTGTAGTGAAATGAGGAGGTTTTTCAACTTAATAAATCAGACTTTGCTTGTCTATTGCAGAGCTCTCAAAGGGAGAAATAAAAACATGCCAGTTGGAACATCCCAGAAGAAAACAATGTAAACTTACTAGTTCATTCAGTGACGCTTGTTTGTATTGCTGTCAGTAAGGACACAATATCAGAGCAAATAAAATTTTTTAAAAAAAATCTGTTTTTGAAATACAGTAATTACAGTAATTTTAATTGTAACTGTAAAAAAAATACAGTTGCTCATATTTTGTTTTTTCAGTGCCTAATGCAGTAACTTGTGTTCCATTACTCTGTAATCTTGGTTATTGCTGATGTTGTCCTAATAGTCCTCTACCAGGGGTAAACACCTCACAGAAATTTGAAGCAGATTTGTAATCTAAAAGAAAATGGTTGCAAACCAGAGAGGGTTCGTGTGGCTTGTTGCCAACCTGTTTGCAGCCCCATTCCCATTTATTCTCAACCTCTCTCCAAAATACTTTCTCTCCTCTAAAAATCTCTTTCAATCAGAAAACCTCTCTCCATCACTTAACATGTACTCTCCCTCCATCTCAATCCTCTCTGCAAAAAGCCATCTCTTGGCCTCATAGCATGGAGGAAAAAACAGGAACCCACTGTCAGCCACTCTCTTCCTGTCACACCCATTGAAACATCGCTCATCTGTCTGCCTAGAAAATAAGCTGTCAGGATGGAGAAAGCCACTTGTCTAAGGATCATATTTATGTAAGAGTTGTGTCTGCTTCCAATTTCACGTAGGCGCAACATCTTTCACCTTCACTCTCCACTCCAGGAAATTCATGTATTTTCTCCATGTGATTGCAAATTGCTCTTGCTCTCCATGTCCCGCACTCTTATTTCTGCTGCTGTTACTGATGGATCAGGTCTGTGTTACCGGCAGCTGCATTTTCCATACGGATCAATGGCGGTGTATGCATTGCTGATCACAGATGACTATGAATATTTGATGCTGCGATATTGTTTTGTTTGAAACACATAAATCTTCAGTCAGTATTCACACATTTTGTTTACAAAGATGGTTTTGGGTTCAAAAGAAGGCTGCAGGAAGAGGTTTGGTTGACAGGCTCCTGAAAGATAAATGACTAGGCTGCTTGTTTGATTAAATAACCTCTGTTTTGTCTCTCACAGTCTGTTGAAGGAAGACTTCAGTCAATTGTGTTGGGACATGGCACTGAGATATCAGGTCAGGCATTGTTGAACTTCATATTAAACCTAATTCTTCGCAGTGCCTCTAGTGCTGTTCTCTGTATTCCTAATATTTGGTCAACAAAAAGGAGAACTCCCATGCTGGATTAAAAATTTGAAATCAGCCTGATGTTTTTATTGGTTAGGTTCCCACATCCACATTTGTTTCTAAGGATCACTTATTAGTTTTATCAGTTTGACAAGTTTCTACACACACAGCCTTGGGTACTTAACCTGCCATAGTGTAGAGTTTAGCTCCGTTATGACAGGTGTGTGTTGCAGAGGGCTTGTACAAGATGCTTCTTGGTTTGTCACCTTCATGCCCAATTAGTTCCTGTATCATGGTGGAACATCTGACAAGTGGAGACTGCTGCAGAGAGCCAGACAGGTGGCGCGTCCCTGGAGGGAAGCATTTGCAGAGGGAAACAAATGTATGCTTCTTTTTCTGAGATTTAAATCAAAGATAATTAGTTCTTAAGTTGTGTTAATGTGAATGTTTTACTTCTTAGTAGTTTAATTTTTCACATATCTAAAAGTGAAAGCAGTTTTCCTTCCATCTATTTATCCATGATCTGTTACAACTTATCCTTTACATAGTCTCGGAACCCATCGCTATCGATCTGATGATGATAAGCCTCTGGGGACAGTGGTCAATATTTCGGGTGATCTGGCATGGCAAGCATTCCGAAGTTGTCAAATACTGCCTCTCTGTCAGTAATTTTGTCACAAGATATCAAAAGGGACCTTTCATAGTGGTATTTCGTGGTGTTTTTGCTGCTTTTCAGGTTGACAGCACCTGGTATGATAAGACCGCATCAGGTTGGAACGCTGCCGGTAATGTTGTAATATATGGAGCTTGAAGGTCTCTACAGATTGGGCATAAGGAGTTGTGGTCCAACTAATCCTGGACTTTTACCTGGAAGCCTGGTGTTTGCTTCCTGTGTGAACGTAGAGCAAAGCCATGATGTTTTTTTCCTAAATCTAACCATGTGCTTCTGTTGCCTAAATTTGACCATGTGCTTTTGTTGACATCCCAGTATTGGTTGTGGCATCCAGGAATATCAACAGCAGACCTAGTGGATGTCTTGAGTGCAATATGTAGATGCAAAAGTCTACTGACAGAACAGTTACATGCGATGACTTTGGATAAGAATATGTTTGAACATCCGGGCTAAGACTTCCTCCTCTGTGTGTCATTCATTTCAACTCATCTCTGTAAACTTTTATCTCCATGTGAATGCAGATACATTTTGAAAGAAGCTCATATAAAGCCAAAGCTAAATTGTTGAGACGTAAGCAGGTTGCCAATGCAACCCACCTCTCCACATGAACCGTTGCTTCAACTTGATTGGTCAAATGGCCTACAAATGGAAAACAGAATGCATCTGATACCAAAATCCTTTTGCTGACTAGTTCTGCATTCATATGCAGGTATCTGTTTATACAAATAACTCATCCAATTCCAGCTGACACTGGGCGAGAGGCTGAGTATAGACCCAGTTTCACCCATTTTATCATAACTGATAAATGTGACCCTTATGTTTACTCTATAATGGATTCGACTTGAAATGTAGCGAAGTATTATGTTAAATGGACTGAACCAGCTTTTTGTCATATCAGTGTTGGTAGTATGTCTAAATGAACAATGGTAAGACATCCTACCAGTACTCAGGTCTCCCTGCTCATCTCCCAGCTCATCTCCCAGCTTTTTGGCTGTTGCTCGAACTACAGATTGTACTTGCACATTTTTGTATGCCTGACACTGATAGAAGTAGATCGATAGTTTCCCCTCTCTCTCTCTGTCAAACCCAGACCAAACTCCAATCAGACTGTAAGTGCTAATCAAATACACCAAGATTCAGTGACTTCATTGCCTGTTTCTCAGCTAAATGTCTTCAGATACATATTGTAGCTTACCATTTAACTGCAATTTGAGATGTTTGTTATGCTCGACTAGTAGCAATACCACACCCCATTTTCAGTTTTTTCCTGTCATGCACCAATGTCAGAAGCATCTGTATCTGTCTTTTGCATTGACAGCTAAGAGGAGAACACCCTTCCAACTTTGAAATGCTTCTTTAAATAAAAGTAAAATTATAGATAAAAAAAACAACTTAGGTGGCATTTGCACCTGAGCTGTTTGGTCTGCTGTAAACGTTCCAGAGTTTGCTTCCTTGGATAGTCCAGTTTGTTTGGGGTGGTGTGAAAGCTCCATCAAACTCTGGTGCCGACCAAACAAGCGAACTCTGGTCTGCATGAATACGGGGGTCTCTGTCCGCTTCAAAGTGAACTCTGGTGCAGTTTGTTTGTGGTGTGAATGAAACGAACCAAACACAGGACTTTAGAATAGGAGAAATGTGATTTTAGCAGGACGTCTACAGCTGAATCAATAATAAATCCACTAAATCCAGTTTTCCAAAAGTTAAGCTTATTAAAACATACCTGTGTTCACAGTAGGACAGGAATGTCTGACTGGCCTCTCTGTCATCAGTGTCACTGCAGAACTCACTTGGAAGCCGTCATGACCTGATTAATGATCTCTCAGCAGGTGACATTTGTCTCTGTAGAACCTCCACAGCAGCTGCTGTAAAATGCCCGTTTTATACTTTGTCTGTAGTGGAACATATAGGCAGAGTTTATAAAGTTTTGTGATTTTCTTCTACAAACAAATTATGATTGCGCACCCACAGCGGCCCTGATAATCGATGATTGTGATCGATGTGCAGTTTAAAAATAGCAGCCTAATAATGCTTACTATCGGTTTCATCATTTCTTTATGAGGTCTTTGCACAACCAAAAAACACTCTTTAAGCAATACAGCGGTGCCTTCCCCAATAAAACCAAGTCCCAGATTACTTAACAAAAAAAAGTACATATTTAACAACCTGTTCCCTGAACAGGTCACAAGGCAATCACATGGCTGACACATGGAGACAGACAACCTCTGACACTAACGTTCACCCCTAGAAGCAATTTAGAATCAATAATTATTCATAACTTTATACTGTGTTTCTTCAGAATTCAAATAATAGGTGTTGACAAACAGCCTTTGTATGCTTTAATCAATATAATGATCATTATTATCCCTCCTGTTGAGCAGCTTAGTGCCTGTTCACACAAAGACAAATTGATCAGGAGGAAAAACTCAGGTATTTTAAAATCTGATGCATGAAAAATGGCTCTTTGTTAAAAATGAATAAAATGTAATAATACCCATTTAGCATAGAATATTTAGAGAAAAGCTGAAAAAAGTCTGAAGAAAGCAACTATTAGAAATAAAATTGAGCAGTGTAATGCTTTGTTTCCACTGCATGGTTTGGCTCTACTCAACTTAAATCACTTTTAGTATTATTTTCCACTGTGGATATTACCCCCTCAATGTAGGCAGTTGTCTTTGCTGATTACCATTGCAACGTAGAGTGAAAGTGCCGTGATAGCATCCTTAACACCATGCTTGCTGAATATTTTCATCTGCAACCAAAAAGAGAAATGTCTGCATTTCGTCAATGAAGCGTAGTCTTCCATCATTTGTTGTTTTGGTCAGCTTTACTTAACTTTATTAACAGTAGCTATGCTATTTTAAAATGGTGGGTTTGAGAAGGATGTCCTGTGCCTTTCTGGTGACTGTTTTCCCTGACCAGTCTGTGATCCAAAAACAGCACTCAGAGCTATCCACAACTGCAAATTGAAAACCAAAAAAATAGGGAGTCATGTTGACTCGAGATGTGTTAGAGACATGCTGATGAAATGTGGCAAAAGCCAAAGGAACAATAATTCCAAAAAATGGGGTGGGCTCTCATTGCAGCATATGTAAATTCATGTCTGTGGATCTTCACTGGCCATTAACAACACTAAAAGGAGCAGAGAAAGCAACTCACAATTTATTCTGCTACAACACTTTGATGTGGTGTGTTGTCAGTTTATTTTTTATCCCCCACCCCCTATTCCTCAAACCATTTTGCGTGTGATAGAACGTAAGCTGTCTCTATCAAAGCAGCTCAGCATGACACTGTTCTGTGCGTCCATTGGGACCCTAAAAGCCTTAGCTGGTGTGAATAGTGCAGCAAGAGTGGGCAATGCTGCTGTGTTATGGTGCTGGCTGAAATGCATGTCAGTGTGATGGTGTGCGCCTCGCACTGCAGGAAGTTAAATGACCATAGCAATGAACTGAACAAGCTTTGAAGTTAGCGCTGCATATCACATTGGAACCATTTAAAAGATTCTCTCTGTGTGTCCATGCATTTATATATCTAATGTATATATAATTTGTTTATTTATTTTTCAGTCTCTTTTTACGCTTAGTTATCAGATCAAGGATTTACACATTTAGCATATTTTTCATGAACCAAATAAACTAATTGGTATTTATTTTTAGAGCATAATCAGTCATCATGCTTTTGCTTGCATTGATAACAATAAGCATTGCAGTATTCCAGTATGGGTCTCTAATAAAGCTGTGCACTGCATAGTCTCAAAGTTTTGCCTATTTGCATAATGGGCTATGGGATTTCTTTTATGCGACACCAAGGCACAGTAACAAGAAAAATCATTAGAGATCAACAGAGCCAAAATGTATCTAAAATCTGATTAGGAGAAATTCAAAGGAAAAGGCTGTTTTTACAAGAATATTTAAGTCAGATTAAAGAGCTTTCAGACCCTGTTCATTTCCATTTTGTCTTTAGTGGGGAAAGATCACTGAATTTCCCGTACAGCAGTGTGATCCACAGGCAGCAAATAGACATTAAAATTAAGGATTGCATTTTCAGCAACAGTGCAGAAGACACGCGTCTGATCACAGAGTCTTGGAGACTCTAATGGGATCATGTTAATGCTGTAAAAAGTCAAATGATAGTACCCTCTTTTTCTGACAAAAGCAAGCCCAGAAACTTTGATCATGTAGTGTAATTCAAAGTAAGTTATCATGCCTCATTAATAACTTATGGAAGATAGTAGATATGGAATGTGCAGTATACAGTAAGGACACTTTGAGCCTATTCCGAGTCATTTTCTTCATTTTTATGCCTCCATGCTGGTGATGGCCATGGCTGAATTTCTTTAAATTTGGAAAAAAAAAAAAAACATCAACTTGGACTCTTAAGATGAACGGATTAGATTTTGGGTGTCCAAAGATCACTGTTGCCTTGCGTCCATCTTTTTCTCATGAATGCAATATCTTGGACACTTGGAGGGGATTTCCTCAAATTTAGCACAAACGTCGACTTGGACTCAATGATGGACTGATTAAATTGAAATTATTATTGATTATTAATTGAAATTAAGTTAACTGTAACATGGTCCGTCTCATTCTTGTGAATGTGATATCTCAGGAATGCCTTGAGGGAATTTTTTAAAAATTTGGCACAAACGGCCAGTTGGATTCAAGAATGAACTGATTAGAATTTGGTTGTCAAAGATAACGGTGACTTTGCATCCATCTCATTCTTGTAGCTGTTATATTTAAAGAACACCCTGATGGAATTTCCTCAAATTTGGCACAAACGTCCACTTGAGCTAAAGGTTGAATCGATTAGATTAGTCACTTTGACCTTAAATCAGTCTCATTCTTGTGAACATGGTATCTCAAGAGAGCCTTGATGAAATTTCTTCAAATTTGGCAAAAACATCTAGTTGAATTAAAGGATGAACTGAATAAAGTTTGTTGCTCAAAGGTCAAGGTCACTGTGACATCATTTTGACATGCAAAAACACATTTCTGGCCATTATTCAACACTGAATATCAGGAACAAAAAGAGGAAACATTTGGTTGGATACTGAATTGGTCACACTAGTTGTGGATGTCCATCTTGAAACTGATTGATTACATAAATCCTTGGTGCCGTCAGATTGTTGGAAGCATCCTTGTATTAGAATATATAGTTCATTTGCAGTAACATCTATATTTAAAGCTTATCTACTGTCATGAGTCAGGACAGACACAGATGTGATCTGGAAATTCACAGAGGTTTTCAACTACAATGCGTAAATGTTTTTCTTTCGTTTTTTCTTCTTCTCTCTCTTTTATACCATGTGAATCAAAAGTTAATTACCCTTAATTTTCCCCTTATAATAGAAGCGTCAGATGAAGATGTCCAAATGGTTACAATTACCCCACATAGCTTTATACTGCTGTAATCGTCCACCTTGTACTTTTGCAGCACAACCCTGCATGTTACCGACAAAATCCCTCCAAACTGTGAAAGCCTGCTGAGTAAATAGTGGTCTTAAGACGCTGGGCTTCTGCCTGCTTTGTCTAGACTTAACGCCACTGTGACATGGACATGAGCACTGTGGGATAGAGACAATCTGAGGCGGGAAGACAGACAGAGGCCAGGAGACAGAGATTAGAAACAGGACAGCAGAGACAGATGCAGTTGGGGGGGTTAATCCTGTCTGTGAGTGAGTGATCATGTCCATCCACCCAGCTGTGGCGCCATCAGGGGCCACAGGGCTTGCTGGAAGTCTGATGAGGCGTCACCGTCGTCTGCTGCAGGAGAGATCTCTCACTCGACAGTTCCTGTCAGCATGTGGGAAAGCCGACCAGGTAACAGGAGGGAGATAGAAAAAAAGTGAGACAGGTGGTGGAATAGACTAAAAAAAACATTTTTTTTAGTCATAGCTTTTAGGATTATTCAAAAATTTTCTGCACCTTTGGCTTTCTACAATGGATCTATTTTTTTTTTTCACCGTGCCTTCTGTGTGTAAGGGATAAATTGCCTTTCATAATGAGATAATTAAAGTTGGTGTGATTAATTGCACTGTGAGGTTATCTGCAAGGTCCCTACATAGGCAATAATGAGAGACGGTCCCAGCAGGATATCACACTCATGTCACCCTTCACCTGCCCAGTAGAGGGAGAGATGAACGTCCCCATCCCCCACTCCCTGTAGTGCTTTTAAAATCTGTAATGTTCAAATTCTTTTATGCCACGTTTTAACGTTCAGTCAGAAGAAAAACCTATTTGTAATGTAAATCATATGCTCATTTACACTTTAATTCACTTTGACTTTTGACAGATTGGATTCCCTTTGACTATGCTTGCACTTTAGGTCACCTTTGACTTTTCATCCAAACGACCTTCCTCGCCACATTATGAGCAAACAGCTCTAAATGGTATAGGCTGAATATCATGTGACACGTGTGGAACAAATTGCTTTTGCATGGGTAAGCAAGAGCAAGTGATGACAGAACAACCAAAGGGGCATCTCTATCAGTTGGTCATAACTAAATGGTAATGGCATCTATATTGAAAGCAAATAAGACCCCAAACAAACAGCGTGTACAGAGTACAATAAAAATTGCAGAATTAAAACAAGGCAGAATTTATAATTGAGCCCATTTGCCTTGGGTGCCCAGAGGGGGGAAAAAGGCAGCTCACAATTTGCTTTTTCACAAGAGAAAAAAAATCATATTATTATTCTTAGATTACTGAATTCTGAGTTGTTTGTCCTAACATCCTACCCCACCCCCACCACCAAACCCCCTCAGGAAGAATGAGGAGGGAAAGCAAAGATCAATCTAAGACAAATGATGCAGGCGTAAAGAGAAGAGGAGGAGAAGCGGGAGATAAAAAAGAGAAAACAATCCCTGACACGTTAAAACTGGGAGGCAGGGGAATTGAATCTGGTTTCTAGGGTGATGGGCAGCTGTTTTCTCTGTTCCGTACCTGCGCTGCTGAGCACTGATGGGATTTATGTCCTTAAAAGATATCTGTTATGATTTACGAGTCAGGCCACCAAACCGAAGCTGAGATCCAATCAGAGAATACACAGCTGTTAATAAATTGAACCCCCCCCCCCCTTTTTTTTTGACAACCTGGTTTTGCATGTAGCTATGTCCAACATTACTATCAGTTATAATAACATTTTACTCAGCTAGCTAAGTGCTGATCTGAGTATGTAGTGACATTGCTTGAGGGCAGTCCAATGGGCTTCAAGAGTGTTAAGACAATGAGATGTGAATAAAGTCCCATTTCAGCTTTATTAAACTAGACAGTTAGAGTTACATTGTTCTGCAAAACCATTGCTGTTCTCTTTAAGAGATATGTTATTCAAAATGCATTACTAACGTTGTTATTTTTATATTACATGCATGACAGCTACAGTATATTTAAAGAAGTATGTCACTGATATAAAGAGACTCCCCATATACAAATAGGCCTTCTATGCAGTAGAAAGATGCAAATACTTTTTAAGCTGGTGCTACATAATCAGAGAAAACAGAGGAAAGAACTGCTGCATTGGAGTTAAGATAGAAAACCTACCACTACAGGAATGCATTGAACCAATAAATACTCTTGCTTTTGGGTGACATAATGCAACCTTGTCCATTCCCACAATAGAGAGGTGAAGTAATGAATCCTAAAACATGGAAGTCCATTAGCGTTTTTACACTTCCAAGAAAATCTAGGTTCTGGTTAGATGGATGGAAGTTTACCACAGCCTTTCTACATATACTACCGAAATTGTTTTGATAAAGGTGGTTGAAAATTGGCGAAGTATGCCTTTAAGTTTAGGCAACAAAAACCTTTTGGTTAGGCTTGTGGTTATCATGTTTAAATATTAATATGCTATAACAACATTAATTGTTGATGAAAGCCAGAACATGAACCCTGGTGTGTTAGACATCGAGGTCAGATGCATCACACTGTTAGTTTTTCACACTAAGAGAATCATACACTATAAATAGAATTTCAATGGAGATTATGCAAAGAAAAATTACCCATGCACAACTATAATAATTACAGGCTAGAGTTGAATCTCAAAGTTGCCCTGAAAGTGTAATGGATATTTACAACTCACAAACCGAGTCCAAATTTTAACATTTGGCCTGGTTTTCTCCTCTAAACTACGAGTTTGTTCGTACCTTGTCTGATTGTCTGACTGCCCATGTTTTGTTGCCCTGTTGAACTCTGTTGTCTATACTTTTTGCTTGTGGCTGTTAGTTTCGTATTATATTATTTGATAAGTAAGAAACTAAGAAAGGTTCATCTGTGATGTCTCTGCAGTTCCCTCATCCTCTCTTTCTCCTGTCTAATCATTTATCCGTCTTTTCTGGAGCCTTGAGAAAGCTCCATTTCTGTCTGTACCAGAACATCTTTCTGCTAGGTTTCCCTAACACATCCTGAAAATGTACACATAAATGCCATCAGTGCCCACACGCAGCCAGATTGCCCCTGTCAAGCAAACACACTCAGCCCAGACGTTCTCGCTTACCAGATGCGAAGCAGACTTGAAAAGTGAAACGATTCTGGGATATTGCAACCCATAAGAGACACCGCTTCATGAAATCTTAAAAGGAGATGGTCGTGGTGAAGACAGCATTTCAGCTAACTTAGCAGCTCACTGAAAACTGTTGTATTTTTTAGTATGTATACACTATTATACACAGAGGAGTATATCAGGATCAGGGTTTTTCTTTTTCTAAGTTTTGCAGGCTTCAGAGTGAAACATTTCCCAGTTTAAAGGCTGTTACATGCACACAGGGGTATTTTTGTTGGTTTGTGTGTGATTAATTTGCACGTAAATATATAAACATTTTTGTGCTGTTCTTTTTTCATGACTACTTTCTGATTCTGTTAATGCATATTTTTTGAACTGATATTTTTGTCATAACTGCTTTTAAACAGAACACAAGTATTACCAGTGGCTAAAGCCAAATGATTTTTTTTTCACATGATTGATTTTTCTAAGCTTTCACACCACAAATAAAGGTATCAACCAATCAAGTTTAGCGGTACAGCAACAAGGCAGAAGCCTCGTAGTCCAATGCTAACCAAGGCCAACCAAGACGGCAAACTTTATCACTTAACCTTGACAAAGGCACATACCAGTTTCTCTCCTTCTGTTCTCACATTTCTCAATAAAAACACTCGACATAAAAACCGCATAACTTTACTTGAAGAAACACAAATTCCAACCCAATTGCCAGATAAAATGTTGTAACCTGTTTCTGCAGACTGTGGACACATCTGCATGTTATTATGTAGAGGACACGTTGAAACTTTACATTTCAACGAAGCTGAGATTAGGGTTTAGGCACAAAAAATACTTGTTTATGGTTAGGAGAAGATCATGTTTTGGCTCTAACACCCGGTTTTGGGGGACCAATCCCAGCTGGAAAAGCAGAAATGTATCATAAAAAACAGACGCTTTTTGTGGCACTATCCGGCACAAAATGCAGCATTGTCTCATTAAAGAACTTTTTCTTGTACTCTCCCCACATGAAACACAGCTACAAAAAGGTTGCTACAAGACAACCACATTTGGTGCCTAAAACACTGCTGGAAAGACACAACCTTTTTTTTGTTTATTGGTCTCAAACAGTGGTCTCCAGTGGTCCGCAGCTTGGTGGGCATCTTTGATAAGGTGATATGCCACCCACCATCTCCTCTGCCTCCCAATGACAAAGTCAGCTCCTGCACTAGATCATAAAAATATTGATATGACACATATAAAGCGCTGAAATCATGTAAAACATGTACAATGTACAATGCTAACATTTTCTCCTTGCGAATGGACTGCAAATTTACTTTGCTAAATGGACAGTCAATAAAATAGCATACAGTAGGTCAGGCAGTACAGCCCCTTACTAGACACCGCTCTGTATTCATAGAATAGTTGGTCCTTTGTCTCTTCTGTTGCGGCACTAGCATCACCAGAAGGTTATCTTTTTTTTCTGAAAAAAAAAGCTAATGCAAAGCTCAAACCTTTGTAAATTTGCATCACTGCTGGTATATATAATTTTGACGTGAAAAGATTCACAGGCAAGCATTTTGCTTTGTAGTGTTTATTTATTTAATCTCTTGTGTTTAAGGGCCTTAGGAGTAATAAACATAAATGTCACTAGATTTGAGGGTATTTTACTAGGAAATGATACTTAACTGTATTCATTTTCATTGTCATAAAAGGTTTATATTGCCTAATAAGCTCCTGCACATTTCTGTATAGTTCTGAGGTTAAATAGGTCACACTTACAGTATATTGAGCTATTTATTGCCATAATAGCTCACAGTGCCCTCCCTGTGCAGGTCAGTGGTCATATTCTCATGTACTTACATACTAACACATTCAATTACTATAATATAATTCTGCGCTTATTTAACATACTATATAAATGCATAAACAGATCATTAGTTTTTCTCTGACTCACATTCAGCCACAGTGTTCTCCCCTCATGTCTTCCGTTCCAGGTCAGTGAAAGAGGGGCCACCCCACAAAACCGTGTCTCTCGTTCATTAATTAAATGTGATGGCACCTCTCTCCACAGGATCAATCAGTGTGTCTAATACAGTCATTGACCTAAGACCCTCTCCAACTGCGCCCCCCTTTGTGCTCACACCAACTCTCTCCAACAGGGAGGATGTCAGCCTGTCGGAAACATTGTGCATACCTTTCCACTGGGAGATGAGATCATATTGGCATGAACCAATATGCAGAACTAAAGAGGGTGGATTGCAGATGGCTAGCCATCTTGTCTCCGGTGATACAAACAGACATCTACCTCATTATTCCAGCTCTTCATTATGAATCTGTTCTCCTCCTGTGGCTTTGACTTTTTCTCTGATTTTCCTCTCTCTTGCAGTTCATTGTCCTATCGTGTCACTATTCTAGCTCTCACCTGTTTATCTTGCTTAATGTGGGGGAATGCTACCAGAAAACACAATAACCAAGACACTGATTTCTTTCCAGTCATCCTCTCGTCTTTAATGATCACTTGGCATTCTTTCTTTCCTCAAAGCAGAATCCAATATAGGAACTTTTCAACCTCAACTCCAGCCTAGTTTAGGCAGCTGCACAAGATGCACACGTAAAGCATGCTTTGCCCGGAGCTTTTTGTGTGTCTGCTGGCACTGGAAGAGCTTTTAAGGACTATGTACGTACAGCAAATTTGTGTACAGTAATGAGCAGGGGAAACATTTGTCTAGCTTACTCATGAGGTATCTCAATATCGGTTCTATATGTACCTAACCGCTGCGACACATACACTTCACTTCTACATTTATGATTTATTATTATTTACAAGACAACAACGACAAATAAAAGCCACATCATGGATGCTTTAATGGTCTATACAATAAATAATAATTCCCAATTAACCAATCTTTACACAAAATTAAAAAAAAAACAACAATGCTATACTCTGAAGTAATAAAATAATACAAACTACAAAGTAGGCGTAGTCAGGGTAAATACATTCTGCTCTCCTCCTCTCTTTTTGTCTTCTCCTCAGCTCATTTTTTTCTGAGTCCTTTCCTTTGTTCACCTCTCTTCATTTTCTTCTCCTCTTTCTTTTTAAAATAGTCACATATTAATTATTATTGTTATCTTCTAAATAAGCTTTCGTGAGAATTCAAGAAAATAGACGTGCAGTGGCTGCAGCTCCGCAATCCTCCTCTCCTCACCTTTGCTCTTTTTGTGTGTGTTCATACAGCACCAAACAGCATGTCAGATATGTTTAAATTAATTACCAGAGCAACAGTGTGGGATATTTAAACATTATCAAGCCTTTTTGCCCACTTTCTTTCTTTCTTTCTTTCTTTCTTTCTTTCTTTCTTTCTTTCTTTCTTTCTGTCTTTCTTTCTTTCTTTCTTTCCTCACTCCCCTCTAATCTTCTCTCTCCCTCGTATCTCTCATGTTCTCTCTTCATGCAGAGCTGACATAGCCAAGTGGACATGTTGAGTTATTGTGCTGGAGGCGGTGGTACTCTGCTGTGCTTCACAGATGATCATTTCCCAATTCCACAGCCGAGGAGTGCAGGCCTGCGGTAATTGCTGCAATGCATCCAGCAGCCGCTCCTTATCTGATGCTGTGACAAGAATAGGCCCCATTTTATTGGTCTCACACCCTATGTAATTCAGTAGCGCTTGCATCATTTCCTGCAGAAGAGATGACCATGATGGTGTCACCCAAGGGTGCTTGATGCTGATTGGACGCACAGTGTGGCCCTGAGCAAATAAATCACTTCTTCTCTGTTCAGAGTAGAAACATAAGCCCTATGGGTGACCAACCGCACTCATCACTTAGAACACACACTCACACAAACACACACGAATACGCACACTTCACTTAGCACAAACAATTACAGCCTTGATTCCCTAGGCACTAATCAGAGCCAACACTAGACACATGCAGCATACTGGTGAGATCATAATTAAAAACGGTCTCTTGGCATATTACTGTATGTGGCATCTCCCAGAGGGAAAATTCTGTGACTGTAAATATATATCACACAAAACCACCACAACACCAAAGAACTGGTGTGCTAATTCCCAGCATGAAATGCTTTTGATTGTCTGACTCTATAGCTTTGACTTTATTCCAACATTATTAAACAAGTGACCAAAATATACAATGTATTCTTCGAAAGCAAATTGACATCTGACTGTATTTGCAGCAGCTGGGCCATTAGAGTGTCTCTACAGTCTCTGTTTTGTAATTTAATTGTCTCTGACTTGCAACATTCACTGCATCCACATGTGGACTTTGTCTTTGAAGAATGGGTATTCGAGCTCAGACAGAATGATTTCAGATCTAACCATTAACTGCCACTTAGACCGTCTCTCTATTGATAGTAGCCTTTATTGTGGCAACAAGAATGCACGCCTGTTTAGCACAGTTCGTCTTTTTATTGACTTTGAATATTTTTTTGTTATCTGATGATTTTGCTTTACATTATTTGAACACACATTTAGAGTAAAGCCTCTTACAGTTGATGCCTGCTTTAACATACTCCCTTTGAGTTTCCTTGTCTTTATTATACTAAAGAAAAGTACAGTTTTTAAAGTGCAAATCGGAATTTCTCCCATGTGCCAAGCATGAACTCCTGGTTAAAATTCTTTCAGTGTTCCTTGTTCAGGAGGTTCAGGAAGTCGAATTATCCGCAGAGGTCTTTTCCTTTCAAAACAGGATTAAATTGATTAAAACCAGTTAAAACACTGATTGCAGCAGTTTGGCATTACAAATCGGTGTTTTTCTGATACGATTCGACTTGTTGCAGTTGGGCTGCTAGCCCAGCACCTGCTAATGTGAGCTCAGCTTTTTTCTCTGATTACTTAAGATTCAGATTTTCGGGAGGTTTTTACCTGATGCTGAGTTATCTGCAGAGGTCTTTTCCTCTGCAAAACAAATGAAGCAGGTGATTAAAACTGGTAAAACCACTAAATAAAGCAATTTTATGCCAAAAATCAGTGTTCTTCGGAAACTGTTCAGTTTGTTGTGGAAGGATTGCTAACTTAGGTGGCCGAACTGATAGCATGAATGATCCTATCTCGAGCCAGTGTTAGGTTTGTGCGCTCTGGGCTCTGTGGACGAGGACTCTCTCCCTGTTTAAATATAAATGGCTTATTCTAAGGTAAGGAAAGCACAACAATACTAATTTTGGGGTAATTAAACATTAACAAAAGCATACGTATTGTATCCCATTTCTGCTAATATATCTCCTAAAGCCTACACACTAGACCTTTACATGAAAAAAAATCCTTTGGGAAGTAGATATCAGCATTTTTGACTTTCACACATTTGGTTACAATTTATACTTGCACATAAACTTACAGTTTTACCATAATCTTCTAAAACATACTTGGATTGCAATGTGTAACACTCCATTAGAAATTCCAATTTTGTTTTCAGGGCACAAAACTGAATACACTTGCTTTTAACATTTTAGCATTTTAAGAAGGCTTTAACTGCTGTGGAAGTAAAGCGCTAGCAGTATTTGAAATCTTAAGAAGCAAAGTATTCAACCTCCCAATTATAATATGGATTAAAGTTTTTGAAAGCGATACATAACCAGTTCTCTTATTGGCAGCAAAATCAGGAACATGTTCATCAAAGAGGACAAATGGGACTCTGACACTTTGGCAAAAAAAAAAAAAATGCATTTAGGATTCAGTAAAAGGATATGGAGTTCAGAGAAACTGTTGAAATTATGAATGCAGCGCTGAGTTCCGACAATATCACAGTATAATTAGAGGTCAAGTGTGTAGGATTTGAGGCATGTTTCGGCACGAATGGTGTTTAAAATTCCTTACTATGTTTTCATTAGTGTATAATCAATTGATAATAAGAATAACTGTGTTTACATTACCTT
The DNA here is from genome assembly GCF_026936395.1 of Plectropomus leopardus. Lineage (NCBI taxonomy): Eukaryota > Metazoa > Chordata > Actinopteri > Perciformes > Serranidae > Plectropomus > Plectropomus leopardus. The sequence continues at coordinate 14,404,929 of NC_142176.1, forward strand.
AGAATGAGCTGTTTATGGGGCAGTTCCTCTCTTGTGGAGTTCGTCTCGTTTTTGCATAAGCCCAGAATGGATAAACTAAACACTGATTATGAAAAGGACATCATGGGGTCTTGAAGTGTTAAGCACTGTATGTAATTCAGATATCTACAAATCGTTAGCAAGTGTTACAATTCAGAATATTTTGCTTGGGCGTCTCCCAATAGTACAGTTGTATGTGAAGTTTAGGCTTAACCAGAAGTAGATGAGAAGAGAAGGCAGGAAACAACAGATATGTAGCCAAATTAGTGCAGGTCCTTGGGGTATATTACATGATAAATAGGGACATGACTGGAAAATACTGGAGTAAGTCACATCCACTGTTTCTCTATTAGTATCTGCCAGTTCACAGTCCTTAATGAAAAGTGCTCTTGTAGCCTAGCGTGTCAACATGATCAGACAGGACAGCTTTCTGTATGTACTATCAAGTCATCTAAATATATTTTTACACAAACACACACACACACACACACACACACACACACACAATGTACATATGTGGTAGAGCTAGAGAGAGAGAGGAAAGAGCAATAGAAAGAGAACATAGTTGAACAGCTGCCCAAAATGCCTAAAGGATTAGACTGCTCTCTTTTGATCCCTCTCCCTCAACATGTACCAATGTTAAAATATCATTGTGTTGGATTGGTTTTAGGTTTTATCTGCAAGTTCGTCTTGTTAGCGCTTGTTTTTTCATCTGATCGAAAAAGATTATCCCTGTATCTGAGAGGCTTATCTTAGCTTGAAAGTGGCAAAAACAAAAAAGGCCAATTCAAAATAAATCACATAACAAGATAATGAACATGCAATTACCATTTGTACTTATAATAACTGAAATAGATGGCAAGATTAAATAGGGGATTTTATTTTATCCCCGGTGCTGCATAAACTTTGGTGTTTTAAAGAGGTATGTTGTTTTCATGGCTAGGACACAGTTTGAGGTCACATTTAAATTACAGTGTATATGTATGTATCTCTCTCTCTCTATATATATATATATATAGTATTTGTTTTCATCACACAGAAGTACTGAAAGTGACATGTTTTTGTTTAACCAGTAAGGAATGTAGGAGTTTGTGCATGCAAATAGTCTTATGAATTTAGGGTGGCATTATGAATTATTTTTGTGCATGACTGAAATATAAAATTATTTATCCAGTGACATAACTCATATAAAGGTATGTGTGATAACAGGATATAGTCCTCCTTGTGGGCCACAATAGAAGAGTCAATTAAAATTGTGATTGTTATTAATCTTGATTTAGATTTTGCAAGGGCAAAGGTCTTTTCAGTGACTGAGATGCAAAAGCACAAGAAGAAAACCAATAGGTTCACTTCCGCATACAGCCACATTTATTACTAACACCATAACAGCAAGTACTCAACACTGCAATTGCAACACTTTACAGACACAAAAGGGAAATGGTTCACTGGTACACAAGGTTATTGCTAGTGAATGACTGAAATCAATAATGCACTTACATATTTTGTGTAGTTTTGTGTTGTGGGTCATGTGTTTTGGTGTAAGACACAAGATAAACAGATGAAGTTACTGTCACCTGAGAAGCAGTGAGTCAAATCAGCAGTACAACAGCTTCATTCTAAATTGCCAATTGAGGCTACAAATGATGAAAGGGTTAAGGCAGGTTGATGAATGTTTTGTAGAAATATTTGCTTGCTCCCTGGGGTGGCTTATTTTGGGGAATTGAGTTTAGATGACCCAAGGTAAGGAGTTGGAGTTTGTAATCTTGTAATAATGAGTAAGTCGGCCAGTCTGGATAAGAAAAGTTCCCATTGGAAGAAACCTACAAGTTTAGGCTCTCCGAGTTATGACTCTTAACACATGACTAAGATTTTTGAGGTTTCACCTCCTATTGTTCCAAGTTGCATCTCCAGAATAGCAAAGAGCAAGCTTCCAGCATGGCAAGAAGGGGCAGGATGCCAAATATAAAAGCAAGACCAGGGAAAAAAGAAAAGGCAAAAGGCCAAACACAAAAGCACAGAACACTGGTTACTCAAATAAGAGATTATTTTTAATTTTCGGTCTGCTCAGAAGATGCATCTGGGCCAATCACAGGGATTGCAGAGTTCTGAGGATACAGACAGGTTGATTCCAAAATGAACAATTACAAGATTTCTAATGCTGCATTCCTGATAGTAGCTTTAGTGTTTTGGAGGTAATGAAAGCACATATTGTTTTACATGCACGTACAAATACACTATATTAATTTTTTTTACACAACATCCAAAGTACATTTTATTGCATATCAGAGTTCACAGTGGGGTTTAAGTCAGACCCAGATAGATTTTGTGGGTAACTGGCTCTTAGAGGTGAGTTATGATGGCTAATGGTTGTTTATCCAAGTGATGCTAAAGGCTCCCACTGGGATATGAGTTGGTCTTTGCATCTCTGGCTCTTGGAAATCGTAAATGATCAAATTTGGTTTGGGTCAGTGTTCTGGATTGGTGGCCGTGTAGGAAACCAGGGGGTCCTGTTATGTTGATTGTTGCTGTTTGCGGGATATTTTCAATCTCACTTATGTCTTGTTGGTCAGCGTTCCTGGGGAGTTAAAGAAAGAGCTTGTCCTTGAAGCTTGAAGATTATACTGTATGCATTTGAAACATTTGTTCCCTTGCAGGACCAACCCACAAATCCACAGAATGCACGGCCCTTGTACCACCAGTAACTGACTTCTTTTCCTCCACCTGTCCTTTTTCTGCTGCTTATCCAGGTCATGGTGGAAGTAGGCTAAGCAAGGTAGTGCAGACATCCTTCTCCTTACAGGTCCTCCAGCTCTTCCTGGGGGAATTTGAGACTTCCTCAGGCCAGGTAGGATGTATAATCCCCCCAGTGCATTCAAGCTGTCCAGGAGGCATCCTCATTAAGAGGCTCCATTCAACATGAAGGAGCATTAAGCTCTGTACTCTGAAGCTTCCAACAGACTGAGATTTTAGCAATCACCAGCCCCACAACCCATATGATGCCTTGGTCAATGGATGTGTTTGTCGGTTGCTTGATCATTTGCCAAGGTGTGTGTTTCCAGTACGCATTGGTTCCAGCTTGAATCTGCCTTGCTGGTTGTTTTTGTTGGACCTTCGAGGCTTCCCCTTGGTTAACTGGAATGTAGCGATGCCTTCCTTTCTGCCTGCACTTCTTAACGCCTTCACCAGTCTAGCCAGTATCCAAAGCAGCCCCTTCTCATTGTCTCTTTCTCCATCTGAGGCTTCAAGCCTCCTACTTTTGACCTGTTATTTTGCTGCCTTGAGCCCTAACACACACTCATTCCTCACAAATCCATTCATTCAACACACGACTGATGCTTTTCCACACCCCCTGTTCATCTTTTGCAATAGATGTGTTTGTTTATTTCTAATAAAACACATTTATGGCACTCTAACTCAGCTTGTGTCCACCTCCTTGTCACAGTCATTGAGCCAGTGTGTGACAGTATGCAATTTAGACATTTCCTCAATTATTTTATTACTGCTGTCCTGGTGTCCTCCTCATTAGTGAGTGAGGTTTTTCTTCTGATGTTGTTTTTGTGCTGACTTCAGCAGAAGACCAAGCCCTCAGCAAAAATACAGAGCTAAAGTTTCCTGTGCTGCAGTGTATGAATTGACAAGATTTTGTAGGTTATTACAGGGCTGCACTTAAGAAACTACAAAAAAAAAACCCTTCATGGGATCTTAATTGGTAATTGTGAAAGTATCTGCTACTGAAACTATTGCAGAAAGACATAGCTAGAAGCAGGTAGTGTTGCAAATGATGGTAACTGACCCAGGAACCCACTGATAGAGTCTGATGATGATCTTGGAAGCTCCTTAAAGATTGGTAATAATTTGGTCATTGAGAAATAGGAGTCAAAACATCATCCAAATAGTTCAAAAAGGGTAATATAATGCAGACTAGGCTTTTGTGGTATGTAATACCAGGTTATGTAAAAATCCTGAAGGTATGTTTTTCAGTACCGTCATGAATACAGACTCATCTCTTTCTATTAAACTGACTGTATGTAGTGCACAGCATGCACCACCACAGCTTAGTCTCCTGTCTCTACTGGTGGAACAGGCAGCTAAGCTGAAAGACACCATGACATTTAGTGGAGGAGGGATAAGTTACAGGACTGTAAAAAGCTGGCGGCTAGCAATGGCATGGGGAGGCCATGGGGGATAATGACAGTTTGTTTTTGTTTTTTTTACATCTAACTTCGCAAGTAACCCAACAGGAGCTGGTGATTGTTGCAACAGTGGAATTACTGACTAGATTACTAGCAAGAGTAACCAAGATAGTTTGGGTGAGTTTTATTTTCTTTCTGTTGAGATTGAATGAAGTGTGTTTTATGATACCATTATATACTGAAATTTCAGGAAGGTACGAGGTATTTTATACCACTTTGTATTGCAGTCCTTAACCAGGGGCATTGTTGGAAGCTGGAACGAGCAGTTTAATAAAATGACGAGGTGAGTTAACCAGCCTCTATTAAGTAAGGTACCGGCTTAAGATCACATTTGTCCTGAAATATTGCCAGCTGTGGACACTGTTGGACTGTTGTCTTCTCAATGTCACACAAATTTTTGAAAGGATGCCCTTGAATTGCAGATGGGGTTCTGGTTCCCATTTCCAGATAACAAGATGGGATGTGTTCTCTATCCGTCAAGGACTCACACTTCTCAGTCTCCTTAAAAAAATAAGTACTAACCCTGGATCCTGTAAACCTTTTTCCCCTCAAGCATGTAAAAAGAGGTCATGTGTATATGCTAATCCTGTCTATATGTGTTGGGTAGTTTAAAGTTAGCCATGTGATCATTCTTCCAAGGATATTCCATTAGCTACATAAAGCTGAAAGTGTGAGGGTCATTGCTATATGTCATTTGATGTTCCTGTTTTAGGCTTTTAGTCACAAGCACAAGGGATTTTGCTCTGAAAAGAGATCAGTCCCCATAAAAGACATCCATTTTCCCTTTTCCTGTTTGTGATTTTCATTGGCAGGATGAAGCTGCTGCTGAGTTTTTTTGAGTGTTACTGTTGGTCATGTTAAGCTGGCATGTGTGCACAAAAAGTTGTCAGTCTAGTTCGACCTGACCACGATCTCTGGTGATTGGTGTCTTCTTTTCATAGACAGGTTGTAATTATTTGGGGAGAATTCAATGAAAGGGGAAAGGGTGAGAAATGCAGTGAATGAAAGATAGAAGGAGACTGGGAAGGGAAATGCCCAGGAGTATGCATGGGAATAGAGAGGATCAAACATCAGGTCTTACACTGTTCTCAGTCATCAGCCGGGAGAAAAAATCACTCTGACATCACTGAGCTAATGTCCTGCAGTCTTTTCCATCAGTAGCACCCGAAATGTGCCTCTCCTGTCTGCTCTATAAACCTTTCATGAGGAGGGAGGGAGAGAATGTGGCTAAGAGAAAATGGAGAGAGGGGAACTGCCAAAAAAAGCCAGATAAATCAAATGTAGAGCAGAACTGTGGGAGAGACAGAAAAGACTGTGAAAATAAAGATAAAGGAGAGGTGAAGGAAGGTGAAATAAAGGAAGAGCCTAATGGGACTGAAGTGTATAAATTAGGGATAGGACAGGAAATGGATGCATAGCAAAGGATGTAAAGACAATAAAAAAGGGAAAAGTCCTAAGGAAATAAACAAGAGTCAGAGAGAAGGAGAACTCGAGTCATTGCGCTGTATTTGAATGTGGATCTACATATCTTCCCAATTATGGAGGTAGCTTCATCAATCCTATAACATATCATCCATGAAACTATTCCCGTCTACTGTACTTTGCCAACTCCAGATGCTACTTATGCTTTCCCCTCTGAAGGCCCACCTGATGATCTCACCAGGTGGGCCAGCCAGTCACGTAGTGTCAAAGAGGCATGTCCAGCCTGTTTGTGCTTGGTCACTCTGTTGCCCCACATCTTCACCACCCTTTCCTGGTTACGGGGAGAGAGACCACAGTTTTGCTGTTGTTTATCATTTATACCTCAGTAGGCTTAGTGTTGCAGGGTGACAATATTGGCTGTACTGCACAGAAAATAATAACTTTGATAGAGGGAGTTATGCAAAAGTATTAATCTGACTGTAGATGACTGTTTTTACAGGTTTGGCTTCCTCTGAGAGCCGTGGGACCAGTTATTTTCAAGGAAAATGTGACAGTTTGGCACTTTCAAAGGGGATTCATAATAGAAGTGTTTTTATGTCAGTTGTTCCCATGCTGATTTACAAATGACTTACTGAAACGACATACTCTATGATTAATACTTTAATAGCAAAAGTACATCATCAAATACTTATTCTTTTTAACAAAAACATGGCAGTCAGATAGAAGGAGCAGCAAACAGCTGCGCTGGTGCAGTCTTTCATCTTTTGCTTTCATACTCTAAAGAAAATGTACACAAGTACATACTCACGGTAGATAAACTATGAACAAAACTACACTTTAATCTACAAAGCCGTTGTTTACAACATTCAGAACATTAAAGGAATGCATCACCCACACAATGACCACTTGTAAATCAATTAGGAGTGAAAAGAAAACTTTGTTTTTCTTGGATGCCTAAATGGGAAACGGAAAACATATTGTATTATTGATTGATTGGGGACCACTTTTAGCAACAGAAAACTATATCAAAATGTGTGTTTTTAAACTCTTCCGCAACTTGTGCAATAATAATAAGTCTCATTTATCCAGTTCTATGCTCAGTGCCAACACATTTTTGCTAAAACCTTACTGTTTAAATCTGAAATGAAAGTGAAACTTGTCTATGCTCTCCTCAAAGCCAGATTTGAAAATATATGATTTATGGAAGTACTGAGTGTGCGACTAGATAAATGAGGCTGGAATTATGCTGTATGAGTTGTGTGAGAGTTTGTTGAGTTTCTTCACGAATTCAAGGTAACACATCATGACTAATTGATTTACATATGGTTATATTGTGGGTGAAATATTCCTTTTATATTGCAGCAAACTGCTGTTTGCTATGTCAAGATACAGTGGATTCCCTCTGTACGTGTTGTAATCCAGGTGTCTGTGTTCAATTATGTGGTGTGTGCATTTATATTAGTGCATGTACTAGTGTGTATCCCACTGGCTAACTAATTGTTGCCACTCTGTCTTGCGCTCACACTGCGGTTATTGCTGTTGTGGAGGCAAAACACTCACCCTCTGGTCCCCCAATACCAGGACACCATTAGCTCTGTCAGCACTGTTGCTGTTACCACTGTTTGCACTATTAGCAATGTTAGCTGCTAGCTGCCTGCTCAGCCTCCATGTCGAGAGCCATGTGCCATCAATCCTAGCTCAGACTCTGAATTATAGTAAAGCTCTGAATGTCATATACCAGCCCATTCTTATTCCCAGGTCATCATGACAACTTTTAACGCCCACCTCAGTGTGTGATACAGACAGCGAAGGCCGCAGCCTTGGCCTCTGTGTGAGATGCACCAGGCTTTCAAGTAACTCCAATGTAAACCCCGTCGTGGCAATATTTAATGCTGAAAGAAACTGACGTGGCGTAAAGACTGAGAAGCTCCACATAGGGTGGGAGAGAAGCTTTATGGATGGTCAAACAAAGACTTTTGCCCCTACGGTCACGGTTTATGTCCTGTGAGAAACCAAAAGTCAATGTCTTTTTTAACGTAACCAACAACAAAAGGCAATGTTGTGTTACATAACTAAGGTAGGTGAGTATGTAGGATATCATACATGTAACATATTTATGTAACATTATGTACTTACTTTAACCCAAAATGTTTTTCCAAAACCTAACTAAGTGGTTTTGTTGAAACCTAACCGTGACTGTATGACAACATTAATCCACCATAATGCATTCCCACCATAAAGCTGTATTTATTGTGCAATGCTGAGTCAGAGTTGCAAAAAACTAATGCTTAACAAGTGTGTGATTTTCAATTTATATGGCAAATGCGTGAAACTGACCAGTTTAGTTAAAAATCTTTTTTATTTGGGAAGATTTTCCAAGCAGGCACAAACATACCGGAGAAACATTATTTTCAAAACCTCCAAAAGATTAAATCTAATAATTTATGAATTGCCTTTGATAATTGATCAGATTAGATACTTGAGTTTTTAAAAAGTGAGACCCCTGTTTCTGTAATACAGTGAAGAAATACCAAGTCCATGCTGCACAGACTATAAATAAGAAGCATATCTCATCTGTTTCAATATTGTACAAAGCTCCCAGGCTCATACCTCCCCAATACCTTCCAGAGAGGCAGCAAATAGATAAAAATGACACTCCTTTTAAATCCCCTATGGATAAATGCCTGGTTAAGTGTTCTTTCAACCAGTATATTGTTGGCTGGTAAAGAAGATTTGTTTGATACAGAAAACAATTTATACTCTAAGTTCTACTGTTGTAAGAGAGATGGGGTAGCCTACTCACAATTACCAATTTATTTTGATCAAGTCACTGCTCCTGCCTGTTTTGAGGACAGAGGGGGGAGAAAAAAGAGTGCGAAACACACTCTCATGTTGTCCTCTATCGAGTTCTGCCTGCAGTATTTCTGTCACATCTGATAACATGATTTGGGCGATGTAGTCACCAAAAAAATGTGAAATTGCTCATTTTCTTAGCATTTCTTGCCATATAACTATTTGTTTTATCCATGGGCTATTTCTCATCCCACTGACTTGATGTTAAATTTTAGGACATGGTATCTCAAAAGACAGCTCTTGATATTGGTAATGTATTCAGTATGGAGACAAACCTTACAAATACCCAGTCATATAGTCAAAATCTCAAGCTTACCTAATACACGAAATACACAACAAAGTCATGAGCAGCAGCACTTAAACTAAGACTCAACATCAACCTGACAACATGCAAGCATAATTAAGACATTTTTAGCAGGGTGAAAATCTCAAATCATGCAATACCCTTCCTTTTTGAACAAGTAATATGAGAGGTGTTGACCGATCTGTAACAGCTGAACCTGAAAATTCCAGAGCTTTATGTGGTGTTTTGTTGAAACAGCTGCGTTTGTTATTTTGACCATTCTTTCCAATCGATATGAAAGAAATAACCACATTACGGATGTCACTTTTGGTTAACTTTGCTTGCAATAGGCTGACACCCAATAACAGGCAACTTACCGGTTAATTTTTAAGAAAAAACAGATGTGAAATGCAAAACTGCCTTTCCTTTTTGTCTGGAACTCCATAACCTCAGTGAGCTTCAGTGCTACTTTTCAAAGGAGGTGGTAAAATGTTGATGTTTTGTAATGTCACTGTCTTCCTTTTTATTTTATTTTCGGTTGGCAATACTGACAGACAGCTGGCCAGCCGTGTTCACATGCAGGACATGCCCATTGCCCAATCTTTGGTCTCCTCAGTTCCTCAGCTGCAGTGCACTGCACTCAATCCAGGTTGGGTGGGAGCTAATATTAGCTAGTTCGGGGCTGCACTCATGTGGCGATCAGCTGGTAATGCCATTCTGTTGACAGAACGTGTTGCTGTGGGAACGTCATGTCCATCCTCCATCTTACCCAAACATTTGGAAAGTCTAAAAGAGACAGAAGCTAGTGGAGTGCTAAACCGGAAGTCAGCCACTCGGCCGGCAGAAATTGGCCACTTAGTCGTGCTTGGTCACACTTGGCAGATGCTACTAGATAAATGAGAATGATGCAGAGGTAGCAATGATCATCCAGGTTATTTTATACGAGGCAGTTGAACCATTTTCGCTTCAAGTGCCACTGAACAATTCTTATAGGAAGGAATGAGGCCCTGCCGCCAATGCTATATCCAGGTCTCTTAATACAGCCAAGGTGCTCACATTGCTAACGGTGGTAACAGAGCTAACAGAGACAACACAGTCAACAATGATAAAAGGGTTTAACAGCTCAAGAATTGAGCTGTTTATCCACTAGAGTGAGTTGAGGGGCGACCCACGGGTGGGCACCATAAGCAGCTGTAATAGCTAGCTAGCGCCTACCAGACCTATAGGCCGACATGTTTAACCAATTCTCTGCACTTAATTAATGGTTAACTGTTGATAAACCAAGTATAGAAATAGTGAAATGTATTGTATAAATATATAAATACATGAAACCCATGTATTTGCCCCATTCTTTCAACAGTGGATGTTAAATATTTTCAAAAAGGAGACCAACCCATCTGTGATAGGCAAGAAATGTGATGTGTCACATTGACAGTGTTGACAGTGTGCAGATCAACTCAAAAAGCCTCACATACATTTTCTTCACAGTCTTGCTCACTTTGATTGACACGTTGTTGTCTGTGCACATTATCACCATGGTGATTCTGTACACAGGCCTTTGAATGCTTTATAAAAATGAGGGCATGATGAACATTTGATCTTTAATGATGAAATTAATGTGATGGTTTACAAGTAAGTGTTAAGTTAAAACTCTAAATAAATTAGCTGAACTGGATGTTTTATAATATATTAGAAGGTGCAATATAGCTAGAACATAAGACCCTGAAAAACTCTCTATAAGTTAAACTAATAGCTTTGCCAGTTGCTGCAAACTTCCTTGAGTGGAATATATTTATTTTATTGAGTGGAGCGTACTACATCAAGGCCAAGTTCATTGTAATGCATTGTCCTGAAAGTGCCACGTTAAAAATGATCGATTTTTGAAATTGCAATAACTTTACATTTAACCACTCAGGCAAAATCAAATTTCAAAAGCACATCCATTAAACATTTGATCATATCTGTATATAACTTCAGAAAAATCTGAATTCCTATGACAATGGAAAAATAACAAAGCACTCTCCAATGAATGAAGTACTGTAAATAAAGCTTTACTTTATTGGCAAATGTATTACTTAGAAAAACATGCCACGGTATGGTGTAGCACAAATTGGCTCTCATCTTGCAGAGGACTGGCCTCTCATGCACTCCATCTGATTGGCCAAAACCAAGGCCCACGAGTAAATAAATCAAATTACAAATGCATATTTATATATAGGGGGATTCTTCAACCATCATGATTTTTGTGTCCCTGCCAGAACTATGAAGAACACTTACTTGGCACTGAAAGGAACACACAAAATTTAAATGATACCGTAAATCATTCTTTTTTATGATATATAAAATAAAGGTTTTTAAGAGTGTTTTTGCCATATATAGTTTTTCCTAGGCCAGATTGAAAATATGATTCTGCTTAATTTTGAATTTAATATTGATTTTAGATGAACTTTTCATACAAATAACACATAAATACCTAATTTGATGGAATTGATCATGTGTTTTTTTGGGGGGGGTGGGGGAGTTGTTACTAAGACTGTGTGTGACTCTAAATGCTTACATGAAATTCCACTTATAAAAGCTCTGTTATTGTCACACAGATTTGCCCACTGAAACAAAGAGACGGATAATACTCTAATACAACAATATCTGGCAACACATACTCACACACACATACAGACACTTAACATCCTCTGTGGGTTGATGCATGATGAAATATTGATCATTACTAATGGTTCAATCTTCCATTTTCTTGTGTGCCTGATAGGTGTACCAACGTGGGTGACACGTACTAGACAGTATATGTGCTGAATCATTAATATTCACAATGAATACTGGATGGATTCTTCATCCAGTGAAGTGCTTCTAATACCCCAGACACAGACTTTTGGCGCTTTGATCAGGATGTCTTTCTATCCTCAAATGCTGTAAAACCAACTAGACACGCTGCAGTAGACTGTCGCTTTCTTCCCCGCGGCAACATATTATAAATCTTTCAATAAAATATTAGTGCCTTTAAATTCTGCAGTGGCTGGTCAGCTCTGATCCTCATGCTAATAAATTGGAAAAAAAGTATGTCTTATCATTGACAATAATTAGACTCCTTTTTATATCACACATTTTTGCATTCAGAAGGGAGATTATTTTCTTTGACGAGCTTCCATCAATCACGTTTAGCATTGGTGAGGTTCATTATTAATTTTCTGTCCTTAACTCATGCTTAGTCCACATATCTTGGATTAACAGCCATGTTAGCAATAGCCAGACGGTGTTAATTTTGAAAAATCAACAAATAAATCAGCTCAAGAGGGATGCGCGGGTGGTGGGTGGGAGCTGTTGTCTTTCAACGAAGACTTTGCTGTACATTTGGCTGGACAAGAAAGTTCCCATGGCAGCACACTGGAGAAGGGCATGATGGAGCAGATGGCTTTACTCTCTTCACTTGTGCTTGCCAGACAGACAATGCTACAGGTGTGACAATATGTCCAAGATGGATTAAGGCCCAGTCCCAGGTGTTCCCCTCTTCACTTGCTCCCCAGTCGCTTTCTCTGCAGTTCTTTCCCAGTGCTTCCCATCCTCCCTCATTTTATGTTCACTTCCTTCCTGTCTATCCGTTTTCCCTTTTGCCTACCTCAAGCCAAAGATCAGTTGGCTACAATCACAGGCCAGGTGAAGGGAAGTCAACTGCAGCCAAGGAGAAAGCTGACATATCTGTTAGCTGGAGGGGCCTGTCCAGGTGGCTGCTCCAGTGGGTAACAGCCAGTCGCTGACAGGAAGCTTGGCAAATGAACAGGAGATGCTGTGTCTGGCCAACATAAAAAAGCTGCTTAAAAGCAAGAGTGTTGTCACTCTAAAACAATAAGAGGGAGAATTGTTTAATGGATAAAAATGTTCTTTTTTTTCACTCTTAACATTTCTTGTCAAAACTACAGTGCAGTGTGAAATCATGTGGCAAAACAAGACTCTGTTTTTCGTTATTAGTGAATTAATGAAAGGCCTGGCAACTGTTCACAGGTCATCACCAAGTAAATAGAGAAGCAAATACTATGTAGCAGCCCCGTCTAAGTTTGGGTGTTTTGAATTATCATCAGCATGCTAACAGGCTGACAATGACAATGCTGACATGTTGATGTAAAGCACGTCATGTTTACCATAGGGGCAAAAGTGATATTTTGACCTGATGATGGCATTAGGTAAAAACTCAATGGAAAACCAAAGTCCATACAATTCACCCTATGGGGAACTTAAAATGTCTGAAACCTAATTTCATGGAAATCTATGCATATGTTGTTAAGACATTTTGGTCTGAATCTATGCTGCAAGTGCATGGCTACAAAGTTGGGATCAAGCAGATGGGAAACCAGTGACAGAGTATGTGAGTCTAAGGGCCCTGACACACCAAGCTAACCGTCAGCCATTGGTCAGTGTCTGTTGCCATGCCATAGTTTTTGTGAAGTGTCCTGCACTGTTGGCCCTCACCAGACCTTTTTGGCTTTTTTCAGGAGTTTTTTTTTTTTTTTTTTTTCCATTCAGCATGTTGAAGTGGTGTCTGACTCAGTGGAGCCTGTCTGTGAAGGAAATCACTGTGACTGGCATATAGCTCAGTGCATGAGAAAAGAAAAAGATGTGGAGAAAGTCAATAAATGGCCATAGTCAAGAGGAAGTGAGACTGAAACAAACGTGTATATGAGGTAAAATTACTTACTTACATATAATTCTTCAGCAGAAGCGGTTCATAGTCGTTTGTGTTATTATTTGCTAGCGCACTGTAAATATCCTTTGTTCTTTTAACATCCTGTTGCGTTGTTTATATTCTAACTGGCTAATAAGCACTTTGAATCTTTTCTATTGGTCTTCTGGTTTCCCTTTTTGAGGGACATATATAGACTTCTGCTGCCTACAGTTATGGAGCGCTATTTTCCCTCAAACTGGTCTAGAATGAATGCACTAGTTTGCCATTGGCTGTTGTCATTGCAGTGTTTTTATGTGCAACTTTTTGGCTGACACACAGGGTATGTGTGTCAATACAATAGTTGGCTTGCATCGCAGCTAGTTCTTTGATGTCAGCTTGGCTTGTCTGGACCTTATGATACAACCAGGCAGCAGCCCTTTGGGGACGAATAATTAAGCCAATGCTGAAGAGACAAAAACTGTATTTACTTGAATGGCCACTTGAGGCTAGCTCCAAATGTGAGTCAGTCACCATAGAGCCCAATGTTAAAATGCCCAGCGTTACAGTAGAAATAAGCATGTTTACAACCTAGAACCAAAAAAACGTTTTGGTCTCTATAGCTAATTCCCCTGTTCACTTGCACTGTATGGGGATGGGGGTAAATTTTTAAACAACTCACCAATTTGCAGTTATCTGTATTTAAGGTTGTGGCCATTTTGAAAGATACGGTGTCTGCGAGGCAATGCTACAGTCTATAGGTCAGATCCACCCCTCGCTGGTCCATAGCACAACCCTCTTAACCAATTATGCATGTCTGGCTCCAAGAAACAAAGATGGTGACGGCCGAAATGCCAAACTCGAAGCTTCAGAACAAGAGCCCACAAACCAGTGAGTGACATCATGGTGGCTATGTCCATTATTTTTACTCTTATGGACTATGGATGCAACACTTCGACCTATAGATAACCTTACAAGGGTACATTAAAAGCACACAGGGTGTGACCAGCCTTGATTATATTTTCTCAAGTCTCTTTTTTGTATATAACAGCAGCATTTAGACACAAGATTAAAGGAAATGTAATTCAATTGCAGTGACATCTTGAAGCCTTTCAGGCTATATTGTGTGGAGAACACTGTCCCATAAAATATCTTGGGGCCCATTTTCATGCTGGTGCAAATCAACTGCAGTGACCTTGCACTGGGGAAGTATCAATTTCATTGGCTGAAAGCAGATTTTTCTTGAGCCTGCACCCACTTGGCCATTTTATGATACTGCTCACACCAGCACAAGCAAAGGATAGAAGAACATTGCTTTTTAGGGGAATGAATGCAGCTGATTTGATGTCCATGATTGATGCCAGCCCACGCCCACTTATAGTTCATTTTGCCGAAACCATTTTCACCAAACACTTTAATAAGCCTGCTCTATGACCCTTTTCCCATTGTCAGTGCTTGTGATTTTAGTGGCAAAAACAAGGGCCCTTTGGTGAAAAGGTTTTACAGTCATAAAAGATCGTTTCTTGGAGTTGCATTTACACAAGAAATGCTCTACATTTATCCCTAGTAAATTTAAGTCTAGGCGCATATCTCAAAGGAAGCAAGGAACTACCCACTACACAGTCCCTGTATAGAAATCTGAATTAATGTGTGTGTGAGTGAGTGAGAGGGAGAAGTGACTGAGCAGAGCAGAAAGAAACGGGTCAAGAAAAGCCTGCAGGAAGGATCCAAAATGGTTGTAAATCCACTCTTCATTTCAGATCCTCAGGGAAGTTGAAAGATTTATGAAAATTGTATTTGTTTATGGTATTAACAGTACTAAGATAATGGGGCAAAACAGCTCTCTGCATATTCCCTCATACAGTGAAAAATACGCTTTCCATGCTAAGAGTTCTTTCAAAAGTGTAATAGTAGACTTAATACCATGAATAATACCATGAATAAATACCAGAAATACAACACTCTGCCCAGCCCCTTCTCCCAGTAGTATTACACCCAAATGAATTTTAATGTAAGGCAAGTGTCCACAAATTACCCTTTTGTATCCAGCTGGCTAAGCCTGAAATATCACCATGGTCACTGTTTAACACAGCAGGTGTTGAAACCCTGCTAGCCCTTGAGAAGGAAGTGACTACTCGAGGCACATAGAACCCCAGGGCACTCAGTGGCACTTCAAATGGCAACTACAGCTAACAAGGCTGAACAACAGTAGTTGGTCCTTAATGGAGCCCAGAACCTAAGCAGTGATTTATGTTGAAACATAAGCAGCTTGGGCACTAAAAAGGTTTTTCTGCTCTGTCAATATTTTTGCTTTTAGCGTCAGTGAAGAAACACATTTCAAAAATGGACTGTTTATTTGTTTCAAATATACCAGTTGCATGCATGTTAGAGTATGGGTTTGACAGCAGTTTTGAAAAGCAACAATGCCTGCTTGATGATCACTATATTAATTTGTGAAATCATTTCTTCCCTGTAGGCTTGCTTGAAAAAGCACTGCTGTCCTTTTGGTCCAGACCATCGAATCCACCCACTCCACCAAGTTGACTGATTCGTATGGCATTATGGCATGAAACCATGGTTTCTTGCTTATTTTGATACCCATTGTACTTTGGCATTAAACAAGTCCGCCACTGGTAGGAAACTTTGAAACAATCCTATTTTGATGCAAAGAAGCAAGTGACAAGATGCTCCAGCTGTTCTACTGTTTTGTTTTGCAATAATAATAGTTTTAACAGAATATGCACAGCTGCATGTAAATGTAGGTGTTAGTGGAATATTCATTTTCATTAGCAATGTAACCAGCTTAGTAGGAATATTGTCTTGTTTTTGAGAATAAGGGCAGAAACCGGATTATTTTTTTCATGTAAACATACTCAGTAGTCATAACAATAACAGCGAGTGTGGCTCGTGCCTCATACTATTATTGCTCACCAGGGGGTACTCATTTCAAGGCAGCCTATAGCTTTTGATTTGTAAGCTTGCATAACTACATCCACAACCCAATCTTTGCTAATACAAAGAGATGCTTTCTTTGAGGTCTTTGGTGCCTTCACAGCACACCATGTCAGGTTCATCTGTCCTTTTTTGAAGACCTGGGACATTGAATGCTGCCAACTTAATGGCTTGATGTCATTGAAAGGAGACATTCTCTTTGAAAAAATGACAAATTCAGCCAGGGGGTATCTCCTGACCCATCCATCCACATACTAACGTGTAATGTGTATCACTGACAAGACATGGAGTTACTGATTGAGGACACTTACTTTGATTCTGCATGTCTCTGTGGCTTAAATTGGGGTGGAAACAAGGACCTTAACAGCCATTGCAAGTCCCAAGACAGCACCTCATTGCCTCTGGCAAGGTCCAGCCATTAAGTGTTTTAACAATAGAAACTAGATGATGAGACTTCACTGTTTGATTGTTCCTTTTTCTGGCACTGGTAGATGGCATCTATAGCCATCTATCGACGTGTGAATGAAGTACAGTGTCACCAGTACCAGACAATTCTCCAGCATCTCAGTGTTCCTCTTGAATCATTTAAATGCGACATTTGGAGCATATGAGTTATCTGGTTACAGTTCTCAACATGGACAACCTGGTCTCCCTCCTAACTTGTCAAATTGCAGCATGTCATATTTTGACATTTAGGGCCACTGACCAAGCATCATTATTTGGCAAGTTGAGAGTGAGAATGTGTTAACATAAAGTTGCTTGAAATGGCAACTAGCAGCTAATGGTGCTAATTCTATTAGAGCTAAACAACAGAAGCAGTAATGACAAAGCTACCACCGTCCCAACATCAGTGGTAACTGTTGTATGAGTGCAGTGCAAAGAGGTGACGATAAGCTAGCCAGTAAGATACACACATGCATGAACATGCACACGTAACTGGACCATCCTGCCACAGCGAATCACGACTTCATTCTCAGCTCAGGACGCCATCACTCCACTATATCTTTACATAGCAAATAGTGCTCTGCTGTTTTATTAATGCTCTGAATGTGGTTGCAAGGCTGCTGCCACAGACCTTGTACGTATTTGAAGGACTAGGCAAACTCAAACAGCAAGACCTTGAACCGATAAACCTAGCACCTAAATGCAAAGAGGAGGAACCACTTGTGTGTAGGGAAATGTGGACATGGCAATAGGCATCTTTTAGGCCTAAACATATGAACCATTTCTCCTCATACCTTGTCAATACTGGCTGCACAGCAAATGGAACACCTGTGCACGAAAGCAGCAGCAGATGTGGTCTGCATATATGTCAAAAGAAAATAATTTGAAGCTTAAAATGATGTTTCAGGGAACAGTTACGAGTGACGAGCGAGCTGTTATGTGGGTGGCGTAGATGGCTGTATTGATTAAAAATGAAGCGTATCAGTCCCATCAGGTGTATAAGAGGGATAAACTGATAGATGCTGCTGAAATGCATCCAGGAACAAACCCCACTGAAGAACAGCTTATATGCACCACATTCAGAAGGGCAAGACATGTAATAAAAAAATCTTCAGGCCATTTATTTGTATATACATATGTTTTATTTTATTACTATGTGCCACCAGCCACTCAGGTAGTATTGTAACAGATTGCAGTAACCCAGTGAAGATGTATATACTGCAGACACACTCATAAATGTACAAAGAGTAAAATGACAAGACATCTGAAGAAAAACTGAATTTTTATGAACCAGTTGAAAACTCCAGTGTGCCATGTTATTTAGTAATGCATTTTGATTTGTGAGCAAATACATTAATAAATACAGACTGATCCATACACATTTTAAGTGGTGCCTTCGGTGAATGTTAAATGCATTTATTATAATATATGCATGTGACAATAATAATTGGATGTGCATAATAATCGTGGAAGTATGACTAATAATAATAGCGGTAGTAGTCAACATCAGTTAGGCCCACAGCATCAGCAAAACCATGAATTTTTGCAAGTGAAGAGAGAGAAGGAGAGGAGTTCAGTGTATCATAGGAAGTCCCCGGGCAGATGAGTCCTATATCAGCCTAATTAGGGGCTGATCCAAGGCAAGCCTGAGCCAGCCCTAACTATAAGCTTTATCAAAGAGGAAAATCTTGAGTCTGCTCCTAAATGTGAAGATGGTGTCTGTCCCCCAGACCAAGCTAGTGTGCTAGTATGAGTAGCATGCTACACTAGTGCTGTATGACAAATGGCATTATGTTAGTAACAACTGTACTTATTTTAAGCAAACAATGATAATTTGTTTTTTTTTTCCTAAACCATACCACATGCTTTTGTCACCTAAACCTAAGGAAGTAAACCTAAAAACAAAGTGTTTTAGTAATGCTGTCAGTTTATGTTTAAAATGACTGTATGCATTTCACAAGCAGAAACTGTACATGTCTCGTAGGCCTATTTTAAAAAGACACAAAGCATGTAACAACATGAGATGCCATCCCTGCATGTCCATGCATGAGCATGTCATACTTTAACATGTAGGTCCATGGACAAAATCATGGGTTGAGTAAAGAAACAGTATCACTTCCTGCAAGGGATAAAAGCATTGCTTGTATTGTATAACAAAAGGACACAAAGGCAATAGAACAATATGAAAATGCTGTAAAGGAAATCTTAGATGTCCTGTTGGGGAAATGAAAGATGGTAAAATGCAAACTGCATATAAGATAATGGCGTTGCATAAAAATAGCCATGTTGTTTATAGTATGGCATGGCAAACTACAATGAAGGCAATATGTATCTCTTAAGTAAAACTGAGTGAGATGAATTCTGAATTTATGTTTCACCGTTCACTTGGAAAGATCTAGATTTTATGGTGCTCCTGCAGTTGGTATGCAACACGCACCTTTCATTGAATAGTATTCTCACCTACTCAAGTGAAAAGAAATTAAGCTATGAATGCCACTGAGTTTGGCTGCACACACACACACACACACACACACACACACACACACACACACACACACACACTTAATGTACTTATACTAATGCTTTGGACGTAAGACTGCAGACAGGATGTGAGGTTGCAATCCAATTCTTTGAGGACAAAACTGTCTACAAATTGCCCACAGGCTGGAAACTAGCAGTGCTTTAAATGTGTTCATTAAAAAAGTTAAATCTAAACTAAATCTTAGCAGTAGCCAGATTATTGATTCCAAAGTTGGGAATGTAGTGGTCTCTTGGTGTGACACCAATTAGTATCTAAGACGAGACTCTGACTGAAGTGAGAACAGAGGCACTCACAGTGTGGAATAGCTGAAATTAAACCATGTATGATCTCTGTAGTCTATTGGAAAGGAACATTTTGACAATATGAACTGATTTACCTGCTCTTTAAAGCAAGAACCACCGTAGAAACATTGCCTTGATATGTTGAAAAATAAAGTACCAAAAGTATGTTGATTTTTTTTTCATACAGGGAAGGCCGATCAAAAATTGGCTGTAATTATTTGTAAAAATCTGAAGCAAGTAGAATTCGGTGTGCATAAGGCTCCATCTGCTTTCTCACCTCGAATGACAACAAATGAGAATTGAGCACAGCTGCGACAGGTAGAAGGTAATTGGGCAACCTCTCAATCTAACACCTTGCTGCTGACTGTAAGCAGATAGCAGTGATAGTGTACAGATCTGAGGTTCCTCACTATAAATCAAAGGTTATACTATTTAATGAGGAGCACAATGCTGTGCTAGAGAGAACTGCAACACCTTGGATCCAGAATCCTCTGTGACACAGCATGTTAAAAGGTTTAGGCAAGCAAGAGTGGGCAGGATGCAAAGTACCACTATTCTGTAACGATATCTGAGACCTTTATTTCATCAACTCCCGATACATCCCCACAGTTGAGTATCAAATCTTCTATTCAACTAAGAACATATGTGTAGTTCCCTAATGAAAAGCCATACTACCATGTGAAGTCAACTCTACATTTTAATCAATAGTAGTTTTTCCATATACAGTCTGTTTATTTGAAAGTCTCTTGTCACCTCCCACTGTAAGTGTGAACCCTCAATCAGATGCACCCAATACAAAGTCAAACAAGAGAGACCAGAGGGAGGAGATCCGCCTATTCTGTGGTTTCCCCAGAATTTTTTCTCAGGGGGTTGCCAGATAGGGCGAGAGGTATTAGATTGTCTCAAAAAATTTTGTGGTGGTTTCATGGTGTCATGGTATCACAGTATCATAGTATTACAAAATAATAATTCTTCTTCTTCTTCTTCTTCTTCTTCTTCTTCTTCTTCTTCTTCTTCTTCTTCTTCTTATTATTATTATTATTATTATTAATATTAATATTAATATTAATATTAATAATATCAGTTAAAATGACCATTAAATGAATGTAAATGGAGCAAACATTTTATCACTGTAACTGAAAAAAAAAAAAATATATATATATATATATATATATATATATATATATATATATATATATTTTTTATACAGAAGATAAGTAAATGAAGTATGATAACTGTCATATTTGTCACTGTTATATTTTGGGGTTTTTTAATTTTACAGTTAATATTACTAATTATCTAATGTGCATAAACTAAAACCAGTTTGGGTAACATTTTGAGTTACACAACGATCCTGTTTCAATGTGTTATGTATCTGTAAATGTAAGGTTCACTGTTCTTCAAATAGGTCGATTTAATTTAAAATGACATATGAACAGCTTTAATATGAAGGAGTGCATTGACTGTAAGAAACAAAAGTGACAGCAAGCCTTTTCTGTGAGTGAGAGATCAAGGAACCTCCTTGAAAATGGCCATGCCCGTTGTTCCCTCACCAAGATTAAACCTAAGTTTGGAGCATTATTTACCCCCCTGACAACGAGTTATGGGAATATGGTTGGTGCTAATGGGTGTCTTAGGTTTTCCAGTTTCACAAGATAACACTTTCACGCAAGCTTAAAAATTAGTGTGCCACAGCCTATTAAGCCCCTTTCCCACTGCACAAAAAACACTGACACCTGCTTACATCTGGCTTTTGTATTTAATAGGAAAACATACAATCCACATTCACACCTGGGTCAAATTACTCTGCCGTAGTCAGGGGTATTTATCGGCTCTGGCTCTTATCGGCGTCACAACACCCGGGTAAATGCACTAATTTTAGCCTTTTTGCCAGTCAGATTCAATGACGTCCGACACAGAACACTGTCTGTCTCTATCCAAGCAGGGCTCAGACATCATCCCAAATTTAGTCTGTACTGAGTTTAAAAGAGAGACTGAATAAGTAAGAGATCTATCAAAACAAGTAACCACCGAAACATTTTCACTGGCCTGCATACTGCCTTCTACTAGTGACGCACGTTTTGCAGCCCATCCATGACATCAAACAAGACTCTACAGGAAAAATGAAAACACACACACACACACACACACACACACACACACACACACACACACACACACACACACCTCCAGATCTCCAGATGCCACTAGCTTTATGCTAGATTGAAGTATGCTTACCAATGTGTTTTCAGTAAAGTTTAATCAAAGTGATATCAAGGTTTATGGATGTCATTCAATGGATCTTAATGGAAGATTATGAAAATGTTCCACTATTGCAATTAGGCCACATTGTGCGATATAAAGACACATAGTTTCAGGTCATCAAGGTTTTGACCATTCACTACATCAACAATGCAGTGATTAATTCAAATGTGTTTATAAAAATTTTGATAAGCTAGTAGAGGAAAGCATTCAAAGGTTAGTGTCTCTTCCCGATTTTTATTTCAGAAAAAGAAAATTACAGGGATTTGACATCAGTGCTTAAATGCCCTAGAGGAATGTCCTAAATCTAACAGGTACAGTAAATGAAAGTTAATAGAAGGACCAAGCTTTTAATTGATTTATATTTTGCGTACTTGACGAGTAAAAATTTGCCCAGGCTTGGAACAGTTTTATATATATATATTTTCTTTTTTTTCCAACAGACCAATGGGCTAAAAACTCTCAAGGTCCAATATTGTTTATTTTTGAGGGGAGAGCATAAATTCAGCAGCAATTCATACATGTCTAAAACTTCTACATTTTACCAATGAATAATTATGCTTCTGAATACAGAGGCCAAAAAGGGAAAAAAAAAGTCTACACTTACTTGCGTAAAAGCTTTTTGATTGGCATCACCTCAATGCGAATTTGCTGCACCAATGAAAGCAGTGTGGTAAGCCCACTACCCAAAGGGCAGGCCTTCATGGCTTGATCTGCTGTCTTGCGTACATTGCCTCAAACACTCTGATATCCCTGTCCCTGATAAAAGCAGACACAGATATTACCTTAACTTCATTATGAGCTGCTGGAGCCTTCCATGGAAAAAAGGGACCACTGCAGCTTGCCCTAATGGAATATTCATAGACCTGATGTCAGTGTGTATCCTTGGGCAAGCAATCCTGTGCTGGTCATATGGACATACAGTATTTGTAATAACACAGGTCTCATTTATCTTTTTCTGTCCTTTGCACACACACACACACACACACACACACACACAGACAGACAGACAGACAGACAGACAGACAGACAAACAGATGGAAATCATAGTCAGAAAATGCAGCAGAAGATAAACCAGATTCTTATGGGTTTTTTTTTTTTTTTTTTGCAAATGGACAAAATGATTCCCCAAATTATGGGACCAAGTGAAAATGAAGAAATCTACCAATGTTTTGTCTTCTCTGTTCTTTAGATACTTCACACAGCATGATTTCAAGATTTATTTCTCGCAGCTCTTCACTTCCATTTGGGCAGATTGGATGCAATGGTTCCACTGAGCAAACAGCAGATAGTATTTGACATTTATTCAGGGGCATTGCAGTGTGAAGGTTATCGGTGGAATTTTTTAGGCTTGTGCCATATCTGATGTCTTTCTCTCTAGTAAACCTCGCATTTGAGTTGAAAGGCATGTTCCTTCTTGTAGTTAGATATCAGCTTCTTTCTCTTTCACTGGACTGGCAAATGGCTGTAAGGCTACACATAAAATATGTCGTCAAGTGACATTGTAGTTACGTGATGAGTTACATTTACAAGATTCTGCCCGGTTAGCTGTGGGTTAACATTACCATTAAATCTTTATTTTTACAACAACAGTTGTACTAATTCTGAGTCGTCACAGCATCATGCATGTTTTTTCTCTTTCTTAAGTGTACGTAGCATTGTTGTCAGTATTTTAAATATTTAAACTTGTTGTTTTTGGCCACCAGGCTTTTGAGTTGATATGGCAAACTTGTTATCAAACCAGCCTGGTGGGTGGGTGGATGGGCCCAAAGAACACCAGTCTTTAATCAAAAAGGCTGTTGATGGAGACTAACCACCAAGACCATCTCTTGGTGCCACTCAAAGCTGGGTGTTTTTTAGTGACATCAATGATCTTCTCTTGACTATAACCAAGTTTAGTTGCCTGAACCTAACTAATGATCCCTTCTAACCATGGCATTTGTGCTACTCAAAGCAGGTGTTTTTAGCGACATCCTCAATCTTTTTCTAACTATAACCAAGTAGTTTTGTTGCCTGAACCAAACCACTGCTTCAACATCAAGATACCACACAAAGAGGGTGCCAGGTAGCTCAGTTGGTAGAGCGCACGGCCCATATTCAAAGGCTTTATGTCCTTCCATCCCATCATTATTACTATCATTATTGTTATTATTGTTGTTAATTGGTATTGTTATGGTTTCTTCATTGTGATTATTATTTTATTTACTTATTGATCTATTTCTATATTTATTTCTTTATGATATAATCCATATTACTGCGATTCTGCTTCTTGAAAATGTTGGCTCCTCCTATTGGGATGGACTATAGGTGGTTTCATTTGTGGACATAATTAACTACACCTGTGAGTTTTCTTTGTGTTATTGCCAAATTTACATGCTGAAGAAGATCATCTGCCCTGAAACATCCGTGTGGCAATAATAAAAAAAAAAATATCAGAGTGCTGTCCTATTTTTGACTGGTTGTCAGATATAATGCAAAAGGCATGCCCCCGGTGTGATTTTAGTTAGGTTGTGGCTACTGCCCAAGCGGCTAAGTTTGACAAGTGGAGATGAGACCATGTTGATTCAGCAGTTACAAAGGAATATTTCATTAATTTGGAATCGTGTTTTTGTCTACCTAAGCAATGCAAGTCCAATGCTCAAGCTCTTTTAGCTCAGTCTTTGGTCTCTACCAAACTCCTGAGGGAGATATTTGGCTCTATAGCTGCTAAATTCTTTGCTACGTTCATCAGCTAGTTGCTTACTTTGGCATTTGCTGCTGATCAGGTAATGTACCTTGGATTTTTAGAGCTTTTTCAATAAAAGCAGCTGCATGATGCTGCTGAAAATGGTACTACAAGAGCAGTGAGACTAAACCAAAACAGTAAAGATTGCTACATTATAAGACTCTCTGTAATAATAAAGCTCCATAGAGCTGAGGGGAGCTGCAGATTTAGGTGATAATTCTCTGTAGATTCATCAAGCAAGTGACCCTTTTTACACTGTCACAGTGTTCACATTATCATTTGATACACTGTTACAGTTTCAGGGCCACATGGCATAGCCCTCTTGATATACAAATATAATCTTGCTTGAGTATGTCTTGTTAGATGCAGCAAAAGTTTACAGCTATTATTTTCATAACTATCACTTATTATTTCCAAATTCTATGTTTAATTAAAGGCACAGATCTTTTTTCATCAGTAGATAAAAGCGCCAGTCATCAAGGAAAAAATCCTTTTCAGAGCTGTCATCAAAACCTCATTTTATTGTCTCTACAGCTTTGTCCAAACATTGCAGTTTGGGCAGAACACAAGGATTATCGTAGAAAAGGATATCTTCATAACACATATCCGTCACTGGTGGCAGAGTAATTAGGCTCAGGTTATTTTGGGACAGGATGTGATGAATACACGTGCGGCAGTAATAATAGGTGCTTAATTCTTGAAAACAGTAAAAGGACATTAGGATGGTTGTAGTGTGTCTTCAACACAGGAAATTTTTTTTTTCCAAACCTTATATTAGGCATGATTAGTGTAGCGAGGGGAGCACTGGCTCACAAAATCATATGATAGTGAATAACAATTCAAGATAACATTTTATAGAGTGTATTAATCTGCTTTTTTTGGAAAAGTGTCATGGGTGACTACTAACAGTTTTGTTAGAGATTGGATTCCTCATCACAAACTCAATGTTAAATTGTAAATGATGTGTTAAATAATTTAAATATATGGGGGGGGGGGGATGCAGCACACATATTAATATGTCAATTATCAAAGAAAGGCATGGAACTGTGAAGAAAATAACAGATAGAAAATCAAGTCAGCATGCAGTTATCTGACCCTGAAATATAAACCCCATATTTATATGCACATGTAGTCACATAAACACAAGCATTACAGAGAAAACCCACATCAAGTTTCCTTGAAGGTGTTTGATGAGCACAGCTGCATGTCAGCCGTGCACAAAGGCTTTCATCAGTAATGAATGCAACACAGCAGTAGATCCAGGACTCCTACCACTCCCTTGTATCTCTACACTGTATTTTGTCCCTCCTCTCCACACCACCAACTCCTACTTCCTAACCTCCAACTGAACAGGAAAATTATGAGGATTATTAAGCTGATCTTCTTTTTCTCTTTTTTTTTTTCTCTGCTCAGTCATCTTTGTGTTCATGCTTGGTGACCTCCACCCACAATCAGTCCCTGACTTAATGTCATTCAATTGTTCAGCTTTCAAGACTGTCCGCTGAGAATTTTTTAAAGCTTTTCTGATTTGGAGCTGAAAAATGGATGGTCAGTGCATTATATGGTCACTGCATAGCTTGACGACTGGTACATGAATTTAATGAATTCACGTGCCAAGTGGTCCAAGCTAAATACCACTAAATTGAAAACAATACAGAAATCATTCCAGAGAGTGACTGATACATTTGAGTTGAGGACATCTCTGACTACATACAAAGACAAAAGCCAAGCATATTTACTGTATCTATTTAGAAATATGTTAAAAGAAAAGCTTAAATTTCTATCTTGACATGACTCAAAATCTTAAACTTGAGGTGTTGTAAATTATACTAACTATATGTGTGTATGTTAGAATATCAGCTGATATATTTATATAGGAAATGTTTTACTTCCCAATATCTGAATTGCCTTTGGCTGCCAAAATCCAATATCGGTCAGTCTCTAAAAGCCTCACGGTCAGCTGCATTCTGATTGTACATGCTTTGACAGGTCAGAGGTAAATTAGAGTTAAAGTTCAAGTCATTTGAACCCTGAGCACTCATGGGTAAAATCTGTTACTATAACAACTAAAAGGAAGGGATAGAGCTATATGTCATGAATAAAGCTCATGCAGCAGGTATCACTGACAAGTGTTAGTTAAACTCTTTAATCCAAGGTTGAACTCTAATTGACGCCAGTAATACTACACAATTGGTGCTACACTATTAGCAGGGGAACAAAAAATCCACCCAATGTCATGCCATGCTCATTAACCCATGATAATACTATAAAACCACCACTCCCAACACAGCATGGCAATTAACTCACTCATTAGATCTAACTCATTAGTAGTGGTAAGACCAAAAAGACTGTGATGTCAAACAAAACACACACATAGAGTAGAACTGTAGCTCAAAGTTCAATAGAGAAATGCTTTCACACATGCATGCTTTAAAGATGAGGGAATTAAAAACTGTCAAAATCTGCAAGATCTGGTTCATCACCTGTCAGCTCTTAAATATTTGTGAAACAAGAGGGACATGTATTATTTCTTAAGAACACATTGTTCTAGGGCTTAGTGTACTTTAGATGAATGTTTTGTTGTGGAGGAGTGAGAGAGTGAGGGAACAAGCTCATTACAGTGCGGTCTGCATCCGTAATGGGGATGTGCTTTATGTTAGCTGCAGTGCAAAATGAGGCTTCTAGCAGGCAAGCGTCACTGTCACTGAATCTGATAACTCCTAGTTTTAAAAAGATGAAAATGCAGTTTGTTTCCCCGATAATATGGCCATCATTTACAAAGCACAACAATCTAATTGCACAAAAAAAAACAAAACAAAAAACTGTAAGTTTGACATTTTTTTTTAACTCTGGTACTACAGGACAGGTATGATAGTTGCCTCAGGGAGGAGGTCAGTTTTCATTTGATAGACCGCTGTTTGGATTTTACTTGGAGCGATGTTTCTCCTGGGGTTAATTCAAAGGACAGTAAATGTAAAACTGACTGACACATGAAATATCTCCTTTGTTTTCCAAGTACAATCCAGCAATCTATCTTTAGACCATAAAATATTTTTGTCTGTTACCAGTCAGTCAGTCTGATGAAACTCTGGTGAAATGGATCCTTTCCGTTTTCTTTCTTTTTGAAAGAGAGAAAAGAAATATGGACTTTTTTTTTTTTTTTTTTGCTAGTGCTACTGTACTGTGAATTTTACACAACATTGTGTTTTCTTTTCTTGTTTCTGATGCAGTTGCAAAAGGTTTTGCTATGGAAAGGTAAAAAATGCTTAAAGGAATACTTCATGCCCCATATCACTGTATATCAACTACTCCTCATGTGTTGCGTTGAGTTTTTGAATATAACTGTTTTTCTCGCATACCCCTGGTGAATGAAGAATCCAAAAACTGTGTAGGTTTTGTTTAATAACAACACAACTTTATCAAAACATCCGTTTAAAAACTCATGCAGTATTATCCAAGTCTCATTTACCCAGTTATATGCTCATTGCTTCCCAAACAGACAGCCCTTTCCAACAGGAATCTGGACTGGACTTATCAGTACTCCCTTGAACACCATAATCACCAAATTGACAAAAATAGTCATTTTAACTTCCTGAACACTGGAGCTACTGGTCTTCTACTGCCTTAATCAGTTAGTTTGTTTGTGTTTTTGTGTGACTTTGACATTTTAAAGGTTAAGTTCGGATTCAGCAAAGTAGAACAATAACATAAACAAACTGCCAAAGCTAACTAATAGTGACGGCAGGTCGGGGGATTTTTTAAACCCGAGCCAATCCGCTCCACTTGACTTGCATACATATGCATTAATCAGTGACCTGGACCTAACCCCACTTGCGAACCCGCGCTTTATGTTTATGGTGTTGATAATCACTCATAACCCCCTATTTGCTGTTGATTGTATTGTATGTCATCTTTAGGAAATTCATTAATTCATTAGCCGTAACCGCTTATCCACTTAAGGGTTGCGGAGAGTAGTAACCTATCCTAGAGGACATTGTGTGAAGGGCAGGTCATCAGAGTATCATCAGGGCTGACACATAGATTCCCAGTAAATATCACAATATAAAAGGTGTATGTTAGATGAAGAGAGAGGAGGAGAAGGTGGAAGGTGGACTATTCCATAATGTTTCAGCAAGCTATTAATAACTCACTCAGAACACTGCTTTGTCCCTTTTACTTTGTCACCTTTTTACTCGTCTGAATCCGGCAAATAGATCCTAACAAGCTTACCTGAACTGCCCGATCCATGGATTTTGGGTTGACCTGCTTCACCACTACCTAATTATGAACTGTATAATACCTAACTGTAAGACTGACTTAACACTTTTGCAAGATTTTACCAAACTCTTAAACAGTACATATGACCAGTCAAAAGATACACATGCTTTTCCGTTGTTTCCTTGACAAGATAATTTGGTATTTTATTTGGTATTTGGATTTTTATTTGATAATAATTTACAAACACATACAAACATAGACAGAGCAAGTGAGAAAAAAAGGGAACCCTAACCTGTAGACTGTAATTAAAGGTGCAGTTAAGCTAAATGCATTTTTTTCTTTTTAACTCATTAACAGCAGAAACGTCCTGATGGTTGTCTTTACATGAAGTTCTTGAAATCTTGACAAAATAATGTTCAGTGTGATCGAGGCTTGCTGTTATTTGCCTCATTTATTGTAAATCTCCTTCACGAGCCTAATGCTCACTCCAGCTACTAGTCAGAAAAGTATATAACACAGTGTGCCTAAATGTTACCCATTTTTAAAGAAGCCAGAGAAGCCATTAAAGTGTATCCTATTCACCCCATACAAATCTCTATATATTCTGGGCTGTAATAGGTTATTGACAAATCTTACAAGTAGAACTAATTTATGATCCTTTATGTATTGCTATGAATCACATAGTATTGAATGATTTGGGTAACAGTAAGTAAGTCTTTTTGTTTGCACTGGAATAAAATCATGCTTGTAGGAAATAAGACAAATTCATGGCCTCTGTCTATATCTCTTATTTATGACTCTGTCGATGGTTTCATCACATAGTAGCAGTGCAATGCCAAGCAGGCCTGACATGTTTGAGCATTCCAATGCATAAGAGTAAGGACAAAGAATAATGTGAAAAAGTATAGTATACTCTATTAGTTTTGTCATTTTTTTTTTTTTTTTTTTACATTTTTTTTTTTTGCTCTTTGGCACGTGTTTAAGTTTCACAGTTCAAATTAGAATGTACTGAACCACAAGGTTCAAATTTGTTTTATTGATCAAAATGTCAGTATAAGTTAAGTGCATGTTTTAGTTATATTTTCGGCCCAGTGTTGCATGAAAAAAGGCCAGTTATCAATCTAACCACTGTTCCGTTTTAAAGCACAATGAGAGACTTGGTATAAAAAGGACAGTTAACATAAGGCAGTGAATATGTACAACTTCTTCCTATGAAAACATTCACGTAGACTTTATTACATTTAGTTACTGGCACAGTTTGAATTTTAAAGCAGGGGGTTCACTGAAAAAATAGAATGGAGTCTTTGTTCACACTAAAATTAAAAATGAGGATATTATGGTTGTCACCTTCTGGTTGGATGGTTGATTTGATGGTAGATATGCTTTTGTCCCTTTGTTCGGACAGTCGCTGGTGGAATCTCAATCAGGTCATGTATCCTTAAAGAGTTTCTTTTCCCAGCTGAAACACAGCAGTTGTTGTTCAGCAAAGTATTCGTCCTCTGTGACGGTTGGTCCTTGTGTTATTTGTACAGCACCTTCTACAGTGTGATTGAACGGCTGGTGACAGTAACTAGCACTGCATTTTACCCAAAGTTAAACATTTTGCATCTCTCATTTTTAATCAGAAAAAAATCACAAAAGACATTCAGTATGTCAGATTTATCTATATGGATGTATTTTATGAAGTCTCCAAAAAGACATTGCAGTTAAAGGCTGGATTATGAAGCCTCTGAAAAGAATATGATAACACCGAAACCCTTGTTGGAGCAGCAGGATGGTAAACATTAGCTGTTGGGCTAAAAGTAATAAGTCTCTCTCTCCCAGGCAGTATTACAGAGATATTTAATGTTAGTAACGTTTTGTTGAATATAACATTGTCAACCCCCAGAGTTAACTTCTATAGTATTTGGTCAGATTTTTCTCATCAGTCCTGATCAAAGCTTAGTGGTGAGATGGGTTCGCGCATGCAGATCAGGTCGAAAGGGGTCATTACAGGTTATTTTCACAATATTACTTTGGAGATCACATTTATTTTTCACTTGAGGTATTCCACTTGCCTGAACATGGAGTTTACTTGCCCTGGGCTAGGGTTAATGTTAATCACTGTGACAGGAAAAAAAAACTTTGGTGGACACACGATGCCAGCAGATAGAGTGCACTCAGTGCACTGTGGTGATTTAGTTGATTTAAAGATAACATGCAGATTTTTCCCACATCAATTGATTGGTTGAAGAGTTGGTAGAATTTCAGTCAACCAAGACTTTCTTTGGTTGAGTACAGCCCTACAAAATACCCACAGGTGCATTTTTGGGTGGATTTGTTAATAGTTGTGCTAAGCAAAGCCAGCTGGTCTAATCCTGAAGTCATTACATAAAGCTGATTTTGGTAATGATATTGATGCCAAAAGCTGCGTTTGTGGTGGCATGATGTGCTGCCAGGCAGCGTCAGTTTGTTTCGCGGCAGGATGGAACCTTTCATAGTGTTATGATATGCACTGGTTGACTGGAAGGCACCTGACATGGCAGTATGATACGCAAATGGACGGTGTCAGTGGCTGGACGGAGCCTGTTGTGGCCACATGATACACTGCTAGACAGCATCAGGTTAAAACGCTACCAGTAACAGTGTAATATAAGGGACTCAAGGGTCCCTATAGGGCAGGCGTGAAAGGGGGATGGATGGTTTTAGAAAACCCTGGACTTTCCACTGGGACCCCAGTGTTTGTTTCCTGTATGAATGAGTCAAGCCATGATGTTTTTCCCTAACCTTATCCGCATGTTTTTTTTGCCTAAACCTAACCACGTGCTTTTGTTGACCTGCTGTTGGTTGACATGTTTTTTGTAGCCCACACCATGTTTTTTTTTGTTTGTTTATTTTTTTGACAACCTGCCATTGGTTGTAGCATCCCTGAATGTCAACAGCAGATGCAAAAGGATACTCAGGGCGTAAAATGTTGATGCAAAAGTCTACTGACAAGGCAGAAATATTTGACTACTTGGGATGAGAAAAAGTTGCCAGACCACACTCATGTTCAAACTGGAGTGAACCCCCTGAACCAGCTACTCAAACTGCACCTGTGCATTTAGCCTAATACTTAATATGCATTTAATGGCGTGGACTTTTAATGTCTTTGCTTATTTAAAACTATGGAACAGGGTGATAATGGCATGAAATACAAGCTCATCTTCAGAGCAGAGAAAGAACATTGGCAAATAGGGACATTGAGATGAGTCAAACATTCCTATCATCAGTTGCCATGGTGAGCTGAGAACACAGCTGTCTGCGCCTCAAAGCAGCCCATTAGTATGGCAGAGAAGTGAGTGCCCGATTGCTTTTGTCCTCACTCCATTTTCAACCCTTTACATTGACATGACATTCCAATGTGTCCTGCATTGTCTTTTTGCCTGTAGGTCGGATTAAGGGACAAAAAAAAAGTAAATAATTTAATTAACAGTGCCTTGTGTCCCTAGCTGCACTATTATATCCTGGGTCCTTTGTGTTCATGACCACATATATATATATATATATATATATATCGCTATGCTCATGAACCCATGCACCCGTTTGGTGCTCGGGCCCTAATAAAAACATTGCAACAGAGTATGTTCATGTGAATATCTTTCCTCTGACTTCTTGTTGTGATCCAGCACCTACAGCACATGTGCTTTCACTTGAATAAGCATCACACAGTAGAAAGTATGGTCTTTTATAAAAAACAAAACAACTGGATTTTAATTTCAAGAGAGAGAATATAGTGTGTTTTCATAGCCACATTAATACAGCCAGAGTTGAGAGCCAACATGTAGTAGCCATTAGAGAAAACGCATATTAAGACACTTCTTCACTTGTGGTTGCATTTCCCCAAGTGTCTTATGGGGAGCCGTTAAAACTCTCTGAGGTTCCACTAAGATTAAAAATTTCGTTTGAGCACATATTTGAGATTTTCAGATAAGTAGAGTTCTCCACAGCTTGACAACCTCGACTGTAGATAAGCTTTATTATTGTTTCTGCTTGTAATAGAGACGTCTTATTCCTTTTAGGTTTCTGGTTCTGTTCCAAAGCTCCACAGATAAGAACTGGGTGGTTATACATATACGGCTAACCATTTAAACAGAAAGCATTATCTGGTATCTTGCTCTGTATCTTGCACTCAAGGAACTCCTGCCTGAACCTAGCACTATCAGGGCTGGCGCCAGACTTTTGGGTTGTCTAAGTGGCTTTGGTGTGAGGGACTCCCTTATTTTTTACTTATCAACTTATGTTAATTGCTAGGCACACATAATGTACAAATAAGCATTTAAGGACCAAAGTGGAACTTATTAGCCCCAACACTATTTTTTAAATGGTCAATAAATACAGTAATATTCTTAACAGTATGATTGGTTTTTCTAATGGCCTTTTGCTTGATCTGGTTAAAGTTTGATACATATTTTAGGGTTATAGTCACAGTGGAAATGACTGAATTGGACCTGTCTGATGAAGGATATGATATGACAGCCTGTTCTCATTCAAAAGTCACAAAATACCACTGCTTTTGCAGTGCTTTCAGCGTAAAGATACATGTGCCAAATGCCACTTTTCATGTCTGCATGATACGCTGCTGGACATTGTTGGCCGACAACGTGGCTGGACAGAACCATTTGAGGTGTTATTATATGCTGCTGGATGGCCTGTGAAAGCATGAAACATAGACCGTCGGCGTAGTTAAGAACACGGATGGAACCTGTCACATCCACATGATACACAGTTGTATGGCGTTTTGTTGAAAATGATTTAATATAAAAAGCACAAGGGTCCCTGTAGAGGGTGTAGGAGGGACGGTGGATGAATTAAAAAAAAAAAAAAAAAAGACTTAAATGCGGTAGGTTAGTGTTATCTTCCCATCTGCCTTTTCTAACTGAACCTTACCATTCTTGCCAGCATGTGTGTTTATTGATGTCCCGGCATTGGTTGCCATGTGCTTATGTTGCCTAAACAAAACCATGTGCAGTGTAATCCTACCATGTGCTTGTGTTGACACTTTTGTAGCAGCATCCTGAAACGTACATAGTAGATGCAGAAGGACACCTAGAGTGTAATATGTAGGCGCTCTTACATGTGCCGGTGGAAGCCCGGTGCATATCATGGCCTACCGTCGCAAAAGGTGTGTCTGTGTGTCGGTCCCTGGGGCCGATGTCTACTGAGAAAGCAATGGTATTTGATGATTTTGGTTTGTTAAATTTTTAATCTGCTATAAATGAAAGAAAATGAAGCAAAGCTCTTCACAAAGCCCCTTGGTTATAGAGTAATTCTCAACTTCACCTCACAGTCGAAGCTCACTTTGTTTCTCTCCATCTCCTCTTAATCTCCTTGTCTGCGAAAAATGGGGCATTTCTTAACTCCACTGTTTGTAACAAGTACTAGTCTGGCATTCCTGAAAGAGACGGCATTATTTTGTGTCTTAACGCCATTATAGTGGTGCACTTAAAGATTTTCATCTCCAACTGCAAAATTTGCAGATAGCCATGCTTTTGTCATCTCAATGATTGGAATCAATCCTCTTCTTTACTTTTTTCTCACGCCCTCAATTCTAATACATTTCTCCCATGTTTACTTCATTTTCTACTTTTTATTTTGCATTAAGATATCCAGGAAGCTATTGTCTGTCCTCTCATCTTTCAAACCTGCGCCACTTATTGTGCATCTTGCCTCTTGATCCTTTACTACCTTTTTGTTTCACTTCCACTTTAAAGCTTTTTATCTTTTCCTCTTTTTTCTTGCTTCTTTTCTTTTACTATTTTATTCTGCTCCTGTCTCATCTTAAATAACCTCTGAGCTGAGTAGTTGCGCTGTTGCTCACTCTCACAATGTTCCGTGTGTGTGTAGTTTGCCCCGGCTCTGCCCCTACGCTGTCCCTGTGTGTGTGTATTGCTTACTCTACCATCCGCTGCCAATCGCTCTTACTGAGACTTAAAAATCACATAACTTCACAACCAGTGCTTTCCACAGCAATGGCTTGTTTTGAAAGTAGTCCATAAAATGAAACTTATATTATTATTTTTAACCTATGACTCAGTTTCACTGTTTTCTGCATTTCCATATATATATATACATATACATATATGTATATAACTAGACGGCAAGAAAATGAAGACTTCAAAACAAACATACTAGCTCCAACTTTACCTAGTTTGTTTTTGGATTTGATTATAAAAGTACAAATAAAACACAACTTCATCTGTTCAAATTCAGAACAATAGGTCCAAACTATAGGGCTTTTGGTAGTATTCAACAGTAAATATTCACAGCTTCAAGGCTGGGGGTTAGATTCTTCTCATGGATAAATTATAGACCTACACAAAGGCTCATAGCAATAGGCTCCAAATCTGAGACAAAGCCTGAAAAAGTGCTGTGAAACAGAAGCAAAGAAGTCAGAAAACAGCATATAGCTCCAACAAATTTAAGATTTGAGATTTACAAAAAAATTGTCTGTTACACAGACGCAGCACTGAATGAACCCTCTCCAAAGGAGCTCTTTTCCCGGTAATCGGTCAGTTCAACGTCTGAGCATGAGCTTATTGGCGAACATCCCACTCAGAGCTGTTAAAAACCCCTATCAAGCTCACACCAACACTGCTTTCATCCATACATCAATTAGACAAGACTATACTGCATTAAAATAACGATTTAATATGTAAGAGTTTCAACACAGCAGCTACAGTATGGAAATGTGTTGAAGCAGTAATAAAACCTTTTCTTTGCTAACATTTATTATCTCTAACGGATGACTTTTAGTGTTTTCTTGGTAACTATATTATATGTCATGCTATTTTACCATTTATCAATAAGGTCAAAACAACAATGTTCAGGAAAAATCCTTGCCTATATAACAGTTTTCCGGTTTTAAAAGCTATTAGATTAGACAAACTGTAATGGACAGTATTGTACAGTATCACACACTTTGTATTATATAGCTCCAGCTCATCATTACAACTAAATGATGTTTACACTGAAGACTCCATAATGTTTTATGGCTATGCAATTTAATGACATAATAATATTATAGAAGCCTCATTTCTTTAGCCTATAGCCTTGTTATTTGTATGCATGATGTTTCCTATATTATAATCCTGTTTCTGATTTGTGCCTGTTGATTTCTTGATTATGTAGACGTGTGGTGTTTGCTCTCCTACCTTCCTTTGCCTGGCCTCTTAAACAAAAAACAATTTCTCAGACTATGAGAATAAAGTCGCTACTTCGGGGAAAAAAAATGCGTAATGTTACAAGATTAAATTTGTTCATTTTTACAAGAAAAAAAACCCACAATATTACAAGACTAAATTTATAAATTTACCAGAAAAAAAGTCAATATTATGAGATTAAACTTGTAATTTAATAAGAAATAACGTCACAGATTAGGAGAGTCGGGTAATATGGTTTTTGAAGCAACAAAGTATGAATAAATGATGGTAAGTGATGTATGAATGGTCGAAATTATGAGATAAAACGTTGAAAATATTTGATAAAAAGTAGAAATTATGGATGGGGGATTTAACATATTACCCAACTCTTCTGTTTTAATCTGTAACTTTATTTCTCATAAAATTACAGTTTTAATATTGTAATATTACAACTTTTTTCTTTAGTAAATTTACAAGTTTATTCGCGTAATAATACAATTTAATTCTCATCAACTTTTCCAATGTATTTTTTTTTATCATATATTACAACTTTTTTTTCATGTAAATGTAGGATTCTATTATCTTTTATAATTTATAATTTTAACAATATAATACTGCAGCTTTATTCTCAGAAATTTACATTTTTTCCCTCTTATTCTATTAAAACTTTATTCTCATAATATTGTGACTTTATTCTCAAAATCTCTTAAAGAAAAAAACTTTTTTCTTTAACATGACCCTAATTCTTTGTCAGTTTCGGTAACAAAGTATCAGTTTTTTTAAATTCATCATGTTTTGTTTGTAAAATGTTAAATTAAAACTTAACTACAGCTTTTAAATAAATGTAAAATGTGCAAAAGGTAAAATATTTCTCTCCAGTGTAGTGAAATATAAAGTAGCATAAAATGGAAGTACCCAAGTAAAGTGTTTTTATGTCCACAGGCTTCAACTTTTTTTCTTTTTATGAAAGACTAAATAAAATAAAACAAACAACTTCCTGTATGTGTACACCTTAGTAGTGGATTGAAAATATTGAATAAAAAATGAAAATAAAATTTCGAGAGAAAAAAGTCATAATTTTCCCAGAATAAAGTCGTTGAGAATAAAGTTATACTATTTCAAGACACAAAAGTCATAATATTACAAGAATAAATCGTAAATCAATGACATTAAAGTTGTGCTGATTCAGGGGAAAAATCATAATATTACAAAAATTATGTTGTAATTTAGGGAGAATAAAGTTATACTATTTCAAGAAAAAAGTCTTAATATTATGAGAATAAAATCATAATTCGTTGAGAATAAAGTTATGCAATTTCAAGACAAAAGGTCATAAATTATCAGGATAAAGTCATAATTTAATGGGAATAAAATTATTAAATTTCAAGAAATTAACAATGAAATTGGAATTTAATGAGAACAAGTATTTCTAGAAAAAATGTTGTAGGCCTATTATTATGGGGGGGTTAAATTAGATTATTATAAAAATAATTTTGAATTCTACAAGAAAAAAATATATACATGATCAAACTTTTAAATTATGGGAAAATAGATTAAGGCAGCTATCCCCCCTCAAAATTATGACTTTACTGTCGTAGCATTATGACTTTTTCTTTGAGATTATGACTTAATTCTCATAATATTGTGACTTATTTAATTAATTTTTTTATTTTACTATGGCCCTAATCCATGACCGTCATTTACGTGTCATTTTATTTAACTTTATATTTCTACTCCACTTTTCTTTTTAGGTAAAAAATTGATATATGGTGCATTTCTGAAGATTAAACTACCAAATGATATAAAAATGAGTTAAAATGAGAACAACCAACAACATCATCAGTAAAATGCATCATACACATTAATGTGGGAGTAACATTAAACCAAAAAAGTTAAGTGTATCTTGCAGATAATACTGAGGGTTTCTCTTTTTACTTCAGTGTGGTTTTGAATGCATGGTTGTTTTTTCCTTGTGGTGGATTAGTTTCACAGTTTGTAAGGATCTGAATACTTCCTGAACCACTTTTCCAGATCAAGCCAGGACTCTGGCACTCGGGATTGGCGGCAGAGTGAGAGCTCGCTGCTGCTTTAGTCTCTGTGCAGCATCACATGATGACAGAGTCGGTGTCTGTCACTGAGCTGCGGGGGGTTTCTCATGTAGGCACATTAAACAACACAGAAAATTACAGAAAATCATCATCATCGTCACCATGGGAGGCTTCATTTTTAAGAGGAACATGGGCCAATTTCTGTTGATGGCGTTAATTTACTTTTTTCATATTTCTGCAACTTTATTATTAATTTCCTTATGATATATATATATATATATATATATATAGATAGATAGATAGATAGATATTTTAAATTTTACATTTTATTATCATTATCATTTAATAATTAATAATTATTTAAATGATATTTAATTTATTTAATTTATTATTATAGTTTGGAAAGCGAATGGGAAAAGACGTTACTAACCTGATAGATCGTCTTGTCATTTGTCAGCTCAGACAATTAAAAATAAAATACAGTTCAGTTCGCTTCATGTATTCAACACATCCAAATTAGCAAACAAAATGTTTCAGCTTTAATTACAAGTCTATTAATAATAAAATGGCCGCTGAATAATAACCCATACATACTGTTTATATTAAAAATACTCACCAGCCCATCAGTGATGGTCATGTTTTTTCCTTCACCAATTCGTTATTTATTACAATTGGAGCTCCTGTTGTTAACCAGCACCCAAAATGACCATCATTGATCATTTTATCTATGAACTTTACTGTTGTTCAAACCATAACTCAACAGTATTTTTTTACTCAGAGAAGTGGAGACATTATATTCTTTTATGTATTTAGAGTTTGTAGGGAAAACCTGAGCACCAGGAGAAAAATATATATACATACATATATATATATATATATATAAAACTGAATGCTGATGTGATTTTTTTTTTTTTATTGATTAGAATTTGTGGGGGATTAAATTGAATTTTGATGGTGTATATAAAACTTTTTTTCCTGTGATTGATGTCACAGTTTGTGGGCGAACCCGAGCACCGGGAGAAAACCCAAACGGAAATTCAATTGAACTGTGATATGATGGATTAGGGGGATAATTTAGAGTGTCCAATTAGCCTAAAGTGTATATTTTTGGGATTGTGGGAGGAAACCTGAGTACCAGGAGTAAACCCACGCAGACACAGGGAGAATATACAAACTACACACAGATGGACAGGTGGAGGTGTATCTGTGAGGCTGCAGTGCTAATCACTGAGCCACTGTGCTGCCCGTGATGTTAGGAGAGGGGGGTGAAAAGAGGATGTAAAGGTGAAGGTGAGGGAGGAAGAGTGGTTAGGGGAAGGGGGAGTGGAAAGAGAATGGAAAGGTGAAGGTGAGGGAGGAAAGATGGCGAGAGGGAGGTGGGAGGAGGGTGCAAAGATGAAGGTGAGGGAGGAAAGATGGCGAGAGGGAGGTGGGAGGAGGGTGAAAAGTGAAGGTGAGGGAGGAAAGATGGCTAGAGGGAGGTGGGAGGAGGATGGACCGGTGATGGGGGAAGAGGGAACTTATTGTTGTTCGGCCTGAGCTGAACAACCAGCACCCTCCTCAACCCTACAGTCACCGTCACTCCTCTTTTTCTCCTCCTTCTCCTCTTTACCTTTCTTTTTCGCCTCCTTCTCACGCATTTTGGTCTTCAACTTTTGCAGCTCCTCCTCTCTGTCGTCTGACATCCTCCTGGGGAAAAACAAGAAGCGTCTCCTCTTCTTGTTGATGTTGAGACAGAGGTCCTCGAGCTCCGTCTTCTCATCCAGGATGTTCCTCACTTCTGCTTCCCTGCGCTGTTGTTGGTCTTCCTCCAACCTCTGTCTCTCAGCACGGTCTTGTGCAGTCGTGTCCTTGAGAGCATCGTATTTCTCCTGCCAGGCTCTGTTGCTCTGGAGGAGTTGAGCATCTTTGCTGCTCAGCTCTTCTGATGTCCGTGTCACTTCCTGAATTAAACTGTCTTTATCCTTGCGGAGACCGAGGATTTCGGTGTTCATCTGGAGGAGTCGCTCCTCCATCTGACTCACCGTCATCCTCAATTGAGCCTGGAGCGTCTCCCAGCTCTGTCTCTCTGCAAGGTGTTGAGTTGCCGTGTCCTTGAGAGCGTCGACTTTCTCCTGCCAGGCTCTGTCGCTCTGGAGAAGTTGAGCGTCTTTGCGGCTCAGCTCTTCTGATGTCTGAGTCACTTCCTGTAGGAGACTGTCTTTATCCTTGCGGAGACCGAGGATTTCAGTGTTCATATGGAGGATTTGCTCCTCCATCTGACTCACCTTCATCTTCAATTGAGTCTGGAGTGTGTTCCAGCTCTGTCTCTCAGCAAGGTGTTGAGCGGTCGAGTCCTTGAGAGCGCCATACTTCTCCTGCCAGGCTCTGTCGCTCTGGAGGAGTTGCGCATCTTTCTGTTCCAGCTGCTCTGCTGTCTCTGTGAGGGTCTGAAAGACTCGTGCGCTGAGACTTCCATTGACCTCACGGAGACTGAGGACTTCAGTGTCTCTTTGATGGATTTCCATCTCCATCTGAGACACCTTCATCCTAAGGTCAGCCTGCAACGTTTCCCAGCTGCGGTTATTTTCAGCCACGTCCGTTGCAAGCTTCTCCTTCAGAGCACTGTATTTGGCCTGCCAGGAGTCCTCAATGTTTTGGAGAGCAGCATCTCTGCTGCTCAGCTCCTGTCTTGCCTCAGTTAGCTGCTGAAGTAGACGCTCCTTCTCCTTGTCTCGTTGGCAAAGCTGTTGTGCCAACTGATTCATCTTCTCCTTGTGAACACTCTGCAGCTGGCTCTCAACCTCTGTGTTCACTGCCTGGTTGATCTGGTTGGAGGATGTTTCCTGGTTGCCGGTGCACTGGGAATCCTCCAGTTTCTTCTCCAGAAGCTGCAGGCGCATCTTGAGACGGGAGTTCTCGGACTCCAGCTTTGAGATGGTCTCATAGCTCTTCTTGTATGTGATGCCGAACCCCTTCGTTCTAACATCAAGAAGCTCCTCAAGACGCTTAATTCTGTCCTTCTTCTTACGGATGAGGTGGCACATTTTCACCCATCCCTCGCTCCACTCCTCTTTGTTCTTAAACAAAGGTGTGTCAAGACAGAAGGAGTCAGGAGAAGATGAACGGACCTGGGCTCCTCTGACTGCTCTGTAGTTGGAGTTGGTTCCTTCCATTTCGATGCCTGTAGTAGACTGGTACGACGAAGATGTTGGTCGTCTGTAGATGGATGTTTGAAGACTTGAAGTTGTACGATCAGCCCACCGGTGTCGAGGATCTGACTTACACCTGCACCACCAAACTCCTCAGTGACTGAAACTAGACAAATGCAGTGCTATAAGTAATCTTCTCACGTCAAAGCTGGTTCCATTCCACTGGATCCTTTATGACCTCATCATTAACTATGACATCATCGTCAACATCATAGAGCACACCAACATTCCGCTGGCTTTAGTTTTTTTTTTTTTTTTAAGAATTTAAAAGTGGGCGGGACTATTCCAACCAGGCTTCCAACACGTGCTTGAAATCCTTGAAAGTTTTTAAATTCAAGGGAGGTCAAGGCCTTGAAAGTTTTTTAAAAAATAGTGATAAATAGACACTGATCATTGAAATTGCTTAAACTTATAGAGCCACACAGTATTCAAGTACATTCATTTGTTAATTTAATTATGGACCATTACAATTACAATTAATTAAAGTAAGTAGTCATAGCAAGAAAAATTCAGGATGCACAATTTTGAAATTTCTTGGCCAATACTGATGTAAAACAATTAAAATTAAAATGACAGTTTGTCTGATAGTTGATGTGGATGTTTTTATGTTGTTTTTGTTTTATGCTACAGTGCATGAAAGGCACAAAACTGAGTTTGTTTGTCAAAAAGCTTTGAATAAAAACACGAAACAGTTAAGCATACGCACTCAAAGAATAACTCATATTACCCACTAACATCTCTTACTGCCCCCTCATTCAAAGCAGTCTAGAACTGGGCCTGCATGAAAGGGTTAACTTTTCGGACTCTAAACGAGGTCAGAAGTCACAAACCTGCTCCCAGCTCTTAATGTGAAAGAATCACACAGGAAGTCAGGAGTTTTAAATTTGTAATAAATGACAGTTTATTATAAAGATTACAATCTGTTGCGTTGCAGAGCTCATTGGTTGTTGTTTGTGTGCTCTTTAGTTATAGAAAAGGGAAGAAAAAAACTACAAGTACACACAGCACTCACTCCCGAAGAAACTACAAACTACATACTGTAAAAAGAGGAAGCTAAAGAGGAGGAAGAGGAGGAGGAGGAGGAGGAGGAGCAGGGTAACCATAAAACCATTATAACCAGGTGAAGATCAGGAGGAGGAAGGTTTCACACGCAGGTTAGAAAGCCAGGATTCTCAGGCAATCAGCAGGAAGCTGAGGCGTTACCATGGAGAATGCTATCACATATGCAGTGGCGGCCTTTTTTGGCTCTTTGTCCCATCTTTTCATGCCATCATCTCCTGACGGCCTTTTTGTTTTAACTCCAACTTTTTGTCTTCATCTTTCAGACTGTGATGTGCAGAGATGGAAGAAATATTCAAATCGTTAACTAAAGTAGAAGTAGCTGTACTTCAGTATCAAAATACTCTGTGACTAGTCCTGCATTCAAAATTTTACTTGAAACTACAAAAGTATGAGTAACAAAATTTACTTTAAGTATCAGAAGTAAAATAACGCATTATATTATTTGATGTAAAAATATGGAAGCGGTACTTAAATGTTGTCGATGGTCAATATGGAGCTAATTTTCACTACTTTATATAGAATCATGCGATTTAGGATTAGGGTTATGTTAAGTCTGTTGCTCCGATTTGTGTCACCTGGCCTAGTTGGCATAAATGCCATTGGCAGATGACTGTTGCTGTATTTCATGCTAATTGCTGGCACAATTATCTTCATTGGTGGCTGATATAAATACATTGTAATTATTGTGGGGGGGTATGACAGCATACAATGGGTGAGAGACAGGTTGCACCCTGAACAGGTCAGTAGATTATCACAGGGCTAACATGTAGAGTCAGATGTGCTCAAACTTACTAACAGAACAGAATTATAAGGTCCTACAAACACTCTGATGGGTTTTGAGATATTAAGCTTCAAAGGTTTGCTTTACAAATAGCATAAATTATATGAAGTTTTTGTTTTCTTGGTAAAAAATAAAAAAATGCACATAAATAAAAAAAAAAAAACCCACACAATGTTAATACATTGCCACAGAGCAAGAATATATGAATAAGTCAGTTTTTACAAAAGTGTCAGATAAAACTGCATTATTCTAAGGTGACATTTTGTTGTCTAAACCTGAAGAAGTACACAGAAAAATTGGGGGGACACTATATGCATTAAACAAGCATAATCTGTATATTTTCTTTAAAGAGTAGAAGTTTAGTATAAAATACAAATGCACAAGTTGTCCCTGGGCATTCAAAACCTACGCAGGAGGGGTTAGAGGAGTCATACTTTGACGTTTAGGGCCGTTAACAAAACATCTGTATTTGACAAGTTCCAACTGAGAATGTGTTGTCCAAACCGTAAGATACCATTGACTTTTCGTAACTTGTCGTGTATTATGTGCCGTTTTCTTACAATATTTCTCATGTGCAGTGGCATAACATGAACACAGGCTTCTGGTGAAAACATTTGTACAGACAGGGAAAGTATGCACACCAATTAGGGAAAATTATTTGCCACAAAAGCACTTCTGGCTTCAGTTAAACAATGTTATCAATCACATCTGTGGTCAATTGAAAGCCCTTCAGTGAATTCAGTAAATTCGTTTTTACTAGTTACTTAACTGGGTTTTATTTTTAATTCAACAGTTCTCCAGCGTCTGAATGGATGGTTTATATACAATCAACAAGCTGATAGTGCTCTTTCATTGCAAATAGACATAGGTCTGTCAGTTTGGCTGTAGCCCTGAACATGAAGTTAACGAGGCTAATAGGTTCAACTGGATGCAGCTGTGTTAAACCTTAGCGTGGCTCTTCTGCTTGATGCTTTTGAAAGCCTTCACAAAGCCTGCCAGGATAGTCCTTGACAGTGAAGAAGAGACGTAGCCTTAAGATCTGCTTTTAAAAAAATGGCTGTTTAAAATAAAGCTCAAAGAAACATGACGCATAAAGTGACTGTGAAGCATGGCATTTAGCCACAGGAAATAATGCCTTTGTTCAGCTTCTCACATCTTCCGGCCAACTGATATACAACTATCTTTAACAGGTCTAAACACAGCTTTTTTTCTTCTCTTTTTTCGGCCAAACACATCTGTGAGTTTCACAGTCCTATGAAGAGACGACGACTACTGTGTGGCATTTAAA
Source organism: Plectropomus leopardus (assembly GCF_026936395.1). Lineage (NCBI taxonomy): Eukaryota > Metazoa > Chordata > Actinopteri > Perciformes > Serranidae > Plectropomus > Plectropomus leopardus. The sequence continues at coordinate 14,449,318 of NC_142176.1, forward strand.
CACAGTAAAATAAAAATACTTAAATAAAACTTTAATTCTATACTTCAGGTCAGGTAATTTGAATAGGTTGCTTCTATACGGCGTGAAGTAATTGCAATACAGTGTCACACCTTTACATATGAAAGCAACATGAAATTATATGCACATAAAATTTAAATTTAGCAAATTATTGACAATGAATTAGCTTGGATTGCTTTATAAGGCGTAGAATTAATTCAAGAAATATAAAGGCTCTTTTTTTATTTGTTTAATGTGCTAGAGTCTATACAGTACTCATAATGAAATGTGAAAAGGTTGCTCTTGTCGGTTACAAATGTCCTATGCAACTAATTTTTACTATGAATTTTTTCATGAACATTCATGATCTTCGAATCATGAATCTTAATGACTTTGGTAATTCCCTTATATTAATCCCCAGTACCACAATGGGGTTAACTTTTTTGATTTGATGTAAAATATTAACAACTGCTTGATGGATTGCAAAATTAAATTTGGCAGAGATAGTCAAGGTCCCCAGAGAATGAATCTTAAAATCCTGGTGATCCACTGACTTTTTAAATAAAGCCACCAGTAACTATTTTTTTTGTTTTAAGTATAAAGTGAAACATCTATTGGATGTTGAGATATTAGTATGCTGACATTAGCATTTTGGCTCAAAGCACCCCTGTGCCTAATTATAGTCTCAACTCCTAATGAGGCTGTAGACTTTTAACCACAGTCATTTCCACTTTAAACCAAATAGTGTAATTTGGCAAAACCAAACTTAATTTGTAATGGCAATAAATCCATTATATGAATTATGAATATATGAGTCATTGTGAGTCCTAAACATTTTGGAAGGCACAAAGAAAATGTGTCCTGGCAAACGGAGCACAGAATCACGATCAGGCTCTTTTTTTTTTTTAAATTAATAACATATTTGTAAAGTTTTGGGTTTTGCTGCATGAATTTTCAAATCACAATTTTAATCATTGATTTATTCACACTAGTGCAGTGCCTGTTCAAAATACGCCTGTTTGGAACTGACCGATTCCTTAGCCTGTGGTATTGCTGCTAACTGAGACAAACTCACACACATAATCGTCATCTGTCCATGGCTTCTCATTCATCGTGTGCTCTCTTGCGAATTATAGCATGTTAGATGAAAACAGATTTCTTTGTAGCAGAAACAAAACTTCTTGTACAATGATTATGCAACCTATTATTATCTCCACAGCAAATCAATAGACAACATAATGCCCTCATGGACGACACTGAAAATTAAAATATATCAATTCACTTATTGCTTATTCACAAAAAAGGCATCATCAAGCCCTGTGATTGGGATACAGAGAGCAAAAAGAGGCAGTGCAGTTGTGAAGAGGGAGAAAAAAAAAGAAATGTTAAGGGACAGTGAGAATTAAATGCATGTTAAGGGACTGAGACAGAAAGACCATGAAAAAGACACTAATAATGACTGTTGACATTAAGGGATGAGGCAAGACAAACTGCTTCACAGCATGCCATTAAAAAAGAGAAGAAAAAAGCACTAAATGAGAAATTTTAAAAAATTCAAGAAAGGAGTATACAGGGCACAAAAGCAGAGAATGAGCTCTAAGTACATCACAAAGGGAGGACTTGGTCATTATTACATATGACTGCATTCAAGGAGTGGAGGTGCAATTATGAAAATAAAGGGCATATTATAAATCATACTCGTAACCCAGAACAGCTCAAGCAATAAGAAATTATAGAAATTCTCCCCATTCATACAGCCCTTGGGAAACAATTTCAATTCATTTATCCAGAGAAGCTAATTAGACTCTACCAGCATGTTGGTGGTGTGAGTATAAATGCACTAATCCGGAACAAACAGAAAAATTATTAGTTCAAAAACAGCTCTACCTGACTAAATGTTCAATGATGCACAATGTTATGAATTGCTGCTCATTTCTCATTATTATTTTTATTTTACCCAAGTAGAGAGCATCAGTATACTGAGCCGAATATATAAAAGGTAGGTGGAAAGAAAAATAGTCTACAAAAGACTACAGTTTGACTTCATGAACACTGCACTGTAAATGTTTTACATTTTCTAAATTTTATTTTCAAAGTGCAAATGTCAGCTCAGGAGATTGTTGTTTCATGCTTCTGCTTAAATTAGGTCTGTAAAATGATTATTTAAAAAAAAGATCATGATAAATCACAGGATGTCAGTAGTTAATTGCGATTAATCAGATTTTTTAATTCTACATTTTCAGTTCCATTATTTTGACCCACAAAACAGTTTTGTAGTCCATACTGATGAGGTGAAAGAATTCTTACTAGATTGTCTTGCCTGATTGGGAATCAAATGAAAGCTAAAAACTGCAGAGGACTATCAAAAAATGGGCTTCAGTTTGTGAACATTGTAGTACCACAAAATCACACTTTGGAATCATACTGTTGTTGAAGTTTAGCTTGACTAAAAAGGAAGTCATTGCTTCATCATGTTTTGGCAAAATTCCATTCAGACAACTGCAAATACTAAGAACAGCATTGATCTGCTTAAGATGCATCATGCATAGTTGAGGCACCGTCAGATTTTTACTACATACAAAATAATGTAAAAGTGACAAGAGTAATCATATCATCTATGAGAATAATTTATGTGACTTCAGAGGAAGCTTTGGGCATCTTTGCTCGTTAAAACCACAAATGCAGTGCTCTATGCACTTGGACGCAGTAATACTGCATGGTTAGGTATTTTAGGTACCAAAACTGCAGGTGTTAAATGCTGGCGGAACACAGAATGTGTGGCGTTTGTGTGCACGGTGCCCGCAGCCAGAGGTGCAGCAGCGGTATGCGTGTGTCCACTGACAATGACGGAGCCGCTCTGTCACAACCAAACACTGTGTGTGTTTGGTATTTTGCAAAAGAACATCACATTGTGCATGTAAGCAGCTCAAAAAATATCACCTGCGATGTTGTTTTGATTTTGTTTTTGGTATAGTGATTGCCGCTGGCGGACATTCAGCACTGTGATCTTATGACCTATCTTGTGGCCTGTGCAAAGGCGAAGCTTTACAAGAGGGTCTATATAGGCCCTGTTTGTATCTTCATCCTGATTCGGACAGACACTTTTGACTGTGTCAGTTTCATTGTTTTAATGACTGTGGCCAGTAATTGAATTGTGTCCTTGAATTTTTCCAACAATTGGACATTTGTGAAGGCAGTAGATGAAAATGGACGTAAAGATAAATGGGATTGATGGTGGGCAAGAAAATGGACAGTGAGATTGAAGAAAATGTCATTTATCATGAAGAACTTAACAAATACACTATTTGCTGCTTGAGAGCAGTGAAGCACCAGAGTAATCAACCAAGTCTGCCGTCATTTTCATCCCATGCTGGATGACCTTAAAACATCCATTTTGGGAGACGTGTAGTGAAATAATGAGACATGCACTTTGAGTGCAAAGGGCGAAGGCACAACAGACAAGTCAGTGAAGCAGTTACAAGTAGTTACAAGTAGTAAGAAGAGCGCTGAATGTAGGGGGACAAAAGTCTAAAAAAATCTAAATGACCACTGGCACATGACTGGGCAAAACCAAACAACAAAATGCATCATTTGCTCTGCACGTGGAACATAAAAAACACATTTCCACAAAGGATAATGTGTTTCACTCGGATGAATGTTGAATGCTGAACTGCCCCTGCACCAGAGGTTGTTAAATGTGACAGCCTGTATTGAAGCTGGACTGTACAACATTCAGCTAGTGATAACGAAGGTATACAGAGAGGGAAGCTGTCACAAACAATTTTACATGACAGTAATTGGAAAAATAATCAGACAGCGAGGGTGGATGAATTGGTGAAATAAAGGTTGACACCATTTTCATCGTAGCATTGTGAGATCAATCCCCCATCCAACAATTGTTTTTCATGTGAAACCACCATCAATTATTTCTGGCGTTAAAAATTTGCATTCATTTTTATCTCATTTTTTCTGCATTTTTAGCCTATTTACTTAAAAGTAAGCAGGAGGGGAGTCACAAGGGAGGACAGCTTAATGTCTCCAGTGAATGTTTTTTAACATTTCTAACTGCATTGTCAGTTTTGCCTGGTCTCCAGATCTCTTTTCTCTGATTGGAAAGAATTCTCTACAAGCTATGTATCGCTTGTGGCAGCCATCTTTTTACCTCTTGCCCAGAAAATGCCACTTTTACAGATGCAGGGCACTCCACAGTCAGGGCACGTTCAATGTGTCATTACCAAGAGAAGGAAAGGGAAGAAAGACATAGACAGATGTGAAGAAATAGACAGATGAGGACCAAAGGGATTGAAAGGTAAGAAATAGAAATAAAAGGATGGAATGGGGATAAGGTGAGTCAGAGAAAGAGGTTTTGAAAAGAGTTACAATAAAGGAAGACAAAAGTGTGTTCCTATGTGTTTTCTCAGACAGATATTTGCAAGCAAGGATAGAAAAATCAGTTTCTCAAATTGTAAGGAATATTTCGTTTTCCCCCTCTTACACACCAGCCTGCAGTTAGACTCCGTCAGTCCAAATTAATGAGCTCCCAGAAAAAAATTGCCATCAGTCTCAATCTCTTTCTCTCTGTTTCTCCCCCTTTCATTTGTCAGTATCTTTCCATTAATCTTGTAAGACTTAAATATGCTATCATTTATGCACTACTTAGACTGGAGGTACATGTCATTAGGGACAAATTAAATCTTTAAATTTCAAAATTTATGAATGTTATATTCAGAAAGTCCAGAAGAGTACGAAGCCACAGTCAAAGACAGAATATCTTTTCATACTGTATGCGTAATGTCAAATTTGCTGCTTAATAAACTCTAAATTGGACTCCCAGAGCATCTGTTTGGACAAGTGGTTTAGTTACTGCCGTCATATACAGTATATCTTCTAATAAAAATCTAACTCCCGGCAACCCAGAGTGTCTTCTTTGCTTTAAGAATATTTTTAATTTGTAAGGAATACCTTTTTTGGTTCAGTGAGCCTTAAAGTTGTCATCCATCCTCCTAATTTGTCTGACTCAAATTGGAGTGGCTAAAGTATAAATACTGTAGGCTGTGTGTATGTAACTCTGTGCTCTGACTGAAGAAAGAGATGCAGCTTCTTTAGTATGTTGGCTCTTTAGGTGTGCATTTTGTGATGTATGTTGTGGTAAATATGGTATTTTAACTTTTTAAGTTTACAGAAAAAGACAGCTTTTGAACAGGAAAGGATCAGACTCATTTTGTAACAGCAACAGTCCTTGCAGCAAATTTACAAAAACAAGATTTATTTATGTTGAAATGATGAAGACCTCCTGTGACCTTATGCATTACGACTCCTGTTTGTTTGGAGCAAAGGAGGAAGTTGGTTGATGTTATTATAAAGCAGAAAGCCTTCAGAGGGAGGAGGTTTTGGTGGATGGTTAGGTCAACAAAACAACTTTGTTTCTGTACAGGAGTGTTCTTTATGTGTGGTTGTCAAATAATGACTTTTTGTCACATCCTTTGACAGCTTTTAATCTGGCATGGTGGTGAACAGGTCAAACTTTTCCCAATGAGACTCATGTTCAAATCATGTGTAAAACAAAGGATAACATATTACATTACATAAGTTACTTACATATGTCATGTACTTACATTGCATATTTACATCAAGTTACTTTAATGTCTAACCATAACCCCTTAACAAAAACTTAATTTAAAGCTAATCAAGTAATTTTGTCACTGAAACTTAACCGCAACCATGTCACATGTAAACCATGTGTTATGTGTTTCACCCAGAAGATAGCTGTGCACAACCCATTCACCAGAATGGATGTTGGCATTGTAAGTTTTTGCAAACCTCAGACATGTAACATTTCTATGTTATTATGTAGAGGATATGTTGGTCAAAGTGTGGGTATGCCCAAGCAAAAAAAAAACAACTGCAAAACACTTGGTTGTGGATAGAAAAAGATCATGTTTTGGCTTCACACTTTAAGTGGCACAAACGGGGCTGCAAGTGCCGCCAATATCTAGTTATAAAACAATCAGTTTTGATGGCACAATTGTGATGTCTCACAAAATAATGCTTTTGTTGGTCTCCAACAGACCCCATTTAGGTGACATGGCATCCGCTATCCACTTCACTTCCTGATGTCATTCAACTCACATAGGTACATATATTAAGAACTAAGTCGGTTGAGAAACATTGATATGGTGTCAGTCAGTATCAGTTTTCCAACCATTACCACAATCATTTCATGATCTAAACCAAGTGGGTATTATTGTAACAATGAAGACAAAGGTCCTAACTATCCAACATGACCTCCTTATGACATTTATGTTTCCTAATTGTGTTTAGTTAAGCAAATTTGTGGCAGACAAATGTATTTTGTGGGAAATATGGTTGGAAACAGAGACATCTGTGTCTACATGTAGCAGGCTTCCCAGGAAAGACAGATTTAAAGGTAGCCAGTGACCACAATATTTCCCAAATTTTATCCATCATCAGTATCCTCCTCATTTACTATTTCAAATCTCATGCTGTAATCCAAACATGCCACCAAACAAACAAACTATAGAATACAAGATAGTTACATGAATGGCGCAGTGCCTAAATATTAGTTATTTTTCTGCCCTTATATTGGATGTTCTCACCTCCTAGTTGATTCAGTCTCCCTACCTTCATCCTCACCTCAACCCTCATCAACTTGTTACAGTTTTTTTTAAATAATCCACTGTATATATGTAATTTTCACTTGCCAGATAAGATGCAATACCCTGTGGAAGTCAGACAGTATATTTTTCACAATCGACAATCGAATTTCACAATCAAAAGAAATCTAGCTCAGATGCTTTTTAATGCTGATGAAGTTGTGGAAAATGTAGTTAATTGACGTTCGTGGAAAACTCATCATAAACGTAAACAGAAGTAAATTTTTGACAGCAGGTTTCTGGGACATTTAGTTAATTGCTGGTATTTGTTTCCAGTACCAACTACTAATGTCCTCTAGAAATGTGGAGGGATGGTAGCTCAGTTTGTACCAAACAAATAGAAAAGTGGAAATGTATGCTGTTTTCTTTAATATGAAGCAGCATTCAATACTGCTATAAACCACCAGGTTATTTCTTCCATCTCAAGCTTCTTTTCCTGGTTTGTGCTGATGCTTGGTCTTGTTGCTGTTCTGGTGCAGCAGGCATTGTTATGGACACAGGAAGTCCTCATGTCCTATTAGTAGTCGAAACTGTGCAAAAGGAAGCAATTCTGCCCCAGAGCCAGAGTACTTTACTGTGTTCAGGGCCCTTGGAAAGTGGTTTACCTGCAGGGGAGGCTCTTTATTGTGGCAGTGGATCACTCATCCCTCCACTGGGCGTTAAAACCATTAAAAACGCAGCACCCAAACCATAATGTGGTCTCTGAGGCTGCAGGATTTCACATTCAACATAAGATTTCAAACAAAAGACCTTTAAATCTCGATTCAGTCGGTATGGGAAGCCCAGGAGTAGGGCTCTGAAAGCCAGGCTCTCTACTCATCCCTTTCAGATAAAGGAAAGTTATAAAGAGATATAACAGTAGAGAAAAATACCACTACAAAATTCATCATTGTGAAGACGTATTCAAGAGGATTGTGGAATTACCTTGGACCTTCCAAGTGCTGATGCCTGAAGCTTTATAACCCCAGCTCCTCCAGCTCTTCCTTTTTCAGGATTCGCTGACTTTGACCTTTGGAGATACAGTCAAAGCCTTATTTATTGGCCCAATCTAACTGGAATGTAAAGGAGAATGTCAAGAATTGTGAGTCAACCCAAAACCCACAAGCTTACAGTGAAGCTAAAGCCAGCTACAATGCACCAACCTGTTAGGAGAACTGATGTTTCATTTTCTAGAGAGCACCAACAGAAAGGTGTAAGTGTTTACATTACTTCTCACAGTGGGTGGGACTCTTCCCCTGACATAAAGCGTCAGCCGAGGAGGTGTGACAGACTCTTACACCTGCAATTCTATCTTTGTTGGGTGTACCAGATGTCTTTGTCTCAGATTAAGGTTTACATTGTCTTTCTTAAGCATTCAAAGCAACCTGTGAAAAGTGAATTGTGTCCATTCAGTTTACTGAAGTACCAACAAAAGGGGCGGTTAGAGGGTGGATTTTGTTTCTACTATATTATAGTTTTCCTTAGTCGATGTGAGGGTCTAAGGACAGAGGGATGTCATGTGCTGTAAAGCCCTCTGAGGCAAACTGTGGTTTGTGATAATGGGCTTTATAAATGAAACTGACTTAACTTGACTAGTCCCAGTTGGTCAATGTGTTTGTTTAAGGGAACTATTTGTAATTTTTAGCCTTTTAGTCCAATCAAATAGGGGCCAATATTTCACCCTTAAAATGTCTGTCCACTACCATGTCCATTCAACCGCAATTAACAGTCATCAGTCATAAATAAAGGCAACTCATAACTGACAGCAGAGCAAGAATACAGCTGTTCAAATTAAGACTGTTATCTTATGATCTTTACGTGTGGTCTTTGTGTATAGTTTACTTATAGGGTACTGAGCTCAGTTTAAGCAATGCCCCAGGAACAAGAAAACCACCATATTACGCCATTTGAAAAGTTTATGGCAAACTGTAAGCCTACAGTTTGTGCTGTCATTAGTTAAACTAAAGTTATGTTTTGGTAAATAGCCAATGTTAGATGTTACTTACCAGTCTAAAAGAAATGTTTCAAGTTCAGCATCAAACTGCATCTTTTTACTCTCCAAGAGCTGTCTTCAGTGTTGGAAAGTCACATCAATATTTATTCTAGTTTTGCTTCTTCTTACATCACTTCTTTTCTTTGTCGTGGAATGTTGCTTCTTTCCGGTAGCTGCTTGTGATGGGGTAATGGCCGCTTTCCCAGAGCTTTAGCCATTGCTGTGTTTTTTACACACTAATTCACTAAGACTGTAAGTTCTACGCTGTATCCATTGATTCTGGTGTTGTGTTGAGGACTGTTTCCCCGTTGATATCTGTTTCCTCTCCTCCTAAACCTTACCCAGTCCCTTAGCCCCAACCATGGCCACCAAGGGGGCATTACGCAATAACAGGGGGAGGCACTATTCGACAGGGGAACACACTTTAATACAACACCAGCAGGCTCAACTTTTTCATCTTTTCCTGCGGCACACTAAAGGCTTCATTGACTCACTATTGCCTCTCAGTCCAGGATGTATTAGTACAGACGGGATGGCTGTCCCTGGCTGCTTAGTAGTGCATACTTCTGCAATACAATACATGGACATAACATCAAAGGTGCTACTTCTTCACCCTCTGTTGATAGGGTTAGTTCAGTTTTTTAATGTTTCAAGTTAAAGTCATGTCTGGTTTTTACTTTATTTTAGATATTTCTGGAGCAGGATAATCACCTTTTTAATATTTGGGAGGCCCAATTTCAGCCTACCGCTTCTGCAACCCAACCCACCAAAGGGGGTTTGGGAGGAGAAGGTTTTTAGAAACTCAGCAACCAAACTGACCATTTTAGGGCATTTTGTAACTGAAAGTTTAGAATAGGGGTTCTTAAAATTTTGCTGGCTGAATGCCATTTTAGGAAGCTGACATATGATTGAGGGCTGCAAAGGAGAATTACACCAACTATTACTTTTCAGTAACATGCTGCTGAATATTACAATGTTATTAAGGACTTTTTTATACATACTGTCACCTTTGTCTCTGACATATTATACTATGATATTGTATCACATGTTCAGTGACATACTAGCACTTATTTAATGTTATTTTTAACAGCATCTTTATGATATAACATACTATTACTTTTTTAGTGACATATTAAACTATGACTATTGTATAACAGTCAATGCAGTTGAAAATAATACAATAGTGAGATAGTATAGTCTTAGACATAGTTGAACCCAAAGCAGTCAAGCAAGAGCTTATGCTGGGGTATGGAGATGCCACTTGCACAAACCACACACATAACTGCAGTATGCCATTATACTAGAACCAGTATTTATAATATTAATAATAGTAATTTCTTAAGTTTATTTATTCTTATCCTCTTATGATTATTTACCAATTCATATAATTTTATGTCTGTGCAGGTGGAAGTAGCAGTTGCAGGCATTATGTTTTCCAGTTGTCTGCTCATACGTACATCCCATTCTAATGAACGCGATATCTCAAGTACACCTTGAGGCAATTTTTTTTTAAATTTGGCACAAACATTTCTCTTGGGTTCAATGATTAACTTATTAGATTTTGGTGGTCGAAGGTCAAGGTCACTGTGACCCCACAGAACATGTTTTTGGCCACAACTCAAACAAACATAAAGTAGTTATGGCAATATGATATTCATACAAATATTTATTAGGATATAATGATGTAATGACATTTAATATCCAAGAGTTCAATGACCAATTTTACTGTGACCTCATAACATTCTGCAAAGACAATTTTCTGGTCATTATTCAATGCTATACATCAGGAATGGGATTCATTTGGTCAAAAACTTAATTGGTTACACTAATCTTGGGAGCTCGCCCTTAAACTGTGCTGATTGTAATAATCATCTGTGCTGTGATTCAGAAGATTTATGTGAAGCGTCCATGTTTTTACAGACATGGATGTGAACTGTTACTGCAGCTTAACAGGTTCACATAGGCACACAACCATGATGCAGTAATTTTAGATTTATACATTTAATTACTGCACAGTTCTGGAAACTCACACCTGTTTATGCATCTCATCTAGATATTATCTATGCTGTCTTGTACTACGAGTTGTCTTCCCCTCCTGGCCAAGCCTCTGGGCAAAATATTTGCTGATCTGCGATGCTCAGACGGACTCTATTTGCTTTATTTTTTATGAAATGTATCTTGGTGTAACCTTTATGTCTCATGTTTTTGTCTATTTTAAATGGCAATTTAGATGATTTTCAAGCTGGTTCTGGTTCTCTTTATGACCATGTTTTCAAATGGATCATTCTACCTTCAGCCACCACTTCTGTTTTTGGGTTGTTTTTTTTAAAAAATCAATTTACAATTTACATAATTTCAAACACTTTTCTGAATTAAAAAAAAAGAAAACATTTTTAGCCTCCTGGATTTTCTATTGTAGCTGGGGGTCTAGCTGTAGGGCTAAGCAAGTTCTACCTGTTCATCTACAAGAAAGCATGACTTTCTTACTATTTTGTGTAGACCATAGCAGAAAAAAATGAAATTGGAAAATTGGAATTAATCAATCTGTATAAAGACTTTAATGCATATTTTCTGAAAGAGATGGGGCCTTCAGTTATGTTTTCAGCGAAACACTGTAAGAAAAATCTGCTATTACTTAAGTCAGTCCTTAGTTTCTACCACAGATTGGCAATATCCTTGTTTGTGTGATTATTTCCTCTTCAGTCTTGCATGCCTGACTGCTTAGAACATTTCTTACTTGATTATATTAGCATGTAAGTTTATTACTGAACATATGTTTTAGGGTGGGAGGGAGAAATGAGAAGTGGGAATCAGGTTTCTAGGGCAATGGTGTATTGGATTTATGACTGTAATCAGTGGAATGAGTCATTGATCCTGTGAATGCTCTTACAAGGAGGGGGAGGTAAGAAGATGTAGAACATGAATGAAAGAAAAAGTAAGAGGAAGGAAATTAAGTGATAAGGTTCAGGATATTGTACAACTAAAAACAATTATTAATATTTTAAAAATGTCCTTTTTCAACTTAGAACCCCATGACTTGTATTATCCCAAGTGTAAAATCACAACGGGTGTTTGAGAAAATTTGTTCAATTTTATCCTTTTGTTATATTTTTTATGATTTTGTTTTTGTTTTGTTTTTTCATTTTTTTTTTTCTGTTTGTCACATTTTTATTATTTTTTTTAATAGATTAATGTATTTATTTTATTTATTTTTTTTTTTGCTAAATTTCAGATGATCTAAAGAAATCAAGCCACTTTACTCAGGTTTCAAAGGGATAAAAATGAAAATTTTGGTGTGTGTGTGTGTGTGTGTGTGTGTGTGTGTGTGTGCGCGCGCTTTTATTTCATGTTTGAGTTAGTGAATTGCCTCATCTGTATTTACTTTTTAATAAGACACTTTTAAAATATAATGAAATAAGTAAATGGTCAGGTTCCAAGTCAGAGTGTTAAGTTCCGAAAATAACACTTACACACTCATGAATGCGGAATTTTGTTGTGTGTTCTTTCATCTTGGTTTAAATTTCAGCCTTCAACTGTTGTGTCTCAGAATGACCTCTCCCATATTGTTGTTGTTGTCGTTGTTGTTGTTGTCGTTGTTGTGTGTGTGTGTGTGTGTGTGTGTGTGTGTGTGTGTGTGTGTGTGTGTGTTGTGATGGGGCTGAAGCTGTGGTAAAGATTGTTCTGGTCAGTTAATTGATGCTGTGACAGGGAACATGTCAGAATACAGTGTCATCTGTCAGAGACAGCTAATTAGATCACACTGTAGGGCTTTTTCCCTCTCTTTTCCCCCTCCTTTCGCCCCACCATCCCCACCCCCTCTCTCTCCCTCTCTCATTTCTTCGTCAATTCTCAGGGTAATTTTCCTTCTGCCTGCTTTAAAGTAACACCAGCCATGAAACAGATAAGACAGCAACACAATTATGAATATATTTGCATTCTGCTTTTAATTAGAACTTTTGTAATTGCGGGAGCTAACCTATTTTGTAGTGACAATTTCAAAAGTTAAATCAATTTGAACAAGCATGAAAGTGGAAGGGAAGAAACAGCCGTGCCTGAATAAATAAATGAAATAGAGCCACTTGAGTTTTAATTATAAAAGGCATCACCATGTGTCGTTGTTTGAAATGAAGGCTGTTGAGAGATTGTTGCGATAACAAACCGGAGCCATATTCATGCAGTTTTGCTCTCCCTTGACAGTTCAAGACCAGACAGACTTGAAGGACCACTGTGTAATATATGCATGCGTGGGTGTGTGTGCATGTGTGTATGTGCGGACGGATGGCTGCTGGTCCATGCTTCCCTCTCTTAAGAAGGGATGTCACATGTCATGAGGTGTGCAGAAACACGTAAAGCTCAGGGATACTCAACTTGCTTTGCTTGGGGACCACGTTTGCAAAATGACAGTAGACCAGTCGCAGCAGCCCCATATGTGTTTCTAGATTTTTGGATGTCTCTAGGAGTTAAGGACATATCTCAGATTTTAAGACATTCCAGGACTTTAGGGTGTTCCTAGGTTTTCAGAATGTTTCTAGGATTTTAGGACGTTTCTAGGGACTTCAGGGTATTTCTAATATTTTAGGAAGTTCCTATGATTTTTGGACATTTCTTGGATTTTAGGACATTTCTAGAATTCTGGGACATTTCTATTTATTCAGCATTTTTGAGGGATGTTTTTAGGGGGGTGCAGGGGATCCTCCACTGGCACTTTTTTTCAATAAACATTCACTCTGGCATCTGATTGGATACCAAACATACAAAAACAACTTTCAGTGTGAATCAATTTATCTGTGTGGTGAATTAACTAATGGTTTAGGGGTCACCAGGCATCCTATCGGGGGCCAGATTTGGCCTGTGGGCTGGAAGTTAAGTATCACTGCGCTAGAGAGTCAAAGATGGATAGAGATCACAAATAAAATACACACACATCTGTACTCATATAAATGAAATGCTACATCATGACAGGCATCAGAGGCACAAGAGGTTTGGTGGGGTTGTACTGTACCAGGATACCATGCATAATTCACTAACCTATCGATCGGAGGCATTTGGTTCAGCAAGCTGTTTGGCGTTGCATGCCTCTTGACTATTTTTGGCTTAGACAATGTTCCCAAAATAACTACATTGATTTTTGATTGGGATAACTCCAATGAAACTTCCTGGAAGGAATTATATTGTATTTTAGGCAAGAAAACACAGAGGGGGACTTTATGACACATGGAATTTGAAAAAGCCCTACAGTATTCTTGTTATGAATGACTCATATGTTGTGTATTCACTTTGAATAGAAAAGAGTCTTATCACTCCAAAATCTGTGATGCTTGTGATTCTGACAGGCCGTGTGAAAAAATAATACCAACCAGCTTCCACAGGATTGCAGAGAGTCCAAAGAAAAAAGACCAAGAATACTCAAGAGAAATAAGTGTACTCAGTCATATGACCTTCATCAGAGTATCCTTTAATGCATCTTTTGTGTGTTACTGTACCACTCATTAATGGAGAGTTTAATTATTTTCTTTACTGATTCATCTCCTTTATTTGCAGACAAGTAAAGGCGATGTTTTAACCTTACTTTGGGGGAGCTGTCATGTTGTTCATCTTCATATACAGTCTATTCTTCAGTTAATTAGGAGAGAAAGTAATGTTGTGTTTCTTTTAATCAAGACCTGCAATTGTTTTGTGTTTTCTGTTTCAGTTTCTTGTACTAAAGCTAAATTACCTTTCATTAGTTTGCTTATATGTCTGTAACTTTTTGACATATAGAGCAGAGTAATAATCGCCTGATATCAGACAGAATTACACTCCTTTTTTATTTTCAATCTGACATTGCGTCCACGTTAACCAATCTCCACTGGGCTGAGATTTATTTACTATCACCAGAGACCGATGTGTCTGCTTGAATTTTTAAGTCAACACTGATGCGTAGACATGTTCTCATTCCCATTCCAAAGTTATCCAATACTGCCACTTTTGCAGTGATTTCAGTGTAAGAGCCTGACACAAAAAACAACTTTTGCAGCTGTATGACACACCGCTGGGTGGTGTCAGCTGAGAACACAGCCAGATTGAATCTAACCAAACTGTTCACAGTGTAATGATACACTAAAGGACAGCACCCTCTGCAGCAGTATGATTCACAGACAGGCAGCATTAGTTGATAATGTGGCTGAACCAAAACTACCACATCTTCATGGTGCACCACTGGACAGCATCAGGTTGAAACCCTGCTGGTAACAATGTAACACAAAGAGCATGAATGTCCCTACAAGGTGGGCGGAGGGGGTGGTGGTGATTGGGACTGATAAACCCCTGATTTTTACCTTGGGGATTGGTGTTCACCTCCCGTCTGAATGTGTTTTTTTTTCCTAGATCTAACCATGTGCCCTTTTTGCTGTAACCTAACCACCCATGCTTTTGTTGTCATTCTGATGTTGGTTGCCTTGTGTTTTGTTGCCTGGACATAATAATGTGCCTGTGTAGGATTATCCCACCATCTGCTTTTGTTGACATCCCCGTGTTAGTAGTGATATCCAGGAACATAAATAAGAGAGGCAGAGGGATACCTGGAGTGTAATATGTAGACGTAGAAGTCCACGACAAAGCGGCAATATGTGATGACTTGGGATGAGATTGTGATGCATGTCAACATACCTGTTTTTCCAGGGTTTTAAGAGTGGGGTGAAGTAAAACAATTTGTTGGTTGATTTTGTCAAGACGTACAATAAGAACAGCCTCAATAGCAGCTTCTGTCTTGTCTATAGCACTCACCATTGTTGTATTACTTCTCATTGGTTCCAACACTGCATTGACAACAGTGTTAGTCCCTGTCGCATTGATTGGCAAATGGACTGTACTTGTATAGCACTTTTCTAGTCTTCTAGACTGCTCAAAGTGCTTTCACAGGACATGCCACAAATTGGCGTTCAGTATCTTGCCCAACAACACTTCGACATGAGGACATGAGGAGCCGGGGATCGAAGCAATGACCTTCGGACACTTCCAATTAGAGGACGACCACTCTACCTCTGAGCCACAGCCGCCCCACTGTGATCAGGTCAGGTCAGGTCCCACTGTTAATGTCACAGTGCCTAATGCCTCAGTTTACTCGAACATGATGGAGTGGGGTGATGCGATGGTCTGGACCTAGAGTAATAATACATTTGTCTGGACATGTCGTGAGTTTAATTTCAATGTTTTGAATGCATTGAAAATCATGCAGGTGAAACAGAAACTCTCCAATCTCAGAGTCTAAATCTGTGTTTATGTCAAAGGTGAATACAAGCTGATAATGTGCAGGACATGTTTTCTTTCTAACAATATGCATTACAATGGGTCAAGCAAAACATAGTTTATTCATTGATATAATCAAAGTTGTTTATATTAAGCATAAAGCCCGTGTCTCACTGTCCCCCATTCATGGTCATTCAAATTTTCAGTGGCATTAAGAATACAAATACTGTTGAATGCACATAAATATAACCTGGGTATTCTGTGTTGTCCTTATATAGGTCTGTTCCCCTCAGACCACACACATATTTCTGCCATATAACTGTTAAAGGAAAGTTTGCTGTGTTTTCAATTCCCAACACCTGAACAAGTTAATCTCCACTACAAAGATGTGCTAAACCATCTGAATTAAAATCGTTCAACATTCAGTCCCTCCATTAATCCCGTTTCAACTGTGCAAAATGCGGTTTTCCACACATATTGGTGATCCTCTTTAATCTTTTATGGATTGCTTCAGCAATCCCTGCTTTAGTGCGGGGCCACTGAGGAGCGAATCGGTCCGAGCAATAGGAGGAGTTGTTTAGATTACCCCTGAGAGTGACACCTGGGGGGAGGCACGCGTAGATATCAATATGTGGAGGAAGGGGAATGAAAGGAAGTGATTATGTTTAGTGTCTAATGGATCTTGAAGGGATTGTAATCAAAGGCTGATCCCTTTTCATCAAACTAACTCCTCTCTCTCAGGAGCAATTTGAAAATGGGGATGTTCTTCACACTTTGAGGCAAATGAGAGATTGAATTGTTCTGGATTGGGTCTTTGGGTTTAATCATCATGTTGGGGTTCATTTTGCTTGATGGGTGACACACATGTAAAGAATTGTCTGGGCTTGTTTAAGTAATTCAGATGGAGGAACAGTGTGAGTATCTTAAGATCTTGCTTTGATGAAAAGCCCCCAATGGATGCTGTTGTTTGATAACCTCAGTTTTTCGAAAGAGGAAGATAGGGTTTATAAAGTAGCGATTATGTAGCATGGGAATGTTTTTTGCAAAGTACATTTGAAATACAAGGTGTTCAGAGGCATTTTTTAGTGAAGTAAGGGGTACATTTGTTTACAACACCAAAGTTGTAGGGACATGCAAATCGCCAGGTGAATAAGCAACATTTCGTCATTATTTTAACAGAACATGCAATCCAGTTGCTTTTCCAGTGGGTGTCAGGATTGTCACCAAATCTTTTTGTGATATTCGTGGACAGCATCTCAAGGTGCAGCCAGGGAAGGAAAGTAGCCAGTTTGAAGAGCTCAGAATTGTATCTCTGCTTTTTGCAGATGATGTAGCTCTGTTGGTTTCATCACACTGAGCCCTCCAGCATTTAATGGGGTAGTTTGCAGCCAAGAGTGAAATGATCAGGATGAGAGTCAGTATCTCCAAGTCTGAGGCCATAGTTCTTGATGGAGTATTGCTGTCCTTAGCGAAGGAGTTCAAGTATTCTGGTGTCTTGTTTATGAGTGATGGTAAGACAGAGGGTGAGATGGACAGGCAGTCTAGAGCGGCGTCTGTTGTGATCTGGATGCTGCACTGTACTGTCATGGTAAAGAGGGAGCTGAGTCCAGGCCAGCTATGTTGCAACCCTCAACCATGGCACTGAGCTTTTGGTAGTAACGGAAAGAACAAGATCGCAGATATAAGCAGCTTAAATGAGTTTCCCGTGTATGGTGACTGCCCTCAGCCCAGGGGGAGGTGGGGAGCTCAGATATCCGGAGTAGAGATGCTGATCCTTTATGTTGAAACTGACAAGTTTAGATGATTTCAGCATCTGATGAAGATGCCTCCTGGGTATCTCCTGTTAGAAGTTATCCAGGCATATCCAGTTGGCAGGGAGCCCCATGATAGACAAAAATAACACACTGTGCTAATTTTTGGTGATTTCCTCTCCTTGTACTTTTGCGAACCTGTACTACAGGATTAATCCGATTGACTTCAAGTTTGGTGGGTCCAATCTTAACCCTTCGTGATGAAAAGTTATCAAAGATAAAACTTGAACAGTTTTCCCGTGACATGGTGTAGAATTCTGCTGTTTGTCATTAAACAGCAAATTGTTGTAACTTTGAAACATCATAGGTTTGATAAAGATCCCAACATGAACACATCTATAATCATTATTTGTAATAGCACCGCCTACTGGCAACAGGAAGTAAGCCTTGCCAGACAATTATGTTTTCATTTACATGTAATTTGTCATGGCTTGGTCTACAAATGATATACATGGAATTCATGTGCCCTCCAGTGACATCTAGTGGGCATTGGAAGTACTATATAATATGAAATATCTCACTCCAGGGTCCAAACTCTCTGTGTGCAATATCTGACTTTCATCTTTTGTTGTCTTGGAATTTGTCTTTGCACAGTCAGTGTGATTTACTGTCCAAACAGGTAAGGTAAGGTTTGCATGGATAACTTATCATCATCCACGGGGTTAAAACTGGACACACCAAATTTAAAGTTTCAATCAAATTTCGTAATTATAGGTGACACTAGCCTTTGGGGCTACATGTTAGGGGGCGTTGTGGAGCCATTTGGCCACACAACCACCAAAATACAATTTTTTTTGCCAGGCCTGACCTGTAAATCAAGTTCTTGCACCGTCCAGTGCTCGTGCCCTAATAATAATCATAATAAAATATTATAAATTATTGGGTTTTTTTTAACTTTGCATATTTTAATTTAATTTGATTTATTTATTTACTAATTTTCAAGCAATCTACTTGTTCTTTTTACTTATTTTTTTCTTTTGTGGCCCATTGCCATCTTATGTTTTTCAGAGACATCAGGCCAGTTTGTCCAGGTTTCAAAAGGTTAAAACAAGAGCAGATAAACATATGAGTTATAGCTCTCTATTTATGCTAATTAGAATGTGCCTTCCCCCATGTTTGATTGGTTCCTCCTCGGAGAGCATGGTCAGCCGTACTCAAGTATAGCTCTCTCTTTATGCTAATAACAATGTGCCAACCCCCATGTTTGATTGGCTCCTCCTCGGAAGGTGTAGTCAGCCAATCAAATAAAGGGGGTGTTGGCTGATTCTAATTAGCATGAGAGAGACCTATAAGTTAGTATAGGTGATTACACCTTCCGAGGATGAGCCAAAAGCTGAGACAAGAGCTGGGAAAATCAAATTTTTGTAAAAGAAAGTCATTTTCAAGAGCAAAATCAGTTTCATTTTTAAAATTTTTTGTTGTTTTTTTTCCTCTTATTTTCTTATGTCAACTTGAATTGTACAAAAATAATGCAGCAAATAATATTCTGTTTGGGTTATAGTTGAACTATAGAGTGGAACATTCCCCAAAATGTCAGGAAGCATCACAGCTACAGTCCACTTATCTCCACGTATTTACATGTTCTTCTGCTTGTTGGGAGTTGCTTGTTGAAGAAATCAAATATCAGATAACAGTTTATTCTTTCCACATAACTGAGCTGGAAACAAACTGCACCTGCACACGATCAATGTGTCCCCTCGTCACATTATCCCGTAACACACATGTGGAGCAGAAGGGACACGGCAGCCGCTTACACCGGTGTTAAGCGGTTACTGTAAGCAGCAAGCATGGAAATAAATAACAGTACATTTTCTCCTTGTTCCGTGATGGTTTAAAAGCCGCTATATAGCAATAGTATTGGCATGTGAGAAGTCCTTTCCTCCCATCACTCTGGGACCTTATATTGTCATATTCATTCATTCATTTTCATTTCAAAGTTTTTTTTTACTTTTATTTTAATTTTATTGCATCTGTAAAAGTGTCCCCTATACTACAGTGAAAACACAGATTGAAGGAAAATCTCGTCAATCGTGGAGAAAGAGTTAAAAAAAAAAAAGAAACAATGGGGAAACCCTGCTGCTGACTGCAATGACATGTTTTGGACTGATCTAGCAGGCACAGCAGTTTGACACGCAGCATAATGCAGTGTGTGTAGAACTAGCAGGGTGAAACCATGAGCAAAATGGGCGCAATCAAAGCAATCTATGCTTATTATTATTGCCTCTATTTATCAGCCAAAAATTGTGCTATCATAATTGTCAGTACTCACGCCTTCCGATGAGGAGCAAATCAAACATGGGGGTTGGCACATTGTTAATTGTCTAATTAGCATAAAGAGAGACCTGGTGGAAATCACCAAAAATTAGCACAAAATTCAATGGCTGACTTCCTGTTGGGTTTAGAGGTGGGTCCAAGGGGCTTTTTTTGTAAGTCTGGACATGATAGACATGTCAGATTTCATACATGCAGGTACAGGTGCAGGTGAATGAGGTTGCTGGTTCATGTCTTATCTGGGACAGGTGACATTTGACTTTTATAGCATCAGTAAAATAAAATATCTGCTGATATATCTGTCTGCTCTGCTGATATAAGTCATCCATGATGTACTTTTCAACAAAGGCTTAAAACCGTTAAAAAACACACAATTGGCTCATTGTCTCCTGAATTTTCATATGCTGAATACTGAATTTCCCCTACCAAGAACTAAGTTGATTATTGTTGACTCATATATCAGTTGAGTTTTCAACAGACGTCACTGCTGATACTGAGCTAAAGGGAATGTCGAAAACACATGAAGTGTCTGGAGATTTAGCTCAGTGGAAAAATCAGGTGGTTAATGTTCTTGAGATTGCTGGTTCAAGTCTTGTCTGGGACAGATGATATCTGACTTTTACGGCATCAATAAAATAAAATATCAGCTGATACATCTGCCGGCTCTGCTAATATAAGTCATCAATGGCGTACCTTGCAATGAACACTTAAAACTGTTAAAAAACACACATATATAAATACTGATTTTCTCTGCCAAGAATTTAGTTAAATATCAACCTGACTCATGTATTAGTCAAGTTCTCAATAGACATCACTGCTGATACTGAGCTAAAGGGAACGTCGAAAACACACAAGGTGTCTGGAGGTTTAGCTCACGGAGTAAATTGGGCTATTAGTGTGTATGAGGTTGCTAGTTCAAGTCCTGTCTGATACAGGTGACTTTTGACTTTTATGGCATCAATAAAAATAAGATAAAATATTAGCTGATACATCTGCCGGCTCTGCTGATATAAGTCATCGATGGCTGCCTTGCAACAAACACTTAAAACACATATACTGAATACCAATTTTCCCTGCCACAAACTTAGTTGATTATTGGCCTGACTCATATATCCATCAAGTTTTTAACAGATGTCACTGCTGATACTGGGCTAAAGGGAATGTTGGAAAGATGGCAAATGTCTGGAGGTTTGGCTGAGTGTGTAAATCAGATGGTTAGTGTGCCTGAGGTTGGTGGTTCAAGTCCTGTCTGGGACAGCTGACATTTGACTTTTATGGCATAAATAAAATAAAATATTGGTTGATATATTTGTCTGCTCTGCTGATGTAAGGGTCATATGGTGTTAAAACACAAAAGTCAGTATTGGCAGTGATGTCTGTTGCAAACTGCTGATACTGGTTTTACCTGTTTCAGGACTACTTCACCTGATTTATCGCCCAAAGGGATATATCACTCAACTTTACATGCCTTAATTTGTTTTGCAACATCACAATCAATGTCTAAACTGTATAAGTCTACAGCCAAATGATATTCTTTGGCATAAATAAAATAAAATATTGGTTGATATATTTGTCAGCTCTGCTGACATAAGGGTTATATGGTGTTAAAACACAAAAGTCAGTATCGGCAGGGACGTCTGTTGCAAACTCGACTGATATATAAGTCAGGCTGATATACCTTGATTTTGACAGACGCATCTGCCGATACTGGTTTTACCTGTTTCAGAACCACTTCACCTAATTTCTCGCCCAAAGGGATATATCACTCAACTTTACGTGCCTTAATATCTTCTGTAATATCACAATCAATGTCTAAACTGTATGAATCTACAGCCAAATGATATTTTATGGCATAAATAAAATAAAATACCGGCTGATATTTCCGTCTACCCTGCTGATATAAGGGTCATATGCTGTTGAAACGCAACATATCAGTATCTGCAGTCACATCTGTTGAAAACGCGATTAATAAACAAGTCAGGCTGATAATCAACGTTCTTGGCAGGGAAAATTAGTATTCAGTATAGGACAATTCAGGACACAAGTAGACAATTGTATGTTTTCTAACTGTTTTAGGCGTTCATTGCAAGGTACGTCATCAATGACTTATATCAGCAAAGCCGGCAGATATATCAGCTGATATTTTATTTTATTTTTATTGATGCCATAAAAGTCAAATGTCTCCTGTCCCAGATAAGACTTGAACCAACCTCAGGCACAGTAACCACCTGATTTTCCTACTGAGCTAAACCTCCAGACAGTTTGTGTCTTTTCAATGTTCCCTTTAGCTCAGTATCAGCAGTGACATCTGTTGAAAACATGACTGATATATGAGTCAAGCCATTAATCAACTAAGTTCTTGGTAGGGAAAATTCAGTATTCAGTATATGTGTGTTTTAAGTGTTCGTTGCAAGGCAGCCATCGATGACTTATATCAGCAAAGCCGGCAGATATATCAGCTGATATTTTATTTTATTTTTATCAATGCCATAAAAGTCAAAAGTCACCTGTACCAGACAAGACTTGAACCAGCAACCTCATGCACACTAACTGCCCAATTTACCCACTGAGCTAAACCTTCAGCCACTTTGTGTGTTTTCGACGTTCCCTTTAGCTCAGTATCAGCAGTGATGTCTGTTGAGAACTTGACTGATACATGAGTCAGGTTGATATTCAACTAAATTCCTTGCAGGGAAAATCAGTTTTGAGTATATGTGTGTTTTTTAACAGTTTTAAGTGTTCATTGCAAGGTACGGCAACGCTGATTTATATGAGCACAGCCGGCAGATATATCAGCTGATATTTTATTTTATTGATGCCATAAAAGTCAAATGTGACCTGTTGCAGATAAGAATTGAACCAGCAAACTCAAACACACTAACCACCTGCTTTACCCACTAAGCCAAACCTCCAGACACTTGGTATGTATTAGACGTTCCCTTTACCTCAGTACCGGCAGTAACTTCTGTTGAAAACTCAGCTTATATATGAGTCAGCTAAGTTCTTGACAGGGGAAATCAATATTCAGTATATGAAAATTCAGGTGACAAGACAATTATGTTTTTTAACTGTTTTAGGTGTTCGTTGCAAGGTATGTCCGCGATGACTTATATCAGCAGAGTAGTCAGATATATCAGACGATATTTTATTTTATTTATACCATAAAAGTCAAAGGTCACCTGGCCCAGGTGATAATAATAGGAATAATAATTCCTTGCATTCCAAGAGGGTCTTTGCACCACAAGGTGCTCACGCCCTAAAAATATATATCTCTCTGATATAAAGTGATGTGTGAGTATGTTAAAATTGTTTATTTTAGCCAGGGAGTATTTGGAATTGAACATACTGTATCTTTAAGGTGTCTTTTTTCCTAAAGGGATAAAACTAAGGGGGATGGATTATCCTCATCTCCCTGACAATGAGCCAGGAAGCACTTTCAAATCCAAAATGAGAAATGAAGAAAGAAGCCATTTGGCGAGGGAAGAATCACCAGAAGAATGCGAAGGTTGGTTTAATAGTTCTATTATCATACGTTTGTTCACTTAACAAGCAGAAAAAAAGAAGAAAATTAAAAACATAAAAACTTGGTTTGTCACTCCACCTAGCTGCTCAGACAATGGACATACACTAAAAGCAGTCTTGAGGCAATGTATTTTCAGTGCACCCCACTTTATCAGATCACTTACTCTACGCAATCATGAATACATTTCCAATGTCCATCTGATAAAGGTTTCCGCTAAGGATGATCCCTTTACTCAAGCCTCTGCTCTCCTCGCTCCTCTGAGCAGACTTAAGGGAATTGAGATGTCATTTATGATGGCGGACCCAATCAATTTCCAAGGGTCACTGGAGGACAGGCAGAGCGGAGGGAAATGAAATGAGCTGCACCTTGAGTAAGTAGCAACAGGGTCCGATGTTTTCAGGAGTCACAGGAGCATGCTCACATAGGGGAATAGCTCACGTACACTGGTGATTTTATTAAACATAAATAACACAGTCAAGGCTTTTACCACCCTGCCAGACAACAACTCAGGACTTCAGGCTCAGGGAGTGTGCTGCTGGTGTACATTATCGCTAGGACAGAGACTCCAGTCTCACTGCAGGGGAGATAAATAGACAAGATTACTAATTACCAATTTACCTGCAGCTGTGACTGCAGCACTGTGCCTCCGCCGATGTCTCCAACCTAGACAGATACAAAAAACACACTCCGCTGCCACAGAATTATCTGTCAATGAGTAAAACCATTAGTGGCAAACAGTCTATTTTGTGCCTGTGTGTTGGGGAGGAAGAAAGAGCCAACATAGAGTGCACATTTGGTGACTATACTCATTGATTAATATGAGTACAGAGTAGAGCTGAAATTGTAATCTTTTGGATTACTACAAGAAATTAGTACAGATGGTCACACTGACATTGAAGATGAACTGAAGTGCTGAGTGAAGTGCCCACCATGTTGCTGGGATAAATAATGAGATTCAGTTCTGATATAAATTCTCAGAGTAACCTCTTTCACGGCTTTGCCATCTGTGATGAGTTAGACAAAGTGTGTTTACCACAAAACAGCACCACAAATCATAATGTCCAATCTGGAGATGGAATTTTGAATGCAGATACTGAGCCTGATGGGATAATATCTTCAAGCCATTCAAGGATCACTTCAGTGGCACAGTGCTGTGGGAGGAGTTGGTATATTCTATTACCCTCAAACTGCACCCTTGAAGTGCATCTTTGATTGCTTTCTGATATTGTAACATTAGATCAGAGTAGCAAACCCTTATTCTTTTTATCTAGGCTCTGCCAGTTACTGCAGTGTGCTCTTATAATGCATTAGAGTGTCAACACCAAAACACTGTGAAATACACTGTACGTACATGCACACACGCAGGGCAGGGCAGCAGGTGGGGAGGGTCCTTCACCTGAAGGACCCAGTCTTAAGCCTAAGAGATGACAAGCATTCATCCTGCTAAAGTGTCCTTGAGCAAAACACTGAATCTCTGTCAGCCTCAGGAGCGCACTCCTCAAACTGACCCAGCATACTGAGATGCCTGTGGACAAGGATAAGCAAAAAGAGAATTTTCATAAGGGGATCAATACAGTATTGCGTAATTATTACACACACAGACCTTTGCCCTTCTTCTTGTTACCATAGGGACAAGAAAAAGATTTAGTCAGACAGCGTTTTCAGTTCAGACTGTGGTTCTGCAGTAAAGGAAATGCCTCAGTGCATACTGTACATCTGGACACTTGACCATACTCAAGCTAAATATACTGCACTGTATTTAACAGGGAGACTATAAGAAAAATCTATGAAAGGAAAATACACACACCAAAACATATTGAAAAGGTATCTTCCAGACTGTAATCCCATTCTCTCACGGCAGTTGTTGTAACATTCATTGCCTGCAGGTGGCACAAGTGTCAGAATTTGACTGTTCCCACAAATGGTTTGAACATTTTCCTGTGAAAAATGAATGCAACCAAATTCTTGCCTGTCTCATGTATTTTAAAGGCTATGATCAGCTGACGGGAGTACAGACGGAAGCAGTCCTGTGCAGTCTTGTAAGCCATCAGGTTGAGGTGGTGGATGGGTCACAAACCACCGGACCTTGCTCGGATATGTTCCCCTGGAGAAGTGTGTTCAGGACCATATGAACTTTGAGATATTTTAAGGTATGTCCTCACCATGTTTCTTTTCATAAACCTGACACAAGTAACTATATTGCCTAAAGCCAACCTTCTTAACTCTATGCTAATTACATAACTGTATGATAAGGATGTAATGTCACTGATGGGGCACTTCAGTATGTTACATATGAAGTGTCATGTGTGCATTTTCGTAGGATATCATACGAAACGTTTTATGATAATAAGTTGCAGAAATGCAAAAGTTAAAGACTTTCCCGAAGGAACAGAAACGAAGGTCATGAGCTGAAGTACTAAAACTGCACATTAGCTCTTCAATTGGATTGGTCGGGTCTAGTTGTTATATCTTTGCATCACTGATATGATAAGAAATCTAATTTCCTGCACAATGGTTGTGACATAGGAACCATGGCTGTACTGACCATTGAGTTCAAGACCTTGGCATTTTTTACAAGGTGTATACTTAAACAGAACTACTTTTGTGTGGCAAAGATATTATGATACCAAGAGAGTGAGTGACTTTCTGCACTAATAACAGTCATTAATTGTGTGGGTGAGTGGTGAGGTGCATTTACCTGTCGTCAATGTGCCATCTTTGGTTGACGTGGTGGTACTTGAGTATTAGATGACCAGAAAATCCCGTTTTCTGGGGACAGGAGAGGTTCTATTAGCACAGTTTACTTCAATTTATCTGAATTTTGGTATAGTACTGGATAGTTTAATAAATAATAATGCAAGTGGTATAGGCCTATTTTAGTAGACTTTTGATTTCTACTTCAGTAGAGGTAGAAATCGGATCTGGGAAAAAGCAGTTTGTGTCTTTAATCATTACTGCTACTGCCCACTGACATGCTTTTAAACTTTTTGTTATCAAGTTTTTGCTCTCCTAATATCTTAAAATTCACACATTTAGATCGGGGAAATTAAATAATTCTAGGGGTAGCATACTCCCCAGACCCCCGCTGTCATTACAAGTTACACCTTTCACATTACACATCATTTAGCCAATCCATTCTTAACCCAAGAGTATTAATTAGAGCAGCTAATTTAAAACACCCCAATCAGAGAGACAAAAGCATAGTTTTAAAAACAATTTTTTTTTATGCCTCCAGCAACAGCTGTGGCCGGAGGCATTATATTTTTAGGTTGTCCGTACATCCATATGCCCCATTCTTGTGAACAAAATATCTCAAAAACAACCTTGAGGGAATTTCTTCAAATTTATAACAAACGTCCACTTGGATTCAAGAATGAACTGAACAGATTTTAGTGGCCATAGGTCAAATTTCAAGGTCTCTGGGACCTTGTCTCTCTCAGTCTTGTGACACGATATCGCAAGAACACCTTGACAGAATTACCTAAAATTTGGTACAAACATTTGAATAGACTCAAGGATGAACTGATTCGATCTTGGTTGTCAAATGTCACTGTGACCTTACATTTGTCACATTCTTGTCAGAGCGATATCTCAAGAACACCTTGAGGGAATTAATTTAGATTTACACAGACATTCACTTGGACTCAGCAATGAGCTGATTATAATTTGGTTTTTAATCTCTTATTTTTGAGAAAGCAATATCTGAAGATATTTGGCACAAACATCCACTTGGACTCAAGAATGAACTGATTAGAATCTTGTGGTCAAAGATCAAAGGTCAAGGTCACAGTGACCTCATACAACATGTTTTTGGCTAAAACTCAAGAACCACCTTGAAACTGTGCTGATAGAATAGATTTTCTATGTTTGAAGCATCCATGTTTTCACAGGCATGGATATAAACTGTAATAGCACCTTGACTGGTGCACGGACGCATACAGCAATGTGGCAGTATATCTAGTTAGGCTATATTTTCAAGACATATTAAGCCATTCTTGACAGTAACATGGAGAACAGTACAGTTACAGTTGTTATAACTGCAGAAAACAGCACCGACCTATAAATCCCCTGCAGTGTACTGGCTCTTGAAGAACCAGACCAGTGGCGACTGCCCCGGGTGTTGGGAGTTACCGATGCGAGTTAAACTGTTACTTGGCTGACTAAAGTGAGTCTCTAATGGGTCACTCTACTGCATTACCTGAGGCCATGTTAAAAATACCAAGGGAATGACAGGGGGCAAAAACGGGAGAGAGAAAGAGTGACACTTATTGTTATATCCTTACTGTCCTCATGCCCTGAGGCTACACGTCACATTTTGTCATGAGAGGACACTGATGATGGCAGTGCATGTCTGTACATTTGTCTAATTGTCTGACTTCAGTAAAGAACACATCCCAGTAGGGTTCTTTATTTTGATACCTCTAGGGTTTGCACTGTCACTCAGAGCATAAACTCGCTGGTAGAGAGAAAAAAAAAAGGGAAAACTGTAACACTCAAGGCAGTGGTACACATGTGACCACCTATTGCCATCACAGAGTCATTTTCCCCCTTCTTACTGTACTACATATCTCTTCCAACAACTGTTGAACATTTTCTCTTTCTTTCTTTTTTCTTTCTTTCTTTCTTTCCCCTTTCCTTACGCAGCCTCTTTTCTCAAGATGGCCCAAAACGTTTCTAATTATGATCCTTTCCCACAGGAATAACTGGCTGCCAGGGGCTGCTAGAGTTCAGCGAACCTGCAAAGTGTACAGCTGTTATCTTTGACTGGTGTCCAAAAACAAAATTGGAGCTTCGGCACAGTGTGAGTTTAAATCTATCTGCTTAAAATACAGTGGCTTTTTTTGTTGTTTTTTTTTTTCTTACCTTTAGTCGCTTAATCTGGTGACAAACAGAAGCAATAATCAGCAACATAATTTTCATGTTCAGCTTAATGCAAAGAAACAGCAGGTGAGCTTAAGAGCTTGTGCAAACACACACAAACAGCAGAAACAATTAATGCCACAAATATTTTAAAAGCATTTCCTGCTGTGGTAAGGCCAGGTTCAATATCACCTGGTGTTTAAGAAAAACAACAAATTCAAAATGCAAGGGGTGCAGTGGCTCCTGTAAACTAAAGTTTGCTGCAAAGCATACTGCACAGAGGTACAGAGCGTCAAGGAGCTTGGGCTAGCAAATTATGCCTACAGTATTCAGGCTCACATTTAACATTTAATACCACGTTTTGAGTTTTAGAAGCAGAAGTTGTTAGAAGTTGTATGAAGGCTGGGAACATCCAGCATTTCATATTATTACATTGCAGTAAGATTCTTTTGCATATTCTTTTGTATTGAAGCTCTCCCTCCTCTGTTGAAAAAGCGCAGAATATTAGGACTGAGACATGCATACTATACACACAGGGGTAATTAAAAAGCCATGCACAGAGAGCACATCTAGTTTTCTTTGTGTGTCTCTGTGTTTCCCTCTCTTTTCTTCTCAACTGTTTAAATGTTTATTAACTATAAAACACCTTTTTCTGTCAACAGCACACATGCTTGCGAATATATTTTATCTAGGTCTAAATTGGAAAAAGAAAACCCAGCAAAAGAAGAAGAAAAAAAACGGGTTTATTGAACTGTAGAGGTCAAAATGTTAATTGTACTAGTATTAATCTATGCCCATCCAGGGTTTCCCACACATTCATTTATTTGTGGTGGCCCACCACAATTAAGTCATTTGCAGCCACATTTTGATTTTATATTTTTGGAGCAGGGCTGTTCATTAGGAGCGCTACTCAAATATACTTACCGTTCTGAAATTGATTGCACTGACCATACTCTAGGCACAGGTGCAGCAGCAGAATGAAGTGAGGTGGGGTGAAAGTGAAACTTAACCATTTTTTGCACTGGGTCTGAAGGTCTTAAGCAGCTGTTCCCCTCATTCATCAGTGTGATCACTGATCATCTCTAACCAGATTGATAGATACATTATCCTCTTTATCAGTCAAACTCCTTAAACTGCTGCTGAGGGGTTAAAAAACTAATGACAAGTTCCACCAGTGCAGCACAGGCGGAGCTTGTCATGAGTTGGTTTTTTTTTTAACCCCTAAGAATTTAGAGACAGGACACAGAATGATTAAAAAAGACACACGCACACAAGATAAAAATATGGGAAATTTGTGGACCTGGCGTATTAAAATGTTCCTGGGGGCACCACTGCCAGCAACAAGCTCCTGTATCGTCTCCACATCTGCACGCTGTCACACAATACTGTATTTTTGGGGAAGAGCACAACAAAAACCCTTGGCAGTTGTCATGGCGAACATATCTGCAAAACATCTTTATCTGCCTTGGCTGGCCTGATTCTGGAACCTGTACTCCCAGACAAAAAAAAAAACACATTTAGAAATAAGGCATAATATAGACACAGTGTTCCCATTGGCCTCTGTGGGATACAACAGCGTGGCTGAGGAGGTTATTTCATGTGTCTATTTTTGACTGTGCCAAAACGTCAACAGGGACTGAGACGATTGCTCCTGCTATCTGGGAGCCATATCAGTTTTACATAAAAAAATTGAAACAGATGTTTCACATGCATACACTCCCCATAAATGTGTTTATGTAGAATCACAAGTCTGAGAGTGTTGCAGCTCTGTGGTGGTATTGTCAGATCAAATCAGGCTGGGGGTTTGTTGTTTTTTTAATTAATGTACTTATTTTTTTATGTATTTTGCAATTTATGCCGGGATTTTGTTGAGAATTGTAAGTGGTCTCTTCTTTTCAATTTTTCATTTCGGTTAGTGGCTTCAATCAGGAAACTGACCTCCTGGCACAATAAAATCATCACTTAATGCAGTCTTTTATAGGCACAAAGCATGCAAGCCAGATAAACTAAACTGCTGTGCAGCCCAAGACAGAGGACTGAAATGTATGTGAGCCAAATGCCATTATTTCAAGTGGAACTAATACACACCCAAGTATATTTTTAAATATCCAGGATGTAGTTGGGCTTTAAAAAACAACAGAATGAGAGAAGATGAAAGGTAACTGGTACGTGGCTGTTGTCCAGTTACAAAAACACACCCGAATGGGACACAGCTAACTGAACACCAGATTTCATTTTGTTTTTGCTATGTTTCAGTTACAAATTTCAGTGTCTACTCTGGGGCATACATGCCTCAAAACCATATTAAAAACTTTTCTTGTGGATATTTGCCTCAAGGCAAACATGCTTGCTCCTTTAATTCTGAAGGCTAAGGTACTGTATGTCAGTGTGTGTCAATATCTGCTACGGCCATCAATATTTGAGGAGTTTGTGTTTTGTTTTTGTTTTCTTTTTGTTTCTGTTTAGCAGAAGCAAAACTGACCCAACTGTTGACACTTCAACAAACCCAACAGTCTTTTCGAAGGCATTATATTTTTGGCTGGCTAAAAGTTATAATATATCACAATACAAACAGAAAACAAACAAGGGCAACATCATTTCAGCAGGGGGATGACATGTTAATAATTTAATAAATGCTATCTATTGCTGAGACACTCATCTTCAATTCATTTGAGGAGAGAATTGGCATGAAAACTCTATTTCATTTTTCTAAGCTCCACACCTGACAGGTATGACCTCTTCTCGGAGCTCGCATTGCTCATCCTGCAATCTAACCTTTATGAGATGCCACTTTTTTGTATTATCACCATGACTGATGCTGACTGCCCACAACGCTCCCTGTCATTCATTTCATGCAACAGTCAGTTCAAAACATATCCTGGATGCTGCCGTTTAAAACTTTTTTTTTTCCCATGCGTTTCTGCAAACTGGGTAGCTCTGCACTGCTGTGTTCTCAGCTACCTCCCTCTGGAAGTGTTCTAGGCAGGCCTGCATGGGAGGAGACCTCGGGGCAGAGCAAGGGCACACTAAAGGGATTACACCTGGGGATCCCCTAAGTGTAGCTGCAGAGAAGTTGCTAGGGGAAAGGACAAATTGGCAGAGATGTTTACCTGGCTGCCACTTGAAACTTGACCTGAATATGTGGCTGCTGCTGCTAGGACAACTGTGTCACCTCGGTTGTATAGCTATTTGACAGTGTTCTCTTATAGTTATATTAGTGCCTTATTACATCAACAGCTGTAAAACTAATGCCAAAAACATACCAAGCAGCTCCATTTTCAGTGGTCAGTGTGTGTGTTTGTGTTTATGTGTTTCAGGCCAGAAGAAATTCTTTGCAACATAGACAGGAGAGGACTCTTTTTTTAATGATCTGTGTGTATTCTCTGGATGCAATTTGCTGCTAAACCATCCCAAACTTCTAGTTTGGCTTGGAGCAACAGTTGCAGCTTTCTATAGCCATTGGACAGCATCTCACCACAAGCCACACTTTTTTGCAGTTTGTGGTGTTTTGGAGTAAAGGTACAATCTTTAATCTAAATGTACAGCAAGGGCTGGCTCAGGCTTGCCTTGGACCAGCCCCTAGTTAGGCTGATGAAGGCCTTATCTGCTGGGGGACTTCCTATGACACACTGAGCCCCTTTCTACCCCTTATCTGTCCATTTGATAAAATGTTTATGCCCCATTTACAAGTTACTGACCAGGCTTTGTGCTCCCTTGACTTGCAGGGTCGCCCAGATCGAGGTTACGCCTGGATCCTGTGTTGTGGTTGCGCTGCTGCTGTGGTCCTGCCTGATGCTGTCTACAACTACTTTAATTATTATACACATATAAATATTATTTTCACATACATATACTATTATATATTAATATATATCCTATATAACTTCATAAAATAACATACTTCTATTATTTACATTTCTCTTAATCTCTTGATCTGTTCTGTGTATGCTGGATCTCTTTTGTATGTTTGTCTGTCCCCTCTCTCTCCTCTTATCTTTTTTCCCCCCTCCTTTAAAGTTTTTTTTGTGAGGTGAAGTTCTCATCTGGTGTGAGGGTCCAGCAATAGAGGGATGTTGTATGTTGAATGTCCTCTGAGGCAAATTATGAATTGTGATATTAAGATTTATAAACAAAATGTAACTGAGTTGTAATGTAAGCTATCATTCCCAAATTGATAGGTAATTGATAGGTGTTTGTTCCTTTGCTTATTTATTTGTGCATTCTTACGGTATACTATTGTTATGTTATCTTGACTGCTTTTGCTGTTACCAGGGGCAGCACAATATGCAAAAGATCGCACCACCTCTCTCACACTGGAGCAAGCGCAGACTTTGTGACAATTTTGTGTTTCAGTCATCACATTTGAAGGTAAATTTGTGTCCCTGTTAGTCGTTTTGTGTCTCCTGGTGGTTGTTTTGTCATTTTGTAGTCATTTGGGTCTGTTTGGGATAATTTTGTGTCTCTTTGAGGTAATTTTGTGTCTTTGTTGGTTGTTTTGTGTTCACTTTGTGGTCATTTTGTTTCTCCTTGTGTTTCTTTTGTGTGTTAGTATAGTCATTTTGTGTCTCTTTGCAGTCCCTTTGCATCTCTATGTGGTCATTTCAAGTCTCCTCCTGGTTTGTACAGGTTAATTTGAGTGACATTCACTTGACAACTTTGTTACCATTTTTTTTTTAATTCCACAATTTTCTGAAATTGGTTGGGACATTTCTGTCTGTTATAAAATAACAAAAAGGGACCATTCTCTAAGTCAGATTTTGTATGATATACATCGCATGAACTACTTGTTTTTGTTCAGTCATAATACAATCAAATGAATGTGCTATAAGAGTAAGAAAACCCTGAGTATTATAATTTAAATGCACAGAAATAATTGATTCATTGAATTGAATTTTGAGCAGCGGCTTTCAGACAGCAAGATGTTCTAGTTATTCTAACATGAATGCAGGATGAGCTACACCTACTTGTGAAAACAACAGAGGGTATAAAAGACAAAAGTAACTGTGTGTTGAATAATTGTAGTTGTAGTCAGTAAAGGCTGTTTGCCTGTTACGATTAAACCAGTCTTACGCAAATTGCATGATTGCTGCACCTCAGCACCAGAAATTCAAAATATCTTTCCCTTGTTTGCCATAGGCAATGACACACAGTTGTTTCAGTCATAATACAACACTTTTCTGTAATGCTCATGGGATTGCGCTAAAATATGCATCCCATTGAACAATCAGCTTAAAAATAGATACATTACACAGCAGATGACACTGTTTGGATGAACTTTGAAATAGCAGAAACAAGGGAATTTGTATATTCTTCAAAGTGTTCATTGATTGATCATTTTAAGTGTGGGATGCAGTAAACAGTATATTAAGAAGCATATTAAAGCGGTTAATGCTTAATGTAAGTGTCAAGAAACACTTGACAGTGATGATGATTCAAGTTTTTTATGACATGCATTCCTATGACTTTTTCAGGATGTTTTTAAGACATATTATACTATGACCTCTCTGAGGACATCTTTAGAACATTTCCTATGACTTGCTAAACTATGAAAAATACAACAGTTTATGACACGATAAACTATGGCTTTTTTCCCCCCCACAACAGCTTGTGTTACATGCTATACTGTCACTGTTTATATGTATATGACCACATTTAGATGTTTTTATGACATAAAAATACAATTTTGAACAACATACTGTACTATGAGCATTTTATGCTATTCTATACAAAACATTTTCATGCTATTTTGAATGACAAACTATGCTAAGGCTTCTTTAAAACTATTCAGGATGACATTCTATAGTATGATCATTTTATGGTATTTTATTGACATATTATACTTTGAATTTTTCATACTTTTTTAGAAGAAGTACCATACTATGACATTTTTTGTTATTTTGGACAAAGTTCTGTACTTTGACTTTGTTTTATGTTGTTTTGAACAACATACTATACTTTGACTTTTTTGTTTCACAATTGAAAGGTGTACCAAACTATGACTATTTTATCCTGTTTTCGGTTTACTAGATACTATTTTGAATAAAAAATTAAACTACAACATACTACAAAATGTCTATTTCAAACTACTCTGGGCAACATACTATACTATGTCTTTTTAAGGCTATTTTGCACAACATACTATACTTTACAATGCTGCATTTTTTTGAAAGACATAATATTACTCATTCATGCTTTGTTGGATGCGATTCAATACTATGACCATTTCTTTTAAGGTATTTTGAATGACATTATACTAGAACATTTATATGCCGTTATGGAGGACAAACTCTAGTATGACTTTTTGTGTGATTTTGGACAACATAGTATAGTATGACATTTTTGGGCAATGTTATCAAAAATCGCACTAGAATTCCAAAATCACAAAAATCATGTCATAGTGTAGTATATTGTCCAAACTCGAAGAAAAGTGTCGAACTATAGTATGTCATCCAAAATCCCATAAAAGCGCCATAGTGTGGTATGTTGTCCAAAATACCACAAAAATGTCAATGTAAGGTATGTCGTCCAAAATCGCACAAAATCATCAATGTATAGGATGTCTTCCAAAATCGCACAAAAACATCGTAGTATAGGATGTTGTCCAAAATTACACGAAAACATCATAATATAGGATGTTGTCCAAAATTACACAAAAACATCATAGTATAGGATGTCATTCAAAATCTCTCAAAACGTCATAGTGTAGGATGACGTTCAAAATTGCACACAAAAATGTCATAGTACAGTACGATTTCCAGAATCGCACAAAAACGTCATAGTTCATCGTCCAAAGTAAAATGTCAGGAGGAGAAAGCTTCTACCCAAACATGACACCCCAAGCAGGAGGAGGAAGTTTCTACTTGAACACTCTACCCAAAGGCCAGTCAATGAGTAGAATGGTGAGAGTGATGATACGATGGACCTCTAGATAAAGAGGAACAACCTTGGAGCAGCACAAAAAAAACCCCTAAAGGCTGCTTTGGGGATTTTTTTTGTGCTTTTGCCTTATTTTGTTTAGACCTTGTGTTAGTAGGTATATGTAACTCCCATAAAACAGAGTGAGGTACGTGCTTTTGATTTATGCTTTTGAAATTTTTTTATCTTTGAATAAAGCCTGCCTTGAGCAGTTTTAACCTTTTTCTATCATCCCTTAGTGTTAAACCTTTTCATCCTTCTGAGAATATGGTGAGTGGCTATAAGACAAAAACTATACAAAAAAGAAACAGGTTGCTGGGCAAAAGCAAACTTTCAGTTCGTGGCTTGACTCTGACCAATCAGGGGTTAATAAAAACTCACAAAAAAACAAGGGGAGGTAGTACCTGAGGTATTCCCAGAGATGCTCCCTCGTCCCTAGTGGTCGAGGGTTAATTTCCCAGTGTGGTCAACCGTGAAAGTAAACATCACTCAGAAAAAGGTGAAAAAAAACATAACATGGGCTGTTGAAAAAATGACAGAAAAGGCAATACTATAGTATGGCAAAAAAAACGTCAAAATTGACATGACCCAAAACAAGCTGAAAACACCTCAAAACAGCATAAAACTGCGTGCCAAGACACTCCATAGCATAGTATGTTGCAAAAACGTCCAAAAACACCATGATATAGCATGTTGAAAAAATGACCAAAAAGGCAAGGCATAAAACAGCGTACCAAGAGATACCATAGCAAAATATGTAACGAAAATGGCCAAAAACACCACGATATAGCATGTTGAAAAAATGACCATAAATGGTCCAAAGTTTCCCTTGCCCGGATGTGGGGTGGGGCTAGATTGCAAGCCCCTGGTGGCCGGGCATTTACCCATGGGGCCTGGCCGGGAGCCTGGCCAGGCACAGCCCAAAGTGACAACGTGGGATCTCCTTCCCATGGGCTCACCACCCATAGGAGGGGCCAAAGGGGTCGGGTGCAATGTGAGTTGGGCAGCAGCCGAAGGTGGGGACCTCGGTCTAGGGAGCTAGCTCTAGGGATGTGGAATCTCACCTCTCTGGTGGGGAAGGAGCCTGAGCTGGTGCGTGAGGTTGAGAAGTTCCGACTAGATATAGTCGGCCTCATCTTAACACATAGCTTGGGCTCCGGAACCAGTCTTCTTGATAGGGGTTGTACTCTCTTCCACTCTGGAGTTGCAACTGGTGAGAGGCGCCGGGCAGGGGCGGCAATACTTATTGCCCCCCGGCTCAGTGCCTGTATGTTGGAGTTTACCACAGTGGATGAGAGGGTAGCCTCCCTCCGCCTTTGGGTGGGGGGACAGATCCTGACTGTTGTTTGTGCCTATGGTCCAAACAGTAGCTCAGAGTATCCATCCTTTTTGGAGTCCTTAGAGGGGGTGCTGGAGAGTGCTTCTTCTGGGGATTCCCGCATTCTGCTGGGGGACTTTAACGCTCACGTTGGCAGCAACAGTGAGACCTGGAGGTGCGTGATCAGGAGGAATGCCCCCCCCTCGAACTGAACCTGAGTGGTGTTTTGTTATTGGACTTCTGTGCTCGCCACAGATTGTCCATAACGAACACCATGTTCAGGCATAAGGGTGTCCATATGTGCATATGGCATCAGGACACCCTAGGCCGCAGCTCGATGATCGACTTTGTAGTCGTGTCGTTGGACTTGGGGTGAAGAGAGGGGCGGAGCTGTCAAGTGATCATCACCTGGTGGTGAGTTGGCTCCGATGGTGGGGGAGGACGCCGGTCAGATCTGGCAGACCCAAACCCATTGTGAGGGTCTGCTGGGAAGGTCTGGCAGATACTCCCGTTAGAAGGAGCTTAAACTCCCACCTCCGGGAGAGCTTTGACAATGTCCCGGGGGAGGCGGGGGACATTTAGTCCGAGTGGGCCATGTTCCGTGCCTTCGTTGTTGAGGCAGTTGATCATTGCTGTGGCCGTAAGGTGGTCAGTGCCTGTCCTGGCGGCAACACCTGAACCGGTTGGTGGATACCAACGGTGAGGGATGCCGTCAAGCTAAAGAAGGAGTCCTATCTGGGCTTCTTGGCCAGTGGGACCCCTGAGGCAACCGACAGGTACCGGCAGGCCAAGCGGAGTGCAGCTACAGCGATTGCCGAGACAAAACCCGGGTGTGGCAGGAGTTCAATGAGGCCATGGAAAACGAATTCCTGACGGCTTCGAAGAGGTTCTGAACCACCATCCGGCGTCTCAGGAGGGGGAAGCAGTGCTCTGTCAACACAGTGTATGGTGGGGACAGTGCGCTGCTGACCTCAACTCGGGACGTTGTGGATCGGTGGAAGGAATACTTCCCAACGACATGCCTTCTGGTGAGGATGCAAGACCTGTGGACCTGGGAGTGGGCTCTTCCATCTCTGGGGCTGAGGTTGCCGAGGTGTTAAAAAAGCTCCTCGGTGGCAGGGTCCCGTGGGTGGATGAGATCCGCCCAGAGTTCCTTAAGACCCTGGATGTCTTGAGGCTGTCATGGTTGACACGACTCTGCAGCATTGCATAGACATCTGGGGCATTGCCTCTGGACTGGCAGACCGGGATGGTGGTCCCTCTTTTTAAGAACAGGGACGAGAGAATGTTTTCCAACTATAAGGGCATGACTGTTGCAAAAAAATTTTAAAAAATCATGATATAGCATGTTGAAAAAATTACCAAAAAGGTAAGACTATATGTATGGCAAAAATGTCAAGATATGGCATGTCTTAAAAACAGCCAAAAACACCTCAAAACAGCATAAAAAATATAGGATGTTGAAAAACTGACCGAAAAGGCAATGTCAAAATATGACATGTCTCAAAAACAGCCAAAAAAGCCTCAAAACAGCATAAAATAGCGTGCAGAGAAAGACCGTAGCAAAGAATGTTGCAAAAACAGCCAAAAACATTAAAATATAGCATGTTGAAAAAATGGCCGAAAAGGCAAGGCCATAGTGTGGCAAAAATGTCAAAATATCACGTCTCAAAAACAGCCAAAAACACCTCAAAACAGCATAAAATAGCGTGCAAAGAAAGGCCGTAGTAAAGAATGTTGCAAAAACAAACAAAAACATCATTATACAGCAAGTTGAAAAAATGGCCGAAAAGGCAAGGCTATAGTATGGCAAAAATGTCAAAATATGACATGTCTCAAAAACAGCCAAAAACACCTCCAAACAGCATAAAATAGCGTGCAAAGAAAGGCCGTAGCAAAGAATGTTGCAAAAACAGCCAAAAACATTAAAATATAGCATGTGGAAAAAATGGCCGAAAAGGCAAGGCTATAGTATGGCAAAAATGTCAAAATATCACATGTCTCAAAAACAGCCAAAAACACCTCAAAACAGCATAAAATAGCGTGCAAAGAAAGGCCGTAGTAAAGAATGTTGCAAAAACAAACAAAAACATCATTATACAGCAAGTTGAAAAAATGGCCGAAAAGGCAAGGCTATAGTAAGGCAAAAATGTCAAAATTTGACATTTCTCAAAAACAGCCAAAAACACCTCAAAACAGCATAAAATAGCGTGCACAGAAAGGTCGTAGCAAAGAATGTTGCAAAAACAGCCAAAAACATTGAAATATAGCATGTGGAAAAAATGGCCGAAAAGGCAAGGCTATAGTATGGCAAAAAGGTCAAAATATGACATGTCTCAAAAACAGCCAAAAACACCTCAAAACAGCATAAAATAGCGTGCAAAGAAAGGCCGTAGCAAAGAATGTTGCAAAAACAGCCAAAAACATTAAAATATAGCATGTGGAAAAAATGGCCGAAAAGGCAAGGCTATAGTATGGCAAAAATGTCAAAATATGCAAAATATGACATGTCTCAAAAACAGCCAAAAACACCTCAAAACAGCATAAAATAGCGTGCACAGAAAGGCCGTAGCAAAGAATGTTGCAAAAACAGCCAAAAACATTAAAATATAGCATGTTGAAAAAATGGCCGAAAAGGCAAGGCTATAGTATGGCAAAAATGTCAAAATATGACATGTCTCAAAAACAGCCAAAAACACCTCCAAACAGCATAAAATAGCGTGCAAAGAAAGGCCGTAGTAAAGAATGTTGCAAAAACAAACAAAAACATCATTATACAGCAAGTTGAAAAAATGGCCGAAAAGGCAAGGCTATAGTAAGGCAAAAATGTCAAAATTTGACATTTCTCAAAAACAGCCAAAAACACCTCAAAACAGCATAAAATAGCGTGCAAAGAAAGGCCGTAGCAAAGAATGTTGCAAAAACAGCCAAAAACATTAAAATATAGCATGTTGAAAAAATGGCAGAAAAGGCAAGGCTATAGTATGGCAAAATGTCAAAATATGACATGTCTCAAAAACAGCCAAAAACACCTCAAAACAGCATAAAATAGCGTGCAAAGAAAGGCCGTAGCAAAGAATGTTGCAAAAACAGCCAAAAACATTAAAATATAGCATGTTGAAAAAATGGCCGAAAAGGCAAGGCTATAGTATGGCAAAAATGTCAAAATATGACATGTCTCAAAAACAATAAACACACCTCAAAACAGCATAAAATAGCGTGCAAAGAAAGGCCGTAGCAAAGAATGTTGCAAAAACAGCCAAAAACATTAAAATATAGCATGTTGAAAAAATGGCCGAAAAGGCAAGGCTATAGTATGGCAAAAATGTCAAAATATGACATGTCTCAAAAACAGCCAAAAACACCTCCAAACAGCATAAAATAGCGTGCAAAGAAAGGCCGTAGTAAAGAATGTTGCAAAACAAATAAAAACATTAAAATATAGCATGTTGAAAAATGGCCGAAAAGGCAAGGCTATAGTATGGCAAAAATGTCAAAATATGACATGTCTCAAAAACAGCCAAAAACACCTCAAAACAGCATAAAATAGCGTGCAAAGAAAGGCCGTAGTAAAGAATGTTGCAAAAACAAACAAAAACATCATTATACAGCAAGTTGAAAAAATGGCCGAAAAGGCAAGGCTATAGTATGGCAAAAATGTCAAAATTTGACATTTCTCAAAAACAGCCAAAAACACCTCAAAACAGCATAAAATAGCGTGCAAAGAAAGGCCGTAGCAAAGAATGTTGCAAAAACAGCCAAAAACATTAAAATATAGCATGTTGAAAAATGGCCGAAAAGGCAAGGCTATAGTATGGCAAAATGTCAAAATATGACATGTCTCAAAAACAGCCAAAACACCTCAAAACAGCATAAAATAGCGTGCAAAGAAAGGTCAGAGCAAAGAATGTTGCAAAACAAACAAAAACATCATTATATAGCAAGTTGAAAAAATGGTGAAAAAGGCAAGGCTATAGTAAGGCAAAAATGTCAAAATTTGACATTTCTCAAAAACAGCCAAAAACACCTCAAAACAGCATAAAATAGCGTGCAAAGAAAGGCCGTAGCAAAGAATGTTGCAAAAACAGCCAAAAACATTAAAATATAGCATGTTGAAAAAATGGCAGAAAAGGCAAGGCTATAGTATGGCAAAATGTCAAAATATGACATGTCTCAAAAACAATAAAAACACCTCCAAACAGCATAAAATAGCGTGCAAAGAAAGGCCGTAGCAAAGAATGTTGCAAAAACAGCCAAAAACATTAAAATATAGCATGTTGAAAAAATGGCCGAAAAGGCAAGGCTATAGTATGGCAAAAATGTCAAAATATGACATGTCTCAAAAACAATAAAAACACCTCAAAACAGCATAAAATAAGCGTGCACAGAAAGGCCGTAGTAAAGAATGTTGCAAAACAGCCAAAAACATTAAAATATAGCATGTTGAAAAATGGCCGAAAAGGCAAGGCTATAGTATGGCAAAATGTCAAAATATGACATGTCTCAAAACAGCCAAAAACACCTCCAAACAGCATAAAATAAGCGTGCAAAGAAAGGTCAGAGTAAAGAATGTTGCAAAAACAATAAAAACATTAAAATATAGCATGTGGAAAAAATGGCCGAAAAGGCAAGGCTATAGTATGGCAAAAATGTCAAAATATGACATGTCTCAAAAACAGCCAAAAACACCTCCAAACAGCATAAAATAGCGTGCAAAGAAAGGTCAGAGTAAAGAATGTTGCAAAACAAACAAAAACATCATTATACAGCAAGTTGAAAAAATGGCCGAAAAGGCAAGGCTATAGTATGGCAAAAATGTCAAAATATGACATGTCTCAAAAACAGCCAAAAACACCTCAAAACAGCAAAAAATAGAGAGCACAGAAAGGACAGAGTAAAGAATGTTGCAAAAACAGCCAAAAACATTAAAATATAGCATGTGGAAAAAATGGCCGAAAAGGCAAGGCTATAGTATGGCAAAAATGTCAAAATATGACATGTCTCAAAAACAGCCAAAAACACCTCCAAACAGCATAAAATAGCGTGCAAAGAAAGGTCAGAGCAAAGAATGTTGCAAAAACAGCCAAAAACATTAAAATATAGCATGTTGAAAAATGGCGAAAAAGGCAAGGCTATAGTATGGCAAAAATGTCAAAATATGACATGTCTCAAAAACAGCCAAAAACACCTCAAAACAGCATAAAATAGCGTGCAAAGAAAGGCCGCAGCAAAGAATGTTGCAAAAACAGCCAAAAACATCATAATATAGCATGTTAAAAAAATGGCCAAAACGGCAAGGCTATAGTATGGCAAAAATGTCAAAATATGACATGTCACAAAAACAATAAAAACACCTCAAAACAGCATAAAATAGCGTGCAAAGAAAGGTCAGTAGTAAAGAATGTTGCAAAAACAGCCAAAAACATTAAAATATAGCATGTGGAAAAAATGGCCGAAAAGGCAAGGCTATAGTATGGCAAAAATGTCAAAATATGACATTTCTCAAAAACAGCCAAAAACACCTCAAAACAGCATAAAATAAGCGTGCACAGAAAGGTCGTAGCAAAGAATGTTGCAAAAACAGCCAAAACATTAAAATATAGCATGTTGAAAAAATGGCCGAAAAAGGCAAGGCTATAGTATGGCAAAAATGTCAAAATA
Organism: Plectropomus leopardus; assembly: GCF_026936395.1. NCBI lineage: Eukaryota > Metazoa > Chordata > Actinopteri > Perciformes > Serranidae > Plectropomus > Plectropomus leopardus. Next base: position 14,491,547 of record NC_142176.1, read on the forward strand.
TGACATGTCTCAAAAACAATAAAAACACCTCAAAACAGCATAAAATAAGCGTGCAAAGAAAGGCCGTAGTAAAGAATGTTGCAAAACAAACAAAAACATCATTATACAGCAAGTTGAAAAATGGCGAAAAAGACAAGGCGATAGTATGGCAAAATGTCAAAATATCACATGTCTCAAAAACAGCCAAAAACACCTCAAAACAGCATAAAATAGCGTGCACAGAAAGGTCGTAGCAAAGAATGTTGCAAAAACAGCCAAAAACATTGAAATATAGCATGTGGAAAAAATGGCCGAAAAGGCAAGGCTATAGTATGGCAAAACGGCAAAATATGACATGTCTCAAAACAGCCAAAACACCTCAAAACAGCATAAAATAGCGTGCAAAGAAAGGTCAGAGTAAAGAATGTTGCAAAACAGCCAAAAACATTAAAATATAGCATGTGGAAAAATGGCCGAAAAAGGCAAGGCTATAGTATGGCAAAAATGTCAAAATATACAAAATATGACATGTCTCAAAAACAGCCAAAAACACCTCAAAACAGCATAAAATAGCATGCACAGAAAGGTCAGAGCAAAGAATGTTGCAAAACAGCCAAAACATTAAAATATAGCATGTTGAAAAATGGCCGAAAAAGGCAAGGCTATAGTATGGCAAAAATGTCAAAATATGACATGTCTCAAAAAACAGCCAAAAACACCTCAAAACAGCATAAAATAAATAGCGTGCAAAGAAAGGCCGTAGTAAAGAATGTTGCAAAAACAGCCAAAAACATTAAAATATAGCATGTTGAAAAATGGCAGAAAAGGCAAGGCTATAGTACGGCAAAATGTCAAAATATGACATGTCTCAAAAACAGCCAAAAACACCTCAAAACAGCATAAAATAGCGTGCAAAGAAAGGTCAGAGTAAAGAATGTTGCAAAAACAGCCAAAAACATTAAAATATAGCATGTTGAAAAATGGCCGAAAAGGCAAGGCTATAGTATGGCAAAATGTCAAAATATGACATGTCTCAAAAACAGCCAAAACACCTCAAAACAGCATAAAATAAGCGTGCACAGAAAGGTCAGAGTAAAGAATGTTGCAAAAACAGCCAAAAACATTAAAATATAGCATGTTGAAAAAATGGCCGAAAAGGCAAGGCTATAGTATGGCAAAAATGTCAAAATATGACATGTCTCAAAAACAGCCAAAAACACCTCAAAACAGCATAAAATAGCGTGCAAAGAATGGCCGCAGCAAAGAATGTTGCAAAAACAGCCAAAAACATTAAAATATAGCATGTTGAAAAAATGGCCGAAAAGGCAAGGCTATAGTATGGCAAAAATGTCAAAATATGACATGTCTCAAAAACAGCCAAAACACCTCAAAACAGCATAAAATAAGCGTGCAAAGAAAGGTCAGAGCAAAGAATGTTGCAAAAACAGCCAAAAACATTAAAATATAGCATGTTGAAAAATGGCCGAAAAAGGCAAGGCTATAGTATGGCAAAATGTCAAAATATGACATGTCTCAAAAACAGCCAAAAACACCTCAAAACAGCATAAAATAGCGTGCAAAGAAAGGCCGTAGCAAAGAATGTTGCAAAAACAGCCAAAAACATTAAAATATAGCATGTGGAAAAAATGGCCGAAAAGGCAAGGCTATAGTATGGCAAAAATGTCAAAATATGACATGTCTCAAAAACAATAAAAACACCTCAAAACAGCATAAAATAGCGTGCACAGAAAGGCCGTAGCAAAGAATGTTGCAAAAACAGCCAAAAACATTAAAATATAGCATGTTGAAAAAATGGCCGAAAAGGCAAGGCTATAGTATGGCAAAATGTCAAAATATCACATGTCTCAAAAACAGCCAAAAACACCTCAAAAAAGCATAAAATAAGCGTGCAAAGAAAGGCCGTAGTAAAGAATGTTGCAAAACAAACAAAAACATCATTATACAGCAAGTTGAAAAAATGGCCGAAAAGGCAAGGCTATAGTATGGCAAAAATGTCAAAATATGACATGTCTCAAAAACAGCCAAAAACACCTCAAAACAGCATAAAATAGCGTGCACAGAAAGGCCGTAGCAAAGAATGTTGCAAAAACAGCCAAAAACATTAAAATATAGCATGTTGAAAAAATGGCCGAAAAGGCAAGGCTATAGTATGGCAAAAATGTCAAAATATGACATGTCTCAAAAACAGCCAAAAACACCTCAAAACAGCATAAAATAGCGTGCAAAGAAAGGCCGTAGCAAAGAATGTTGCAAAAACAGCCAAAAACATTAAAATATAGCATGTTGAAAAATGGCGAAAAGGCAAGGCTATAGTATGGCAAAATGTCAAAATATGCAAAATATGACATGTCTCAAAAACAATAAAAACACCTCAAAACAGCATAAAATAGCGTGCAAAGAAAGGCCGTAGTAAAGAATGTTGCAAAACAGCCAAAAACATTAAAATATAGCATGTTGAAAAATGGCCGAAAAAGGCAAGGCTATAGTATGGCAAAATGTCAAAATATGACATGTCTCAAAAACAGCCAAAACACCTCAAAACAGCATAAAATAGCGTGCAAAGAAAGGCCGTAGCAAAGAATGTTGCAAAAACAGCCAAAAACATTAAAATATAACGTGGAAAAAATGGCCGAAAAGGCAAGGCTATAGTATGGCAAAAATGTCAAAATTTGACATTTCTCAAAAACAGCCAAAAACACCTCAAAACAGCATAAAATAGCGTGCACAGAAAGGTCGTAGCAAAGAATGTTGCAAAAACAGCCAAAAACATTAAAATATAGCATGTTGAAAAAATGGCAGAAAAGGCAAGGCTATAGTATGGCAAAATGTCAAAATATGACATGTCTCAAAAACAGCCAAAACACCTCAAAACAGCATAAAATAGCGTGCAAAGAAAGGCCGTAGTAAAGAATGTTGCAAAAACAATAAAAACATTAAAATATAGCATGGTGAAAAAATGGCCGAAAAGGCAAGGCTATAGTATGGCAAAAATGTCAAAATATACAAAATATGACATGTCTCAAAAACAGCCAAAACACCTCAAAACAGCATAAAATAAGCGTGCACAGAAAGGTCAGTAGCAAAGAATGTTGCAAAACAGCCAAAACATTAAAATATAGCATGTTGAAAAAATGGCCGAAAAGGCAAGGCTATAGTATGGCAAAATGTCAAAATATGACATGTCTCAAAAACAATAAAAACACCTCAAAACAGCATAAAATAGCGTGCAAAAGAAAGGCCGTAGTAAAGAATGTTGCAAAACAAACAAAAACATTATTATACAGCAAGTTGAAAAAATGGCCGAAAAGGCAAGGCTATAGTATGGCAAAAATGTCAAAATATACAAAATATGACATGTCTCAAAAACAGCCAAAAACACCTCAAAACAGCATAAAATAGCGTGCACAGAAAGGCCGTAGCAAAGAATGTTGCAAAAACAGCCAAAAACATTGAAATATAGCATGTGGAAAAAATGGCCGAAAAGGCAAGGCTATAGTATGGCAAAAAGGTCAAAATATGACATGTCTCAAAAACAGCCAAAAACACCTCAAAACAGCATAAAATAGCGTGCACAGAAAGGTCAGAGTAAAGAATGTTGCAAAAACAAACAAAAAACATTAAAATATAGCATGTTGAAAAAATGGCGAAAAAGGCAAGGCTATAGTATGGCAAAAAGGTCAAAATATGACATGTCTCAAAAACAGCCAAAAACACCTCAAAACAGCATAAAATAGCGTGCAAAGAAAGGCCGTAGCAAAGAATGTTGCAAAAACAATAAAAACATTAAAATATAGCATGTTGAAAAAATGGCCGAAAAGGCAAGGCTATAGTATGGCAAAAATGTCAAAATATGACATGTCTCAAAAACAGCCAAAAACACCTCAAAACAGCATAAAATAGCGTGCAAAGAAAGGCCGTAGCAAAGAATGTTGCAAAAACAAACAAAAACATCATTATACAGCAAGGAGAAAAAAATGACCGAAAAGGCAAGGCTATAGTATGGAAAAATGTCAAAATATGACATGTCTCAAAAACAGCCAAAAACACCTCAAAACAGCATAAAATAGCGTGCAAAGAAAGGCCGTAGCAAAGAATGTTGCAAAAACAGCCAAAAACATTAAAATATAGCATGTTGAAAAAATGGCCGAAAAGGCAAGGCTATAGTATGGCAAAAATGTCAAAATATGACATGTCTCAAAAACAATAAAAACACCTCAAAACAGCATAAAATAGCGTGCAAAGAAAGGCCGTAGCAAAGAATGTTGCAAAAACAATAAAAACATTAAAATATAGCATTTTGAAAAAATGGCCAAAAAGGCAAGGCTATAGTATGGCAAAAATGTCAAAATATGACATGTCTCAAAAACAGCCAAAAACACCTCCAAACAGCATAAAATAGCGTGCAAAGAAAGGTCGTAGCAAAGAATGTTGCAAAAACAGCCAAAAACATTAAAATATAGCATGTGGAAAAAATGGCCGAAAAGGCAAGGCTATAGTATGGCAAAAATGTCAAAATATGACATGTCTCAAAAACAGCCAAAAACACCTCAAAACAGCATAAAATAGCGTGCAAAGAAAGGCCGTAGCAAAGAATGTTGCAAAAACAGCCAAAAACATTAAAATATAGCATGTTGAAAAATGGCCGAAAAAGGCAAGGCTATAGTATGGCAAAAATGTCAAAATATGACATGTCTCAAAAACAATAAAAACACCTCAAAACAGCATAAAATAAGCGTGCAAAGAAAGGTCAGAACAAAGAATGTTGCAAAAACAATAAAAACATTAAAATATAGCATGTTGAAAAAATGGCCGAAAAGGCAAGGCTATAGTATGGCAAAAATGTCAAAATATGACATGTCTCAAAAACAATAAAAACACCTCAAAACAGCATAAAATAGCGTGCAAAGAAAGGCCGTAGCAAAGAATGTTGCAAAAACAACCAAAAACATCATTATATAGCATGTGGAAAAAATGGCGGAAAGGGCAAGGCTATAGTATGGCAAAAATGTCAAAATATGACATGTCTCAAAAACAATAAAAACACCTCAAAACAGCATAAAATAAGCGTGCACAGAAAGGCCGTAACAAAGAATGTTGCAAAACAATAAAAACATTAAAATATAGCATGTTGAAAAAATGGCCGAAAAAAAAGGCTATAGTATGGCAAATAAAATGTCAAAATATGACATGTCTCAAAAACAATAAAAACACCTCAAAACAGCATAAAATAAGCGTGCAAAGAAAGGCCGTAGCAAAGAATGTTGCAAAAACAGCCAAAAACATTAAAATATAGCATGTTGAAAAAATGGCCGAAAAAGGCAAGGCTATAGTATGGCAAAATGTCAAAATATGACATGTCTCAAAAACAATAAAAACACCTCAAAACAGCATAAAATAGCGTGCAAAGAAAGGCCGTAGTAAAGAATGTTGCAAAAACAGCCAAAAACATTAAAATATAGCATGTTGAAAAAATGGCCGAAAAGGCAAGGCTATAGTATGGCAAAAATGTCAAAATATGCAAAATATGACATGTCTCAAAAACAGCCAAATCACCTCAAAACAGCATAAAATAGCGTGCAAAGAAAGGCCGTAGTAAAGAATGTTGCAAAAACAAACAAAAACATCATTATACAGCAAGTTGAAAAAATGGCCGAAAAGGCAAGGCTATAGTAAGGCAAAAATGTCAAAATTTGACATTTCTCAAAAACAACCAAAAACACCTCAAAACAGCATAAAATAGCGTGCACAGAAAGGTCGTAGCAAAGAATGTTGCAAAAACAGCCAAAAACATTGAAATATAGCATGTGGAAAAAATGGCCGAAAAGGCAAGGCTATAGTATGGCAAAACGTCAAAATATGACATGTCTCAAAAACAATAAAAACACCTCCAAACAGCATAAAATAGCTTGCAAAGAAAGGTCAGAGTAAAGAATGTTGCAAAACAATAAAAACATTAAAATATAGCATGTGGAAAAAATGGCCGAAAAGGCAAGGCTATAGTATGGCAAAAATGTCAAAATATGCAAAATATGACATGTCTCAAAAACAGCCAAAAACACCTCAAAACAGCATAAAATAGCGTGCACAGAAAGGCCGTAGCAAAGAATGTTGCAAAAACAGCCAAAAACATTAAAATATAGCATGTTGAAAAAATGGCCGAAAAGGCAAGGCTATAGTATGGCAAAAATGTCAAAATATGACATGTCTCAAATACAATAAAAACACCTCAAAACAGCATAAAATAGCGTGCAAAGAAAGGCCGTAGTAAAGAATGTTGCAAAAACAAACAAAAACATCATTATACAGCAAGTTGAAAAAATGGCCGAAAAGGCAAGGCTATAGTATGGCAAAAATGTCAAAATATCACATGTCTCAAAAACAGCCAAAAACACCTCCAAACAGCATAAAATAGCGTGCAAAGAAAGGCCGTAGCAAAGAATGTTGCAAAAACAAACAAAAACATTAAAATATAGCATGTTGAAAAAATGGCCGAAAAGGCAAGGCTATAGTATGGCAAAAATGTCAAAATATGACATGTCTCAAAAACAGCCAAAAACACCTCAAAACAGCATAAAATAGCGTGCAAAGAAAGGCCGTAGCAAAGAATGTTGCAAAAACAAACAAAAACATCATTATACAGCAAGTTGAAAAAATGGCCGAAAAGGCAAGGCTATAGTATGGCAAAAATGTCAAAATATGACATGTCTCAAAAACAGCCAAAAACACCTCAAAACAGCATAAAATAGCGTGCACAGAAAGGCCGTAGCAAAGAATGTTGCAAAAACAGCCAAAAACATTAAAATATAGCATGTTGAAAAAATGGCCGAAAAGGCAAGGCTATAGTATGGCAAAATGTCAAAATATGACATGTCTCAAAAACAATAAAAACACCTCAAAACAGCATAAAATAAGCGTGCAAAGAAAGGCCGTAGTAAAGAATGTTGCAAAACAATAAAAACATTAAAATATAGCATGTTGAAAAAATGGCGAAAAAGGCAAGGCTATAGTATGGCAAAAATGTCAAAATATGCAAAATATGACATGTCTCAAAAACAATAAAAACACCTCCAAACAGCATAAAATAGCGTGCACAGAAAGGCCGTAGCAAAGAATGTTGCAAAAACAGCCAAAAACATTAAAATATAGCATGTTGAAAAAATGGCCGAAAAGGCAAGGCTATAGTATGGCAAAAATGTCAAAATATGACATGTCTCAAAAACAGCCAAAAACACCTCAAAACAGCATAAAATAGCGTGCAAAGAAAGGCCGTAGTAAAGAATGTTGCAAAAACAAACAAAAACATCATTATACAGCAAGTTGAAAAAATGGCCGAAAAGGCAAGGCTATAGTATGGCAAAAATGTCAAAATATGACATGTCTCAAAAACAGCCAAAAACACATCCAAACAGCATAAAATAGCGTGCAAAGAAAGGTCAGAGCAAAGAATGTTGCAAAACAGCCAAAAACATTAAAATATAGCATGTGGAAAAAATGGCAGAAAAGGCAAGGCTATAGTATGGCAAAATGTCAAAATATGACATGTCTCAAAAACAGCCAAAAACACCTCAAAACAGCATAAAATAGCGTGCAAAGAAAGGCCGTAGTAAAGAATGTTGCAAAAACAAACAAAAACATCATTATACAGCAAGTTGAAAAAATGGCCGAAAAGGCAAGGCTAAAGTATGGCAAAAATGTCAAAATATGACATTTCTCAAAAACAGCCAAAAACACCTCAAAACAGCATAAAATAGCGTGCACAGAAAGGCCGTAGCAAAGAATGTTGCAAAAACAGCCAAAAACATTAAAATATAGCATGTTGAAAAAATGGCCGAAAAGGCAAGGCTATAGTATGGCAAAAATGTCAAAATATGACATGTCTCAAAAACAGCCAAAACACCTCAAAACAGCATAAAATAAGCGTGCAAAGAAAGGCCGTAGCAAAGAATGTTGCAAAAACAATAAAAACATTAAAATATAGCATGTTGAAAAATGGCCGAAAAGGCAAGGCTATAGTATGGCAAAATGTCAAAATATGCAAAATATGACATGTCTCAAAAACAATAAAAACACCTCAAAACAGCATAAAATAGCGTGCACAGAAAGGCCGTAGCAAAGAATGTTGCAAAAACAGCCAAAAACATTAAAATATAGCATGTTGAAAAAATGGCCGAAAAGGCAAGGCTATAGTATGGCAAAAATGTCAAAATATGACATGTCTCAAAAACAGCCAAAAACACCTCAAAACAGCATAAAATAGCGTGCAAAGAAAGGCCGTAGTAAAGAATGTTGCAAAAACAAACAAAAACATCATTATACAGCAAGTTGAAAAAATGGCCGAAAAGGCAAGGCTATAGTATGGCAAAAATGTCAAAATATCACATGTCTCAAAAACAGCCAAAAACACCTCAAAACAGCATAAAATAAGCGTGCAAAGAAAGGTCAGAGCAAAGAATGTTGCAAAACAGCCAAAAACATTAAAATATAACGTGGAAAAAATGGCCGAAAAGGCAAGGCTATAGTATGGCAAAAATGTCAAAATTTGACATGTCTCAAAAACAGCCAAAACACCTCAAAACAGCATAAAATAAGCGTGCAAAGAAAGGCCAGAGTAAAGAATGTTGCAAAACAATAAAAACAGTAAAATATAGCATGTTGAAAAAATGGCAAAAAAGGCAAGGCTATAGTATGGCAAAAATGTCAAAATATGCAAAATATGACATGTCTCAAAAACAGCCAAAAACACCTCAAAACAGCATAAAATAGCGTGCAAAGAAAGGCCGTAGCAAAGAATGTTGCAAAAACAGCCAAAAACATTAAAATATAGCATGTGGAAAAAATGGCCGAAAAGGCAAGGCTATAGTATGGCAAAAATGTCAAAATATGCAAAATATGACATGTCTCAAAAACAGCCAAAAACACCTCAAAACAGCATAAAATAGCGTGCAAAGAAAGGCCGTAGTAAAGAATGTTGCAAAAACAAACAAAAACATCATTATACAGCAAGTTGAAAAAAATGGCCGAAAAGGCAAGGCTATAGTATGGCAAAAATGTCAAAATTTGACATGTCTCAAAAACAATAAAAACACCTCCAAACAGCATAAAATAAGCGTGCAAAAGAAAGGCCGTAGCAAAGAATGTTGCAAAACAGCCAAAAACATTAAAATATAGCATGTTGAAAAAATGGCCGAAAAGGCAAGGCTATAGTATGGCAAAATGTCAAAATATGACATGTCTCAAAAACAATAAAAACACCTCAAAACAGCATAAAATAAGCGTGCAAAGAAAGGCCGTAGTAAAGAATGTTGCAAAAACAAACAAAAACATCATTATACAGCAAGTTGAAAAAATGGCCGAAAAGGCAAGGCTATAGTATGGCAAAAATGTCAAAATATGACATGTCTCAAAAACAGCCAAAAACACCTCAAAACAGCATAAAATAGCGTGCAAAGAAAGGCCGTAGTAAAGAATGTTGCAAAAACAAACAAAAACATTAAAATATAGCATGTGGAAAAAATGGCCGAAAAGGCAAGGCTATAGTATGGCAAAAATGTCAAAATATGACATGTCTCAAAAACAGCCAAAAACACCTCAAAACAGCATAAAATAGCGTGCAAAGAAAGGCCGTAGCAAAGAATGTTGCAAAAACAGCCAAAAACATTAAAATATAGCATGTTGAAAAATGGCGAAAAAGGCAAGGCTATAGTATGGCAAAATGTCAAAATATGACATGTCTCAAAAACAATAAAAACACCTCAAAACAGCATAAAATAAGCGTGCAAAGAAAGGCCGTAGTAAAGAATGTTGCAAAAACAATAAAAACATTAAAATATAGCATGTTGAAAAAATGGTGAAAAGGCAAGGCTATAGTATGGCAAAATGTCAAAATATGACATGTCTCAAAAACAATAAAAACACCTCAAAACAGCATAAAATAGCGTGCAAAGAAAGGCCGTAGTAAAGAATGTTGCAAAAACAGCCAAAAAACATTAAAATATAGCATGTTGAAAAATGGCGAAAAGGCAAGGCTATAGTATGGCAAAATGTCAAAATATGCAAAATATGACATGTCTCAAAAACAGCCAAAAACACCTCAAAACAGCATAAAATAAGCGTGCAAAGAAAGGCCGTAGTAAAGAATGTTGCAAAACAATAAAAACATTAAAATATAGCATGTTGAAAAATGGCCGAAAAGGCAAGGCTATAGTATGGCAAAATGTCAAAATATGACATGTCTCAAAAACAATAAAAAACACCTCAAAACAGCATAAAATAAGCGTGCAAAGAAAGGTCGTAGCAAAGAATGTTGCAAAAACAATAAAAACATTAAAATATAGCATGTTGAAAAAATGGCCGAAAAGGCAAGGCTATAGTATGGCAAAATGTCAAAATATGACATGTCTCAAAAACAATAAAAACACCTCAAAACAGCATAAAATAAGCGTGCAAAGAAAGGCCGTAGCAAAGAATGTTGCAAAAACAATAAAAACATTAAAATATAGCATGTTGAAAAATGGCCGAAAAAGGCAAGGCTATAGTATGGCAAAATGTCAAAATATACAAAATATGACATGTCTCAAAAACAATAAAAACACCTCAAAACAGCATAAAATAAGCGTGCAAAGAAAGGTCGTAGTAAAGAATGTTGCAAAAACAATAAAAACATTAAAATATAGCATGTTGAAAAAATGGCCGAAAAGGCAAGGCTATAGTATGGCAAAAATGTCAAAATATGACATGTCTCAAAACAATAAAAACACCTCAAAACAGCATAAAATAAGCGTGCAAAGAAAGGCCGTAGTAAAGAATGTTGCAAAACAAACAAAAACATCATTATACAGCAAGTTGAAAAAATGGCCGAAAAGGCAAGGCTATAGTATGGCAAAAATGTCAAAATATGACATTTCTCAAAAACAACCAAAAACACCACAAAACAGCATAAAATAAGCGTGCAAAGAAAGGTCGTAGCAAAGAATGTTGCAAAAACAATAAAAACATTAAAATATAGCATGTTGAAAAATGGCCGAAAAAGGCAAGGCTATAGTATGGCAAAAATGTCAAAATATGACATGTCTCAAAAACAGCCAAAAACACCTCCAAACAGCATAAAATAGCGTGCAAAGAAAGGCCGTAGCAAAGAATGTTGCAAAACAATAAAAACATTAAAATATAGCATGTGGAAAAAATGGCCGAAAAAGGCAAGGCTATAGTATGGCAAAATGTCAAAATATACAAAATATGACATGTCTCAAAAACAATAAAAACACCTCAAAACAGCATAAAATAAGCGTGCACAGAAAGGCCGTAACAAAGAATGTTGCAAAAATAGCTAAAAACATTAAAATATAGCATGTTGAAAAAATGGCCGAAAAGGCAAGGCTATAGTATGGCAAAAATGTCAAAATATGACATGTCTCAAAAACAATAAAAACACCTCAAAACAGCATAAAATAAGCGTGCAAAAGAAAGGCCGTAGTAAAGAATGTTGCAAAAACAAACAAAAACATCATTATACAGCAAGTTGAAAAAATGGCCGAAAAGGCAAGGCTATAGTATGGCAAAATGTCAAAATATGACATGTCTCAAAAACAGCCAAAAACACCTCAAAACAGCATAAAATAGCGTGCACAGAAAGGCCGTAGTAAAGAATGTTGCAAAACAGCAAAAAACATTAAAATAAAGCATGTTGAAAAAATGGCCGAAAAGGCAAGGCTATAGTATGGCAAAATGTCAAAATATGACATGTCTCAAAAACAGCCAAAAACACCTCAAAACAGCATAAAATAAGCGTGCAAAGAAAGGCCGTAGTAAAGAATGTTGCAAAAACAATAAAAACATTAAAATATAGCATGTTGAAAAAATGGCCGAAAAAGGCAAGGCTATAGTATGGCAAAAATGTCAAAATATGACATGTCTCAAAAACAATAAAAACACCTCAAAACAGCATAAAATAGCGTGCAAAGAAAGGCCGTAGCAAAGAATGTTGCAAAAACAGCCAAAAACATTAAAATATAGCATGTTGAAAAATGGCCGAAAAAAGGCAAGGCTATAGTATGGCAAAAATGTCAAAATATGACATGTCTCAAAAACAATAAAAACACCTCAAAACAGCATAAAATAAGCGTGCAAAGAAAGGCCGTAGTAAAGAATGTTGCAAAAACAAACAAAAACATCATTATACAGCAAGTGGAAAAAATGGCAGAAAAGGCAAGGCTATAGTATGGCAAAAATGTCAAAATATGACATGTCTCAAAAACAGCCAAAAACACCTCAAAACAGCATAAAATAGCGTGCAAAGAAAGGCCGTAGCAAAGAATGTTGCAAAAACAGCCAAAAACATTAAAATATAGCATGTTGAAAAAATGGCCGAAAAGGCAAGGCTATAGTATGGCAAAAAGTCAAAATATGCAAAATATGACATGTCTCAAAAACAATAAAAACACCTCAAAACAGCATAAAATAAGCGTGCAAAGAAAGGTCAGAGCAAAGAATGTTGCAAAAACAGCCAAAAACATTAAAATATAGCATGTTGAAAAAATGGCCGAAAAAGGCAAGGCTATAGTATGGCAAAATGTCAAAATATGACATGTCTCAAAAACAATAAAAACACCTCAAAACAGCATAAAATAAGCGTGCAAAGAAAGGCCGTAGCAAAGAATGTTGCAAAACAATAAAAACATTAAAATATAGCATGTTGAAAAAATGGCGAAAAGGCAAGGCTATAGTATGGCAAAATGTCAAAATATGACATGTCTCAAAAACAATAAAAACACCTCAAAACAGCATAAAATAAGCGTGCAAAGAAAGGTCGTAGCAAAGAATGTTGCAAAAACAATAAAAACATTAAAATATAGCATGTGGAAAAAATGGCCGAAAAGGCAAGGCTATAGTATGGCAAAAATGTCAAAATATGCAAAATATGACATGTCTCAAAAACAGCCAAAAACACCTCAAAACAGCATAAAATAGCGTGCACAGAAAGGCCGTAGCAAAGAATGTTGCAAAAACAATAAAAACAATAAAATAAAGCATGTGAAAAAAACGGCCGAAAAAGAAAGGCTATAGTATGGCAAAAATGTCAAAATATGACATGTCTCAAAAACAGCCAAAAACACCTCAAAACAGCATAAAATAGCGTGCAAAGAAAGGCCGTAGTAAAGAATGTTGCAAAAACAAACAAAAAACATCATTATACAGCAAGTTGAAAAAATGGCCGAAAAAGGCAAGGCTATAGTATGGCAAAATGTCAAAATATGACATGTCTCAAAAACAATAAAAACACCTCAAAACAGCATAAAATAGCGTGCAAAAGAAAGGCCGTAGCAAAGAATGTTGCAAAAACAATAAAAACATTAAAATATAGCATGTTGAAAAAATGGCGAAAAAGGCAAGGCTATAGTATTGCAAAAAAGTCAAAACATGACATGTCTCAAAAACAGCAAAAAACACCTCAAAACAGCATAAAATAGTGTGCAAAGAAAGGCCGTAGCAAAGAATGTTGCAAAACAATAAAAACATTAAAATATAGCATGTTGAAAAATGGCCGAAAAAAGGCAAGGCTATAGTATGGCAAAATGTCAAAATATGACATGTCTCAAAACAATAAAAACACCTCAAAACAGCATAAAATAAGCGTGCAAAGAAAGGCCGTAGTAAAGAATGTTGCAAAACAATAAAAACATTAAAATATAGCATGTTGAAAAAATGGCCGAAAAAGGCAAGGCTATAGTATGGCAAAAATGTCAAAATATGACATGTCTCAAAAACAATAAAAACACCTCAAAACAGCATAAAATAAGCGTGCAAAGAAAGGCCGTAGTAAAGAATGTTGCAAAAACAATAAAAACATTAAAATATAGCATGTTGAAAAAATGGCCGAAAAAGGCAAGGCTATAGTATGGCAAAAATGTCAAAATATGACATGTCTCAAAAACAATAAAAACACCTCAAACAGCATAAAATAGCGTGCAAAGAAAGGCCGTAGTAAAGAATGTTGCAAAAACAGCCAAAAACATCAAAATATCGCATGTTGAAAAAATGGCCGAAAAGGCAAGGCTATAGTATGGCAAAATGTCAAAATATGACATGTCTCAAAAACAATAAAAACACCTCAAAACAGCATAAAATAAGCGTGCAAAGAAAGGCCGTAGTAAAGAATGTTGCAAAAACAAACAAAAACATTAAAATATAGCATGTTGAAAAAATGGCCGAAAAGGCAAGGCTATAGTATGGCAAAATGTCAAAAATGTCAAAATATGACATGTCTCAAAAACAATAAAAACACCTCAAAACAGCATAAAATAAGCGTGCAAAGAAAGGCCGTAGCAAAGAATGTTGCAAAAACAATAAAAACATTAAAATATAGCATGTTGAAAAATGGCCGAAAAAGGCAAGGCTATAGTATGGCAAAATGTCAAAATATGCAAAATATGACATGTCTCAAAAACAATAAAAACACCTCAAAACAGCATAAAATAAGCGTGCAAAGAAAGGCCGTAGCAAAGAATGTTGCAAAACAGCCAAAACATTAAAATATAGCATGTTGAAAAAATGGCCGAAAAAGGCAAGGCTATAGTATGGCAAAATGTCAAAATATGACATGTCTCAAAAACAATAAAAACACCTCAAAACAGCATAAAATAAGCGTGCAAAGAAAGGTCGTAGTAAAGAATGTTGCAAAAACAATAAAAACATTAAAATATAGCATGTTGAAAAAATGGCCGAAAAGGCAAGGCTATAGTATGGCAAAATGTCAAAATATGACATGTCTCAAAAACAATAAAAACACCTCAAAACAGCATAAAATAAGCGTGCAAAGAAAGGCCGTAGCAAAGAATGTTGCAAAAACAATAAAAACATTAAAATATAGCATGTTGAAAAAATGGCCGAAAAAGGCAAGGCTATAGTATGGCAAAAAAGTCAAAATATGACATGTCTCAAAAACAATAAAAACACCTCAAAACAGCATAAAATAGCGTGCAAAGAAAGGCCGTAGCAAAAGAATGTTGCAAAAACAATAAAAACATTAAAATATAGCATGTTGAAAAAATGGCCGAAAAAGGCAAGGCTATAGTATGGCAAAATGTCAAAATATGACATGTCTCAAAAACAATAAAAACACCTCAAAACAGCATAAAATAGCGTGCAAAAGAAAGGTCAGTAGCAAAGAATGTTGCAAAAACAATAAAAACATTAAAATATAGCATGTTGAAAAATGGCCGAAAAGGCAAGGCTATAGTATGGCAAAATGTCAAAATATGCAAAATATGACATGTCTCAAAAACAATAAAAACACCTCAAAACAGCATAAAATAAGCGTGCAAAGAAAGGCCGTAACAAAGAATGTTGCAAAAACAATAAAAACATTAAAATATAGCATGTTGAAAAAATGGCGAAAAGGCAAGGCTATAGTATGGCAAAATGTCAAAATATGACATGTCTCAAAAACAATAAAAACACCTCAAAACAGCATAAAATAGCGTGCAAAGAAAGGCCGTAGTAAAGAATGTTGCAAAAACAAACAAAAACATTAAAATATAGCATGTTGAAAAAATGGCGAAAAAGGCAAGGCTATAGTATGGCAAAATGTCAAAATATGACATGTCTCAAAAACAATAAAAACACCTCAAAACAGCATAAAATAAGCGTGCAAAGAAAGGCCGTAGCAAAGAATGTTGCAAAAACAGCCAAAACATTAAAATATAGCATGTTGAAAAAATGGCAAAAGGCAAGGCTATAGTATGGCAAAATGTCAAAATATGCAAAATATGACATGTCTCAAAAACAATAAAAACACCTCAAAACAGCATAAAATAGCGTGCACAGAAAGGCCGTAACAAAGAATGTTGCAAAAACAATAAAAACATTAAAATATAGCATGTTGAAAAAATGGCCGAAAAGGCAAGGCTATAGTATGGCAAAAATGTCAAAATATGACATGTCTAAAAAACAATAAAAACACCTCAAAACAGCATAAAATAAGCGTGCAAAGAAAGGCCGTAGTAAAGAATGTTGCAAAACAAACAAAAACATCATTATACAGCAAGTTGAAAAAATGGCCGAAAAAGGCAAGGCTATAGTATGGCAAAATGTCAAAATATGACATGTCTCAAAAACAATAAAAACACCTCAAAACAGCATAAAATAAGCGTGCAAAGAAAGGTCGTAGCAAAGAATGTTGCAAAAACAATAAAAACATTAAAATATAGCATGTTGAAAAAATGGCCGAAAAAAGGCAAGGCTATAGTATGGCAAAATGTCAAAATATGACATGTCTCAAAAACAATAAAAACACCTCAAAACAGCATAAAATAAGCGTGCAAAGAAAGGTCGTAGTAAAGAATGTTGCAAAACAATAAAAACATTAAAATATAGCATGTTGAAAAAATGGCGAAAAAGGCAAGGCTATAGTATGGCAAAAATGTCAAAATATGACATGTCTCAAAAACAGCCAAAAACACCTCCAAACAGCATAAAATAGCGTGCAAAGAAAGGCCGTAGCAAAGAATGTTGCAAAAACAGCCAAAAACATTAAAATATAGCATGTTGAAAAAATGGCCGAAAAGGCAAGGCTATAGTATGGCAAAAATGTCAAAATTTGACATGTCTCAAAAACAATAAAAACACCTCAAAACAGCATAAAATAGCGTGCAAAGAAAGGCCGTAGTAAAGAATGTTGCAAAACAATAAAAACATTAAAATATAGCATGTTGAAAAAATGGCCGAAAAAGGCAAGGCTATAGTATGGCAAAATGTCAAAATGTCAAAATATGACATGTCTCAAAAACAATAAAAACACCTCAAAACAGCATAAAATAAGCGTGCAAAGAAAGGCCGTAGCAAAAGAATGTTGCAAAAAACAATAAAAACATTAAAATATAGCATGTTGAAAAAATGGCGAAAAAGGCAAGGCTATAGTATGGCAAAATGTCAAAATATGACATGTCTCAAAAACAGCCAAAAACACCTCAAAACAGCATAAAATAAGCGTGCAAAAGAAAGGTCAGAGTAAAGAATGTTGCAAAAACAAACAAAAAACATTAAAATATAGCATGTTGAAAAAATGGCCGAAAAAGGCAAGGCTATAGTATGGCAAAATGTCAAAATATGACATGTCTCAAAAACAATAAAAACACCTCAAAACAGCATAAAATAGCGTGCAAAGAAAGGTCAGAGTAAAGAATGTTGCAAAAACAATAAAAACATTAAAATATAGCATGTTGAAAAAAATGGCGAAAAAGGCAAGGCTATAGTATGGCAAAATGTCAAAATATGCAAAATATGACATGTCTCAAAAACAATAAAAACACCTCAAAACAGCATAAAATAGCGTGCAAAGAAAGGCCGTAGCAAAGAATGTTGCAAAAACAGCCAAAAACATTAAAATATAGCATGTTGAAAAAATGGCCGAAAAGGCAAGGCTATAGTATGGCAAAATGTCAAAATATGACATGTCTCAAAAACAATAAAAACACCTCAAAACAGCATAAAATAAGCGTGCAAAGAAAGGCCGTAGCAAAGAATGTTGCAAAAACAGCCAAAACATTAAAATATAGCATGTTGAAAAAATGGCCGAAAAGGCAAGGCTATAGTATGGCAAAATGTCAAAATATGACATGTCTCAAAAACAATAAAAACACCTCAAAACAGCATAAAATAGCGTGCACAAAGAAAGGCCGTAGCAAAGAATGTTGCAAAAACAGCCAAAAACATTAAAATATAGCATGTTGAAAAAATGGCCGAAAAGGCAAGGCTATACTATGGCAAAAATGTCAAAATATGACATGTCTCAAAAACAGCCAAAAACACCTCAAAACAGCATAAAATAAGCGTGCAAAGAAAGGTCGTAGTAAAGAATGTTGCAAAAACAATAAAAACATTAAAATATAGCATGTTGAAAAATGGCGAAAAAGGCAAGGCTATAGTATGGCAAAAATGTCAAAATATGACATGTCTCAAAAACAGCCAAAAACACCTCCAAACAGCATAAAATAGCGTGCAAAGAAAGGCCGTAGTAAAGAATGTTGCAAAAACAGCCAAAAACATTGAAATATAGCATGTTGAAAAATGGCCGAAAAAGGCAAGGCTATAGTATGG
The DNA here is from genome assembly GCF_026936395.1 of Plectropomus leopardus. Taxonomy (NCBI): domain Eukaryota; kingdom Metazoa; phylum Chordata; class Actinopteri; order Perciformes; family Serranidae; genus Plectropomus; species Plectropomus leopardus. The sequence continues at coordinate 14,509,640 of NC_142176.1, forward strand.
CAAAAATGTCAAAATATGACATGTCTCAAAAACAATAAAAACACCTCAAAACAGCATAAAATAAGCGTGCAAAGAAAGGTCGTAGCAAAGAATGTTGCAAAAACAATAAAAACATTAAAATATAGCATGTTGAAAAAATGGCGAAAAAGGCAAGGCTATAGTATGGCAAAATGTCAAAATATGACATGTCTCAAAAACAATAAAAACACCTCAAAACAGCATAAAATAAGCGTGCAAAGAAAGGTCAGAGTAAAGAATGTTGCAAAAACAGCCAAAACATTAAAATATAGCATGTTGAAAAATGGCCGAAAAAGGCAAGGCTATAGTATGGCAAAAATGTCAAAATATGACATGTCTCAAAAACAATAAAAACACCTCAAAACAGCATAAAATAAGCGTGCAAAGAAAGGCCGTAGTAAAGAATGTTGCAAAACAGCCAAAACATTAAAATATAGCATGTTGAAAAAATGGCCGAAAAAGGCAAGGCTATAGTATGGCAAAAATGTCAAAATATGACATGTCTCAAAAACAATAAAAACACCTCAAAACAGCATAAAATAGCGTGCAAAGAAAGGCCGTAGTAAAGAATGTTGCAAAAACAATAAAAAACATTAAAATATAGCATGTTGAAAAAATGGCCGAAAAAGGCAAGGCTATAGTATGGCAAAATGTCAAAATATGACATGTCTCAAAAACAATAAAAACACCTCAAAACAGCATAAAATAAGCGTGCAAAGAAAGGCCGTAGTAAAGAATGTTGCAAAAACAATAAAAACATTAAAATATAGCATGTTGAAAAAATGGCCGAAAAGGCAAGGCTATAGTATGGCAAAATGTCAAAATATGACATGTCTCAAAAACAATAAAAACACCTCAAAACAGCATAAAATAAGCGTGCAAAGAAAGGTCAGAGTAAAGAATGTTGCAAAAACAAATAAAAACATTAAAATATAGCATGTTGAAAAATGGCCGAAAAGGCAAGGCTATAGTATGGCAAAATGTCAAAATATGACATGTCTCAAAAACAATAAAAACACCTCAAACAGCATAAAATAAGCGTAAAAGAAAGGCCGTAGCAAAGAATGTTGCAAAAACAATAAAAACATTAAAATATAACATGTGGAAAAATGGCGAAAAAGGCAAGGCTATAGTATGGCAAAAATGTCAAAATATGACATGTCTCAAAAACAATAAAAACACCTCAAAACAGCATAAAATAAGCGTGCAAAGAAAGGTCAGTAGCAAAGAATGTTGCAAAACAGCCAAAAACATTAAAATATAGCATGTGGAAAAATGGCCGAAAAGGCAAGGCTATAGTATGGCAAAATGTCAAAATATGACATGTCTCAAAAACAATAAAAACACCTCAAAACAGCATAAAATAAGCGTGCAAAGAAAGGTCGTAGCAAAGAATGTTGCAAAAACAGCCAAAAACATTAAAATATAGCATGTTGAAAAAATGGCCGAAAAGGCAAGGCTATAGTATGGCAAAAGGTCAAAATATGAAATATGACATGTCTCAAAAACAATAAAAACACCTCAAAACAGCATAAAATAGCGTGCAAAGAAAGGCCGTAGCAAAGAATGTTGCAAAAACAATAAAAACATTAAAATATAGCATGTGGAAAAATGGCCGAAAAGGCAAGGCTATAGTATGGCAAAATGTCAAAATATGACATGTCTCAAAAACAATAAAAACACCTCAAAACAGCATAAAATAAGCGTGCAAAGAAAGGTCAGAGCAAAGAATGTTGCAAAAACAGCCAAAACATTAAAATATAGCATGTTGAAAAAATGGCCGAAAAGGCAAGGCTATAGTATGGCAAAAATGTCAAAATATGACATGTCTCAAAAACAGCCAAAAACACCTCCAAACAGCATAAAATAGCGTGCAAAGAAAGGCCGTAGTAAAGAATGTTGCAAAAACAGCCAAAAACATTAAAATATAGCATGTTGAAAAAATGGCTGAAAAGGCAAGGCTATAGTATGGCAAAATGTCAAAATTTGACATTTCTCAAAAACAATAAAAACACCTCAAAACAGCATAAAATAGCGTGCAAAGAAAGGCCGTAGCAAAGAATGTTGCAAAAACAGCCAAAAACATTAAAATATAACATGTGGAAAAAATGGCCGAAAAGGCAAGGCTATAGTATGGCAAAAATGTCAAAATATGACATGTCTCAAAAACAGCCAAAAACACCTCAAAACAGCATAAAATAGCGTGCACAGAAAGGTCGTAGCAAAGAATGTTGCAAAAACAGCCAAAAACATTGAAATATAACATGTGGAAAAAATGGCCGAAAAGGCAAGGCTATAGTATGGCAAAAATGTCAAAATTTGACATTTCTCAAAAACAGCCAAAAACACCTCCAAACAGCATAAAATAGCGTGCAAAGAAAGGCCGTAGCAAAGAATATTGCAAAAACAGCCAAAAACATTCAAATATAGCATGTTGAAAAAATGGCCGAAAAGGCAAGGCTATAGTAAGGTAAAAAGGTCAAAATTTGACATGTCTCAAAAACAGCCAAAAACACCTCAAAACAGCATAAAATAGCGTGCAAAGAAAGGCCGTAGCATAGAATGTTGCAAAAACAGCCAAAAACATTAAAATATAGCATGTTGAAAAAATGGCCGAAAAGGCAAGGCTATAGTATGGCAAAAATGTCAAAATATGAAATGTCTTAAATACAGCCAAAAACACCTCAAAACAGCATTAAATAATGTGCAGAGGAAGGCTATAGCATAAAATGTTGCAAAAATGAACAAAAACATCATAATATAGCATGTTGAAAAAATAACCGAAACGGCAAGGCTATAGTGCGCAAAAATGTCAAAATATGACATGTCTCAAAACAGCCCAAAACAACTCAAAACAGTGTAAAACAGCCTGCAAAGACATGCAATAGCATAATTACTTGAAATAACTGCTTAAAACACCATGATATAGTATTTTGAAAAAATGTCAGAAAAGGCAAGGCTATAATATGGCAAAAAATGTCAAAATTGACATGTCCAAAAAACAGCTGAACACACCCCAAAACAGCATAAAACAGTGTGCCAAGACATTCCATAGCCTGGTGTGTTGCAAGCTGAAAACACCTCAAAACACTTAAAAATATGGTTCTTAGAGACGTCATAGCATAGTATCTTGCAAAAACTTTCCAAAACACTATAGTATGTTGAAAAAAAGAAAGAAAAGGTAAGGCTATGGTATTAAAAAAAATGTAAAAATTGACATGTCCCAGGAACAGCTTAAAACAGTATAAAAAAGCATGCAGAGACATGCCAGAGCATAGAGAGTTGCAAAAACGACCAAAAACAACTTAATATAGCATGACGAAATAACGAGTGGCAATGCTATACTGTAGTATGGAAAAAAAGAAAGAAAGTCGAAGAAAGGACTGAAAACAAAATGATATAGCATGTTAGACATGCCATTGTATAGTGGCTAAAAAAAAAAAAACACAGACAAAAACATTTAAAAGCATATCAAAAAAAAGAACCAAAACAGAAATGGCATCGCATTTATAGTCCAAAATCCCAAAAGACATGTCAAAGTATAGTATTTCATCCAAAATCGCACAAAACATCCACGAATCATTAAAAAACATGTCATAGTGTCGTATGTAGTCCAAAATTGCCCCAAAACATCATAGTCAAGTATGTCAAGTATGTCACACAAAACACATCATAGTGTAGTATGGTGTCCAAAATTGCCCGAAAAGTCCACAATTACAAAAACACATCATAGTGAAGTAAGTCATCCAAAATCGCCCCAAAATGTCATAGTGTGGTATGTTGTGCAAAATGGCTCAAATAGTTCAAAATCACAAAAAACAAGTCATAGTATAATATGCTGTCCAAAATCTCACAAAAACATCCAAAATCACAAACATGTCATAGTGTAGCACATTGTCTAAAATTACCCAAAAATGTCATAGTACAGTATTGCAAAATTCCAAAAATCACATTATTGTATAGTATGTGGTTCAAAATTGCACAAAACCATCTAAATCACAAAAAAAAACATTTCAGTGCAGTATGTTGTGCCATATTGCATAGTACAGTATGTTATACATAATCCCACAAAAATGTCATAATATAGTTTGTCATCCAAATAGCCCCAAAACGTCTCAAGTCATAGTAGTCTGCAAAGCATAGTACAGTATATGGTCCAGATTTGCCTTAAAATTGTGACAGTACAGTATGACATACATAATAATACGAAAGAATCGTTTTATCGTATGTTGTCCAAAATAGCACAAAAACTTCAGTGTAATGTCATCCAAAATCGCCCCAAAATGTCAGTTTGGTATGTTGTCCTAATTCCCACAGAAACATCACAGTGTAGTATGTTGTCCAAAAACATCATAGTAGAGTCTTTGGACGAAATTGTGTAGTACAGTACATTTTGGACAACATAATGCAAATGTGGATGACATACTATTGTTACTATTTAGTACAAAACTGTAACAAACACCAATCACAGGTTATCAAATCCAAATCTTTCGCTGAAGAGAGCAGGGGTCATACAGGTGCAGGCAGTCAGCAAAGGGAGAAAATAGTACTGCTCTGTGGTATTAACACAATACAGATATTATTGCTGACAGACATTTTTGATTCCATTCAGCCCAGTGCATTCAGCTTTTTCTTTAAATCTTACCCCTGCATTGGGTCATAGCGCCTGTCGTTTCCCTCAGTTATGGAGAGGCCGTGGTTCCTATAAAATACAAAAAACGATGTCAAAATCACTTTGGTGAACAAATATATCCAGGCTTGGGCACCAGGCATAGTCAATGCGGCAGATTGCATATTTATATTCCTGAATTTTTATAATTTGTTTTATTTTTTAAACAATATTTTATTGAATTTTTTAAACAAAGACAACAAAAATATACATGACAGCATCTGGTCTGAGCACCTCATAGACCATATTAAATGAAAAAAAAGAGACAGCAGCAACACCAACGTCAGTATATATATATATATATATATATATATATATATATATATATATATATATATACACAAAGGCAGGGCAACAGGAAACCAAAAAGGGAGCATTCGACATTCACAGGGGTACCGGAAGGGACGCCAGCCCACATTGCAGCATCCCCTACGTGTTAAGTGAGCTGTGCAGTATGGAAGATGGTTTAAAAAGGGCGCCCACAACTTATCAAAGACCCTCTCCTTCCCCTTTAAAACTGAACTTAAATGCTCCATCAGCAAAAGAAGATTTCTCCATATCACTGGTTAACTGTTGGAGGTCTGGGCTTAAGAGGAAGTTTGTTCAATAGTTTTCGCTGGACAGTTGTCAAGGGGACCCTTCACCTGGGATGCCAATTTTTGCATTTTAATTTTTAAGTCACTCATGCTTCTGTTTTTAAATCAGGGGTGGATAGTTGGATATTTTTTTGGAGGCCTGGTGCCCCTAGCCTAAATGCCTTGCTTTGATTACACCTATTCTCTAACTGGGAATGATGGTCGGCTGTTAGCAGCTGTAGAAGTTATGCTGTTCTCTACACCCTCAATGTAACCATTGTAGACTAGTGCAGGTGATAAGGAGAGTGGAAACTTGTTTCAAATTGCATTTTAAAACAGGACACACCACAGGATGGCAGGCAGAGAGGAAACAGACATACATAAATTAATATGCTTTAGATAAATGCAGTAAATAGAATATGAATCAGGAATCATTTAAGTTTTCTCTGTTGTTTGGTAATAGGAGTCACAAGGGCTGGGAGTGGACTGCCCCCATGGCCATATTCTATGGTGCAGAAACAGAATAGAGGCAGCCTTTCAGAATAGAGGCCCCCAGAAGGAGGTCAATGGTACAGTCGTATGGCCGATGAGGGGGTAAGAAGGTTGCCTGGGATTTGTTAAAGACCTCCTTTAAGTCCAGGTAGACAGGGGGAACAACTGGAGAGGTCAGGAGAATCTGAGGAGTGAAAGTTCTCAGGAGAAATACTTGGTGAGGCAGACATAAGACAGGAAGAAAGGCAAAAATTACTCATGCCCAATATAAACCCAGTCTATGTAAGGATTGTTACTTCTGAGCTAAGGGAGACCTAAGATGAGTGGCACATCAGGTGAATCAATGATCAAAAATGAGCGCAACTCAAGAGTGGTTACCTGACATGATGGGACTCAGGGCTGGAGTGTGGCCAAATGACATGTTACAGACTGCTATCATGAACGCAACACAGGAGCTTTCGGTTGGATAAGAATGAGTTTGCAGGACAAAAGTCATGGAACACAGTGACAAAAAGGAGTGGCAAGTAAAGGGATCACCATCATATCTAAATACGAGAAGGCTGGGCAGGTGGGGCTGCCACTGAGTCGTTCAGGAGAGCAAGCATTTGTTGCATTTGGGTGGAATGTTCCTGAAACTGTCCGGTCATGGCAGCTTGAAAATTGTCCAGCCTGACGTGCAGCTACTGCACTCCACCCACCAAAGAGATCAGCTGCTGATCATGAAGTGTTCTCCCTTGAGCACGGAGAGCTAAGCGAAGAGCACCTTCTGTCTGCTGAGCCTGTCATGGCCAGAATGTACTGCAACAGCTTAGTACAAAACTGGGACTCAAATGCAGAGAAAAGCACCAAACACACAGTTTATCAAATACCAATATGTACTGAAGGAAGCAGGGGTCATACACTTATAGGCAGTCAGCAAATGCAGAAAAGTCCATTCAGGGAAATCGGTAAGTAACTAAGTCCATAAATCCAAGCAGAGTCAAAAACCAGGTAAGCAAAAAGGAAGAGCCTGAAAAACATGGACACACTGGGGCAACAATGACAATCTGGCAACTGAATGGAGGAAACACTGGGCTTTAAATACACAAGGGCTGATTACACACAGGTGAGTGAAACAAGACACAGGTGAAACATATGAGGCAATCAAAAAAGGCAGGAGAACTCAGGAAGTAAAAGTAGCACTAAACACAATGATAACACATGTCAAAATAAAACAGGAAGTGGACACAAACACATTAACAGAAACTTGACAGAAAATCACAACTATTTATGCCATTTTGATGACCTACTATCATATGACTTTTTTTTACACCATTTTGGATGACATACTCTACCATTGCTTATTTCTGCAATTGTTTTGAATGACATTCTCTAATATAACTCTTTTACGTTATATTGGGCAACATACTGTAGTATTGATTTTTTAAGGTATTGTGGATGATATACTATGACTTTTTAATGTATTTTGGACCATGTACTATATACTATTACATTTTTTATGCTATTTTGGATGACATACCATACTTCAAAATTTCAATGATGTGCTGGCCATAACTCCAAAACTCAAACACTAATTATGACATTTCACACATCTGTCTAGTATGATAAAATGATGAAGTGAGGACATTTTATACCCCTAAGACAAAGGTCAACTTCACTCCGGCATTATAATGTTCTGCAAAAAGACTTTTCTGACCTTTACTCTGTGTCATGCTTCAGGAAAAGAATGGAAGACATTTGTACAGATACTGAACTGGTGACACCACTCTCAGGTCCTCGCCTTAGAAGTGTGCTGATTGTTTAGATCTTCAGTGCTGCCCATGGAGGACGATGTGTATAAGGCATCCGCATTTTCACAGACAACTGTAAGTGCAACTTTACTGGTTCTTAGACAATACAACTGTGAGGCCATAATTCTAGTTTTAGCTGTTCTTTGACTGCAGAGGTCAGGCAACACTGTGAAATCTCAGTCCCTGGACAGATCAGCAGAGACATCATAGAGATCCAAGCATAGCAGGCTATCCAGCCTTCATAACAACTCTGCTGATTTGTAGCAAAGTCCTAGGCCTCAATCGCCTCATCAATCAAGGCTGCAGCCCTGCTGATAGAAACACAAGCACTCAGAGATCCTATGCCCTCTCATGTGATACACATGGCATTACTGCACTGCTATTTTATTTACGCCTACTAACAGTTTTATGTCCCAGACTTCAGGGATGATAATATCCATTTAGCTATAATTCTAAAACTATTTTGAAGAAGAAATCAGACATGGGGTTTTGACAGGGAACCATTCAGAAACTCTTGAACAATTAGACATACATAGGATGTGAATATTTGTGTGTGTGTTTGTGTGTAGTAGAGTGGTTAATGGGCTCTTTATGACTGATCAATAACACTATGATGTACAGAAATGGATCCTTGCATTGGTGTGTGTGTGTGTATGTGTGTGTGTGTGTGTGTGTGTGTGTGTGTGTGTATGTACATGATTGGTTTCAGTATAAGTCTTTTCCTCTGTTCTAGTGATTAATGACCTAGTCCTTTTCAAGACAAAATAATTACCAGTTATTACTTCTTACCAAATAGCAGTTACACATACTGTAAAATTAGTTGGTAGCAAGATTTCAAACAAAGTACATAAAATAGATGTGTGAAACAGCTGGAGAGTTTAATCATCTACATGTCCTTGCCATGACTATGTCTAATATGATAGGATGAATCTGATGCTGCAGGATGCAGCTTGGAGGCTGCACACTGACCAAGGAATGCCAACTGGTTGACATGGTTTCCTGAGGACCTCTAAATTCTCTGATGCAGTTGTTTAATAATCTAAGAACATTACACAACAGAAGAACATTAAGGAGATAAAGCACCTGCATCTGTTATCAATACAAAACAGAAAATCACTTAGCCAGCAGACTACAAATGAAGCGGAGGCATTAAAGGCTACAGTTTTCACTGTCACATTAGCTCATCAGCATGAGGTGAGATCGCTGTGTGGATCAGGTCAAATGATGGTTACAGTCTCCATAGTTGTAAAGGAATGTGCCTAAAGCATGTCGACTTGAAGCTCTGTTTTATTCTTGTCTCGTGTTGTTCTTTTTAGCAGCACAGGTAATTTTGCAGATTTGGAAATATACAAGAAGATTGTAATAATTTTCATATTCCTTATTCGGAACCCTTCACGAACCAGTTGCTGGGGTACATATTAAATAAAATCAACAGCAAAGTACTGTAAAGGCACACAGTACTGATATTGATGTTAATAAATAACTGTATTGTTATAATTACGGAGGCAAACCTATATTCCCTCTGCTCACTATAAATGCATTGCGTTGACATTCTTGTCCTTTCGATAATAAAAGTTAGAACCACAAAGCCCTAGGGTACATTTTTACCCAAATTGCTGAGCTACTTAGTCCTTTTTACAGCTGAAATGTCTCCCCCTCTCTCCAGTAAAGTCATTGTTACATCTTCTCTGACCTCTGTTTAAGTATAGGGTGCTTAACAACAAATAGTGCCTTTGTTTTCTCTTTCATTCAAAGTCCTCAGATTGCTGTATTGACCACATTACACAGCTGTAAGAGGTGCAAGGAGCTGCAAGGAGACACAAATTAAGAACAAAAAGGGTGAGACACAGAATGACTGCAACAAAAAAGAGGCAAAATCCACACAAAGTCTTTGTGTGCGTTTCTAATGCTATTTTAGAAAGGTATTGGGGCCTTTTACATGTCTGTGCCCAGAGGCTCACTGTCTCAAAGTCCACCCATGATCAGAAGGACACATAATACAAGACATTTCACTGGAGGAGGAGTGAAACCCCAACAGGTCTGTCTGGTCTCCAAACTGTCTAGTCAACAAAACATGTGAGAAGTTATTTGGCAGAAGATGCAAGACCACATACGAGACAGGAGTTCTTTTTTTTTCCAAAAATGTATGTCTGCAAACAGCTTGCAATCCAAGTTATTTTAGTGCTTATTTACAGCCAAAAACTATGGCTGAAAAGAAATATAAATGAATAAAAATAAATAAGACAAGGAGGAAAGAATGGTTTAGAAGACACAAGCAGCAAGAATTGCCTGATCTACATGCTGATGTTCTGTTACAGGTGTTACGACTCTTCCCTCTGATACTTCCCTCGCCCAATATATTGCACTCTCGGGATTAAGGTCATCACTGTTGTCTTTGCTGGTCAAAACAAATTTCACATGACAGAATTTGGACTAGCTAGCAGGTCCAGATATTAAATTTGCTATCTCTCAAGGGTTCATGACACATTTCTCAAATCATGTCTTGGAAATTCACACATACTGATCAACACTTAAGAAAGTGAGCGCTGATTTGCCTCTGCTTTTGTCTGCCATCTCCAAAAACCAGGGCTAAAATCTTGTTTTTTAAACTCTGCATTAGCTGCCTGACACTGATGTCAAATGTTAGCACAAAGGAGGCCCACTCTGAAAATTTTAAATGCACATGTAAAAATGTATGAGTAAAAGTACATTTTTCAGAGAGATCTAAGCCTGAGCGAAAATACATACATGCAACATACTATTAATGATTTCTCCCCCAGTCCTATTGTTGCCCACAACTTGATCTATCATGAAACCCTAAACAAAACTGGACATCCATCCATCCATTGTCTACTGCTTATCCGGGGTGGGGTCGCGGGGGCAGCAGCATAAGCAGGGAAGCCCAGACTTCCCTCTCCCTGGCCACTTCGTCCAGCTCTTCCCAGGGGATCCCGAAGCATTCCCAAGCAAGCTGGGAGACATAGTCTCTCCAGCGTGTCCTGGGTCTTCCCCGAGGCCTCCTACCGTTGGGACGTGCCCTGAACACCTCACCAGGGGGGCGTCCGGGAGGCATCCTAATTAGATGCCCGAGCCACCTCATCTGGCTCTTTTCAATGCAGAGGAGCAGCAGCTCTACTCCAAGCTCCTCCTGGATGACCAAGTTTCTTACCCTATCTCTAAGGGAGAGGCCAGCCACCCTACAGAGGAAGCTCATTTTGGCCACTTGTACCCACAATCTTGTTTTTTCTGTCACTACCCAAAGTTTGTGACCATAGGTGAGGGTGGGAACAAAGATCGAATGGTAAATCAAGAGCTTTACCTTTTGGCTCAGCTTCTTCTTAACCACGACAGATCGGTGCATAGTCCGCATTACTGCAGACACCGCACCGATCCGCCTGTCGATCTCCCACTCCATCCTTCCCTCACTCGTGAACAAGACCCCAAGGTACTTAAACTCCTCCACTTGGGGCAGGATCTCCTCCCCGATCTGGAGAGGCCACTCCACCCTTTTCCGGCCGAGAACCATGGCCTTGGATTTGGAGGTGCTGATTCTCATCCCGGCCGCTTCACACTCGGCTGCAAACTGAACCAGTGAGAGCTGAACCCTCCTCTACAGTACCTCTGGATACACCTTAGCAGGAAGGCTGAGGAGTGTGATTCTCCTATAATTGGAACACACCCTCCGGTCCCCCTTCTTAAAAAGAGGGACCACTACCCCGATCTGCCAGTCCAGAGGCACTGCCCCTGATGTCCAAGCAATGCTGCAGAGAAGTGTCATGACAGCCCCACAACATCCAGGGCCTTAAGGAACTCTGGGCGGATCTCATCCACCCCCGGGGCCCTGCCACCGAGCAACTTTTTGACCACCTCAGCAACCTTAGACCTACAGATTGGAGAGCCTACTCCCGAGTCCCCAGGCTCTGCTTCCTTACCGGAAGGCATGTCGGTCAAGGTCAGCAGCGCACCGTCCCCACCATACACAGTGTTGACAGAGCACCGCTTCCCCCTCCTGAGACGCCGGATGGTGGTCCAGAACCTCTTCGAAGCCCTTCGGAAGTCGTTTTCCATGGCCTCACCGAACAACTCCCATGCCCGGGTTTTTTCCTCGGCGACTGACGTAGCTGCACCCCGCTTGGTTTGCCGGTACCTGTCTGCTGCCTCCAGAGTTGCACAGGCCAAGAAGGTCCAATAGGACTCCTTCTTCAGCTTGACGGCAATCCTCAGCACCGGTGTCCACCAACAGGTTCAAGTGTTGCTGCCATGACAGGCACCGACCACCTTATGGCCACAGCACTGATCGGCCGCCTCAGCAACGGAGACACGGAACATGGCCCACTCGGACTAAATGTCCCCCGCCTCCCACCTCCTGTCGAAGCTCTCCCGGAGGTGGGAGTTGAAGCTCCTTCTGACACGAGACTCTGCGAGACGTTCCCAGCAGACCCTCAATATGCGTTTGGGTCTGCCAGGTCTGACTGGCGTCCTCCCCCAACAGTGGAGCCAACTCACCATCAGGTGGTGATCACTTGACAGCTCCGCCCCTCTCTTCACCCGAATGTCCAAGACATGCGGCCGCAAGTTTGTTGACACGACTACAAAGCCGATCATCGAACCACGGCCTAAGGTGTCCTGATGCCAAGTGCACATATGGACACCCTTATGTTTGACCATGGTGTTCGTTATGGACAATCTGTGGCGAGCACAGAAGTCCCATAACAAAACACCACTCGGGTTCAGATCGGGGGGGGCATTCCTCCTGATCATGCCCCCCTAGGTCTCACTGTTGCTGCCAACGTGAGCGTTGAGTCCCCCAGTAGAATGAGGGAATCTCCAGAAGGAGCACTCTCCAGCACCCCCTCTAAGGACTCCAAAAAGGGTGGATACTCTGAGCTGCTGTTGGACCATAGGCACAAACAACAGTCAGGATCCGTCCCCCCCACCCAAAGGCGGAGGGAGGCTACCCTCTCGTCCACTGGGGTAAACTCCAACATACAGGCACTGAGCCGGGGGGCAATAAGTATTGCCGCCCCTGCCCGGCGCCTCTCCCCAGTTGCAACTCCAGAGTGAAAGAGAGTCTAACCCCTATCAAAAAGACTGGTTCCGGAGCCCAAGCTAGGTGTCGAGGCTACCCTCTTGTCCACCGGGGTGAACATAAACCCATGTTTGGGGCGAGGGAAACTTTGGACCATTTATGTCTTTCATCATAAGGGGTCTAGTGAGCTACGCTTTGTCTGGTCTCTCCCCTAGGACCTGTTTGCCATGGGAGATCCTACCAGGGGCATAAAGCCCCCGACAACTGAGCTCCTAGGATCATTGGGACACGCAAACCTCTCCACCACGATAAGGTGGTAGCTCAGGGAGGGGAAAATTGGACATATTTTCCTCTTTTATGCACCATATTCCAAAACCATTTTTGCCATTTATTTCAATTACATAAAATCATACATGAGGTATATTGAAGCATAATTATTACATAAATTGATTCTGTTAGAAGTAAAAAGTCTCTCTCAGTGTCTCTTGTACAACCACTGACAAACACCACTGTGTCGACACAGTCAATGTCTCTTCACAATTTTTAAAACTGTATAAATAGCCTCTTTTATCAAATGTAGACTACAAAACACAAAAGCAGGAGCCATGTCAACTTTGTAATGTATCTTTAAAAACCTGAATGGGATAATTATGTTATCAGCCCTTGTTAAAGAGACAAGGCTTTCTTGTCTTTTTTTAAGCTCTGACCACCTTTCATGGTTCTAATTGACAGTTTATTATAAGAAACAAAATAACAGAATAAATGTGGTGTCTTGTTAACGTCACTAGGAGAAGTTGTGTCACCATGATATACACTCAAAGTAGCTGCCAACCGTACTGCTCCGACACACTGATTGCTTTAATACACTATAGGTCTGCTGAAAAAAGCAGAAATAAACATCTTCTTTAGATGCTTTCTACCTCCCATGCGTCACTCAACACATGCATTCCTTTCTGTTTAGGCATCGGATCTACCATTTTTAATTGAAAAAGAAATGAGTGAGTGTGCCATTGAAATGAGAATAATTGACATACTTAAAGGCAGGCATAAGCCTTTAATTTAATAACATGGCAGATTATAGGGGGCTTAAATTCCACCTTGTCTTGGAGTGTTCCCAGTGGGGAATGGATCTACTTGACCTGAAAAAATGTTGACGGGAGAATAGAGCAATGTCTATTAATGCCACAATAACCCCTATGGGTAGTTAAAAGGACATTCTCAGTCATAAGAATCACAGCATATTTAGGGACAGCACTCATATCTCACTGGGGGTCTGATTGTCAGAGCAAAATTTTCTTGCCATCTTGTATGATCATGTCTAGGATTGTATTTATTTATTTATTTATTTTAAAGGACCTGCATGGTACAATGTGTGAACAATGCAAAATATTTATATATATATCTATATATATATATCTATATATATCTATATATATATATATATATATATATATACACACATAATACATGTAATGATTTTTCTTTTCCCGTGCATGTATTAAGCTTTTTACACACAGATATTTTTAGTCTTATGTTTGAGATGGATGTCTAGTGTAAATGACAAGCTCTTTTGGCATCACTGTTACAAGGGCCATATAACTACCAGCAGCATCACTCTTTACTATGAAACAGAGCCATCTGAAGAGTTCCCTGACAAAGACTTGATGAATGTTTCCAGTACATAAAAGCCCATGTAAAAGCAAGTGAGTTTTTCTATACTGTGTGAATCATCTTCAGCGGTCTGTCTCTTTTATTACCGCTCCCCGGTGAATTATTTTCCTATCCAAATGACTGACCGAAATTACTGATGTACATGGGTGGAATCAAATAAATGACCTTTCCAAGTAACACTAATAGCATCCGGAGAGGGTTTAACACAAAACACTGACATGTCAATAAAAATGCCTAACCTTTCACATAGCAATTATCTCCACATCCCTCCGACACCATTGCTATGCCTCACACACTGAAGATGTGAGAATAAGGATGCAGATGACTTCTGTGGTTTTGTGTGTTAAAAAACTGAATGCTGTATATGCACCATCAATATACTCTCAGACAACAACAGAGCTATTTCACCTAGGCCTCCACCAAACGTTTTCTCCACACACAGGAATAATAAGGGGTTTTAAGTTACTCACATGAAGAAGTTTAACAGCTCTGTGTACAACCAAAGCAGACATGCAGTATGTACCACGGATTAGAAGCCAAAATTCCTGAATTTCCTCTCCCAGCTTCTTATATCCTTGTCTGCAGCACTGACATTTTTCATATACTATTTCAGCAAGTCACACAAAGACTCCACTGTCACAATAAGATAAGTGTGTGTGAGTGTGTGACAGCGAGAGAGGCATTTGTCCATGCGCCTGTCGTCTATAGGGCCTGAGCAAACACAGATAAAGTCACTTGTGAAGTGTTCTCAAAAGCACATGCCACCAGCTTGCCACACTGCAACATGGCAGAATGGCCAGACAGAGAAGTGGGTAGGTTAGGATTTTATACAGTATGGTGGCATATCCAAAACCTAATTTTGTGGACATTAGCTCAGATAAAATTGCTTTATACTAAATTATTCATACTTCTTTTTTTGATGTTTTATGTCTTTTATAAAAAGAAATTTAACACAACTCAGACTTGACAGAACTTGACACACAAGAAAAAGTCAGGTGCTAAAACAACAGATGCAGTAAAAGAACTTTATAGTGTTTCAAGGCAGCAGAAAGAGTTTTTTAAGCTTACATGTTTGTGATTCACACAAAGCTCCACCTGGCCAGCTGTTTCCTTCTATTATACTTTGCAATTACCTTGCAATTTTAACATATTGGGTTTAAGATTCAGTGCAGAATGTAATCCAAGAATGAAAGACAGAGGCAAAAGATCCAGGTTTTTACATAACATTTCAATTTAGTCTTTTTCTGATATATTTTTAATAAAGGGACAGTGAAATAAAAACTAATTTTAAATGTGTGTGATGGCCGTGAGACAGTCTGCATTTTACAAGCATTTTCTTTTGTAATAAATATAATGGTCTTTTTAGGCCAGACTGTGTCATGCAACCTGCAGCTCTGACTCTGTCTATTATGCCAAAATTGCCACACAGCCTAGAGCTGTTCCTGGGGGCTTGGCTAGAGCCCATCGCAGACTATCATGCAACACAATATGTGCAGTGTTTTTAGGAGGGTGAGGGCAGCAGGGCAGCAATGTTTTTTTTTTCCCCAGGATGGTGAGGGTGATGGGGTGCTTGTTTTTCTCAGCAGTATGTGAGGAGAAAGTTGTGGAGAATCAGCAGAGCAGTAGAACATCAGTGACAGATAAGGAAAATTAGAAAATACAGTATATGACGGAAACTGACACATACAAGCTAAACGTATTCAAAATGTTACATTAATGGACATTAAGTAACAATTATTTTAAGTGTCAGGTCATCTTTTAATTATTCATTATCACATAAGACAAATCCTCAAATCTTAACACTTGAGCAACTGGAAGTACTCAATGTTGGATATTTTTGCTTTAAAATTGACTTAAACACACACGTAATCAATTAACACCAATAAATTGACTATTCATTTGAGCTCTAGGGATGACCACAACCAACTGAGCAGTGGGCAGTTACCCCCCCAAAAGATGAAAACATAGGTCATTTTTTCAAGCAGCTTTTTACTGCACATATTTTCCTTCAGTATAGGTGGCTGCCTCTAGTGTCCACAGTAAATATGATGGGAGCATAGGAGGAAGTCAGGCGACAGAGTATATAGAGCATCAAAATTTGCACAAGGAGACATACAAAGACTGCTGTTTGTGTCCTGTGTGAAACCAAAAGTAAGCGTTGACTAATTTATGACATTATGTCACTTACCGAATGTCACATCGTCATCTTACATAAAGTATGTGACATGGCGATGCCCAACCATGATTTTTTCCTTAACCATGCCTAACTGTTGGCATGGGGGGGTCATATTAGGGCTAATTTATGCTCAACATGAGACACGCCAAAGGTGGAGCCTTCTGACTGTACATTTCTTTTATTCCATCTGTATTTGTGCACATTTTTTGAAAGTTTACAAATACAGAATGCAGTGTAGTGTGATTCAAGCAAGGTACACAAGCAGAAAACAACAAGAGAAAATGGCAAAACAGACAAATAGTGAGAAGAGTGAAAAGTGAAAAGAATAAAGTGAAAAGAATTCTCTGTCTACTTGTTGCGATGCATTTAGTGTTTTCAGACCACCGCCATCTACAACGCTGCCTCCATTTAAAGGTGCATTATTACAACCCACTCCATCATAGACTTGTTTTCTGCGTGCAATTTTTGACTCTGCCCTTTAGTGCCATCTATTGGCTGTATATGCTATCATGAAAGGTGCAAAGGGGAATGTTAAAGGCAGTGACATTTACAATGTTTAAAATGGACAAATCTATTTTCATACTTAAAGGAAGTATAAATGAACCCTTAGAAAGTAGGGAAAAAAACAACATATGATGTCAGTGAATTGAAACTTTTGTAGAGGACAGCTCCTCCAAAAAGAAAGTCCAGGGGAACTTTTAACCCAAGCCCACTGGACGATGCTTCACCCCTCTAAACATGCACAATAAGTCTCTGGCCTTCCCTTTAAACTAAACTTTGGAGGTTCTGAAAAGAACCTTGGCACTTGCGGAGAGGTTGAGTCACTCAAGAAGGAGACACAGATGTTCCTGCTATTAAAGATTCAAAAGCTCCTGTGTATTTGTGTATGAGTGGGTGGGTCAGAGAGATGCAGATATATGTGGAAAGTTTGCTGTTTTACTGGTAGCTCCATGTCTCTATATGTGCATCTATGATTAGTGTCGGCATGATGGAGGGGGTTCTCGTACAAACTTTTACAGAGGGAAAAAAGAAATGCACCACTCATTATGTGATGTTATACTGTTTCTGCAGGATAATTTGACAACACTGCTCACTATTGACAGAAAGAAGGTTGTGATTCAAATACTGCAGAAGGACATGGTGTCAGGAGAACAACTTCAATGCTTTATAGAAAGCTATTCGAGGCAACTAATAATAATGATAAAAGATTGTTTCATAAAAGTACACTCAAAGGGATAGTTTGGATATTTTGAAGTGGAGTTGTATGAGGTATTTATTTATAGTGTATACTGTATTACATACAGTAGATGTCAGTCCACATGCCCCCAGTCTGAAGAATCAGACAGGGGTAGGCTCCCGAGAGAGCTGGAAGCCATTGAGAAAGTCAATAATCTAACTGAACACAGGAGCTGCTGGTCTCCATTGCCTCATTCAGTTAGCTAGTTTGTGTTATTGTGTGCCTTTGGTGTTTAAAAGGGTTATCTTGGATTCACTGAAGTCACACAATAACACTAACTAGCAGACTAAGGCAGCAGTGAACCAGGTGCTCAAGCGTTAATTAAGCTAAAATGACTAAAATGGAGTCTGATGGCCTTAAAAAGAGCCTAGATGGGCAGTCAAGCCGTGAGCAGCTTCCCCATTGGAAATTGTTGTCTGCATTAATGTAATGGTGACAATATTCTAAATATACCATAAACTTAAACTGTAATTAAGTTTTTTAGGTGGATAAAAATGCTTTGTGCTACCCCTGTTCAAAGCAGTATATTGCTTAGCTTCCATGTCCAGCCTATTTCCTTTTCCAGAGTTATCAAATACCGCCACTTTTGCAGTATTTTTGGTGAAAGATCCTGACAGCTAAAAACATCTTTCATGTGTGCATGACCTTCCGCTGGACAATGTTAGGTTGAAACGCTGTGTAACGCCGTGATATGGGGAGAGCTAAGGTCCCTATAGGGTGGGCAGTATAGGCGGTTGGATGGATTGAACAAACCCCGGACTTTTACATGGGAGTCTGATGTTTCCTTCCTGTCCTAATGTGATGGGTTTTTTTCTACACCTAACCATGTGACCTTATTCCTAAACAAAACCATCCATGTTCTTTTTGTCTGATCCTAACCATTCATGCCAGCATGTGCTTTTGTTGATGTCCCAGGGTTGTTAGACATGTGCTTGTGTTATCTAAACATAACCATGTGGAATGTAAGCCTGCCATGTGCATTTGCTAACATTACGGTAGCGGCATCCCTGAACGTAAAAAGCAGATGCTGAAAAATACCTAGAGCGTAATATGTAGACATGAAAGTCCACTGCAAAGCGGTGATATGTGATGACTTGGGATGCCTACTTCTCCAATCTGGGGACATGCTGACTGACATCTACAGTATGCAATACACTGACAATGGATAAGTACCTCATACAACCTCACATCCACAAGTCCAAACTATTCCCTTAAAAACTATTCTTGTCAGTGGTGAGTTGCATTTGGTAAATGCACACAGCCTTCCAGAAAATGTCTTTTTTTTTACATCAATACATACACGAGCCTCCTGTCCCTAACTGGGATGACACAAAAGCCCTCCAACAGCGTTCCCTCTCCTGTCCCACCTGGCAGAAAAAATGTGTCCATATAAGTGTTGAGGTGAGGGATACAAGGTTCAGCATAGATTCCAGTTAAGACAAGGTCCCATGTCCATATCTAAAGCCCCTCTTGTCATTTCCTCTTGACACTTGTTATCTGACACCTCTGTGCAGCCCAACAACTCTAGCTCCCAGAGCTTGCACCTCACATGGAGGTTGATACAGACTTCCTCGCAGGTTTAACGGCAGGCTGGTCATTCATGCAAAGACTATATTACACATTTGAACAAAAGTGTGAAATACCCCCTGATGTTTCTCTCCTCAGCTGCTCCATCTTTTTTTATTTAATTTTGCATATGCACATATGATGCCAAGCCAAGAGCCTCTGGAGGTCCTGCATTGTCAGTTTCTATTGTTAAAAATAGGTTTTACATATCAATATGTTTCAGTTTGAAAAATGTCACACATAAAAGTGACATAATTTAACTTCAGAAGAGACTTTTGTATATTGGGCTTTGGGCATTTTTGGGCGTATCCAGGATTTGTTAGTAGCCACTGATTTTTGGAGATTCACCATGTTTTCTTATTTTTGCTTTACTCTTAGGTAAGAGAAAATTTTATGGGTGGTCCAGAGCACTCTGTTGCATTGCAATGGACTTCCGGGTCTCCATATTACGCTCCAGGTATCCTTCTGCGTCTGCTGTTTATGTTCCAGTATGCCGCTACCATGATGTCAACAACTACATATGATGGAATGACACAACACATGTTTATGTTTAGGCAACAGCACATGGCAACCAACCCTGGAATATCAACAAACACATGTACTGGCACAGGGTGGTTAGGATTAGGAGACACATGGTAAGGTTTAAAAAAACAACATCACATTAGATGGAAAGTGAACATTTGACTCCCACACAAAAATCCGTTGTTTGTGGGACCCATCCACTGCCCCTCCTGCCCACCCTATAGGCGTCCTCTTACATCGCTACCAACAGAGTTTCAACGTGGCGTTGTGCACTTACAGCAAAAGCACTGACAAAGCGGCGCTATTAAACAAGTTTGGCATGAGAATGGGCTGAAAGGACGCATGGAAGTACGTGGGTGGATGCATTTACTTGCTGAGGTAAACGGAGTATGAATGAGACCTTATCCCGTTTGAGAAATCAGAATATGGTACCTGGAACACCTCAAAACAAACCAGGATACATGTTGCATGTGAACACCTTATCCCGGTCAATGAGAGCCACCAACTACCTGCACAGAGGTGGCTTTAGCAAGGTGACATAATATAAATACAAATAATAATGGCAGCAACAATGTCTCACTTCTGGAACAATGAAAAAACAGAATTTTGTCTTTCGCTTATTAAAGAGGCAGAAAATCTTCTACTCTTCATGGTGTTGGTGACATTGGCTAGCTGACACCAGTCACAGTGCAAGACAGTGTAGAAGAATGGCATAGCTGTTTTCAGGAATACCATTTTGTGTGTGTGTGTGTGCAGTTGAAAGAGAGAGAAAAAGAGACAGTTCATGCGCTCAGCATCATCAGCAGACAGCTGTTGGAGATTTGAGCAAAGAAGAAATTAGCAGTTAAGTTGTCTAGTAGTCATAACTGTACAGTCCAGTGTTACTTATTTCCTGTCATTCCATCATCGGTTTGTTTTGTAAACATCAAAGCCCTGCGCAAATAGACCGCAGTAGTCAGTAACCAGGTTACCAGTATTTTTCATGTAAACGGTAAATATGAATAACCTAATTTCTCTGTACCCATGTAAACATCCTGAATACAACCATTACCAGGAGAAGTCTTATAAATATACGTATTATATATCTATGAGGTTGTTTGTGTCCATGTAAATGCACTCAGAGTAACTAACTTATAGAAAAAATAAATAGTTAGCATGCATTGTGAAAGATCACCCTAAATTTCAGCACCATGATAACATTTTTCTAGTCTCTAAATTTCATCATAAGTGCAAAAGCTGATGTAGTATATGTGTACATATCTGACATACTGTTTGTTACCTAGCAGTAAATGGGCTATAACACTAAATGACACCAGAAATTTAACACAGACAGACAGAATTCTGAAGATCCCCGTGGGGAGGGAGTAAAAAGGGGGACTGAAGCCTTCAAGAAGACATGTGACCTACTTGGCATAACCTGCCTTTGTTCAAGTTTGGTCTCAGAGCCAGCTGTGACACGTCTGCTGCTGTCATCTGGAATCATGGGATGTAGGGCAGACGGACGAAGAGGAGACAGTCTGCATGCCTCTCCAAGCTTGCCTGCGTAGGCGAAGATGGCAGCTTTAAGTGCTGCATGTTTGTGCGCAGCCCGGCCGCCCGGGAACACACTGACCATATGCACGGTAATGCTGGCAGACAAGCAGTGTTAACGGCAGGAGAAAGGCCATTCACCTCAGCTCACTTGGTCTGGCTCGGCTCCTCTGGTCTGACAGCACCTGGAGACGGTAAGTACAGTACACACATCAAACACCAAGCGCACACTAATGAGAATACATGGTGTTATACGAACTCTCATTTCCTCTGCTGGAATGTTTTTCTTCACATGGAATTTGATTATAGTCGAACTCTTGTACATTTTCTCGTCCACTTGTACTGTCAATTAAAACCACACAGAGACAGATCCCTCTTGAGTGATTTTAATATCACACACACAGTAGTATTTGCCCATAGGCAAGCTTGATGGGTGAAAAGAAATAAATCCATTCCTCCTCAGCATCCAAAACCCACAAATTATTCCCTTCATCAATGTGAACACAGTACATTTAAATCCTCATATGACTAAGAAAATAGGGCCTTTAGGGACTTAGCACAGAAATGCATCGTAAGCTAAGAGCATTATGTTATTTCAGTCGTCTGTAAATTGCTTTTGTGCATTGAAAATATTCATCAATTCTATGTCATGAATTGGTTTTGCTGCCCTCCGAGTCTCTGCCCAATCACTGACTGGGTGTTCTACAGTAATACTATGTTCCTTATCTGTCATGACTTTTCAGGAGACTACAATCGGTACTGTAAATTAGCCTGGTTTCTTCTCTCTAGCAAGACAAAGCTTCCTGCTTTAATTGGAGTTCCATTTATGAAGAATAAAGCAACTAGCAGTCACTATGCCTTTATTCATTGCAGGCAACATACTGTATGTGGATTTTATTTCACAAAGAGCTTAATTTTCCTGCTCTGGCCGTCAGTTCTAAATAATATTTAAGAGGGGGGTTGACAACACTGCCATAAAGCTAGATGACAGAATGGCTGGCTTAAAAAGTAATTTGAAACAAGAACACTGGCAGCAGGCAAAACCAGAAAGCCAGTTTGATTAAATTAATAAAACCAATGTGTGCTTAAACTCTGACCAATTCTAAAATTTGAAGGATTTTAATTTATTCTGAAGGTGCAAGTTGCTCCATTTAAAAAAAGCCCATTGTGTTCATGTTTAGACAAGACTTATTATGTAATAATAATTGGATAGTAACAAAAGTAACTGTTAAAATAACTGTTCCTCGGCAACCACGGCTGTTATTTGTGTACATTAACAGAAAAAGATGCCCCCCTCTTGAGTTAAGGATGGTAAAATATATCATTGTTTGATCAAACTCTAAGCTGCTGTAACAAATATTTAATAATGAATGAAAATAACTATGCATAATGTGAAAGGGTACATTCAAGACCCACAATGAGTTATGATCCGACTGCCATTTCCTTCAGCTGTATGAAGCTCTCAAAAAGCTCAATTTCAGCCAACAAGGTCTGAAAATTAAATGACATATTATATTGTTCTTTCTGTGTCCTCTCAAATGTCAAACCGACATATTTTCTCAATTGGTGCCCCTCATCAGCAGGGCAGCATGTGCATGTTGAAAAAATAAATACGTTTTTCAATATAACAACATTATGGTTAGATTAAAGGCACAAACAATGAAAAAAACGCAGTCTGAATTAAAATGACTACTTTATTAAGGTTTTGGAACCTTTGTCGTCATGGTTACAGTAATAAAAACATGGACTTGGCTTTGTTACTTGAACATGTTTTGGGGCACATGTTGCAATGACTGATGCTGTTGCTCTTCTTTGGAGGATGGTGCCTTTTCAGCAGCTGGCAGCTGTTTATATTGAAAAAGCTCTAATAAACCAACTGCACACTACCTGCTCAGTCCTGAGCTGCAGACAAAGTTAGTGACTTACTTTTTTAAGTGGAGCAGCTAAAGAGACAGATATTTTTCCTCAGTTAAAGAAGACAAAGCTAGAGTCAAGACGAGAGTGAATATTGGAGATAAACAGAGTTTACACAGGAACGAAGAAGCGTGCATCACGTCATGTGACGAGTAACAGCCAGTCAAAGCCAGTAGTAAATATCAGTTTCTGATTAATATGGAGGAGAAATTGATCATTTTAATGCAAGGATAACCTGAGCTTTACATCTCTCTCACCAACTATAGTTCAGGCCTAATACACACCTAGAAGATGATCAGCTATGTACTCAAGATTTCTGGTAAGAGGCTATGATACGGTGCTGGTTATGGTAGCTTAGCAACTGCTGATGCAACCTGCTTCTGCACTCATGAAAGCTGGCACAGAGTGGACACAAGAATAGCACCTGTTGCCCAACCTTGAGTTTTTCAGGCAGTTAAAGACCAAAATCAGACTTATAAACAGTTCCAAACTAACTCACACCTAAACTAAAAGGACTCAACTCTGCCATCAAACCCACTGATAACTGCTAGGTAACATTAGCCATATAATGCTGAAACACTTAGCTCTGTCACAGTTTGTGTGCGGGTGGACTCCACCCGGTTTAGAGCTGACACTCCTACAGCAGCAGTTACAACTCTATCTGTAATGCGGTGAAGTTGAGTGTGATGTATTGACAGAGCTGGCAGTTGAGTTGCCACCAAAATGTTTAAAAAAAAGTACAACTATACTACATGCCACATAATTCACATTATGGTTCAAATCAAGTATTCTGTTGGTATTGGTATCACACAGATACCAATACACCTGCAGCTTGTTCAACATGCAGCAGTAACTCCTCTCTGGTACCTGGATGAGAGACCATATTTCCCCAGGTACTGGCCTCTCTTCACTGGTTAATTCATTTTAAAATTCTCTAAATCCTTTCATCTTTCCCCTCCATTGATACTTTAGACCCATCTCTTTTCTTTAGCCTTTTAACAATAATTCAGATGACATGTCTGTACACACAGTTTGACACTACCTGGATTTTTTTTTGTTGTTTGTGCATTGCTATTTATGATTTTGCCATGATATTGTATGCCCTCAATCTCTCTGTGAAGAACTTTGGTCAACATGCCAAAGTGCTGTTGTTGTTTTTAAATGTGCTCTTTAAATAAATCTGTGTTGATTTGACTGTAAGGGTACTGGTATTGTAATTTTTTAAACAATACCCAGTCTTTGTGCTAGCACATTTGCCAAATTAGGTTTATTATTTGAGAAAATGTGTTTACAGCCCTTTTGCATAACACACAAGAAACACATAAATAGATAATGTTGGTTTAACAATTGTGCATTAGTCTACTTCAACTAAAGACATATTCATTACTGTTTTAGGTGTATTTTGTCTAAAAAAATTCAAAAATTCTGACAGGGCGGAATGGTGTTATTTCACACAGTCCACCAACACTGTGAAATAACCCCGGAGAAAAAATAATCAGATATTATTCAGTAAGAGAAAACAAGGTCCTGCTTACTAAATTTTTGTTATTTGCAGCAGTCAGTGGGCTGTGCTCAGCCATCAGCAATTAGCAGTTATTTACTGAACACCCTCATTTGACGTTCTCAGCCTCACAACATAAAAGTTGCAATTACACATATCCTTGTTACTGTTAGAACCAGCTGTTGAAAGTCCTCAAATCAGCTCAGCAGATATGTTAATAATATACTGCTCCTAATATTGCTTGGAAATAAATATCATCTCTTATTAGGATTTAGTAATATGTTGGTCAGCTGGATAAACTTCCCACACGCTTTTATATACTTCTGTTTGCCTGTTTGTTCTGTAGCACGTCTTTGTCAGTGACCTCTGAAAATGTCAGAGAAAAATATGTGCAATAAAATAATATATGTGCATAACATCAACACAATGAGGCATAATACACCCGATACACAAATTAGAGACAAATAATTGTTTAATTTTTTGACTTTTTAAAATAGCTACAAAGTAAGAAATTGATCACATTGATGGGGTCTTAGATGAAACAGAATGCAGCAGCCAACCTTTGCATCTCAGCCATCACTGTGCTGGGAGATGCCTGTGGAGGTTTGATTCTTGAGATGAACTGTACGTTACTGTGATTTCAAACGAGTGGGAGACTGACTGTTCCCAGAGCAAAGCAAGAGCTGACTCAGACACTCTAACCCCTGCGCCCCAAATCACACAGCAGCGTTATCTGCCAGAGGATACAATCAAGGAAACACATCAAAGTTCAGTCTCTGGAGCGGGTCTGCTCACATGCATGCCGACAATACAGGCCTCGTATGCACACAAACACATTCAACGAATCACTCGCTAATTGCATATGAATGCTCTGTAGTATGACTCATAATGAAAGCGTAATTAAGCCTCCTGATCACTGGCTTTGAACCAGACGCCGCTCTGACTTTCACGCTGCATTGCTGCTTTCAGCATCTGCAGGCTTACCACGCGTTGGTTTGTCTGACCTGACTGTCGGACCTCGGGGAGGATCAGCGGGCTTCCTGCCCACCTGATGTCAGTACCTTCCCTCCCACCTTTTTGTCATCTATTTCAACTCCTCATTTGCACCACAACCTTCCTGCTCCTATTAGTGGTGTAGCCATGTGTGACATCGGTTGGGATATATTCCCATGCCTGGGCCTGAGTCCAGAATCAACATGCGTTTCACTCCTGAAAGGGGGTTCAAATGTGTGTGTGTGTGTGTGTGTGTGTGTGTATGTCTATTTCTTACTCAGCTTGATGATATTCTCATGTTGCATCTAATCTTTTGTAATAATGTTGCAGGGATTGAAACACGTGTTGCAACAACGTCCCTGTGTCAGCCTACCTTAGTCCATCTATCCAAAATAAGTGTCCAGTTTGTTCCAAATCTTGTTGACATCAGTCTGCAGGCGAGCTTGACATGCACATACATATTAATGAAGCCATGAAGTCATTTATTCACCAGCTGATTTACATTGCAGAGCAGAAAGGTCCTAAATCAAAGGGATTTCAAAACACTTTACAAGATTTCCAAATTCAATGAGACAAGCTGTTTATTTCTCTAGCATGTTGTAGCTTTTGGCCTTAAACTTCATTTTAATCTTAATTCCTTCATCAGGCAAATACGACGGTGGCTTCTTTGACACTAATGCAATTTGCTGAACAGGACTATAAAAAAATTACACATTGTATGTTTGCATGTGTGCGCATGCATTAAGTATCGTCTCCAAACACATTCATAAGCATGTATGCACACATGTGCAGCTCCCCATATTAATCTTTTTCTTGGCTGGGACTTGCTGAAATGCTATCTACTTGTCTGGTTGTCTCTAGTCTCGGGGGAGGAATGCGTATGTGGCAGAGCAGAGTCGGCAGGACAGACTCAGGATTTGTATGCGACGGGAGGCACCTTTAGGAGGAGTGTGTCTGGTCTGTCTGACGCTCAGCGATTCTCGGCGGGTAAGAGGCAGAAGCTCGCTCAGTTGGAGGAAAATACTTATGAGATTTATTGATCACAGGCTGGTATAGAGAGAGGGTGAGGGTGGGGGGTCTCCCTGTGCGTAAAACAAAGCTTTTATTGACATCAAGGCTGCAACAAGTGAGGTAACTGAAGAATTGTTCAGAATAACTATAAATTCAAAACATAAACTCAGTGGGGGTTTGTTATATTTAAGAGAAAAAGAGAGATTTCCCACACATTGTCCAAAAACTTGCAAAAAATGTTTTAGGTAAACAACATTTTGGTTGTCAGACCTTAATCGAGTTGTAAAAAAGAACAAAGAAAATTTGAAAACATGTATCAATAACGCCAACTCAAACAAGGCCAATTAGATAACCAATAATGTGAGGCTATAGTCATTTATTTTATCTTAATGACATGACATTGTATTATTTCACCTGTGAATAGTATATGGTATGACATCCTTCTTTTAGGTCTACAGAACTGATTATGTATCATTTCGTATTGCAGCATAGCTGCTGCTATTCTTCCTCAGGTCTGGTACAAATTCATAACATTTACAGTGCATGACATATACCATACATAACATATAACAGTATAAAAATTAACTAAATAAATAAACAATAAATAACAAATGTGTGTAATGTATTCTTCTAGGCTGTGAGAGTTGATGATTTTTCAATATTAATGTAATTTTAAATGTATTTATATTTACGTTTTGTCTATGTAATTTTCCTATAGTGATTATTCTATGATATTGCTGATCATGGCTATTTAGTCATTGCATAATCACTATAATTTCCTTTCTCCTTGGACCTGTGGCCAAAAATGAGATGAAATTGTGATGATTCTGCCCTGATATTTACAGGTAGCTAGGTTTGATTGATGACTTGGTGGACATTGTTTATATTGATTGTTATCAAGCTATATTATTCTATGCGTATATTGTTACATTTTGGCTGTGAAGAAAAATATTTGACGATGGGATTTGATTAGCCTCCACTAAGCAGGCATTATCCATATACGTTTTCAAATTTTTCTGATGAAGATCTGATGACCAAAACATTGTTTACTTAATAAAGCTTTTTGTGAGTACTTGGACAGTGTTAATGACTTCTTTTTTTTTTTCTCATCTATAGACAGTTTCCTTCCACGCACCTATCCACAAGTTTGGGTTTGTTTTTGGTGGAAGGTGTGCATGAGCCTCCACATTAAGGTTTGTTAATATTTAAAAAAACAACAACTCGGTTTAAAAAAGTCTGTGCATCGGAGACACAAGTCTGGCTACTTCAAATCCTCCAAAGGCAGATTAAGGCATTAATACCACAGGATGTCATGTCTGCTAGATGATCATTTCACTTCCACATCACTGGAGAACAAATTTATAAATGCTCTGCTGCACACTGCATGTAAAGATCATACGATTTTCCTCTGAGGAGAACGGGGGCCTGACAAGATTGTTATGTCTGTACTGTTAGGGTCAATCTAGTGACAGCATTTCTATTCTTCGAAAATGACGTCCAACATAATTAAAACTATGATCATTAGATATAGAAAAGTCACCCTCTTTAAAAGCATTTTTCAAATAGTTTGTGAATGTGTGTGTAAATTGTGCACAGTGGTTCAAACTGTGTCACAGGAGGATTGTATCTGATCATTGTGTTACCGAGGCAACATTAAGTGAATTGTGTAGAACTGAATATGAACAGAAAGTTGTCTTGTATTGAACGGTGCTGGAAGATTTTATAAACCAAGCTGTGAATTGGGAGGTTGAAAAACACCATCGGGGAAAGGACTGAACTCTGGGGCCAGTAGGTGAGCACTGTTATTTTTTTGTTACTCTCTTTTCCTTTTTTTTTTTCTTTTTCCGTAGATGTCTGCAAATGCTGTGACCCGGAAAACAGATGTACGTGATTGGGTAGACAAGGTTTGAAGTCATGGAGGTGACTGTAGTAGCTGTTTAGCCTGAGAGGCTGCTCCAGAAAAGCACAGTGTTTCCATTCCTTTGCCAGCTTCCTGTGTGAGTGTGCTCCAGGTGATTTGTACAGCCTGTGGCTTGCCTAGCTGCATGCTCATAAACCCTGTGACAAAGTTCAATAAGCCAAACTCCCCACACCATTTACTTGTCTACCGGAGCTTCACCAGACAACAGTTACAGCCCCTGCTGTCCACTTGCTGGTGGAGACTAATCTCGCTACTCCTGTTAAAAACAGACTCAACACTGCGAGTGCATGAGTGAGCACAGAAGCTAATGCCAGAGCTCTAATTTGAAGAAACTCAGTTGTCTTATCTCATTTGGGGGCCTGCTGCTGTGGGTTGGGGCAAGCAAACTGGGGTTGAATGGCTGTTCAAGAACCAGGCCACAGTTGTTGGCAGTTTACCACAGCATTCATTCTGGCAGCAAAGCCAGCTACTACCCCCTGACACACACACACACACACACACACACACACACACACACATACATGCGAACATGAATAATAGGGGACTATCTAAGTGTACTATCCAAGAGGGAACCTTTATTAGCAGTCATTTTAAAAATACAAAACTAGAATTGAAAATTTACTTTTGAGATCTTCTTTCACAATATTACTGCAATGTGATTTTTACAATTTTTAAAGAAATTGCCAAGAGGGGACCTGAAGCCTTGAGCGACGTCTGCCTATCAAAGGGGGGACATCCATATACTGCAGTCAAACTGGTTTATCCTGGTTCTCTCACCTATAGAGTGCTTCTTTTTCACTAAAACTTCATTTGTATCTTTAAAAATGGGTATGTAAACTTTATTGCTTGCAATATATCAACATTTTTTGTGATAATAAATATTACAGAAATAATACTTGCCAAAGCAAAGTATATCTTTTAAAGAAGGCCCCTATAATCCTGTGAATTCAGTTTTATCTTACTATTTACTGTTAATAACTTTATTGTTGTCTTTGTTTTATATATGTATACATATATATATATATATATATATATATATATATATATATATATGTATATTTAGACCAGACCAATTGTAACTACCAATGTATCACCAAAATTCAGAAAATAAATCTATAAACGAGTAACATTATACATAAAATGATCAGCAATATAATTACTTATTTTAATAAATAATATATTTATTTTAATTAGTTAATCACTATAAAATGATTTAACACAAGTCTGTGACTAATCCTTAAAGCTGTTTGCTTCCCAAAAGAAAGAAATCAAACTGTGACATGACAGATGAGCTCAGGTCCAGAGAAGTCAGTGGCGTTTCTGGATTTTGTTGAATCTGGCTTTCACTTAGCATAGTAGAGTCTTAAATTGCATTTATAGATGCAGTGATGAATTGTGTTCACTGTCAGTGGTTTTCAGTGTCCCCAAGCTCATTTTGTGATATCATGCTGGTATTTAATGCAGTGCAGCTTTATGGGTCAAAGGTCATGGCCATTCATTTTGGTTTTAGCCTTGTCCCTTTTATGCAGAGATTTCTCAAGGTTCTTCTAAATCTTTTTCATGCTATTATGGCCGATAGTTAATGGATTTGAACAGCAAATATCTTGTTTTGTAATGTATTCCTTTGTGTTCACAATAGTTTTTCAGTGATGGATGAAAGAAACACCTGTGTTTGTTAGTGTATTTTAGCATTATCTAATCTAGACCCCATTCAAAGATGTTTGTTTTTTTAATGACTACAGTCTGTAACACATACCACTACACACTGGCATGCAGCATTGTCACAGTGCACAGAGAGAGTGTGCGTGAAGTGAAAGGTACATAATAAATGTTACTTATAAGTTCTACAATGACACTCAGCTTCTTTACAGGACTTTACATTCCAGTATTGTAAACTGAAACTTTTCTTTAGCACTTAAAGTTTAACTGGTATGTTAGTGTTTTTGATGGGCATTGAAATGGTGATGAGCCACCAACAACTCATCTCAAAACCATCACAACAGGATACACATCTATGAATGGGCCTTCATAAGTCGACTTCTGTTTGTACTCTTTGAACTTTGCACCTAAAAAGAAAAAAAAATGTCCACACTCCATTTCCTTTTGTAAGAAAACTAAAAGGAGTTTTAAATTAAAATTATGTAACATCAAACTTTGACTTGACCTTTAAAATTGTTCAAATACTTACCTGACCAGTTTTCACAAGTAGTGAATGTCAATCAAGTTTTCAATATACTTGTGTTCTCAGTCTGTACTTAAAGAAAAGCAACTTGTTTGTTGCTGCACATTACAGAAGAAGGTCCACCCTTGAGTAGGATATAATGACATGAGTCCACTGTTGGCTGGTACATAATGTCACAAGTTCCTTCTTAGATATTAGCACGGAGTGACATTCACACTCAACCATGTAAAGCACATACAAACATATTTAATAATACTTGTGAAAAAATCTCATCTGAATAATGTTACATTTCTTCTTCAAATATGATTTGTTAGTATGTTTTGTGTAACAGAATATAAAGGCTCAACTTTAGTGGCTGGCTTAACCTTTTATGGCTTGATACTGTATTAATGGGAAATTATGCCCATTTCTAAAATACATACATATTATTTCTATGATCTAAGGCAGTCTAAAACATTAGTAAACATAAGGGCAACTCGCTCCCCCATATCCAAAAACTGGAGTGCTTGTGGATGTCATGTGATATAAAGTGTAGAGTTGCTCCATTGATATGAAATTGTGAAAGATTTTCTAGATGACACTGAGAACAGCCAGAACAATGTTATAAGTATATGGGGAACATTTTTCTGTTACAGAACTGACAACACCAATATAATAAAGTTCATTTGGGTTTAAGGGATAACAAACATTCTGTTGGTCCCCAAAATTAGGCTCTCGATATGAGCAGAATGAGCAGCTCCATACGTTATACTTCATGACATTTCATGTCTGAGACTTCTTTCTCTAGTGTCTAGATCAGAGATATCACACACACTGGCTGATCCCTTGGCCATGGAAAAACATACTGAATTCCTACTTTAGATGTTCACCTTTACAATGAAGGGTTTCCCAGAAAGGACCAAAACGATATAAAGGTCAGCAACAGTATTTGCTGATTAATCATAAAAATAGATTTATTATCAAACTTTTACTGGAAATTCCCATTAAGAGTTATTACAAGCACAGGATCTCTTTTACAATGTATGTGTGTGCTTTTCAATTTATATGCATAAGAATGCATTTTCTTTGTTGATCAACATTACAGAAAAAGGGCCACACATATAGAATAAAGCGACGGTGGTCCCCAAGTTGGCTGGTACATAATGACACAAGTTCCCTTTGATAGGACAGAGTGATATTCACACTCCACCATAGATTAATGAAAAGAAATAGAAAGGTGCATTTTGTAAAGAGAAAAATATCTAATACAAAATGTATCTATTCAGTAAAGCTTCTCATTGTTTAGTAAATTGGCACCAGAAATGTTGCCATTGTAGCTTTTAAAATAAAGGCTATAATGTGAACACACAATTATAACTTGTCTTAATATTCACTGTGACGTGACAGATGAGCTCAGGGTCCCATGGAAGTTGGCAGTGTTTCTGGATTTTGCTGATATCTGGCTTTCACTTTGTATAGTTAAGTCTTAATTTGCATTTATAGATACAGTGATAAACTGTGTCCACTGTCAGTGGTTTTAGTGTCCCCGAGCTCATTTTGTGATATCCTTCAGTCATGTTGGTATTTAATGCAGTGCAGCTTTATGGGTCAAAGGTCATGGCCATTCATTTTGGTTTTAGCCTTGTCTCTTTTATGTATTTCTCAAGGCTCCTTTCATGCTATTATGATAGGTAATGGATTTGAACACCAAATATCTTGTTTTGTAATGTGTTCCATTGTGTTCAAAATGAATAGTTTTTTAGTGATGGATGAAACACCTGTGTTTGTAAGTGTATTTTAGCATTATCTAATCTAGACCCCATTCAAAGATGTTTGTTTTTAATGACTACAGTCTATAACATATACTACACACACTGGCATGCAGCATTGTCACAGTGCACAAAGAGTGTGCATGAAGTGAAAGGCACATAATAAATAATATATAATAATGACATAAGTTCACAATGACACTCAGCTTTACAGGACTTTAAATTCCAGTATTGTGAACTAAAACCTTTCTTTAGCACTTAAAGTTTAACTGGTATGTTAGTGTTTTGATGGGCATTGAAATGGTGATGAGCCACCAACACCTCATCTCAAAACCATCACAGCAGGATACACATCTATGAATGGGCCTTCACTAGTTATCTTCTGTTGACCCCATTCAAAGAGGTGTTTGTGCAACCCAGAACTAAGTTTTTATTATTGTTATATCTATTTTTTGGTTGTTTTTGATAACTATAGTTGGTAACACATAGAGTTGTAAATTAGTTGGCAAATACAGGCTGGTATACAGCATTGTCACTGCGGCACAGAGAGTGTGCATGAAGGCATGTGAGATTGCTAAAAATAAGTTTACATTGACACTCAGCTTTACAGGTCTTTACATTCCAGTGTTGTCAACTGAAACAACTCTTTAGCACTTAAAGTTTAACTAATGTTAATGTGTTTCTGATGGCCATTGCGTTAAAAATTCAGACAAACAGAGCCACTGAGAGCCAAGATGCCCTACTGCTTTAGAGGGCCACTAATAAATAATTACCTTTCAATTATTTCAGTGATATTACATACATGTGGTTATTATGTCACTTCCCAGCAGATGTTTTCATGTGAAAACATGTTTAACTCCTTTTTTGAATAGCTTGTAGTCAATTGTGCAATTGACGACAAATGTGGAATTCTGCTTGTATTTCTACTCTTTACAGTTTAACATTATCTTACCCAACATCCACTTGTTTAACACAGGAAAGAGGAAAAAAGCCATGTTTCAGTCAGATACAACATCTAGGATATGAGAAGTAAGCAACCCTGAAGCCTAATGTGTAATGTTCATCACGCCCTATAACTACCATCGCCAGCTAGAAGAAACCATCCCCGCACTGCAGGGAATCAAGGCCTGACAGATTTTCACAGGCTGACTTGGTAGAGAATCAAACCCCTCACCCACTGCAGGTCACTCACTTTAGTGGCAGCAGTCTCCACTGTTCAACACTCAAAGTTAGGGATCTGAGAATCATATGGGTGCTGGTCACTCCACCTCTTCAGTGTAGAAGAAATTACATATTTTTGTCCACTTCATCAACTGAAGGCCAAGTAAATATAAAAATATATCTATAAAACTGTGTGTGAATGTAATAAAGACAGATTGCTTTCTAAAGAATGCACAAAGCCATTGAATCAAATGTACATAGATCATACAGAGATGAATAACATTTTTTTCACACATATGAATACTCAGCCTCTTTTAGGGATGCATCTTACCCATAAATGTGGTAATTTTTACGGTCGGCATCATCTTTCTGAAGCTGGCATTACTGTATTATAGGCATCATTAATAATTTGTTAACTGACTGTTAATTATACTTTTGTCAATACTCCTTGATAACCAATGAAGAAAATGATAACTAATTAACTTTACCCATTATAAGTAATGTTATAGATTGTTATTTTATTAGTCAAATACCAAGACTTATACAGTCTTGTATAAATACATAAACCTAATTAATGGTTTCCAACTAATTTGTAAACCTTGTAAAAAAACAAAAAGTAAATTATACAATATAAATATCTCTTGGATAGATAGACCAAATATTTATAACACTTTGTTAACTAATTAATAGTTGGTTTGAAAACTGTTTATAAACATTGTTTGGATGGTTTCTATAAAGTTGCAACTGCTAATGGTAATAAACTGTTAAACTGTTAACAAATACCATGTAGCAGATCTTGAAATACTATTTGGAAGACCATTATAAAGTTGCAGTTGCTATTTAAATCTTTTGAGTCACTTAATAAATAATGTCTTTCTAAGCACTTTGTAAGGTATACATACATGTTTGCCCTTCATTAAATTTTTTAATAGGTTACAAAAGTTGCAAAAACAACAATAACCCACTACATTTATCTTTGGCTCAAAGTTGCATGTCAACATTGACTTTCTGTTCATATATGTGTTTAAAATGATAATCACACAATCAGGACACAAACATGTACTCTTTATGTAGCTCACCTATAAACATTTAAAAGGGCCAAATTAGTTTTACTCCATACAATCAATAACCATTGACAACATTTTAACTATCTAAATAATGTTTGTAGATGCTTTTACAGAGTATCTAATTCTGTAGTATTGTTTTACCTCTTTAGTTAAAACAGAACCTTTTATTATAATTAGAATAATGAAATGTAAACTTGAGGCAATAACTCAGCAACATCAAAATGGTATGTCATGAAATAACAGATGTAATCATTAGGTAACTGAATATGTTCAACTACTTAAATATCCATATAATAGTACAAGTTTTGAAAAAAAACAGTATTTAAAATGGGAATTAAAGTGGAGAATTGTATGCTCTATCTGCATAATTTCAGGGTGTTCTTCCCAATAATCCAGGGATGTTGTACTAACCAAGATAAGCAGTGTAAAGCACTTGTTAAACCCAGGATGGGGGAATAAGCCACGCTTCAGTCAGTCTAAATCAGATACAGCATCTTGGATATGAGAAGTTAGCAACCCTTAGCTCAATGTGTCATGTGCTAATGACCATCGTCAGCTAGAAGAAACCATCCCCGCACTGCAGGGAATCAAGGCCTGACAGATTTTCACAGACTGACTTGCACAGAGTCAAACCCCTCACTCACTGCAGGTCACTCACTTCTCAGTGGCAGCAGTCTCCACTGTTCAACATTCAAAGTTAGGATCTGAGAATCATATGGGTGCTGGTCACTCCACCTCTTCAGTGTAGAGGAAATTACATATTTTTGTCAGCTTCATCAACTGAAGGCTCATAAATCTAACAATATATCTATAACGCCATGTGATTGCTTACTTAATAATGCAGAGCACCACTGAATCAAATGTTTAACATCTTAGAGAGATGAACAACAATTTTTTTCACAAACAAATGAATATTTAACCTCCTTTAGGGATGCATTTCGCCCATAAATGTGCTGGTAATTTTACATGTCAGTGTCATCTTTCCTAAGCTGGCTGTTAACAGACTGTTAATTTCACTTTTGTCAATACTACTTGATAACTAATAAATAAATTGCAACTACTGATGGTACGCTGATACACTGATACACTACTGATGGTATATTGTTAAACTGTTAAAAAAATACCATGTAGTGGATCTTGACATATTATTTGGGAGGCCATTTTAAAGTTGCATTTGCTGTTTTAAATCTTACAGTCACTTAAAAAATGCTTTGTTTCTCAGCGCTGTGTTAAGCATGCATACACGTTTGCCCCCATTAAATGTTTTATAGGTTAGAAAACTATTTATTTTCATATATAAGTTCAAACTGATTTATGACCAAACCTTTTAAATTTATATCACTGCAGCTCAAATGAAAAGGGTTCAGGAGGTGAAAATGGACTACATAAATTCAACATTACAGATCAATAACAAAACCTATGTTACAAAACTACAATAATCCACCATGTTTTTTCTTTGGCTCAACGCTGCATTCTGACATTTTATTTCTGTTTCTGAATATGTTTAACATGATGATCAGACGATCATTACTCTTTAGTTTTGTTTTACTCCTATAGTTGAAACCAAACCTTTTATTATGATTAGAATAATTAAATGTTAACTTGGCACAATAAACTATGTAACATCACAATGGTTTGCCATGAAATTCATGTAATTATTAGGTGATTAAATATGTTCAAATATTTAACTATCCAGTAAAAAAAAAGTACAACTTTTGTATCAGTATTCAAGCTAGTGGGAATTTGAGTGGAGAATTATATGCCCAATCTGTAAACTTTTAGGATGTTCTTCCCAATAATCCAGAGATGTTGTACCAGCTAAAATAAGCACTGTGTGCCACTTGCTTAACCCAGGACAGGGACAGACCCATGTCTCAGGCAGTCAGAGTTGGATGTAACATTCTAGCTAATATAAATTAGCATCTCTGAAGTTTAATGTGGAATGGCTCTATTGACCATCAAGTCCAACAACAAAGAAACCAACCCCCACACTGCAGAGAATCAAGGCCTGGCACAGAGCTGCACACGCTGACCCTCACCCTCTCCAAGTCACTCATTTCTCAGAGGCAACCTTAAAGGCACATGGGTGCTGGACACTCCACTCAGTCAATGTGGAGGATTGTTTAATGCTTACATCATAAACTAAAACCCTTTAAGGAATTTGAAATTCTTCATATAAACCAAAACTGTGTTGAATAATAATAAGTCCCTCTGGGCACTGCAGCATGCACACAGAGAGATGGCAAATCATTTAATCCAATACAAAAATGAGTAGTCAGCCTCTGTTAAAGACACAATCCATAAATGTGCTGGTAATTTTGCATGCCAGTACACCCATTTAAAAACTCTCAGTTCCTCTCCTACAACAGAAGACTTCCCCAAAGGTCGTACACAGCAGACAATCCAATCCAAATCTCTCAGCGTTATTTTTTATTTTACTTGAAAGTGAATCCTATTTTGATCCTAGTTCTGCAGTTTTGTATTGTTGGTTGTTTTATATTTCTTTAGTTGTTTTAGTAGTTGTAGTTGTTTTGGTTTCTTGAGATCTAGTAATGTATATACAATTTTATCTGTCTAATGCAGATTTAAGATTAATTTAAAACATTGAGAAATATAAACAAAACAAAAACAAAACAAAAACAAAACAAAAACAAAAACAAGAAGTGTCATTTGTACAGGCCAAGAGGGGACAAAGTGTGGACTGACTTTCCTTTTTTAGAATTTAAAGTTAAAGTACAGCCAAAAAGTACAGCCAAAAACCTATAGAATTTGAAATAGTTCATCTCAGCAGTTGAACAGAGGGTTTCAGAGGTTAATCATTCCTCTAACTGACTTATCCCTGTAACTGAGACAAACTGATTGTTTCACAAAACCTCCCATATTATAAATACCATTAAAGATTGCTCTAGTCATTTATATCATGATGGGTTGTCAATGTGTTTTCAACACAAGGTAAAAAAGGAGCACACTCTTAAACAGCAACTCAAAACTTATTCAGGTGCACGATTCAAAAGCAATGTACGAAAAAACTAAAATGATATTTCATCTCCAATTTCCTAAAAAATAAATAATTTTATTATTACATTTTTGTAAGATTATTTTCTTTGAACAATAATGCATCTAACTTCTTTTTTCCTATTCTTTGTCATTTATCCATGTTGAAATGGGAATGTCACTCTATACTATATATCTAAGATGGAACTTGTGTCATTATATACCAGCCAACAGTGGACTCATGTCACTTATACAACTCAAGTGTGGACCTCTTTTTCTGTAATGTGGAGCGACAAATAAAATGGATTCATAGATGGGCACACATACATTGGATTTCAACCATAACAATAAATGCCAAATTCAGCTGATTCCTGTGAATTCTGGAGACCCTGCAATTTGTCAAATCACTGCAACTATACAGAATTCTTAACTATTTAAACCGGTTAAAATCTGATTTTCACTGTATGTCTGCCCACAACTAATCCACTCAGTTCCTCAGTTGCCCTCTAAGTATTTCTGAGTGGCTCTGATGTTTTACAAAGAAGACTTTGGACCAGCAAAAGCTATTTTAAATTATTTTGCTTCATTTTATGCAAATATTGGTTTCTGAAAAGGCATCATTCAATGATGATGAAACTTTATTCCTTTTTAAAAAAAAAATAACATTTTTGTTTTAATATTCTTTTCCCAATAGAAAAAAACTTTAAATCCTCAAAAAATAAAACCTAAAACTTGCATGGCATTTTTTTTTGCTTGTAAAACTGTTAAATGGAAGTTTTGAGTATCCATCCATATTCTCAAGTGATGCTAGCCACGCAAGATGTATGCAGATGTGCCCTCAGTGTTGTCTGGCTGTTCTACTGACGATAATAACACGTCAGCTGGCTCTGTCCAGCTATGTTCTCATCTCACATCATCCTGCCATGATCCAGATTGATGCAGGTATGCCAAAAAGCACTGACAGAGGGAATGTATTTGAAAAGTTAACAATGAGAATGGACTGGGTAGCTCCCTTTAAACACAGTGTCAAGCTATAAAATGGTAAAGACATCCACAACGGCTGAGCCTTTATATTCAGTTACAAAAATACATACTTACAGATCCTTTTAGAAGCAAAAAAAATTTACATGATTTAGTTTAGATATATTTACAAGTAACTTGTGTCATTTGTACCAGCCAACTGTGGACCCCCTGTTGCTTTTATACTACACAAGTGTGGACCTCTTTTGCCTGTAGAGTAGATCAGCAAATAAAATGCATTCCTGTGATTATAGAGAAAAAAACATATGTACATTGTAAGATTGACAGAAATCTAGTGTTTAGTGCATCTAAAACTCAAAGGGAGTTTTGGAGGATTGAGCTAATCTCAAGGTTAAGTTAAATTCTGATAATAAACCAATTTAAGCAATTCATTAAAATTAGTAAAGATCTTGCTGGTATTTTCTCCACATTTTCTTCCTACCCTTATTATTATTATTATTATTATTATTGTTGTTATTGTTATTTCTCCTTTCTTTAGATTTAAAAATATTTCCTTGCTCTCTGGGGGAAGCCGTATTGTAAAACAGTGTCAAGCTAGATGGTTAAGCCATCCACTAAAACTGAGCCTTTATAGTTTGTTATAAAATATTAGTTATAATTATAATAATCACAGTCATTGTAATCATAGTTGAGGAATAATTTTTGAATTATTGAGGTGAGATTCTTTTTGTGTAAGTCTTATCTATCTCATTTTATTTATTCTTTACATGGTGGAGTGTGAACGTCACTCCATGCTATCCAAGAGGGAACTAATTGTCATTATGTACCAGCCAACAGTGGACTCATGTTGCATTATCCTATGTTTGGACATGTTTTCTATAATGTGCACCCACAAACAAATTACATTTCTATGCGACAGACTGAGAGTGTATTTTGAAGTATATTGAAAAACTGATTGACATTCAGTGCTCGTGGAAACTGGTCAGGCTCAGTATCGTCAGGGACTGAACAACTTTAAAGGTCTAGTCAAGGTCTGATGTTACATCATTTTACATAATTAAACCTAAAAAGAAAAAATCTTACTGCTGATCATTTTATGTAAAGGTTTATTCTGCTTGGATTATAGTTTTCTTGCTTTTTTTAAGGCTCTAAAATACTGATTTCTCTCCTGCCTTCTGGGTAGCCCTTTATTTTAATACAGTATAGAGCTTAAAACTTATGAAATCACCTAAAGCCAAGCCTTGAATTTTAATGCAAAGACTAATAACAAATCACTTTTCAGGAGACTGGTGTCTTTATTAACCCTATCATGCTATTTGTATCATATTTGATACATTACATTCTGTGGTCTTCATGTCACCCACATTAACATTACTAAAGCCTGTTTAACGGCCCATCTGCAGTCTGAAAGGCTGCTGGGGAGAGGAGTGTTAAAAGCGACTGTGAATGGGTCGCTCAAATACCAGCTCCAACCAGGAGGGAGAGCTCTGAATATGGATATAAACACTCACACACATTCTTTGGTCCCTCTTGGCAAAATCTGAAAAAATTTCACCAGAGGCCATAACACATGATTTTATGATGATTTAGAGCATGTTCAAGTGGGGACTTAAAAATGTCCCCTGTTAGTTTTGCTGCCCTGTTGGTGACTGTGTAACGATGAGTATGTTCCCTGTTATATATATGCGCGAGTGCACACACACACACACACACACACACACACACAACCACACATGGAGAGCTGCTTGTTTAGTTAAGCGATGGAGTTCTGTTAACGCAAATATGTGTCAGCGAGGAATTTATCCTCAGCAACAGGTGAATATTTTACACACAATCTGCCTCATGCAAGAAACTATATACGAAAATATTTTCTCTTATTTTTATGTCTAGTATTTTGTTAGTACCTATTGATTTTTGGGTTTCATCAATGATTTAACACTTGAGGAACATTTTAAAAATGCACTAATATCATCTAATCAAGGTAGGTATACGTATATTATATTTTCTCTTACCAGAAAATTAAGATAAAATTAAGATAAAATACAAGAGAATTTTAAGATAATGTTGCTGCATGAGGCCCAATGTCTAGGATGATAAAGCTCACAGGGGAAAAAAAAGTAAATATTGTGCATGATGGATTGACTCAGACGTGAGGCCCTGAAAGAGATGTTGAAATGCAGTTTCAAGGTTGTGGCAAAAAAAGTTGTTCCGAACAAGAAAGACGAGGATGTCAGGTAACAAGGACTTCTTTCAGCACAAAAAGATTTAATAGTATAAAAAAATCTATCTATTTTACACAGCAGCACCAACAACTTGTTTGGGGACAGGCTGGGCTCCGGGGGGTTTAAACTTGAGCATATCGATATTTTTTATGACCAATATTTATCAAGTTTGAGTTTTTTTTTTCTTGAACACATTTCCAAGGTGTCTGCATCATTACAATCTTTAAATACCATACTGATTAAAGCTACTAGAAAATACTTGAAACAGTACACATCTTGCTTCTAAGTGGCAAGTGTGTGAGGAGTACTGAAACTGATTAACCTCTTGAAACGTGGAGTGACATCACTTTCCTTGTGCTGCTTTCAAATGCCTTTCAGAAGAATTCAAACGTATGAACAACCAAGATGGTGCATTTTTTTTTTAATATGGAAAAAGGCAATAAATGTTTCACAATTTGCGAGAAAGTAGTAGATTTAGAAAAATATTTTTAAAAAGCTGGGGGAAAAAGAAAAACGGGTGGTAATTTTCTTGCACTGTTTACTATTTTCTTGCTAATTTTTGGGCCATCTCTTCCTTAATTTGCTCACTGCCTTCCTGTTTTTGAAAGATATTAGGCCAATTTGCTCAGGTTTCAAAGGGTTAATCCTGGCAATAATCAAGGCCGTAGGTTATGTTTCATCATATACAGGGGGTGTTCCTCAGCAAGAAAATTTGGAGCATCAAACATACCATTTCCTGCCTTCTGGCAAATATGCACCAATTTGTGCCTCAATTTATGATGTAAATATATTTAATTTTGTCACCTTTGCTGCTCTCATGGGTTTTTTGGGAGGACAAATGCAATGTTCTAAATATAGAGGGGGTCGTGTCTCTTGCGTTGCCCCCGAAATCTACACTTTTGGCAATAATGTTATTTATGTTTATTTAAATTAATGTTTTCTCGTTCTGTCCTTATTCTCATAACTTCTTGGCTACCTGTTTTAAGACAGCATACAATATTGATGAAAAAGACTTCCAGCCACAAAGTGAAAAATGAAATTAGAGATTAAATTTGTGTGTGATGTTCTGAATGTTCCAATGTGACAGTGTTGTGTTGCCAGATACCTGTGCTCTCCTGAAAAATGTGCTTGTGACAGCAGACTTGACACCACTCCCTGAAGCCATCACTGTTCCTTGGCACGCAAGAGACTGTGCAGTTTGAGGATGAGACTTTGGTGTTGTGGCACGCCAGGACTGAAGCCAAGCTGATACCAAGCTGACACAGGAACTAAAAACACAGGAACAGGTCATTTTCTCTTCTAGCCAAGATTCCCCCTTTCCAAAATATGCTTGTGGGTGACTACATTTAAATTGTTTATCTGGATGAATGCTGTGTCTCACATTTTCAAATTTGTCTGGGGAGGACTGCTTTGTTTCTGTAGATGATATTTGGCATACAGACACTTGTTGTCAGTGATCACATGGGATTTCATACCCATCTCTTCATCATGATGTGCATTTAAAGGTCCAGTGTGCAAGATTTAGGGGGATTCAGTGGAATTTAGCTGCGAGGATTCCAGATTGCAATCCATATTCCTTCAGTGTTTATTGTTCGGGAGGTGT
Organism: Plectropomus leopardus; assembly: GCF_026936395.1. Lineage (NCBI taxonomy): Eukaryota > Metazoa > Chordata > Actinopteri > Perciformes > Serranidae > Plectropomus > Plectropomus leopardus. Next base: position 14,552,213 of record NC_142176.1, read on the forward strand.
TTACCGGGAGCCAAATTATCAGCAGAGGTCTCTTTCTCTCAAAAAGCAAGCAGACCATGTGATTTAAACCAGTGAAAACACTGAATAAAACAGTTTCACATTTAAAATCAGTGTTTCTTCTAAGCTGTTTGGCACATCACAGACGGCTCGTTTGCAAGTACCTGCTAATGTGTGCTCACCTGTTTTTTTTTTTTTAACTTAATATGTGCTTACCTTATTTCTGATCAGGAGTGAGCTGAATAATCAGCAGGACTCTCTTTCTCTCCAAAACTGGATCAGGTGATTTAAACCTGTAAAAACACTGAATAAAGCAGTTTCACGTTAGAGCAGTGTTTTCCCAATACTGCTTATTGTGGACGGACTGGTAACTACAGTGGTTAATGCAATTGGCCATATTTAGAGTCAGTCCTGATAACATGGGTTAAACATTCTGTTTTGTTTGCTGTATTAAACTCTTCAGTGAATCCTGACATTAGCACTAGCCTCTACTACAAAAAATAAGTAACAGTAGAGCTAAAAAATAACAAATTATTTATGTTTACCATTTGTATGTGACATCTTCCTTTGTCGACAACAATCCCCATGAGCTCTTCATGATACACTGGCGGTGCAAGTATATTTCGCCATTTCTCATTCAGCAACCAGCTGCCTCTGGACTGCTGAATACCTGCTGGCAGCATCTTTGTAGTCTGTCTGAAGCTTTGTGAACACCGATCTGATTCACAGTTTTGAAGTCTATCGTATCTGTTCCTTTGTCAACAAGATCAGTGGTGAAAAAAACAATAAACACTGAATTTGTATCCTCAACATCTTCTTCATCACCAACAGAGCCAAATGTCCTTTTTTAAAAGTTTGTGATAAATAAGTAAGATATTTGTAGTTGCACCAATTTTGCAATCTCTGACCTTTTGATTAAAACTCGAGAGATAAATCCAGTATCTGACTCAGGTGATTACTGTGGCTTCGAATTGAATACTATTTCTTTATTTTGTCTTCAACAGTTTCCTTTCAGTTTCATCTGTTTTCTTGGTAATCTATATGTACAAATATCTGCGTATGTATGCATGATCTGGAAGCAATGGGACAAGAATTTGCTTTCGTATTTTTAGTCCCAGTGGTATCGACCAATCATGTTTGAGTGGGCTTTGGTTGCATGCAGGTAAACAGTCTGAGTGGGGAGCGAAAGAGGTGGAACGCATTGGCCTAAATGCAATCGGGGAACCAGTCGGTTATCATCTAATGACCACTTAGCTTACACTGTTACACATTTTCCTTTAAAATTATGGTTAACTACTGGCAGCTCTAGTTGCCAGCAATCAAATGTTATTTCAAAGTGTCAGTCCCATAAATTACTTCAATTGTGTATTATGTTAAATTTATTACAGAATTCTACACCAGAATTTGAGGTTTACGGTGTAATATTGGTTCCAAAAAGGATCAAGATTTATAGTGTTTTACTAGATCTGAAAATAACTTTAGGTTACTGTTAAATTTGGCCATACTTTGCAGCATAAATTTTGGCTCTGAAAAGATGTGCGGTGTATTACTGTATTTTGAAGAATGTGTACATTACGTACGATAAGTAGTTGCCAGCATCCCACTTTTATTTTACAGTGTCAATACTGTAAATTACTTCAGCAGTATATTACCGTTAAATTTATCACTGTATCCTGCAGTACAATGTGAAGTTAGAAGTGTAATTTTGGCTCCAAAAAGCATTCACATTTACAGCATTTTACTGTATTTTGGAAAGATAAAAAAAACAAAACCCTGTGCATTACTTACATAATCTGCTGTATTTTACAGAGATGTGTTACAGTGAGCATTTAAAAAACTGCATCTGTATTTATGTGCAGATATCTGTTTATAGAGACTAGAAAATGACAACCAATGTGTGGAAGGGGAAGTCTTGGGCCAGATATACACTGGCTACACACAAAACTTGGAAAAGTTGCCTCACAGATCAATAGCCAATGAGTTCAGAGATCATTCTCTCTGTAGACGAATTTTAAACCAATCCCCTATGTTACTGTTGCGATACATAAAATAAAAACAACTTCTATATCTAATAGCAGACACCACATTTAGGAGCACTATATAACACCCATTGTGACATTAAGAGAGGCTTTTAGCGTTAACACTGCATTCACTGGTGTGCTGTTGCAACCCTCAGTAAATTAAGTGTGTCTATCTTGGTGAGGATTAGAGTGTGTGTACGGGTCGGCTGTGTGTGTGTGTGCGTGTGTGTTTGGGGGATGGGGGGTTGGTATTTGCATCTCTGATACATAAAGTGCCTGTTTTTCCTACCATCTTATAAGCTTGCCGTATTTGGTTGCACGTGCCTGTGTTTTAAACAAGGACAGCAGTTAGCTGGGGTGCAACACCTTTTCTCTCATTAGACTTACTAAACAGGATAATGACTCCCCTGAGACTCTGCCTCCATTGCTCTGCTTGCCCTGTCACTCTCTGCACTGTCATCACCATGGTGATCAAAGCCAGATGTGCTCACTTCTGTTGCCGCCAACAAAGTGTACTGTTTTTACAGTTGTCACTCTGCTCAGTGCAACAGCCCTCAGGGAATCTGTGTACAGCAGCAGACTGAATAACTCTGTTCCTCTCTTGGACCGTCACACATTCAACTGAAAATATATATCTGACCAATGAAAGTCAGCTATAATGTTTGTTTTTTGATGTGCAGCTACGATCACTGAATGATGAGTGTTTCATCTTTTTAACAACTACAATTACAATAAAGCAGTACCAGAATCAGCTGCAGAATTGCTGTTTTCAAGCTGTTTCAGATTTTTTCAAAATATATTTTGTACTATTCTCTCTGATAGCATGTTAAAATAAAACAGGGGGATAATTTATAAAAATGACAGTTCTATTAGTTCAGAGGAACATGATTGTTTCCTCTGAAATGTTTAATCCCATAAATGATGTTTATCATACTTCCTTTCCTCCACCTGGCTGATGTTTTTAGCTCATTTACAGTATTAGTGACTATTTGTTTATCAACTCTTTTTTTCTTGTTTTTTTGTTTTGAGCTTATGCTTGGTGGAAGTTTTATCTCCACTCCTGCAAGCCTTACTATCAAGAAACAAACGAATAAAGATCAGTTGCTAGAGACAAAAATAACAGTGAACCAAACAATACTAATTTGTTGCAAATACAGTGAATTTAACATGCAGAAAAGTTCAGACGGCAGGATACCATTCACCTGTTTGAAGAGGGAATAAATCAGTGCATTGGGACAGATAGTGAGATTTTCAATATCTGTTGTGCTATTTTGCATGATTGCCAAATATGTGCTATTTGTTTGAAAAGCGGCGAGGGATGAGTTTTCTGTCTTTCATGCTCTTAACAACAAAAACATCAACAAAACATCTTTCCGAGACGGAACAACAAAGACAAAGAACTGAAAGAGGGCCAAAATTTACACTGGTGAAATGCAACATTGATCAAAGAAATACAGACAAGACACACACAAAAAACACCTGCAGGGACAGATGGAGGAAGCCCCACTGAAGATGAGACAAGGCTACACACCGCTGCAAGAGGCAGGAATGGGGGAGGAATAATAAAGAAGGTGGGGAAAAGCCATTGTTTATTTAAGTGTTCAACCACAAAAACTGCATAAACACTTAGCACACACATGAACATTTCATTTAAGAGCAGTCTGGCTTGATCTTTTAACAGGAAAGAACAATGAGAGCCCGATTTGTCCCTGGGTGACACTATTAGGGTGTAGGTTTACCACCATAACTGTCTCCTCCTGGATCCGAGCCCAGCAACAAGGTGACTTTGCTCGAGCTGTACAATGATTAGTCAGGTTATGCCACAGAGGGATACTCTGTGGTGCAGCTTCCCAGGAGAGAAAAAACTTGAATTAGCGCACTACGGTTGTATGCCTCCATGAACCAGTCCAGTTGCAGTTACAGTTCACAACCATATACTGTATGTCTCAAGGTGAACACCCAAGATTAGTGTCATCAACTCAGTATCTGACCAAATGTCTCCCCTGCTCTTCTGGGGTTATGATGTTAAATATTAGGCCACAAAAGTGTTTTTGTAGAATACAATGATGTTACAGTGAAGTTGACCTACTGGATAAAAAATGTAACTTCATCACCAAATTCTAATCAGTTCATCCCTGAGTAACAGTGGATGTTTGTGGCAAATTTGAATGTTCTCAAGACGTTCTTGAGATTTTGTATTGCTGAGAGTAAGACAGATGAGGTCACAGTGACCTTGATGACCAAAATCTAATAAGTTCATTGAAGAGTGCAAGAGAACATTTTTGCCAAATGTGCAAAATTCCCAAGTGGTTGTTGAGATATCGCATACACAAGAATAAGATTGACACAAGGCCACAGTAAACTTGACCTTTGACTCCTAAAATGTAATCAGTTTAGCAATGAATCCAATTAGACGTTTGTACCAAATTTAAAAAAAAAAAAAAATGGTTCTTACAATGTTCCATTTATGAGAATGAGACAGCAGAGGTGACAATGACCTCAGACCACCAAAATCCAGTCACTTCATCCGTGAGTACGAGTGGATGTTTGTGCCAAAGCTAAAGAAATTCTCTCAAGGTCAGTCAGTCATTTTCTATAACCGCTTGTCCTCATAAGGGTCGCGGGGGGGCTGGAGCCAATTCCAGCTGTCATCGGGCGGAAGGTGGGGTACACCCTGGACAGTTCGCCAGACCATCGCAGGGCTGACACATATAGACAGACAACCATACACACTCAGTCACACCTAAGGGCAATTTAGAGTCACCAATTAACCTGAGCTGCATGTTTTTGGAGGGAGGAAGCCGGAGACCCCGGAGACAACCCACGCAGACACGGGGAGAACATGCAAACTCCGCACAGAAGGGCCCCTGCCCGGACCGAACCCCGTTCCAACTGGGATTCCAACCAGGGACCCTCTTGCTGTGAGGCAGCAGTGCTAACCACAAAGCCACCGTGCTGCCCTTCTCTCAAGGTGTTGTTGAGATATTGTGTTCACAAGAATGAGCTGGATGCAAGGTCAAAGTGACTTTAACCTTTGACCACCTAAATCTAAGCAGTTTACCCATGAGTCCAAGTAAACAAAAGTAAAAAAAAAAAAAAAAATCACTCAAAGTATTCTTGATATACTGCATTCAGGAGAATGAGGCAGAAAAAAGTATAGATAGAAAGCCCAAATACATGATGCCTACGGCCACGGCTATCTCCAGCAGGGAGGCATAAAAGATACAGCTTTTTGGTTGTGAAAGAGAGAAAAGAGGAAGAACATTTTAAAAACACAGTTTCTGAGCACGTCGATTTATCAGAGGTGGAGAGCAAGCATTTTGGGAAAAGCTCCAGGATTTCTGCATTGATGAACAGAGCAATTACATTTTTTTTCGAGAACCTTAACATACAGACAGTGAGTAGTCAGAAACATGGAAAAATGAGGGTTACATACTCGACTTTTGCTTGGAGCAGTTGCCAGGCAAAGAACGGAAATCTCAGGAAGAAATAGCACTGCACAAAACCTCTCTAAAACAGTACTTTGTTTTTAGTTGTCCATCTCCTGCACTTCTGATGGAACAGATGGGATTCAATTTAAATCAATAAAGCAGTCTACAAAGGCCATGTGACAGCTCACATTTTACTTGCTTAACCCCAACTTAAAGAATCTTTCTAGGCTTCGAGTCTATTTACTTCACGCCTAACTACAGTGAATGTGTGCTGTGATCATACAGTATTGAAGCTCAATGCTTCCACTGTAGACATTGACAGAGAGATGGAGTTGCTGACTTGCTGCTTCCACTATGAAGCCTGTGTCAACACTGTATAAGAACATCATACTTTCTGGACTGCAAAAAAAAAAAAAAAATCATTGCCAGAGAGCGTACTCCAGGCAGCAGCTGCGATTTCACCAAAACGTGTTTGGCAAGGCAAATTAGTAGCATTTTAACATATTTTGTAGGATACAAAGATGGATGGCTACATCCTTCCCAACCACTCTCTATAATTGTGACTGACACCGTCAGCGGTAGATTACAAAATGATTCTGCCAAACAACCTGAAAATAGAAGGCCATTTTTGCACCATAAAATTCCACAGCATGATGTGTACAGGCAGTTATAAATACAGCAGAGAGCTCACTCTTTGACTCTTGGGGATAAGAAATAGTGACAAATCTGTTGATCTGCTTTGTACTTTTCCCCCTCCCCTACAAATCCTCAGACACATTTTTAACTTCATCTCCAATCAAAGAAGCCCAGATTGCAATCTGCTACACAATATGTTTTGCTCCACTTTATTAGGCCCATAGATAAACCTCATGGCTGGAACACAGGCCTGTGAGTAATGAAGGCTCCCTCAGCATAACAAGATCCTACCCTCCTTATGCTCTTCTTCTCCTCTCAGTTTGTAGCACCTACAAGTTTAGTTTAGCCGGTCATTTTCCCGCTTTCCTTCCAAAGGAAGAGGCCTGCACAGATGCTGTAAGAAAATGTAATCATTTTTAGATCTTGAAAGCATGCAGGCAATTAAAGAGAATGTATTATCAATATGCATGCAGCTCCAGGCTCTCAGTCCTGATGTGAACAAAATGTACTCCAGCCAGTCATTTTATATTAACAATTAGACAGACAAAGACACACACACACACACACACACACACACACACACATGCACAGTTCTTAGAAATTAAAGTACAGTGCACACTTATGCAAAACAGATTAAATGCTGAATTTTTCATTCAGAATTTTTATGTATTGTTAAGAAGCTGAATCTCATGTAAATCAGACGCAAGCTTACAGCACATTAATTAACATGTATTAATATCATGGCACATCCTCAGAAAAACTATGATAGGCAAAGGAGAACGCCCACACACGTAATCTCCTACATCAAAATAACATTTGGGAAACTGAAAAAAGGAACTTCAGCGACACAGAAACTGAGGTAATTTTCTGTGGCACTGGAAAGATAAAGAGGAAAAAACAAACAAATGAACTCTCTTCTGATGCAGAGGCAGCGCTTTTTGTTTTTTTTACAAAGAAAAAAAAGGCTGACATATTGAAGAGGAAGGTTACTGGTCCTTGCAGAGAACCATGAAAGGCCTTAAAAGAAAGCAGTTTGATTGCAAACTGTTGGGTGAAAAGCACATGGCAACCAGCTGAAGCTGAATCGTGGCCACTGGAGGAGCAACAACAACTGATTTGCTCTCCCAAAACGCTGACTGCATCACCGGAGAGGTGTTTGTTTCTGGCTCCGCTCCAGATGGAGACAGTTGTGTCGCTCCCAGTGGTAAAGATATTCACCAGCTGACAGCAAGCAGACCTTGTCAGATCATGGTTTAACTGGTTGGCATCTCTCTCTCTGTAACTCAGTTCTGTTAACAGTGTGTTCACATTATATGACACTCTATCCACTGTGTATTTATGTGCAACTGATTTTTTTTTTTAAAGGACACATATGTTCAGCGCAATGCTCTATTTAGTCTTGTCTCATAACAAAGTGATAAAAGTCCATACACAAGCTTTGAGTCAGGTGTGACTTTTACACCATTTAACAATGCAGATGCACAGAAACTATAATAAATATGGATTTGAATTACGTGATATGCTACATTTGTATGTTATTATGTTGAAATACACATTTGAGGGTCACAATCCCAACTGGAAATGTAGCAATGTGTCGGTAAAAAACACCTTTTAAGGCACTAATCCCTCTGACAGGTCACTATAAAACGCCCGCGTTTGGAGCCTAAAAAGTCGATGGAAACAAAGCAATAACTTGCTAAAATACAACCAGTGTTTTTGTTTGTTGGAACAATAGTCTGCACTTTGGCAGCTGTGTAAGCTTCAAGCCCAGCAGGAAATGCAGCAATGTCTTAAAAAACAGCAACTTTTGGTGGCAATGTCCCTGCCAACAGATTGCTACAAAATACCCAACTTTGTAACCTAGAAAACTGATGGAAACACAGCAATGACTCACTAAAACACAACCAGTTTTGTTGTTTGTTGGTTTCCAGTAGTGGTCTGCAGCTTGCAGGCATCTTGCCTTTGTGACACATTATCTACCATCTTTTCATAACATTCATATGATACCTATGAAACATGTAACAGGGTTTGCAGAAATGTGTTACTGAGTAACAACAACAAAATAACTTCTACAAAGACATCACACACAATGATTGTTTTTGTATATTGTTGAACCAAGGCACTACATTTTTGAAGAGCTATTATCCTATATTAGATATCAGTAAATAAAATAGAAGGTAGAACAGACAAATGTAACACTTACAGTTCTCATTATCTACAGCAATGGATAGTCAAAAACATGTGCCTGCACACACATGTTCACACATTTGTTGACCCGCACTTACCCAGTTATAAATTTTGGGATTGTTGATTGTCTAATGTCATCTCCACCATCAAAGTACCACTTTGTATTTTTTTCATTCAGCAAGTGTTGCTAACTAATTCCCCAAATGTCTATTTTACAATTACAAGCATAATCCACCAAACCACCAGAAACAGCACCAGGCTTTGAAGTCAACTTTTGTAGTGGCCAAACAGTGTAATAGTAACGTCCAGGATGAGCACATGATGCCCCAGAAAATTTTTTCCATTGAATTACTTCGTGAAAAAGACATCTTTAAGTAAGTGGGTACATGGTTTTTAACGTCTTAACCCCCGCAAAATGACTCATCTCACTGTGGGGATCTGATGCATTCGGTCTGATAGCGTTTCCAAAGTCTACAAGAGCGACACATTTAAATTATTAAAAGGGCTAATCAGAAAGTTAGCTGCTCAGCTGCCAGTCTCTGGTGCACTTGTTCTATGGGACTCTGCAGAAATCTATTGTTTTTTTTTTGGCTTTATACACCACTGAGCAACTTTCATAGGGGCCGACGGGGCCTGGCCTTCAACACTGTATCCAGTTTTCTTTATATCTATATTCATGTATACAACCTACCTGAAAGCTGAACACGCAAGTCCTTTTTGCCACTAATCAAGTCGCATATTTGCAAATATTTTTTGGATAGCCATGGCAAGAATGTGAACTGTGTTTCAGCCTCCAAACTTCATAAAGATTAAAGTATAGTAAATGTAACCAACACTGAGAACAAAACAAAGAATATAAATAAATGCTAACAGACACACAAACATTGACATGTATCAATTTCAGTCATGCGTTTGAAAATTTTGTGATGCAGGAAAAAGAAAACATTTTTTGGCTTCATTTTATTGTAAATGGGTCTATAAAAGTAGGCAAATAAAGAATCAACAAATATGCTGAAGATATGAGTAACGTCAGTAGGAATGCAGGAGAAGAAAAGCAGCATCAGTTCTGGTTAACTTGTGGCTGGGTGAACTTTTTCTTTTGTGCTACATTTTGAATAATAGTACTAATAATAATAATACACTGTTCCCTTTCTGCAGACTTGCTCTCACTGTGTAGAAATGTTCTCATGAGCTATGACACAGAGACAAAGCAGCCTTGTACAATTAAAATAAACTTGTCAAATGACGTCTAATTACTGTAATAACCTATGAAAGTACAATCATTCTGATATAACTTGAACGCATTGTTTCTTTGTATATATACTGTATAGTTATAGTTTTTATAGAATGTAAGATACATTCATTTCGAAAATACAAACAATTTAATAAATGCTTTCAATATAAAAAAACATCGCATCCCAAGAGTGAAAAAGACTTGAAGAGGAAGAAAGAAAAAAAAAGAAAATAATTCAACACTAAAATTAATGAATTCACATATTAGATAATAACTCTTAACAGTAACATATATATGAATATAACTGATGTGTAATTAAAAACTAAAATACAGGATGGAAAGATAAAGGTGTAAAAATAAATTCTACAGTAGAAGCAATTATAAGAGCAGCTAATGTAAAAGGAAATGTGTTTTTGTTTAATATTGCATACTTCTGAATTCCAAAGAAAGTGCTTAGCTATGCTGCATCTTTTACTTTCAGAAAAAAGCTATGTTATAGTTCCATTAGGCTTGGGCAGTATTACAGCATAACAGTACACAAAGGTAGAATAAATCCCCAAGGAATGTTTTTCCAATACTGTCATAAATACAGGCGCTCCTCTTTCTGTTAAACTCATTGTATGTAGTGTGCAGCATGCACCACCAGAGCTCAATCTCCAGCGCTACACACTTATACCGTCATATACCTTATATAAACCATATACATCCACCCCAGGAAGATTAGCTAAGCTTTAGGGCACAGCTAATAAGGATCCTAACAAATAAGCAAAGTATACCCAAATGAAATTAAGTGCTGCCAAAGCCTAATTCCATTGTTAGGAGCACATAAAATATAGCCAAACACTTTTTGCAGTGCATTTTGAACAATCTGGTAGAGACTGCTGATTCTATTTGTATTTTCTCTTTTGAACTGCTATGTATGTTACTAATATGCTTTTGTACTGAACTACATCTTTTGCAAACATATTATCCTCTGGATATTTTGTGGGCCAAAGTGTGACCAGCTACCTGTGCTCTACATGCCTGCATTTCTGTTAGCACGGTTCTGAAATTTATGGTGGTTTTACACAAATTTATTTTGTCTGAATCTTTAAAAAAAATAATTCTTTGGTTGTGATTTAACTCCTACTTACACCTCACACATCTTTCATAACGTCTCATTAACGACATTTCCTGCCTGCTTCCTGCTTGCAACTACAAAATAGCTGAAGCAAAATAGTTTTGGTCACATTCTGAGTGTGTTAATATGTGTGACACACTGACTCCTGTGTATGCATGTCATTGCAGATATAGTGTAAAAACAAACCTCACAAGGCCCTGAGTTTGGCCAGGAGAGCCTCAACATCGGACTCTCCGTTGGTGCTGCAGCTGCTGACTCCAGCTCGGGTGGAGGATGGCTGGAAGGCCGGAGGCTCAGCTTTAACCTCCATCTCTTTCTCAGGTGGCTTAACCGTCTCTCTCTCCACCACCCTCTCTCTGTCCTGCCACTGGCTGTGACCTGGGGTGTTCCTGTACCTGCGGCCTGAATCTGAACATGCAGCAGCCTTGGCCCTGGCTGCGGATGGATGGCCATCAGACTCGTTATGGGCCTCCTTGGCAGGGGGAGCTTTCACCACCGCTGAACCTAAATTTATATTCTGCCGAGAGCGAGACCTTTGTAAAGGTGCCTTGTTGTTTTCTGAGTGAAAAACAGAGAGACAAAGCAGTGAGAACAACCGTGAGGGAGGAGAGTGATAACGAGTGAAGTGAATGAAAGCAAGGGGTTAATTAGATTACAGATTAAATTACAAATGAGAAAGAGACAAGAAAGGTGTAAAAAAGCAAGCAAGGGAGGAGAAAATGTCAGTCAATCTGCAGCAGATCATGGAAAACAGAAAACATGAGGAAATAATGAAGAGGTAGCTAGGTAAGCACATGCACATCAAAGCAAAGGTACAAACTGTATATACGCACGAGCTCACAGTGCACCGTTAGTCTGCATGAATACACACAAAAAACACACACCACAGCAGTGTACACTGTGCATACAAACACTGATGAGGACAAATTTTCTGCAGCAGACTGTGGCATGCAGCTAGCTCAATATGATGAAATGGATATGGCCGATCAACCGCAACAGAAACTCAATAACAATGTGCGTTGGCCCTTTTTTCCAATCTCCCAGTCTCTTTCCCTTTTCTCTTACATGATACCCTCCCACCCAACTCCACCTCCCCTGATTCCACCATTATCATCCATTCTCCTTCCCCCGCTCTTCATCTCAGCTCTCTATTCCTACAGTAGTCCTCTTCATCTTTCTTCTTCCTCTTACCCCCCCCTCCCATCTTCCCCCACCTCTCTCAGCCTTCCGCCCTGCCTTCTGGTTCCTGACTTAAAACACACCCCCAGACAGACCGTGGAACAGAGTGACGGCCCAGATCAGACCTACGTTCTGAATTATAATCCCTCTGAGTAGATCTTAGACTTCATCATCAGTATGTGTGTGCTGGAAGGAGAGGGTAAATCCATATTCATGTGACCTTGAGTGTGAGGCTGAGAGGAGTGGCGCGAGGAAAGACACCACCGCATTTAAAGTTTCCTGAGCCTGAAATGTCTGGCAAACAGGAGTCAAACACAGCGGAGCAGAACAGAGCGACCCGCTCTGTCAGCCAATCGGTAATGAGTTTGGAGCGTGGCCAGTCAGTCATGACAGTGTGTTTTATGGGTCGCGCTGACGAATGACAAGGAACGTCCCTGAACACAACCTCTGACAAATAAATAAGGATAAAGGAAGGAAAGAGAGCATACAAGAAGGAAGTGGCTGCAAAATTAAGCAAAGAAATCCAACGAACACACACACCCACATGTTCACACAAAACCTCGTTAGGCAAACAAGAGGCAGTGGGGGATTTTAAAGGGATGAAATGAGTGGAGTGTGTTGCCTTGTTGCTGTGACTGAACATTTACCACATCTGAAAATCCAAGTTCCCTCTCATTATCTCACACTTTTGGTCTCTCTTCCTGTTGTTGCAGTCTCAGTTTTTTAAAAGCGATGACAATTACTCCCCACTGTCGATCATTTTGCTCCACGCTCCCCGATCCTGTCCTGCTCCTCTCTTTTTCCTCTCCAAGCTTGTCATCTATCCCCCCATGCCTGTTTTTGCACGCTCTGCCCCACAGACACACACTTCCTTTACAAATAACACACTTAAAGGTTCTGATGTTGATAAAAATATCTATTGTGGTATCAGCAATTTGCATTTTAATATCTTGTTTACACTTGTGTTGAAATTTCAAACCCATCTTCTTGGAGGAGAAGAAAGAAAAGATGCTAGCGGGTATTAACAGACATCAGTTTTTGTCAAAATTCAAACATCTGCATCTTATTTATTTTGGCATTTATTCGCATGAATTTTTTTTCTGCTCTGCATGGACTCTTAATCATTACATATGACAAACGCATACTGGTGAGAAAATGTACTGAATCAATACGTATAAATTTACACTTCAAAAAGAGATTAAAAAAAACCCCACACTTCAATCAGAGGTCTTATCCAAAAGTGCATTTCTTTTCTTTCTAACAGGGCCCTGGCCTTTAGTGGTGAGCATGATCAAAGTGCCGGCAAGTGAGTTTCTTCTTACTCTGCCCGCCTGTGACACCTAGCTGCCCCTTCCTTTGAAGCCTCGCTAGCTCCTCAACATATGCCTTCATCTAAGCTGTAAAACGCGTCTGAGAGATGTAAAACATGTCTCATCTCACAGGTTGGACTCCTTTAACCAACAGCTGACACTGGTTTTAAAAGGAGAACGAGTCAAGTGGGATTCGAAGACCAAAAACCCTTGTCTTTTATTGAACACATGCGTAATGGTACGGTTGTTCATTTATCCCTCTCAGACAGTTTGATACAGATTTAGAAATGTGATAAGTCATCTGATATAAGAATCAAATACACAGTGTATCTCTCACATGCTCAAACGTGATTTTCGATCGTAAATCAATGCATGTGTTTTAGTTATGACTGGCAACGACTTCATTAAAAATATTTTCTCACATTTTTATTTCAAGTAACAAGTGCTGTAAAAATGTTTTCAGCTGCCACACCATCAATAGTTCAGAGACACCGATTTAGCACTTTACTCTTAAGATGATGTTGGACTGACAATCGAAAGTTAAGAAAAGGATCAAAAATTGATGCATCAAAAACCAGAGATATCGTCTCTTTTATTCCAAACATTCCTCTTCTTGTCAAAGCCTGACACCTACATTACCCGCAATTTAACTCAAGCGCTAACCAAAGCAGAGTTGAGAGGATCTGTTAAGCTCACTTACTCCACACCTACAGTTTATAATTTTTTTGATCACAAAGCAACAACCTCCAGGCCTGCAAAATGAGGCCAACGCAGAGGTGCCAAAAACAACAGTTATTTGAAAGGCCACTTGAGGCTTGCTCTGGACGCTTGTCAGTTCTCAATGAAAGCAATAAAATGCCCAACTTTAAAACAGAAAAAACATGTTTACAGCCTGTTACAAAAAAAAATCAAAATGGTTTTGGTCTCTATGGCCCCGTTCTTCAACAAGGTGTCCTCAAAGTTATTCTGGGGGCCCACGAAATTACTTTAGGATAATGGAAGTCCTTTTTATTCTATATTTTTTTTAAATGTGGCGAAAATACACATTCACATGAATCAAACATCAAAGACGGATAGGGCTAATAATAAAACCTATTTACAGTACACAACATTATTGATGTTTTATTAAGGCTAACTGTGACCCACAAATCTTTGTGCAATAATGTGAACTAGCTAGCACTAAATTACTGTGCAGCACTGATGTTTTATCCACTTATTGGCCAATTAGCTGTATTAAATAATATAATAAATAATATAATATCAGGTGTAAACACATTCTTGTGAGCTGCAATGTCTTATTTTGTAACCTCTTCACAAAAAAGACTCTGAAATATTGTCCACCACAGACACCACCAGCAAAAGTGCAGACAGTGAGGCTAACACACCTAGCAATGCTACAGGCAAATAAAACAAGAGACGGCCCAAAACTAATCAGAAAATTGTCTCAGGTGCAACTCAGTATATACAATACATGTAGTCAGAGGTCCCTGCTACATTTCTCTTTCAGGTAAAGTCCTTAATTTTATGCAGTTGATGTTCATCGCTTATCAGATTTTCTGCAGCTTGCAATGCAGCCACAAAGGGTTTTCATCTTTTTACATATGCAGCTGTACTCCCTTTGACCTACAAACAGGCTTTGACGTATAAAATAGGTGGCATTCCCCTTTAACAATAGGCAGTGACAAAAAGGGCAACATTTTGGACAGTCCCCAAAGGGATGCATTTTTCACTTAGGACTTGGCAACTGGGTATTGTTTACCTCAATTTCAGGGTCATTGTCATCCATCTAAATCTAGCACTTTGAGCAACAGCAAATGGGTGCATGTCCTTGTAAATAAAATGGCTTATTGCTTCAGTTATTGCCTTTGACCAGGAGGAGTTGGGGGCAAGTAGGGTTAGTTGGCATTGCTAGCTTTGTTGTTAGCTTGCCTCTGGTTGACTGCTCCTGCAGGCAATAATCCCGACAGCACTTTGTTGTACTTGTGGTGTGCAGTTTTGTTAAAGAGGTGCATTAATGATGTCACTGTAAAAAACACAATTAAGGTGTTTTGTTGCATGTTTAGCATTCTGCATTTCTTTGTCAAGATTTTTGGCGCAGACTTGTTTCTGACTTTTTCCCACCACCAACAGAGCCTAATCAGTGTTCAAATTTTGATGTGTGCATTGATGTTGCAACATCTTGCACTCTTGTACTGATTTACCCATATGTAGCTGTTAATCTTTACACCTCGCTGTGAAAGCAGTTCATTTGAAAACACTCCCTGTCAAATATTAGAAAAAAGCATGAGAGGTATTCCTTTATTCCGTCTGCAAATAGCACCAAAAAGGAGTTCTCATTTCCCCATGTAAGATCATTTGCTCCATTTATATTTGCTGCTTCAACTGATGCAGATGAGCTTTTACTCATCTCTCTCCTTCCCCTCCCTCCTCTTCTGCTCTCTTGAAGTTTTGAGAAGTTAGTAGGCAGGGAACCGCAGCAGAGAGACAGAAAATGAAGTCTGGACTACAGCAGTGCTTGCCTGTCTTTTCCTTTCCCTGATTGTTACAGCTACACCGCCTGCCACCATTGTGGTGACAATGAAATCATCTACATGAAGAGCTGCTAAGAGATTGTAGAAAAACAGTCAACACATGAGAAAGCCTGGAGATTGCTATTTTTTGTATGTCTGTAAAACATGAACACATTGTGATTCCACTAAACTACTGGTCTATCAGTCCTCAGTCTGCCGCCATCCTTAACTTTGCTGGAAGGCAGAATGGAAAAAGAAAAACACTTGAAAAAACAATGATAAAAGAGCTGGCAGACTGAGCCTTATTGTGTCTCTTCTTGCTCTCAGCTTTGCTGAGTAAAATGTGTCTTTAAACTGTAAGTCTCCTAGCCCACAGCCTTTTAACCAGCTTCTGACACTGGTTCTGTTGCAGCATGAGACAAGTAAAATCTCAAACAAAACAGACTAATCGCTGCTCTGAATGGTTTGAGAAAATCATCAGGAATTTCAATATGGAACTGTGGTGGTTTATTAAATGTCTGGTAGGGTGGCATTTTGTAGGAATGTAAAAGGCCCCGTCCAATACGCAGTGTTTCTTTTTTTTTTTTTTTCTATCTGCAAATAGCTGCAGTGAGGAATTCACATTTTCCTCTTGTCAGATCATTTGGTCCATTTGCATTTGCCACTTCTAATACAGATGCAGATGAGCCTTTCCTCTCATCTCTCGCTCCCTCCCTCTTCTTTCCACTCTTATGAAGTTTGCAGTATTTGATCACTTTAAGAAGAAGAGTAGTCATGCAGACTCACAGAAATACAGACAGTGAAGTGACTTTTTCTCTCTGCGGAGTGACTGACACAACAAGTTGAAGTTAGCAAGATCAAACGCACGCTTCTACACCCGCCATAAATCACAACACAGCTAGCAGGCTTGGCAGTTTGCTGCCTCCTCTGTCAAATGATGATTTTCAACTAGGAATGCAACTAATGATTACCTTAATTATCAAATAAACTAGTTATTATCCATTCAGATAAATCCTTTTATATTGAAAAAGTAAAAGCTAAAATATATCTAATTTACTGTAATAAACAGTGAAGCATCATATCTTCATATTTGAGAAGCTTAAAAAACTATCAGACATTGATGCCAAGCATGTTGGTTTTAAAGCTGCGATTTCATCAAACACTTTAGGTATACTACCTTTAGAACCGGTACGTAATCCATATGGGTTTGTGCCTCAACCTGCGATCTGTTTCGTGTTTCCACTTCAGATAGCACTCATAGGTGGTTCTGTTGTTACTCACTGCTCCATGCATCTGGCTCTCGCTGAATTTTATCTTCACGTGTGATGCAGAGAAAGGTCTGGACCATGTACTGTATAATAAAGATGGACGACATGACAGCAGCCAAAAAGTGAAACCAAAACTTTCTGATGACTGGCTGCAGTCACATACTTTAATAATAACTAGACACCAGACCAAGGATGACACATATTAATTCCAATGGAGTTGCTCGCCTGGCATATATGCCCAAAAAGTTTTCTAGCTTCTGGGTTTACTTCCATGGTATGTTCCCTACTGGATATGCACAATAGTGTTTTTCCCACTGGGCCCACCCGCAAGTTCCCACTCAGCTCATAGAATTTACATTTTGATGACGTTACAGATTTTAATATCACTTTTATAGGTCTAAGTTAAGTTGTGCAAATATGAAACCACCATGGTTCAAAAATTCTGAATAAAAAGATGCATTATTGACCTTGTTTGTAGTTTGCTGTGTCCTGTCAACAGTTGTACAGACGTCCCTTTTATAGTGTTTATATTGGTGGCCTGTGGAGAAAATGCTTTTTGGGCCAAAGGGGATTTTTTGGTTACAATACCCCAAATGGTCACTGGAAAAATTTGCTCCAGTGAGGGTGAGCAGCTTTCCTGGCGGCCTGACTGCAGTGTAGGTCATGAACCAACCATCCCTCCATGTTAGTGGAAGGCACATGGGCCAAACTAAAAACTCAAAGTGCACATCAAATCTTTTTTCTGAAAGACATTTTTCTGTCATTTGAGGTAGTTCTTCTCATGCTGATGTTTGTTCAAGTGGTTGGTTTTAATTAGTAATCTGGTGCTGTAAAAATGGTGTTTCATGCATGGTTGACAGCTGTGTGTGCTAATCTGTGTGCATGGGATCATTGGCACTACTAGTGATTGGTTGGATGGTGAATGGAAGGGAACTCGATATTGTGGAGATCACTACTGCACAGACTCTGGCTCCAAATGATGTCACCAGTGCAAGATGGCAGCAGCCCTTACACAGGATATTTTGGCTTCATTTTTGTACAGTTGGTAGAAATGGGGACGTTTGTCAATCTTTATATACAGTCTAATGTGTGCACCTCATCAATCGACCATGCAACAGTGGTATCAATTTTGGTATTGAGTATCATGTAATTTTGGTGGTATCAGTACCAACCACTAGATTTTTGTTACCTTGACATCCCTCCTAACATGTAGCGAACTGAACTGAACCGATCTGCTTGGTGGAACCAAGGCTCAGGAGTCTAGTACGCAGTGTGCTTTTTCCATGGGAGTAGAGCTGCAACTCATAACTTCCTCTCCTCTAATGGACGGCTGCACACCGCCACTGAGGTCAGACAACAGATGCAAAACAACCTCATTATTTTGTATAAGTGAGCGTGAGACCGCGTGTGCTGTGCAAAACTATGATGCGTTTGTACATACAGAGAAGAGAGACACGCAGAGGACAGCTACATTTAAGAGTTGAACATGTACGGTGTCATAAATGTGTGTGATGCTCCAATGTCCCCCGGTGAGCCTTGTAAAAGGTAAAAGCTAGCAGACAGCTTGTTAGCCTGCCTGTGTGCATTAGGCCGGCTATAATTAAAGATCATTACCTGGCAACACAAGGTCTGTCCCTTGCTTGTTTGTCATAGTAAACTGCGTGTGTGTGCAGAGTGGTCTGCCTAGCTTCTCTGTCACATCAAAAACAGCAGACAGGGATTAAAAGGAGGAGAGGCAACAAGCAATGAAAGGAGCATGGAAGGAGGAGAACAGGAGAAGAAATGGTATGATGAGGGAAAGTGACAATGAGATGGGCTGAATAAAAAGTCTCAAGACAGTGGCATCATTTGGACGCAATGATTGTGACTTGGACCGGACTAAAATAGGGTACAAAAAGGGGAGGGAGGAAAAAAGAGACATGAAAAAATAGAGGAGGTGTGGGGATGGATTGTTGAAAGAGCACCATAACAATCCCTGTGGGTAATGTGAAAACCAGCACTGTTAAAGGTAACTGAAGCCTGTTCTGCTCTAATGCATATCAAAGTGTTTTTTTCTTTGTTGAGCTCTGATTTGACTCCCCCCTCCCCTCCCCCCTCCTCTGTCTCTCCTCTCCCATATTTAACAACCCCACGTATCTTTGTTGAAATACAGCAGAATGGATCATAGTGCTAGTAAAAAAGCAACATCATTTGGAAGCCTTTTAGATGGATATGAGCCAGAGTGTATTCATAATCGATTTTTTTTGTCCTCCATTTCATGTATTAATTCTAGCGCAACAATATCAGGTTCCAAATGGTATTTACTTTTGAGGGTTTTGGTTAAGCTAACTGCTAGGTGTGGGGGTTGGAGGCAAATTGTGCTGAAACGATTAATCAATCAGTGGATGGAAAATAAATAAAGCAGCATCTACTTTGATAATCGTTCAAAGTCACTTATGAAGCACAAAAACCTGACATCAGGATGGGGAGGTTTGACTGTTTTGTTTCTTTTTGTTTTATATTGTCCTAAATGGAATATTTTAAGGCTTTGGACTTGGTTGGACATAAATAAACAATTCTGGGGCTCTGGGAGTGATAAATAGTTTAATAATAATCAACAGATTAATTAATAAGATCATTAGTTGCAGCCCCAAAGGCAAACATTACATCTTATCAAGCCTGCCAGAAGAACATATTTTGATTAGGAGGCAGTGATGATCAGTCCAAAAGAGAACAGTGTTGGCCCTTCACTATCACCACTTTGGCATTCACTTGAAAAAGGCTGAAAGCTTATTTTCAGAAAATGATGAAGCTCATGTGCTTTTTGGGCACAGCTCACAAAAGTGCACTTTTATTTGTTTTATAATGTTTGGGACATAAAAGCTTTTAGGTCAAGTGCTAAACTCTGAATTAAATATCAAACCAATATAAAGGCCCTAACAGACTTTTCGCAGACAGTTGCAGACTTGTACCAGTCAAATGGACACACACCCGGTTTCATAGAGTGCTCCAAGGATGATGTTTTTCTGTTGGCCGATGCTGAGGTAAAGGTAGTCCTGGTTCCCCCGTCAAAAAGCCTAAAAATGTACACTACTTTCATGTTTTTTGAAGCCTAAATGTAATTGCCTGAAGTGAAAAGCTCACTTTAGGTGGTGGCATGACTAAACGTCACCACAATAAGCCTATAAAGCCATGCTCGGAGCAATTTGGCATGATGACATTCTGTAGTCTCATTCAGCCACTTGTTTACTGCCGTATTCTATGTCATCGAGCAAAATGTGAATGCATTTTCAGCTTGTGTTAACCATAGACCTTATTTCAAGCTTATGGCCAATACCCCATTTGGAAAACCCATTGACTTGAGGTGCTGAAATGCCAACTCATTTTGGGGTTTTAGGACTAGTTCCTGGGGGGCACTCTTTTCATATCTAAACTGAGGGTCCACATCAGTCTGATGTTTCTCTCATGCGCTGTCCCCAATCAACACTTCATTCCAGTTGGTGGCGAAACTGTTGTTTGCCAACTGCCATAAAAATCAAGAAAAAGAAGGAACATGCGCAACAATAGCAAAGGAAATGCTCGTGTGTTTGTTTGTTTTTTTGGCTGAACAACAAGGAGAATGCAAAAAAAGAAAGCTGGTTAACCAGATAGAGGTGTAGGACTGTAGTTTTGAAAAAGAAATATTTCGTAAGTGGAGCATTGGCTGCACATGGACGTCCACTTGGGGGTCCTCACAGACCATCATGGACACAGGCACAGACATTTACATCACACAGACCTAAGCAGACTTAGAAAGTATGAATTGGGTTTATGATGTTAAACAAATTTTAGGAAGTAATCTATGAACACAGTGGAGCCTGGATAAAAGTCACACTTTTTTAAAAGAGAGAGCGGGGGCAGTTCCATGACATTTATAGGTCACCCTCTATGACTCACCTACAAACAAATCCATAGTGATCATAAATATTATTTAACTGGACACGGCAATGGTCTGTGCACAAATGTGTACACAAGGGACACCCTCATAAAGACATGTCAACACATTTCCACTGCCATGCTTAAGCGGACATGATTGAGTCATATTAAAATCAAGTGTACATGACAAAGGGAGCAGGGAGTGTGGGCAGGGGTTTTCGTGGTGGTTTACTGCTTGAAACCAAAAAGGGCGACATAGGGAGGATATGAAAGGGCTGAGCTGGATGTCCCTCAAGTCTTCTGCCCCTCAGTGTGAACCCCTGCCACTGTGAGCTTCAGCCAAGCATGACATTACGTTAGCACGCCTTGGTGCTTCTAACAATGCCTCAAAAGTGAGCCTGGTTCCCTGCCACTAGTACTGCTACCCTGTACACACTACTGCCTCACACTGCAGATGATGCTCTATCGAGAATATAATTAAGAAAAACAATAAATAGCGTCTTTTTTTATGAATCACATAATTTACATCTCAACTGTCAATGCTGGCGATGTGACATTTTGCAAGGACGTCAAAAACAGTTGTCACAGCAAATACATTCTAGTGGCCTTTTCAGGAGTTGAGTGACACAGCCAACCTTCAATAATTTCAATTTACTGAAGACACAAATTGTGCATAATTGAATGCTAGTGGAATGTTTCTGTCTGAGTAAGCAAAGACAAATGCAATGTCAAGGCAAACTAGTATCCTTATAGCACACCGGCCCTAAAGAGTCAAAACACAACTGAATTTCAGAAAAACAAAAAAGAAAACAAGAAAAAAAAAAACATGGCAACATTTCATAAAACATAATGACATATTGGAAAACACAACATTTAGGTAAACAAAATAAACATTGTGAAATGTGCTTTTGCTTAGTGAAATTTTGTAAAATTGTGAAATTTGAGGAAAATTTGTTTTGCTTCATATTAAATGTCATTTTGTAAAATGTGGCTTCTAAAATGTTTTGTTAAATGTTGTTTTGTTAGGGGCCAATCACACCGAGACGTGTCTCTGGAGAAATGTCATGGTTTTTAAAAATGCTGTGTTTTCCAGCATGCTTTCTGAAATGTCTTCTTTTCTGAATTGTTGTTTTCTGAAATGTTGTGTGTTCTGAAATGTTGTTGTGTTTTGACCCCCTGGGCCACCGTAACTATAGTGTAATGGCAACAATGTTTATCATTCATAAACTAAATATGATCACACTTATGCACTGTGCTTTTGGGGAAGTGTAAATAAAAGTTAAATTTATAACTGTTACCAGCCTAGCATCGTCCAGAAATAATGACTTCCTCGCTTCAACTGCACTGCCACATGATAACATAACTCTGAAGGGAGGGAAAAAAAAGGAAAACATGATGTTTAGTGTTGTAAATTACCCAACTCAAGCAAGTTTTACATCTCTGCAAGCTGTTAAAATGCATTCATATATCTCAAAACCTGCTGTACTAGGCCATGCTCAGCGATTATACAAATATGCAATCTGTAATAAATGGGAAAAATATGCAAAAAAAAGGAAGGATGATCCTTTACTATATAAACAAATCTGTCCGCCAGTATTACAAAGAGGAAATACACCTGGCAGATGGTTGCAGCAGCCCGGGCTCTTAGTCCTGCTTTACTCTAATTATACCTACATGCAGGGTAATGGACTGAGAATGTTTCCTCATATAGGGACAGCATCACTTCCTGGGGTCTCGGTCTCTCTTCTCTTTCTCTCTGTCTCCCACATGCACACACACACATAGGTAAAAGCAGGCATCAGGCACAAACACAGCCAGACAGCCTGACAGACACACATCACTGTGTAGATGCAAACACACACGCACACATATACACAGTCCTTTTCTAATAAGCACTGGCTATTTCACTGATACAGGTGTACAGCCAGTGTATACTCTGCTGCCTCTGGCATGAATTAAACATGTCTTGGTTTCAGGCTCTGCTACCTGTTGTTGTTTGTGTGGTTACTGCTAGTAAATATCCCCAGGAGCCAAAGTCTAATGCATATGTATTTCTCCTCAGTGGCTTCACACTAACTAAGGGATTCTATCAGCCGCTTTCTCCAGCAGTGTACACCTGTCACACTGGGAGAGTAAAATATTGATCCTTCACACGCCTCCAGACACAGAGCTGAAACGCACTGGCAAATGCATCCGCAGACAGACAAACAGACAGAAGCACACATTTCTCTGTTAGCTTACAATCAGTCTGTAACATGGATTAATGAGCTGCTGGACTGAAGAGAAGTTTATATGATGGATGAGAAGTACAACTGATAGACTCTTGAGTGTTGTACACACACAGACCGCAGTGGATTATGGAGAACCTGCATAAGCCATCTGTATCCATAACACAATTTCAAACACCACTTTTTTTTTAAAAAAAAAAAAGAAAGATAGAAAGTCTTTTGCAATTAAAACGAGATTGTGCTGGATTTTTTAAAACACCATTTAGCACAAGGGTTCCATTTTAATGACAATAAAAAAACTTTGTTGGACTTTCTGCATTTACATTGTTGGTAACGTCTAGGCAGGAGGTATAACTGGTACATTAAATATGATTTATTTTCATAAATTCAAGTTTATACAAGTAGGGATTGGTATTGAACCTCAAAACTTCTTTTGGTAACAACTGTTATGTGTCCTAAGCTCCTAAGTCCTAAGTATTGAAAACTGCTGAAAGTGGAGCAGAATGTCTGTTCAGATTCAAAGGTTGTACTGTTGCTTATGTTTAACATTTAAGAAGTTTGTCTTCTTTTCCTAAATTAACAAAAAATGTTGGGGATACATGAGAAAAGTACCACTTTGGTATGAGTAATGCAACTTGTATCAAAAGTTGGTTGGAGTAAATAATGTTGATCATTGAAGGTCTCGATTCAGGCACACGTGCAATCTAAATGACCACGCGGCAGGGCAAAATATGCATTTATCAACCACCTGAGAACTGTGGCACTCTTCAAAGTGTGTGTTTGTTTGAGAGAGAAAGAGACGGATTGCATTGCAATGTTTCTTTAGGCCGATGTATTAATAACTTAGTCTGAGCGGTACTTTGTCACTTTTTGACCCCTAAGAACCTCTGATATTCATATATTGCTACCAGTGAAAAAATAAATAAATACATGAATAAAAAGTTGAACCTATTTGTTTCCCCCATATACCTGAAACCATTTGTGCTACACTCAAAAACAAAAAATAAAAACCCATAGCAAATTAAAGTAAATACAATTAAAAAGAATTTAAGCAGTAAACACAGAATATTAATAATAATAATAATAATATTAAACAGGATCATGTTCGAAGCAGGATGTGAACCCAAAAAGCAGAAACACAAAAAGGGAGCCAGAAGTACAAACTGCTGAAGAAAAGCACAGGGGCGGGAACACAGCAGGGACAACAGGAGCATGGTGTGGAAAACAGACAAACTGACAAAGGGCAAAGGGAAACACAGGTATACATACAGCAGGGAACCAATCAAGAAAATGACACACAGTTGAGTAGGTGGACACAGGAGCAGGAGGGAAACACAGGGATTGGTTAACTAAATAAGGTGTGACTGGGAACACTAGGCTTGGAGCAAACTGAGACTAGAACAGAAACAGGTGTGCAGGGGAGACTGACAGGGAACGACAGACAAGACTGATAACAGAGGTGAAACAAATCAGGGAAACAGAGACGGGGACACAGAATTAGGGAAACACAGAGACAGGGAGAGAGACACAGAGACACACACAGAGATAGAGATACAGACAGGGAGGACAGGGAGACAGAGAAAAAGTACAGGTGACACACAAGGACTAAAAATACAAATTAAAACAGGAAACAGAACTCAGTAACTAGCAACAAGGAAAAACTAGAAAACCCCAAAACCCCCCAAAAAGCCCCCCCAAAAAACCAAAAGTCCACAGTATAACAAAACCCCCCAGCCATGACATTGCGGTTCTCATTTTATCAAGAATGGTGCAGTCCCAATAATAAATAATTTCATGATACCCAGGTCTGCATACAAGTGACTGTTTAGCAACACCAGTTTGGTGACATAACGTAAAACTCACTTCACACCCATAATGTAACACAAAATAAAATCCCCCACACTGTCATGCCATCAAAGGGTGATTTAATATTTTAAACTCCAATGGAAGGCTTCCATTCTTTGTCTCTTTTGTATTCCATCTGAGGTGTTTTCTTTTTTGCCATTGTTTCTGCTGCCAGCTGAGGGCTTGTGTTTAACACTCAGGCCGACTCTGACAGCTCTCAATATGCAGGGCCAGTCCTGCCAAACAGACTTATGAATTCCAAACAGCCCGGAGTCATGCTCCATATTTCATTGAAGTTGAATATTTAAAAAGATCAACCCACTCAAAACCCTATAAAACCTATCGTTCTGGGGCCTTGTGTCCTAAAAATAAAATCGCATCTGCCATATCGCATTACAGACAGCCACATCAGCCTCAATCTCTTAACCATTTCCCTCTCTCTGTTCCCTTCTCTCTCTGACAAAACCCATCTGGTAACCAGCCTGTCTCCATCAACACAGGTTTTGCTCTCTCTCTTTCAAACAACTGCACACTTCTTCCTGCCTCCTTTATCTCATTCGCTTCCCTTTTCTCTCTCACTGTCTGGAACTCACAATTTCTTGCCTTTATTGGTACGGTAACTCTCACCCCTGAGCTGTCATTCAGCCTCATCTCTTCTTAGGGAATCACACAGACCACCAGGCAGAAGAGCTGGTTCTCCCACAGCACAATGGACTCAGTTTCTAATTTCAAAGAGTGAGCCCAAAAAGCACGAAATTTGACAAAATGCAGCTACATTAGCGGACATGGACTGCAGTGCAGCCTGCTCCTCACAGAACAGTCTCAGTCAGCTCAAAGCGACTCCAATAAAATTAAAAAATCAACACTGACTAATCGAAATGTGAGAAATGGTTTGTTTGGGTATAAAACGACAATATCATAAATAAGCTTTAAGCATTACTTTATCTTAATATTAATAATGTCATGAGTATAAGTCAAGCAAAGCCATAACATTCATTTGCCCCACGGTGCATTAAGTGAAGATTTTGTCAGCAAAGAAATGTAGTGAGTTTGTATCCGATTACAAAATGCCAACAGTGATTGATTAAAGCTGATTAAGCTCAAACCCATTTTAAGAAGCAGTGTACACAGCAGTGGCCAGACTGGTGGGACGTGTCAGTGAGCACTTAGGTCACCTCTGTCAGATAGGTCAATCGACTAACATGCAATAAATATAAAGTATAGTGGAGACCATGTTTGTATCTTACTTTAGGGACTCTTTACTAAATGTAAATCTCATATTTTGGATGTTGCTTGACAGACTGTTTGGATTTTTTTCCAACCGGTATCATGAATTGACTCAGACTTGAGTAACCCTTCAGATAACAATTTTTATTAACATTATTAAACAGGTATTACAAATAAATTTTCCCCCATTGCTGAAATTTTACTTTGACGCTGGTATGAAAACTTTTTTTTTTTTCAGTAAATGTCTGCTGTCAGTCAGCCTAGTAATGTCTTTTTGGCCGGCCACTGTACCCTCAGCTCCCCAGGAGCTGCTACTGTCTGAACAGAGGCGCTGAATGTAGATAAGAGTCTATGTGGATTGGAAAGTAATATCTCAATGGCGATGTTAGTTACACTACCAATCATCCTGTGCAACAAAAGATGATGTAATATAATAAAATTCTGCAGGTTTGCAACATGAAAGGACAGTGTCAAATGACCCCCCACCCCCCCAGTTAGTTCTGACACCCATCAAAAGTGTTAAGTATTGATAAATCAGGCTCAACAGTAAGCTACCTTGTCATGCATTACAAAAGTAGTTAAGTGTAACATACAACACACACAGAATTACTAATTTTAAAATTAAATCAAAAAATGTTTTTCCACTGCCAGAGTATGTTTATAAGTTACTTTTCACCTATGCTAAACAGAGAAATAGTATTGATTGAGAAATAGCATTGTTATTATAATAATTAACAAATAAATACATTTTTGATATAAATAAAGTAAATACCTTCAAATTGGAAACAGTATCAAAACTTTGATAAACAAAGAAAAGTAAAAAGTATCAATAATACACAAATGTTCTCTTTTATACACAGGCTGCATTACTACTTAAATAAAAGCAATGTTTCACTCCATTTAGGCCAAATGACATTAAATGTATGAATTGTATGGTGATTCATATCAAATGAATCAAAACATTTGGTTAACATGACAGCATTTATGAGAGGTCTAGCCAGACGTGCTGATATGGAACACAGCAAGGGCTTTCTATTTTATCTACCGACTGAAATTTACAATATGCTAATTTTATGCTTCCACTTGATTTCAGATATCATCTTTGATGAATAAACATGACACACACATGCAGAAGCCCGTGGGCAGAAAGGGGTGTGTGTGTTCACCCACCCACCAGTTGGCAGCGGAAAAAAATTAGATCAAATCAACCCATACCAGAATTAAATTTAAGAGACAGGCAGAGTATCAGGCCAACATGGTGCCATATAAGGTGGTGTTGATATTAAATAAATGACTAAATATAAGTAATTTATATAACATTGGTAGACCTTTATATTGGGTGCATCCATGCTTATGGTGGCAAGAGTGAGATGAGGTCTACAATATATGAGTAGATAACTTAAAACCAATACCTAGGAAGCCTTGGTGTTTTTTTATTTTTATTCCCCAATACTTTGGGAAATATTAAAGACAAATAAACAGATATCCCTGCTGTAGGCTTCAACATCATGAGTAATAACACTGAAAGTGGACAAAGAGCAGCAGAGAACAGAAAACATCTGCATGCATTGATTAGTGTTTTTCATGTTGTCATGCACCTGCTTCGAAGTAAAAGCTTCCACAGACTTTATTGCAGCATTGCTGTGAAACACAAGTGAACCAGTTAAGCAGAGACAAATTTGGATTCTCTGGCTTCACTAATTAGTAAAGACAGCAGCAAACGGTGAGTCCACAACCAGGCTTCAAAACAACCCATCAGAAACTTCTGGGTCACGTCAGGCACTACATATTTTTCCACAGTCTACTGTAAGGCTTAAGGGCTTTAAGTGCTTACACACTGACAAAGTAAGGTACTGCGTTAACATCACGCTGCCCCAGAGAAAATTCTGAATTGGCAAAGTGTTTTGTGCGTGTTGGTCTGTCTCTTCCTTTTCAGCAGCTCGGCTCTTTGAGTCATCAGTGAAAAGAAAGCTAAATTCACATGGCACCACCACCGTGCTTTGGGGGAAATATTGCTATGCTCTCCCGCAACCATTAAGGTCACTGACATATCAATGCAATTAGAATCATGGCTGTGTCCCAGTGAAGGTCAGCTAGCACCACTCCAACTAACGCAGAGAGAGAAACAGAAAGACAGTAAGAGAGCGAGGGAGGCAGAGAGGAAACAAATTAGGTGACAGGGCGGCATGGCTGAGTTTAGCTCAGCCTCTGTCCAGGGGCCTCTTCTTCTAACTCTCATACAGGCCTGGCAATTAAAAATACATGCATCAATGGTCTATGCAACTCTCTGAGGAACATACAACAATACATTTGCACATTTCAAACGCATGTAAATGGACATAGCCATTCAGCATAGTGCGTGTAGCCTATAGGGCTGGGAAATACATGGACATTATACTAATATTGTGATATGAGGCTAGATATTGTCTTAGATTTTTGATAATGTAATATTTTAAGTGTTGTATTTTCCTGGTTTTAAAGGCTATATTACAGTAAAGTAATGTAATTTTCTGATTAAAATCAGGGAGCTGGACCCAAATTTTATTACATTGACCCCAAGCTCCAGTTCATTTGATCAGTGTGTATACCGTCTACCATACCTGAAAACAGTATGTAGATTCATGCCCGAGTCCACTTGAAAAGGTAGTCTTGAGTACAGTTCTTGTGTTCTCTGGCGCAGAATGAACACCAACTGCACCAAAACTCAAATGTTGACTGCCATTTAACACAACTACAAGAAGTTTTTAACCAGTTACAGATCAGTTTCAATTTAATACTGATGCCTCTATATCAGACAGCAGTGCTGTCTACCAAGGACTCCAGTTTTTCCCACTGAATTAGAATTTATGTGTGGTGGTAGTTTTTTTTTTTTTAATGTGTGTGTAACCCCTTTTTATCATTCTGTGTCTTCTCTCTAAATTCAGACATTTTTGCGGGTCCATCCAGCATCGGCAGAACTGAACATGAGTTCTTTTTTACCTCATCAGCAGTCTGAGCAGTTTGTGTTTAAGGGTGGATATTTGATCCATCAGTCTGGTCAGAGCTGATCAGATCAGATCAATGGATGAGAGGAGCAGCTGCTAAAGAGGGAGTAAACACAAATGATCCGGCACATCATATGGTAAAGTTTCACTTTCACTGCACCTGGTATTGTGCTGCTCCCTCGGGGCCCAGCGTGGGCTCCACGGCCCAAGAGTGGGGAGCAATGCAAACCTAACATTATATAAATTCCAATATCGCTCCTGTGTGGGAAACCCTAGACCTAGATCTGGCTTTGCTGCCCACAGTCAAAGCCCTGGCAGGAGGGTTTTGCGCTCGTAGCAGAGCTTCGCTTTGATGCACCGCCATACCCATGAATAACAGTCCCCAGGGGAGCAGTGTGCATCTGCAGCACCCTTTTCTACATTTTAGCAAAAACAAAAATGTACTGTAGGTAATGAAGCAGTTGTACTTGGGAATGTAACAATATCACTTATGTGAAAATGAGTGGTGGCGGAATGGAGACGGAGGGCAATCTTAAAAAGACACAGCACAATTAAATAATTGCTGCTAGTATGAAAACAACTGGATATTTGTTTTTTTCCTCATCGCCAAGCCCTAGTGCGGCCAAACGCATTTCATATTCCTTATGCACTCAGAAGTGATGACCAGCCAGCCTTGCTCCATTCAATGAACCTCTAATCAATGCAGCAGACAAATGATGCAGTGAAAAAGGAGGTTGTACACATCATGGCTCAGGGGAACACATTAACCCAATCACCTCGAAAGGTATGGATCTGCCCAAAGAAAGCTGTAGTTCATCACACACCACAAGTCCTCTGTAGGACAGACATTAGTAGGCCAAGGACATGGTGTTGATGAGATTGGACCATATTGATTTTAATCAATACAGGGCCGAACAGAGGTGTGTGCCCTCTCCAGATGAGGAAACACATTTAAATAGCAGAGCTCCAATTTGTGGCCAGCTGTTAGCAAACACCCAGGGGATAACTTTCAAGCTGAGTGGGACCTAGAGCAGTGACCTCAGTGTGTGTGTGTGTGTGTGTGTGTGTGTGTGTGTGTGAGGTAGACGTGCAATTGCAGGCAGTAAATGATTATTTTCGTGAACTTCCAAGTGTGTACAAAAATCCCATCACTGGTATCATACATGTATGTAATATCTCTGCATGTATTGATGGTTTATTGCAAAAGCATCCTTAACAGACCTGGCTTGAGGGAGAGTGCAGCGCTTTACTGTAAGTGTGTCATCCATCTCATTCCTTCTGAGAGCTCCCATGGGGCCCATAGCAATCCATGCTCCCCTCAGACATGTTCTATGTCTCGTCCACAGACTCAACGGCTGCATGGACAATAGAACGGGTTAATACTGTAAAAGACTGGTGGAGGAACGCTGCCAAAAGGGCTGCAACATGTTGAGAGCTTTGACTATGAAAAGGAGAGGCCTGAAATAAAATGTGCACTCATCCATACGCGACTGCACCAACAATCAGAGAATCACAAAAAAAGTCCTGCTGACAAAGTACTTTCCTTACACGCATATAAATTGTTTTGCTAGTTCAGTGCTCATGTTAGCCTTGACCTACAGAAACATGTAGTGCAGATGTGGGGGGTAATTTGCTTCTTTGTACATAGTCATGCTTAAAATCTACATTGACAGCTTTCTTGTGGATGAAAACCTTGAGAGAAATCAAAGCGAACACACACGTGTCTTCACACACATATACGCACACACACTGGGTGTCACGATTCACCAACTGGAATCGATGCGCTGGGCTTAATGTCTAAGATACAGCCGCATCGATTCAAACTGCTTGAATCAGGGCAAAGCTGGGAGGGAATTGCAGCTGAATCAATCCAGGCATTTCTGTATCAGAAAAGCCTGATATGACAGGCATATCTTTTCTTTAAAAAAATAAAAAAAGCAGCTAATAATGTCTTTTACGCTGTGTGTTTCCCTCTCTTGTATCTGCCAAGTCTTGTCAGCTCAGTGAAAGTTTGGATCAAGTGTTGACCACCCCTAGCTCAAAAGAGGAGGAGGAGAAAAAAAAACTTTGCGCTCTGCTGCCCTACATGCCATTTATTTTGTCAGGCATTTTGGCCAAACAGAATCCCAGAGAAACTTTGAATATTTATGACTGGGTTGTAAAATCTGATTAAACTGTGACTCCCCATGAACTATCTAGGTAACAATACCAGTAGCATCAACATAACCCATTCTTAGGTTACACTCACATAACAAGCAAATATGGCTCAGTTACCGTTTTTTTTAGTCTCATGTGACAGAGAAATCCATTTCTTTTCCAATTAGATCTGGGCAACTATAATATATGGTCCTAAAACTGATCTGTTCACTGGCCATGTGACTGCTGTGAAAATGGTCATATCAGGATATGAACCCATGGTTTTTGCACATTATACTTCACTGCGTAGGTGCAGATCACTCACTGTACACTGTTGGAGCGGTCCATTACAACTACAGAAGGCTGCCACACTGCTGCTGCTGTAGACTACCTATGTCGCCAGCCAATAGAGCCCGACTGCCAGACGCTTTCTGACGGGGACAGCTTGCCTACATGCCATGACAGCTTTGTGCTGAGGCACCTACAGAGTTGTTGGATTACAGCCCTGGACATTGTATGGTTTGGAGAAACTGTTTCTCCATGAAACCCTCCACATCACAGCCCCAAAACTCTTGACTCCTGTCCCTGTCCCACCCACACTTCTCTCTCCCAAGAACTACCAGCAGTAGCTGCTAAAAGAGTTAGTCGACTGAGAGCCCATTTGCCTGTTCTCCCAAAAACTAATGTCCAATGCTCCAAAGGGCCATATTTCTAAAAATATGCAAAACACTCTCCCAGACAGAAGCACATGCAAATCATTATGCAGAATTAAGTCATTCGACCTTCCTTTTACTATTCAGGAGATGAATCTTGCAACACAACATTTTTTTTGTTTTTAAAATGCACATGTGAGGCATTTCAGGGCACAGATCTGCTCACGTCATGTCAGATATGGGTTAGGAAATTATCAGTCCTAGAATGTGAGATGCCATGGAGCCCTCTGCAAGAGATAAAATTACTGCTTTCCTTTGCATCCAAAGAATGAATAAATAAATAAAAAGATATCAAAATGTTGCTCAGTGATCCAACTGCAAAGAGTTCTGCACGGTTGAAACTGATTATGGAAGTCAGTGCATACATACACACATACAGAAGGTTGGGCTGAAGGATTACTGTGCGTTAAAATGATCCTTTTCTTTCCCCAAACAACAATTGCATAATTTCCATTAACATCTCAAAATTGGCATTTTACTACCCATCATGCTCTTACATATAGCTAGATGCAGCAAAAGATATTCTTGCAACTTGGAGAAAACTTCATGAGTGCCGTAAAATGCTACTGAAGCTCTGCAACAGCACATCGGATTGTATCAATACAGGCATGAGTCAGCTTGTGTTGAATTATTGCATTTCATGAAATTGCTCCCTCTTCATCTAGATCTTTATTGAATATATTGTCAGTGCAAGAGTTACACACCTGTATTATAAGCTTACAAAGCTGTGTCGCTTATTCAGCACAATCAGATGTACAAAACAGTGTTTGTTTTCTTTAATCAGCCAATGAAAAGAACAATGGCTCAGTGTGAGACATCAGAGCATACAGGAGCGCCTGCGGCACAATCCTACTTGTAATTATCACAACACCAATCAGTGAACACACACAAGACAAATACTGGAACAAAGAAGAAACTGAGGGGGAAACAAACAAGTAAATAACTTCAGAAAAAAGACAATGCACCATGACAGCATGTAACACCCTCTGTCTGCGAACAATCAGGGAAGCTTTGGTGCTTATGTCTGTTGCAAGCATTGATCAGACAAGAGATATAAAACAGGGGGCGAGAGCAAGGCTTTGTAGGAGCCTGTGTGCGTGTCTCCTGGCTGCTTTGGAAAGTTAGTTAAATAGCCAGTTACTTTTTGCTATAGCCGCCTCATTATGATTTATCCAAGAAAAATCATCTAGCCAGGGAGTACACTTAAGTATTCGACGAAAATTACATATCATTTCCTAACCACAACCAACAAACTCAAAAAAAAAATCAAAAATGCATGTTTTTGTGTGTGTAGCAAAAAATGTTCTGCATAAGTAAAGGAACAAATATAATGAATAGCGCAATAGGTGTATGAGGGTAATGGACAGGGGCATGAAGCAAGGTATTTATTAGTGAAACACCAGCCCCGCCTGAGAGCTTTGGCTCAGTAAAAACAACATGTGACATTAATAAATGGAACAACAGACCTCAGCAGAAGCAATTATGCAAAAATGAGAAGGAATTCAAATTGTTGCACTTCTGCTTTCAGGTGGAAGGAGCGCAAATACAGCATAAGTCCTAACAAGCAACAGGTGCTTTAAGAGGGAAAAATCTAATTAGTGCACATTTGACTGATCCTAAATGGTTTCAAAATAGCTTACACTAGTTGTAAAAAAAAAAGATATTAGTACCTAAACATAGGTTATCAAAAGTGACATTTAAATCCGTGTTAGACAGGTTTAACTATATTGTACAGTTTTGCACCGTGCTGTGACGGAAATGATCACTCAGTGCTAATTGCAGGGTAAATAACATGTTCATTCAGTTGTGACAATTACTTCATCAAACGTTGCCATTCTCTCCCCTCCAAATGAGATGAGCCAGTCAGGCTACAGCATCGATAAATGTGAACCTGTGAATACACAGTCTCTTTTCAGAGGAGTCTTTTTGTCTGTAAGTTTGTTTGAATCAATCAACATGACGTGTCATGATGTGTCAAACTACCAGCTTAGAGACCTCAGCCTGTATCATGCACTCACACGAATGTAATCGGGTTCAATTTTAACTAGCACACTCAATAAAATAAAATGAATCATAAAATGAATAAAAATGGTCCCATATGCAACCATTTTAGTGGCAGTTTAGTGGCATACAAGAGTTACAGTAATGAAAAAGCAGCATTTGGGGGGGAAAGAACTAAGTACAGGGATAACTTGGCTAGAAACATGACTTGTATTACATTCATGACTGCAATTACAGTAGTCACTTCAGTGATGCTTGGCTATAGCTCTGGGCATGCACAAATCAGATTTTGTTTTCACTGATTTCATATCTGCCAAACCACTTGGCGAGGAGGCCGGGCTTACATTGTTATTGGAATTGCTTGAGTCTGGACATAATCAGACATCTCTAAACCCAGAAGGAAGATAACAGGAGAAGAACCAGCTTACATATCCGGTAAGATCCTAGGGTATTATCCTGGTGTACAGCATACACACATTTAGCACCGGTCTGCAACAGTAATCTTGTTCAGCCACTGGAGATGGATGATGATGAAAATATTTTGATTTTACTTTACTTTTTAATAATGCCAAATTCAACAGAATGGCAAAATGTTTGATAAGAAACACTTACATTTCATAGGTGCATTTTTGCCAATAAGCATATTAAATACTGTGACAATTTTTTTTTGGCTGGACAATGGCTGCCCAGGGGCACTATCTCTAAAAACACAATGTGAGAAAGGCTTGGACTGGAGAGATGTGCGTAGTTGAGAGCGCAGCATTAATGAATGTTATAATGTAGTTACTGATTAACACCTTTTTTGTGGTGGACCATTATGCATTATGCATTATACAGAATGTTTTAATTAAAGGAAACACAAATGTTTTCAGTGTGCGTGTGTGTGTAGCTCACAGACTGTATAATGAAAATGGACAATCTCAATTGCCCCCTGGTGGCAGGCACAGTACAGGTCTCAACTAAAAGATCTAACAACACGT
Source organism: Plectropomus leopardus (assembly GCF_026936395.1). Taxonomy (NCBI): domain Eukaryota; kingdom Metazoa; phylum Chordata; class Actinopteri; order Perciformes; family Serranidae; genus Plectropomus; species Plectropomus leopardus. The sequence continues at coordinate 14,587,114 of NC_142176.1, forward strand.
GAAATAAATTTTAAAAATTGAGTTTGATTTTAATTAGTTATTTGGTGTTAGGGAGAGTTTTATTTCATGATTGACAGCTGAGTGTGTCAACAGTGTGCTCAAGAGTGCTGCATGCAACTGGTCAGACAGCAGGAATTTGAAACAGTGTAGATCAGGCATGTCAAACTGGTCCACAGGGGGGCCGGTGTGGCTGCAGGTTTTTGTGCCAACCAACCAAGAGCACACAGTTTGACCAATCAACTGTCTGAAGACGGAGATCAGTTGATTAAATGAGTCAAGTCTGGTGTGCTGCTACTTGGTTGGAAACAAAACCTGCAGCCACACCGGCCCCCCTGTGGACCGGTTTGACATGCCTGGTGTAGATAGTTACTGCACAGACTCTGACTCCAAATGACGTCACCACCGCAAGAAAGCAGCTGTTGTTTCCGAGATATTTGGGGTTAATTTTTGTACAGTCTGTTGAGACTGCATCTTTATATAACGTGCATGGTGCAGCTAATCTAATGGCTTACCGTGAAACAACACATGGCTATTCATCGGCTGCTATTGCCTAGGATCCCTGTCACTGTACTCCTGTCCGCTTCACCAGACTTAGAGTGCTGACCACCATTTACTGCAGATAATAGATTATAAATCTATAAATGTGTTCATATACAAGAATAGCATAGGTTAAATAAATATTAGTTGAAACATACAGTAAAAACGCAGCATTATATTATTCAGAATCTCAATGGTAAATGGACCTATATAGTGCTTTTCTAGTCTTTTGACCACTGAAAGTACATTCACACTACCAGTCACATTCACCAATTCAAACTTACATTCATACACTAGTGGTTGAAACTACCGTGCAAGGTGCCGCCTGCTACTTAGTTTCTAATACATTCATACAGAATCACACACCGATGGCACAGCCACCGGGAGGCAGGTGTGGTTTAGTATGTTGCCTGAGGATACTTCAACATGTGGACTAGAGGAGATGGAGATTGAATCCCTAACTTTCAGATTAGGGGACAACCCGCTCTTCTTCTTGAGCCACAGCCGCCCCATGTCATTGTATCTTCATCTGACTGTGTGAAGGTATAAATAGTTAAACAAAAGCACCGTGTTCCATATCCAGTTGAAAAATCTTTCAAACTTACATTTTCCTCACTTTCTAAGTTTACATTGTCAGCAAACTACATGTGTTGGGGTGAGGGAGGACATCAGTGCTGTTACCTCTGTGACCACTTCTTGCCCACAGTTGAGAGGGAGTTTCCATAAGAAAAACTCGTAAAAGAACACTGATGGAGGCAGCCTTTAAAGGATTAGCTACAAATATCTATTTCTGAATGGAGCCGGGTTGTAATCACCAAGGTCTAACAAGAATAGTTTGCTGAGGTTATATACACACAGAAGCACACAGCCTGACAAACAGGTACACCTGAAACAGAACCAGTGCAATCAACGCAGACACCTACTGGAACGGGCTGCTGTGCGGCGCTGAATGGTGACTACTAATGGTTCATTGCTATAGGTGGGTGGAGGAGAAGAAAGAGGGAGAGATGATCTTTGAAGAGCTTTGTTTTCCACTCGGCATGTCACTGCTGTGAATAAAACACAGAGGATACAGAGCAAGAAGGAAACAAAGCCAAAGAAAAAGGAGACCTATGGGAAGAATTATCTTTTTTTTCTCTTCTGTCAGCAACACCAACTTCCTGACATGTGGAAAGAAGGTTGCGGCATGGCTTGATCACATGGCTTGAATGTAACGATGTTTTCATTTCACACACATGGACATACACACTTCCTACTATATACATCTTTTTTTCCTCGTTCACCATAGCAACAGGAACAAGTCACCTAGTGCCTGGTACACAGCTGTAGCTTATGAATCCTTTATACCCAACTACCTGGATCTCATTATAACCTGATTAGATGACTTGTTTGAAAACAGCTGTACACATGCTGTATTAGTAAAATTGCCCCAGGACACAGGCAGGCATATACACAGACACACATCATGCTAATGTCTCCTCCTCTGTGGCTCCCATTTCAAAATACTGGTGGCATTTCAAATAGGAGGACTGTGACAAATCCTGACAGCATCTCCCTTGTTACTACTCCTCCTTTCTCCTCTGCTCACCCACTTTCTGTCATGCAGTAGGCGTTTCAGTGGCAAACAGACAAAGCACCTTTGTGGCAGGGGCTTTAACACTGTCTCTTTGGCATTTGTAGTATATACTGAACAAGAGCAGAACATTAAGTCTTCACCATTTCTCTGCTGGACTAAGTGTGTATGTAAGGAACTGTTTTACGTAATAGTGGTTTGAGTTCAGTTTTAAACAGGGTTCCCACACATTTTCATGGTCAAAATTTTAAAACTTTTCTATGAATTTCAAGGACACATCATAAATTTCACTTTTACTTGCCCCGCTTGTCCAGCATTTGTCAAACATATCAGATTCAAACTCTCCTCACACATAATTATAGCTAGCAAGGAAAAAAGGAAGAAAGGTAGCTGATGGTAGACAGCTGATGGCTAAAAAATGCTGTTATGTGACATTACATGGTAGGTTGCCCACAGAAGGTTTCCGTGACTTTTGTGTGAAATTTTATGACTTTTCCTGTTTTTCAAGTGTTGTGATTTTTTTTTTAATAACGGCCAACATTTTCAACAATGTTTTAAGAGGTAGCGGTGACCTCTTCGCCTCAATGTCCCTGTCAATACAGCCCAACCAAAGTGGTCCTGCTGCAAAGACAAATCTAATTCAATTTTTTAAAAATAATTTATATTATCTGTCTCTTTTTTCTTTTCTCTCTCTCTCTTTTGCTCTCACCCTTTGGCCAATACTGTTTCTTCTTTCACTGTCTCTCCCCTACCAATGTAGGCACTTACACGCACGCACACACACAAAAGGTATTAGTATCAGAAAATCTTAGTCAGACATTACATCTTCTTCCTTTGATGTTATTTTTATTGTTTTGTCTTTCTTGGCTCTTCGTGTATGTGTGTGTGTGTGTGTGTGGGGGGGTTATCTGGAGAAAAAAAAATCGAAACTTACAAAATGAATTCAAAATCCAGCTTGGACATTGAGGAAGGAGGCCACACAGCATTTCAAAAAGTAATACATAAAATTGTAAGGTATAGAAAGAAAGATCAAGAGGAGACAATAAGAATAAAATAAAGAAGCATAAAAAGGAAAAGCAGCAAAGTGGAAAAGGAAAAAGCGCACAGACAGAAAATGCGCAGAGAAGGAGAAAAGTACAGTAGGATTTATTTTCACCTGTCAACAGCACTTAAGGCCATAAACACATACAAAGCTTATGCCTTTGGGGCATTGGGACAATATTGGTCTGTATGTGTGTTTGTGTGTGATGGATGATTCCTCGCATCTATGCAGTTTCTCATCAGGGTGTTGACCGTGTCAGAACCAAAGCTGGATCTAATCCTCCTTGAGAAATCACAAACTTGTGGCTACTGGAACACAGCTTGTCACTGTAACAATGCTGCAGAGGTAACTGTTTCTGGTGGCAGTGCGGGCAGCCTTTCACAAACAGAGGAACATTACTGAAACATCACTCAACATGATATCCCACACATTTATTTGGAAAACTAAATCATCTGCTGCCACAATTAGATTTTTGTTGCTGGACTGGTTATTAGGAGCGCTATTGGAATATTTGTATAACATTGTGTTATTTAGAGCACACTTAGGTTGGAGACAATGCAGCAGAACGTTAAATGCACTGACAGTGAAACTGTTCATTCTGCAGAGTCTAAAAGTTTACTTTCACTTACAAACCGCTCCTCTCATCCACTGATGAGACCTGTTCAGCTGTGAACGGATCGACAGATGAATTATCCACCCTTCCAACAACAAACTGCTGCTGAGGAAAAACAAATTAACAAACAGCTCCACCTGCTGCACCGCATTCAAAGATCTGCAAAATGTCCAAATTTAGAGCCCTGCTCGAATCATACACAAACCATCACACACACCCAGCCTTCATTGTGATGTTGACTACACGCCTGTATCGTTTCGTGACTGCATCTGGCATGGTTGTGACACTATTATGGTGAGAAAGTATATTAACAGCTGCCAAACAACTCAAAACTGCTTCTGTAGTAGTTACTCCTACAATATGTGTCACCAAGACCACATTTTGCTGTGATGACACTCATACAGACAAGTCGAAAACAATACCCGCCATGCTCTTGCAGCCGGTAAACATCTCTTTTCACATTGTTGCAACATCTTGAAGGAGAATAAAAAAAGGAAGATGATGAAAAACCAGCAGAGAACCAACGACAAGGACGACTGACTGAAAGTTAAAAATGATCCTTTCTTCAAATGTGGATCAAAGGAAGCAGAGGAAAATAATCAAGCAAAATTACTTGCTGTAATTCATCACATTTTATGAAAGCCCTCCCATGAAGGCTTTGTGTCCGAACTGTTCTTAGGCTTATTAAATACGAACAGGAAAATATACCTTGAATAGTGTCTGTGTGGATATAGAACTCAGGCAAAATAGTAAGGTGATGCCTTTACATGGTGTCCGAGCCTCCTGGGTCTCCTATTATTCTTTAGTTCTCCCTACTGAACTCTGCACAAAAATGGTCACTAACATTTGAAAACTGCAACGTTGTCTTCCCTTCACAGTGTGGCCAATTAAGGGTAGCAGGGAAACATGAGATTCTCTGTCAAGACAGTTGTATCTGTGTGTGTTGGTGTGTGTCTCAGTGAGTATGAGTATAAGTTAGAGTAAGAGAGAGAAAGAGAGGGAGAGAGAGAGAGAGGGGGAGAGAGAGAGATAGAGAGAGGGGGAATTTGACGATTACAAACACGCTTGAGAAAATGAAACTGAGACCGCAGGTGTTTTCTGTCATTTGTCATCAGCTGTTGCAAGTACAACATGCATTTTTGCTGTGTGTAAGAAACAATATGCAAATCTTGAGTAAGTTAGGAGTTACTCTTTGTGATTGGAATGAAAGCTACTGTTAAGCCATAATAAATGACGACTCCAAATCTACCTATGAAAAGAACTCCTGTTGCCCTCATGACTACCTTAAAGGGATAGTTCAGAGTTTTTGTATAAGGCACTTATCCATAGTCAGAGCATTATCGACAGTAGATTGCTGTCAGCACGCCCCCAGTTTGGAGAAGCAGGATGGAGTCTGACATAGAAACTAAGCCATGCACTGCTGTAGATGGAGGTCAGCAACAAAACATATTTTAGCCACCTAAAAAGTCTATATCAATTTAAATGTACGCTAAATTATGAGTATTTTTAAGTTGTTAATGGCTTCAGTTAAACGTCTATGCTCCCCTCAAAGCCAGCAGACTCCACTGAAAAAAACAGAAAGCTTAGCTTGCTGAACACAGGAGAACACTGCTGCCCTGATCAGTTATTGTATGTTATTGTGTAATCCAAACTAACCACGTTAAATGTCAAAGTTACACGTTAACAGAAAGCCTAACGGATCAGGCAGCAATAGACCAGCAGCTCCTGTGTTCCGTTCAGTGTTTTGTGTTCAGTAAATTACTGTTTTTCTTGATGGAATCTGGCTTTAAAGAATGCAATATAATAACTTAAGTTCCCCATTGATCTAAATATCTGATCTTTTTGACTTATCAGCCTGACAGCCTAATGCCTCCTTTTATGTTGGTCACCCTGCTGATCAAATGTGGGTTAAATAATGTAATGCATAAAATCTACTGTAAATGCATTAATAACTCTGGTATTCCAGAGAGCCTGTGTGAGGGCATCTGGCTGCACGTCTGACTGATTAACTGAGTGACCGACCGAACAGAAGGAGAAAATACTGCAAAGGGGAATGAGAGAGATGCCTCAGATGCATGTATATAGCCTGCCAGTTTGGCTCTGGCGGACAGTGACCTTGTTTGTATGATTAGTAGAGCCACTGGGGCGTGATTGGTGCTGTTACATTATTCTCCCTCTCTCCTCTTCCTTGCTGTCATCTCTTATTTATCAATCTAACTCTCCTTCACTGCCCCTTTTCATCCTTTTGCCTTTATGTTTGTGAGCAGTTAGACCAATTGTTCAATTTATTTAGCTACATATGAAAACATGTTTCACCTTTTCTAGAAAATATGTTTCCATTACCCTGTAATCCAATACAGCAAAGAGCCCAGGTAGTATTAGACATGCCGGGCATCATGGCAGAAAAAGTGTTCTGAAGGGCAAAGTCCCCAGATGTATAACTTGTCTATTTCCAGATGATTAAATAAATAATGTCGATAAAAAGCAGGAGGACAAAGAAAAGCAATAGCAAGGTGGTGAAATAATGGTCCTAAAAGGCAAAGAAATTGTGCTAAACCGGGACGGTTTATGAAAATTTGTAGGAGGTACTTTTTCTGTGTGTGTTCCATAATACATAGATCATTAAATAATTAAAAATCGATGTTGGGGAAAAGCCATACTATTGTGATTTTTGATCTTGAGGAAAAAGCTGTAATCTTTCAAATAAAGTATATGAATCTTCAATATTTTGAGATAAAAGTCATTGTTGTCTATGATTAATATTAAATTAATTATTAATTATTTATTATTAATTATAATTTAGGGGGAAAAGGTCAAATTGTGCTTCTGTATCAACATGAGGAAGATTTCTATTTGAGGTATGCTTTAGAATAGGTTTCACCAATAAGTGAAACAGTAATTTTCAATTTTAACACCTCTTCATCAGAAGATTTTGTATACTGAATTTACTGGGCTTGATTTTGAACCATAAATTATATCAGATGATGTTGAGTATCTTGGTATCTGAAGTGGTATGAAAACATCAATGTCTCACTAGTGGTTCTAATAAAGTTCAATAAAAACCAAATACAAGATGACCAGCTGACATGTTTTCAAGCTGCGCCTGGAGGCTTCGAGTGGACTGAGTTTCCATCAGTAACTAACACTGAGCCAAAACACAAGTAAATGGTGTCAGAAAAGAGTTAAAAACCACTGCTCATTGACACAGGAGAGTGAGGGAGAGAGCTGTGGGCTGAACTCCTCTGTCTCTGCATTCAACTGGCTGATTCCTAATGTGGATAATTGCTTTATTTGTGAAAATATGACACTCTGGATTATGAGTTTTTGTCATAACTTTACAACATTTTCTCAGAGTATAACAACATCGTCAACATGACTTATTTACTCTATTCTTATTCTTATTTATTCTCATTTCCTTGAAATAACAGCTTTTCTCTCTACATGTATTACTGTAGAGATCTCTTTGTATAATTTTGTTTTTCAGTGGCTCAAGTATTCAATAACATCTTTTGCTTTGTGGGGGCTAATGATTTGATTGAGGCAAAATTTCGGTTACAAAGGAAAACCTATTTGGGTAAATAGAACATTTCTTTTCAGTCGATTGTATATTGTGTGTTTTATGTTCTGAAAAGTACAAAGACATGTTGGAATTGAATTGGGACAGCTGTGACCCCCAGGTAATGATTTGAGATGGGTTGACATAGACGGACCCAGGTGAAGACATTTGAATGACAGGGGCAAAATGGTGCTTGACGGCCAACCAGTTACGGAGTGGTTTCAACTGTCATCTCTGTCAACATGGGAATAGGAGCAGGTCGGAGGGAAAACTGTGTGTTTGTGTGTGTGTGAGAAAGAGAGAGAGAGAGAGAGAGAGAGAGACAGAAAAGGGTGAGTCAGAGAGAGAGATTGAGAGAGAGACTGCTGATGCATTCATGAAAAAAATCCCGGAACGCATCAATGCTGTAGTGAACAGCAATAATGTGGAGGCTTGTGTTCCTGTGCCTACACTGTACATCATTAGAATTTGGCGGAGGCAGAAAAAGCTGTGAAATGTATCATGCTTTGAGATAACAATGCGTTGATACAATTTGGATGGACAATAGAGTCCTGCTGAAGCATCAAAGGGAAGAAGCAATTGTTTGCTTTAAATGTGTGCTTGGAAGTGTGTTTGTGTATGTGTGTATGCATGTGTGTGTGTGTGTGTGTGTAGAGGCCTGTGCATTGTACTGTCCCGTTGGCCTTAGCCCAACACTTTTCTTCTCTGGATCCTGAAGAAGACAGTTTGTACTGTATGTTCACATTCTATATGTGAAAAATAATGCTTGCGTTTCGCATATTTGTTATAGGGCAAAAAATAGGTGTGATTTTCACTACACAAAATTACAAACAACAGTCTCATTTAATAATGCAGTAAGATGTTAGTCACGAAGTGGGCTGAGCGGAGCAGGGTGAAAGAAACGAGACAAGGTGTCAGACTTTGAAGTGAAAAGTAGACAGGGCTAATGAACACAGCTGAATGTGTCTCATTCATTTGATGATATTTGAGGTAGGACTGAGTGCACACTGTGATGCATTAACATTAAAAATGGCAAAAGCCACTCTGAAGCTTGAGGGCTGGGAATAAACTGTCAGAACTTTTTGAGTGCTGGCCAAAATGTGTCCCTAACGCAGAGTATCAGAAACTGTCAAGCCAGGAAAGGTGGCAATGAATGCAAGGCCAGAGTCTGAGTCTTGTTCACTAATGTGTAATACTTTTGACTCATGGGTTCCCATGCATTTTGACAAATGAATTTTCAAAATGTTTCAATACATTTTCCATAACTTTCCTGCCATTCCCATGACTTACTTGGGTATATAAAATAGGTAGGCAGATCATTGGATGTGGCAATGAATTGGTTGAGTGTTTGTTGAAGTTTTCTCGCAGTTATAGCAATGTTTGCTGTGCTGGTAGAAGCAATCTGGCCTGCCTCAGCAGGCGTGATATATGTGCAGACTCTGGCAATCTATTGAGAGGCCTTTTGGTTGTCTTGATTTGTTTCCCATTTAGCAGGACTGACCAGGGCCACTTCCATCATGTTGCTAATGTTTAATGTTTTGCTGCAAAGTCTACATCTAGTGCAACTCTTGAATATCTAAGTTCACTTGCTTATTAGACATTCCCATCGCTAACTAGCTGCATACACTCCTGTGTATCACATGACACTAGTGACGTTTTAACGGTCGCAGAACAAAGCACTAGATTTTGAATTAGTATTATGAGGCGGTGCTACAGTCTGAGAGTCAGATCAATCCCTTGCTCCTTCACAGCTCCAACCTTTGTCCAAATGACCAAATACAGTCACTTCTGGATCCAAAAAACCAAGATGGGGATTGCCAAAATGCCTTACTGACGACTTCAAAAGCCATTCCACAAACCAGTGGGTGACATCACAGTATCTATGTCCTTTATTTATACAGTCCATAGTTCCATTAGTAGATACCAACCTCTGGTGGTGCGTGCTGTGCACTACACAATATCAACTTAATACAGCATCTCTGTATCAGTTTAATAAAAGAGGAGCATCTGTGCTTTTGATGGTATTGGAAATCATACCATCAATCATCAGCTTTTTGTTCAGCTGCTTTGTTTCAGTCTCACAGCTCTCATAGCATTGTTTCTGGCCCACTTAAACCCACACTTTCTGCTCAGCACCAAAAAGCAGTCAGACAGTGTTTGCAACTGGCTGGTGAACATAGCGGAACATTTAGCAACAAAAGAAACAGATATTTGCCGCTCAGGAGTTGGCAGAGACCACACACAGCTAATAGAGAGTAGCTATTGGTGTTACATTTGCCAGGTGGCCTGAAACACAACTCCAAATGAATAATAATGTTGCTGCAGAATGTGCAAATAAGCTACTGTTTGCTAACAAGTTTGCAATATCAACTTAACATTGCGTCGATAACTGGTTTCTTAAGATTTTTGCCCCCAAGTGGCAAAAATAAAATCAGCCATAGCATGTTGAACCTCTAAATGGTGTTTAATGATTTAACAACTCTGTTATGATGTTGTGTGATTACATTAAAATATGATAAATGATATGACTGAATAATCACCAGGACCTGGTTATCCGCCTAAATGATATTCACGCTTGTCTCTACCGCTTATACTTATACTGCTTATAATAAAATGTGCTTTTGTGGTCAAGACAATGACACACTGCCGAAAAAAAGAGGATGGATTGTGATGTCTCTTTGATGTCTGGCCTTTCGCAGGAAAAAATGTACAGATTTCTCACTCACTCTCACACACACTCATGCACACGCCCGCATGCACACACATACACACGCGTGCGCGCGCACACACACACACACACACACACACACACACACACACACACACACACACACACACACACACACGCACACACACACACACACACACACACACACACACCACATGTCCACCACAGCCTACTGATAACCACTAACGAACTTTTGGATGCTTTCCATGTGAGAGGAGTGTGGAGACACATCATCAGATGACTTCACCAATGTGCTGTACAGCACGTCTGTTTATCTTCTCTCTGTCACTTTGACCTCTACCAGCAGCTCAACCTGTCTCTGTCCACCAACTTTAAAGGGTTAATGACTTCTTCTTGACAACCAGGCTTACTCAAAGCCCTCTGCTCTTTAATGCCAAATGACTGCTTTCAGCTTACAGCGACCTAGATTTTAGCCTACATTAGACACCTCAATTAGTACTATACTTCTCCTTTATGCACAGACATATACTGTGTATTCATACATATACAGTATATGTATATATTTTGAGAGAGAAAGAGAGAGACAGATACCCACTCTGGTGTGGGTAGCCCTGTGTCCAGACAGGCAGTTGTGTGCCAAATGTTTAATGAACATCAGCTGGCAGACTATCATGAGCAAAGTCTGGCCCACACCACTGTTTGATGATTAGCTACAACCCACGGGGATACACACTCACAAACACGCACTTTAAATCAATGCTGTATAGAAACAAGACAGTGTTCATTCCCAAAAGATGCTGGTAAGTAAAAGACATTTGTCCATTTGTTTGTTTCTCTTATTTTCTCTTTGGAACTAACCTTGTTTCAATTTTTTTCTTTTCTTCTTAACATCTGTTTGTTTCTTTTTTCTTGTATTGTTGTCTTTCACATCAGCATTTTTCTTTTTCTCCAGACCCTTACATTTTCATATTTCTTTTCATATTTCCATTCTTTCTTCTTCTGAAGACTGTCTGCCATCTCCCTCCATTGTCATTATTTTGTCTTGAAACAGACATTGTCATTATTTTTCTTGAAACAGTCAACTGTGACAGCCAAACAAAGAGGCTTTATTTTTCAGCAAAGAAGAAGTAATCTTTTTTGCAGTAAGCAATAATAACAGGAAAAAGGGACTCACAGATACAAATAAGACTGAGTTGCACATGGGTCCTTTTAAGTCCTATTAATGCCTTGATTTGTAATTCATTTAGGTACTATGCCAACATCATTGGCCATGTATGAACATTCTAATATTAATTTAGGTGAACTGTTGTTTAATAAACAAGGCTGAAAGTACAGCCACACTGCCATAGTTATGTAGCTGTACTTCATAATGTCATCATGATAATACTCTAATAACAGTATTACTAATATGTTGATGATAAGTGGGTGTAATGTTTACTATGTTTGCCATCTTAGTTCACTGTATTCACATATTTGTTTACTAGCGCTGCTCAAACTATAGCTGAGAGAGATGAAAATGTTATCTGCTTTATTTTGTCATGAAGTATTAGACAAATATTTTGTTTTACCTGAGGATGGGCAAGATGAAAATTTAGGGAGTCAGCAGAGTTTCTACAATTATGATGAACAGGGGACATGTATCTGTAACAAATCTCACTGAAATACATCCAGCGGTGTCAAGACATTACATTCAAAATTCCAACCACATGGTCACCAAAGTCATTAGGGTTTAAACTCTGGCCTTGCTTGATATTGCCAGACTAAATTGCAAATAGGAGTTAGTCTAGAATCTCCCAGTTCATTTTTGATTTCAAACGGGCATTATCAAACTGCCTTTAGATGCACCTGGACAGACTTTTAACCTACAACAGCAACAAAAATGCCTCAAGGGCGCTCCTCTTCACTAAGCTAGGTTTCTGCTCATTGTAATGTGTGAGCCACAGATGTCATCACATTTTTTGCATAAAGCACCACAAGTTGTGGGTCATTGTCTGAAACATGTCCAATGTTTGCTAAACATTTGTGTTGTCAAGCTGTATAAATGGGAGGTTGACCAAATCTATCTGCCAGGATGGGAAAAAAACATTATCGTTGTTACAGGTTCTCATTCACGAGGCTCCCTCATCATAAAGATTGGTGCTCTCTAACTCACATACAGTAATTATCTGATAACCATCGGATTAACCATTTACTTACATAGTGTGAAACTTGTCATAGTCTGGTCTTTCAGCCTTTCTGTCATGATTAAATAACTAGTACATTCAAGTAATAGAGGTGATATGCTATTCTTTAGCTCTCACAACACAAATACAGTTTTTTTTAAATTCAAGTCCTCCTGATGAAGCTCAAAAGACCTGAAAAGATCTTTAAATAAATACACTTACCAGGGAACTCCCTGGTATAAGCAGAAATTCATTACAGCCTGCAGTAGAAGCAATGTACTTGATGTTGCATCAGTTTGCAAAGGATAAAAATAAAAGCAAGATGCATGAGAAACATTGCAATGAGATGATAACCTGTGCAGTGTAGATGTAATTCCCATAGCTACAGTTTTAATTCATTAATTTTCCATCATGCATCTGTGTATGGGAGACACTTTGATAGAAACATGATGGGAATTTCAACAGTGGGCCTGAGTCATTTTTGAACAGTGTGCTGTGTGATTTCACCCTGGTTTTAAAATAAAATAAAAAGGTACACCAGCTCTGTAGTTGTGTTACATACATAGATAGGTAAATGATGAAATGCACTGCAAAATATATTAAATGCACGTTTGCTGGGTTATTCCTGATTCGTACTTGTGCTCAACTGCAATTTATGTATTTAAAGTTGTGCAAGGCTTCCCTGGTATTTTAACCCAGGAATCTTGGGAAGAAACACGGTTAACAAATGGAAAAACAAAGACATGAGGAGGTCGCCAGCTGAGAAGAACAGATATTTAACTAGATAGATATGATGTGAATGAAGATAAATTAGGTGGTTAGAGACTGTGTCTGTGTTAGGTAAGTAAACTGTAGCAGCAGGATGCTCTGACTTATTCATCTAAAGCAGTGCTCTTCAGAGCTCCTTGTGTTTCTGATGAGAACTATAATAGATTTATATTAACCAGTGTTTTCATTAGCAACAAAAGAGCAGCAGCACAATAAATGTATCACATTTCACAGCAGTAGAGCCTTCACTTCATTTGGGCTTCTTAATGCCTCTGTTTCTGACCATTATTTTCTTCCCTCTTTACTCTTTCTTCATCTTTTTTTTCTCCCTTATTCTAAGGTTCAGCATTCCTTCAACCTCACTCTTGTTTCAACTCACCTCAAACTGTACATGTGCGCACTTACACACACACGCACATGCACGCACACACACACACACACACACACACACACACACACACACACACACACACACACACACACACACACACACACACAAGCAAAAACCTATTATCTGAAAATTTCAGCTCAGCTTCTATGCTTTAAAAAAAACCCTCTATAACAGCGAAAGAAAAATATCTGGGCTCAGCATTAGGGATCAAGCAGTCCTAAGAGTAAAACACCATTGGTCACTGAATGCCACAGCCCGAGCCACATCGCCTTGACATCTTCCTCACTCCTTGAAGGTGAACCTCTGATAAAAAGACATTTATTTTGAAATCTTTTAGTCTGTTCGTTGTACTAGATCACTGAATCAATTCTTGCAGACTTTGAAATCTTAGTTTGAACTTTAAAATACTCCTTTTTCACATTTCAAATTAAACTGTCAAGCTTTCAATGTATTGTGAAGATGGACTGCCTTACAAGGCAACAACAATGGCTGGTGGAAAACACGAGATAAAGTAAAAGAACAATCAGACAGATGAATGTTAAATAAACCAATGAAAATCCAATTCTCGAAGCCAATCCATTACCATATGAATGTCCAGGGTTTGGTGTAACTTAAGAGTTACTGTCCAAAGTTACTTATTAAACTTTCACTCATATAAGAGTAAACCTGTCTAAAGCCCCTTTTCACAAATGCACTGCAAACCTGAAATTTTTTAGAGAGACAAGGAGCTGTTTGTGACACTGCAAACGTCCAAATTATTTGATTCGGACATTTAACAGTGAGCCCACATGTGGATTGAGCAGGTCAGTTGATGACGTTTCTGCCATGGCTGTTTTGCATGACCAAAAGGTAACAAACATCAGAGGATTAAGAAGAAGAATCATTTACATAAAGAAGGCAACAGAAATGTCTCACAAGAGAGATGACAACGATCTGGAACTTCTGCCGGTAAAATTAAGGAACGTAAAGAGATTCTTTTTTTTATACAGTGTAATCTGTGTTCATTAATTTTCCTACAAAAAAAATGAACACACCAAAATTTGTGCATATCGCACAAATTTTGAAGGGCTGTGATCACTTGATGAGTGCACTGATGTGAGTAAATAAGGAAGCAGTCCCGAGCAGTCTTATAAGAAGGCAGATTAGGGCTGTGGATGAGTCAGAAAACACCAAACTTTCCCCTGGAGATGCATGTTCTGAACCATGAGATCTTTGAGTCATTTTAATGTATATTCTCACCATGTTTCTTTTCTTAAACCTCCATAACTGTAGGTTTATTACACAGCTGAATGTTATGGACGTTACGTAATTTGTGGTGCGCTAATTCATATGATATCATACAAACTGTTGAGCATGCATTTTTGTAGGATATCATACAAACCATCCTATTCCAATACATTGCCTGCCACTCTACCCTGGCGGCATCCCTTGCCTAAACCAAACGGATGAATTTCCAGAAGGTAAGAATGCTTCTGACACAGCCGATCACCTGTCGTGTGCTACATGTGAAAAAAGAAACTCTGCAAAATGTCCAAACCTGATTATCTGTATGTTGTCCGGAGTTCATACAACAAAACCGCTTTACATTCGGGATAAAGGGCGAAATGTTTTGAATAATTAAATTCTTTAAATTGTAGGGGGAAATGTGAATGGAAAATGTACTTTGAGAAAAGTTGAACAGGCATCATAGGAATCCCATACTATGGTTGCTGTTATTTTCAAGGACACTGAACATATGGAACAGGGATTCTCAGATACCTGCCATAATAATCACTCTAGAGCTTGACATTTGAGAGTAACTGTGAGCTAATCAGTGGTGTGATCAAGCAATTAAATATGATGCTTTCTTTGAACAGTATCAGTCTTAAAAGCACTGAACCTGCATGTTTACCTTGCAAAAATTCCCTCCTCAATAAACAAGATTAAACTGAACCACTTGTCTTATGCACGTTGCTGGCACTGAAGCTAGGACCTGACCAGCATACAATCCGGATATTTGAGCCACAATTTTTCTTTGTGGCATATAAAAGACATGTTCCTCTTTCATGTATGATAGATGCTATAGTATATGAGATATTTCTCTCTGACACTCACTCTCTCTGTATTTAATGAGCCCTCATGAGAGGCTGTTGTCACCAGGCCTGCACATTGCTACTCAAAACATGTACTGTATATGCGCGCACAGGCGTGTGACATGCAGTGCATACCAGTAAACATATTTAGAAATGAGAAACGAATAAAAATAGCCTTAAATGCATTCACTATAGTATACAGTTTTATATTCTGTGGCATAAATTATCATTTGTCATCACATGTCTGAACCTGAGGTCTTATTATGCTTTCCTTAAATCTAGAATCAAAATTAAAATAAATTAGTGAATATTTAAATTGGAATATTAATATATATATATATATCAAATACAAATCAAATAAGTAGACAGTAGATACGGTACATCTGCTGAGGTTAAGATGCATCAACACAAGAGGTAAGAACTACAGCATAATTAGGAGCTATTGCTTCAAGCAGATTTAAAAACGTTGAAAATGCTAAATCGAGGCTACTAAGGCGCAGTATTCTCTTAACGAGGTTAGGCAAAATGGACAATCAACCTTGACAGAACCAGTAATTGTTGACGACAAGCAGGAGAAGTAACGGAAAAGAGAAGAAGGCCATTATCCAATTAATCTGCTCTTAGATAACATCCTCTATTGCTGACTGGGAAAGGATGGGGCAGAGCCAATTTGCATAGTTGTAGCAAACTGTAAAAAAGGTACTTTCTGTGTTAATATTCCCTCACATTAAGTAAGTGCATCCGTTTTGCATTTTATGTCTTGGCCATTTACTCTGCAATTTAGCATATGTTACATACAGGAAAACAGCATTTACAAAATACATTTAGAAACTGTCAGAGCTGAAAATAAATGTATGGAGGAGTTAAGCATTTGGTACATCTCCAGCTATAATGCAATTATTTTTGCTCAAATGTAGGTTGTAACTAAGAGCTTCACACATACTAAACACCTCTAACCTTAGGAATGTTTTTAAATGCAACACAAATGCAATAAGGGCTGCATTTAGAGAAACCACTTTATTTCACTAATAGTAACATCAGAATAAAATATTCCAAAGCAGCTCTAACCTTTTCCAATTGGAGATTGGATCTGTCCTGGTATTGGGCACCATCAAGCCGCTATTATATATATATATATATATATATATATATATATGTATATATATAACACTGGGGTGTGAATTAGAAAGGAAGACAAAGTAAATTGTCGCCTGTAAATGCTATGTTAATTAAGGGCAGTGCTTCTTTTCAAACCCTCAAAGAATCAAGGTGGTGCAGTTGCTTTGCATCCATAACTGTATGTTCATGAGAGACAAAAGACAAGATGTCATACTTTTACATGAGTATAAACATAGATCACCTGTGAAATCTGCTAATCAGTGAAATTTAGAGGTACTCAGGCAATCTGACTTATCGTGTTTATAATAATTATTCAAGCACAACTGCACCTCAGTAGATGAGGTTTGGGAGGGGGGGGCGGGGAGTTGGCTTTAGTAACGAGAGAAGGTGGACAGATGCCAACAAGGCACATAACAATCCATATATGAAACAGAGGCCTTCTTTCAACAAGGTGATACCTTGAAAGTTCTGTGTCACTTCCTGTTTGCTTCATCTTCAGTGGCGCCACACAATACTATCTCCATGACAACCACATTGGCCCTGGGTTTGTAGAGCTGGTGATCCAGTAAGCTTTGTACTGACAGTGGTGGTGGAGGAGAGGAGAGAGGCTTTGATTGATAAGCAAAGCTGCCTACCTCAGGCTCTACTTGGCTCTGACAGGGACAAAACAGTAGTCTGTCGCGCCTGCCACTGACATTTGTTATAAATCATTGGCAATTTCATCAGTCGAGAGAGAGACAGAGAAAGCCACAGAGAGAGAGGGGGAGGATAGTGACAAAAGAAGAGAGAAATAGACACCTGTCTCTTAACATTGTTTATTCCATTTGTTTTTACTTTTAGCTCAGCATCCCTGTCCCTTCCCTTCTCCTTTTCAATTTCCACCACGGCCCTCTATGCCAACCAAGAAACGTCTATCAGCTGTGCAGTACAGAACCATATCACAAAGTATAAGGTCAGGACGGGACAGCTTTACCTAAAAAGAATTGTGCTGTAACTCACCTTGAAGGGTCAGTTCACACAAATTACAAAATGACATATTTTTCCATTTACGCCTAGTTATATCTAGCCATGCAGACAGTTCCAGCTTTATCTGCTGGGATTTGTGATATCTGTCTCCAACATTCATGCTGCTACATCAATACGATGAATTTAAAGTGAACTGGTCGAACTTATCCCTTGACCCTCGAGAGGTAAGATTAAATGGGAAGAATATTTTTGTTGAATGAAAACTGTTTAGTACAAGAAGGCTAATAGCTGATGTGTGCTTCTTAAATTGGTTGAGGTTCTACAACAACCTTTCACAAGATATCCTGGCAAAGGCCATCAAAATATCACAAATGTATACATTGCTGGAAATACACTATAGCTTCTCCAATGTACCTATTTTTACCATAGCTGATACCTGTAAGACTGGGTGCGCACTATATGACAAAATCCAAGACTTATCAGTCTGTGACAAATTGGTGAGATTATTTTCCCATCTCACACATTTCCATCATCTGCAGTAAATGTGAGCAGGTAAGATACAGGTGGAGTCCTTTAACCTGATACTTGTTTGAGTTTAAAGGCAAACCATTTGTAGCTGTCTTGTGGTATTACACACCTGATAACAAGCTCTGAGGGCCAATAAGAGCTCCTGAAGAACACAAGTGACAAAAGCTGAACTATATCTAGAAGTTACAACATGGATAAACTAAAGAGCAAATCATGACAACAAACAATGTAGAGCAGTGATACTCAATTTATGGTCCCTCTAATTCTCTCTAATTCTGAAAAGGAAATAAATTGATTAACAATGAAAGTTTTGGTACTTTTGTTGTGCTATATGTTAGTGAGAGCAATATAGCAATTTGAAGATTAGACAATCATATAGTATGCTCTAAGCTCAAAGCTATGCCTGGAGCTGTGGGGGCAAAAGCTGAAATATATATTCCTACTCAACCTCCATCTGACAAACTATTTGAAACACTTAGGGCTTTGTTAAAAGGGTTCCATAACGAAGTACACTACATACACAAACAGTCTCCAGGCAGATACACCTCCACTTTTTTTTTCATCTTCATACCTATCGCTCTCCGTCTCCGAGGCGTCTATCAACCACCTCTGAAATCTTGATAAAGCAGTATCAGAGGTGAGTTGGTCTGTAGTCATTGTTTGTTGATATTTATTTGTCTCTGTTTGGATCTTCAAAATGTATCACTTAAGCCTACTAAAGTGGATGTCAACTCCTTTACCCCTTTTCATCAAAGTATGAATCCTTCATAGTCTTGGGAACTGGGACAAAACAAAAAATAATGACTTACATCTAATAAAAAAAAAAGAAAAAAAAAGATGACATTAGTAAGATCCAAACCGTCATCTACAGAGCCAGTGAGAACTGTCAATGTGTGAAGTTGAATTTGCACATAAAAAGCGCAGTGGTTTAACGTTAAGTGTTTCATTATTTGATTCCACTACACTGCCAGGAGAAGATCAGAGACTTTTCTCTTTCCCTGATCTATTTTGGTGCCCATCATCTTCCCCTCTCTAACACCTGAGACAGATAATTATCCATTAAAAAGGTAAAAAAAATATTACATTTAGTCATTTCTTTCCAGGCAAGATGTTTTTTTTAAATGTGACACAGCAGAGTGACAAGCTGGAAGGCCAGTGATTATAGCAATTATCTAGAAAATGACATCAAGTCATAAAGAATAGTTTTAGCTCTTGCAGACTATTATATATTTATTTTAGAAGAAACAGTCTCTTTTGAAGTCGAACCCTTTACAGTGTTCTCTGTTCAAACTTAAACACACCCACTGTCCATTTATCCACAGTGTCTTCATATGGCTATTTTTCACAGCCAACCGTTGACTATTCTTTGCATGTTTCATGAAACGATATGGGATCATCCCTTAGTTCGGCCTGTCTCTCTCACGTATGGAGGCTTCGCATAATCACTCACCTCCCTGATAAATCATGTCCCCTCTGCTGTAGCTCAAACACCTTACATTGTCAGAGCTCAGGCCCGACTCGCTGGAGAGGCTGATGGATGATTTACAGGCAGTCAGCCTCTCCTCTCTAAAACCTTCCTTGGTGGATAAGCCTTGTTCATTAACCCTCTCACACTTAGAGTCCCATGCAGGCTGGACAGACTTACACTTTGTCTATGTAGTAAGAAGAGAACAATAAGGACAGATGTTATCCAAGGGCCACTTCAAGTGTGTGTGTGCTGGCAGGGCACATAAGGGTTTTGTGCTCTGTTCTCAAAGCTTTCCTCTGTAGTCTAGTCTAAGACCCAGAGCTGAGAAGCTGAGGCTCACTTCTGAGGACCTCATGGAAGAGCCTCCTGCTCTGTTCTCCTCCTTTAAGCAAATCGGAAGGGTCTTTGTTTATTTATTTTTTTAAGTACAACTGTAATCCTGAAATATATGACTCTTCAAACATGTTGCTATAAAGCCAAATTGTTAGGGATACAGGATACTGTTGTTTTTGGGGTTTTTTTTGCCAATATACACTATATAGAAACTCATTTTGCTGATAATCAATATCAGTATATCCACTTTTGTCCCCACCTAATTTCAGTGATCCTCATATCTCCCCTGTAGTGGAATTAACATTTTATTATGCATGTATACTCTTACTGTTATGGCCCACCAGCAGATGGAGATACGATGCTTTTTAATGTATGTAATATTAATTTATTGTGCAAAATAAGAAAAAGCATGTTGGTCAATTCCAAGTCCAATATAAAGCTAATATCATCCAATACATCATACATCCCTTCAAATTGTACATAAGAATTCTGCTATAGCAATGGAGCCTAATGTAGCTATATCACTGGGCTTAACTGACTACAAAGATATCAAATTGACACAGCAAACTGGTCGGCTTGGGTTGCCAATATCTTTTGGAAAAACTAGTGGAGATTGTTAATAGAAAGCACAAAAGCTCAGAAATATGCTACTGAGTAACACAAGATCATAGTTTGTAATCTGCAATTACAAATTACAGTATCGTGACAACACTATACGATGGGATTGCTATAGACAGTCGGATTAGGCCTTGTCCACACATGCCATTTTGGTATATTTGACAAGGTAGCCTTTTCTATGCATTTTGTCTTAGCTGCGTTTTAGGTCAGATCTTTTGTAAACCTCCATCCAAGGTGAAGATTTTTAGAAACTGTTTTTATTGTTGATGTGTAAACAGGGGAAACAGAGTTTTTCGCTTGAGATGTCAGAGTGTGCGCCATTATCTCCTTTGTGTGGCCTTAAAATGGAGACGGCCTTTCGTGCAATAGCAGACACGACCAAAATAACCTAATGATAACTTAACAAACAGGACTTTTCAAATATACACATAACTGTACAGTTGCTGTTCCACTATATTGAGGAAGAGAGGCATATGAATGCACTATGAAGGTCAGGAATACAGTAAGCCTTCCGGAAACATTTTTGGGCTTTGGAACATTCAGCATCTTTTTCTTTGCTTGGCTTTATGCTCTTAACAGTGCTTTTATTGTGTTTTGTATTTTCATTTGGACGGAGATGTTTTATAACAGAGCTTATGTGGATGTGAATTATTTGAGAACAAAGAAGGGGGAAATCTCAAATTCAAAATTACCTGTGTGGGAGTCTGGATTTTGTGTCCCGTGTGTTCGTGTGTATGCGCGCGTGTGTGTCTGGAGTTTGCATCCCATGTGTGTCTGTGTGTGTATGTTTTCTACACCTTACCATGTGCCCTTTTTGCCTAAACCAAAAGATCCGTGACTTTGGTGCCTAATCCTAACCATCATGACAGTCTGCACTGTTGTGTGAACATGGGGACGGTGCCGCTTCATCCCACCACATGTGCATTGGCTGATATCACCGTAAAGGGCTGCCTCATCCAACCACGTGCATTTCTGTAGCAGCATCCCAGCACGTCATAGCTTGACGTGAGAAGGATACCTAAAATGTCATATGTTGGTGTGGAAGGTCACCTGACGGAATGTCACGTGACAAGTTCGGAGGATTGTTTAGACAATGTGGTGAACACTTTTTTTTTTTTTTTTTGACGCAAAGGAAACTGTTGGAAAGGACTTTTCCATTTTTAGTAGGGCTATTCTCGTCTGTGGCCTTGATTGTAAAAAAAGACCTTGACCTTGTTTTGCAAGTGTAAAATAGGCTCCATTTTTAATGTGGTGTATGTTTCGAAGAGGTAAATGTCATAATTCTCTAAATCCTGATTGCTTACTTTGTTTTTTATTAACACCATTTACATGTGCCATTATTTCAATACTTCATAAAATTTAATAAGATAAAATTACTTTTGATACTTTAAGACTTTTACCCAAATAATATTCAGATATCTGTACTTTTACTCAAGTATGACTTTCAGGTACTTTATCCAGCACTGGTCATACACCAGTGCAGCTATTACTTACATTACTTTTGAAGGAAATGCTTAAAAACATACACAACCAACAACGTACTGTCTGCAGTCGGAAAGCTCACAAAATTTCCTGCTTCCAGTGTTTTAGAAAGCCACTGTGCCTATGCACATACGTTATGTGTGTCGTTGTCATCAAAAGAGGATTAGTCTCAATGGTCACACCGTATAAGCACCTGGGGAATTATCTTTGCTTGTGCATTATTATTTGCAAATTTGAGAAACGAAGTGTCCTCAACTTTTGTGCATGAAGGCCTTTATGCTAATTGGTGTTGGGTTTATGCCTTAGAAGAATAGCATACTGTATCTAATTTATTCACTTCTGATCCAAGCCAAAGGACATATTAACAATGAGCAAAGGACATGAGGCAAGATGTTAGTGGAATATGGCCGCATAGTATGCATGATATCTTTATTTGTTCTTTTGAAGAAAATTAAATGACTTAGTTCCGGCAGCATTTAGAGGCTCCTCTTTTTGTGTGGAACAACAGCAGAAGTAGCACTATGAACGAAACTCAAAGTGAGAGTAATGAGGTACATAAAACAATAAAGCCAATACAGCCAACTACTTCCCAACATCTCTGCTCAACCTGCTCTGTGTTTTTGCCAGTATCAGACAGTTTTATACAGATGAAGCTAATAAGCAATTTTATATTATTTTAGCTTGCAAATGTGAGGTGTGTTATATCAAAACAAATGTGGTAAATAATTGTGTTTGGCCTGAGATGTTTCTGCATTCTGAATAGAATCTATGCAAATGTGAGTCTGTGTGTGGCTGCATGTGAGGACAAATGCAGAAATCTGTGAAATACATTCAGACATCCTCTTTCCTTTTTGTCTGACATTGTAATTACCATTCAAACTAGCCAGGCTAATTACCTCCCTGTTTAGAAAAATAATCAGGTTTGTACACAAATCAAGACTAGCCAAAGACGCCACGGCCTGACAACCAAAACAATAATCAAGTCTATGGGGCATGGTTATTATGTTTTCCATTTAATCAAAACTTGCATTAAGATTTAAAGTGATCAATTATTCCATCATTTAGTTTTTCAAAGATTATTGTATAAGTCCCTAAATTATTCATTATATTCTGTCAATCAATTGTTATTTTGAATTTGTTACAAATTCTCACCCCTATTCCCTCTGGGTTATAATGTGATTCATTAATTAGGGGTAATTAATATGGCTTGTTTACAAAATATGTTTCACCGTCCCCCACAATTTTTACGTCATTAGTTTCACTGGAGGAAAATTATTTGTAAAAAACAAAAAAGATGCTGTTCTGTGAAGCTTGAAGCCAGACATCTTAAACACAGAAGCTTTGGAGCGAAAATAATAATTAAAAGAGGACCCCAACGTAGGGTCAGTTTTTCTTTTTTTGCCAACAAAAAGCACAACAAAATTCCAATCTGACCAAATAAAAATGTGAGGCATAATTTGCAGTTGCCTGTATTTAAACCTGCATGGTGGCGACAGCCATGGCTGGAGGCATTATGTTTTGGGGTCATCCATCCAGCCAATTCATGTGAACGCAATACCACACAAATGCTTTGAGATAACTACTTCAAGTGTGGCACAAACACCCCCTTGGACTCATAAATTAACTGATGAGATTTCAGCTGTCACAGGTCAAGGGTTAAGATCACTGTAATTTCACTTGTCTCATTCTATATTCTCAAGAATGCCTTGAGGGGATCCCTTCAAATTTGACATAAACGTCCATTCTTACTTAACAATGAACTGATTACATTTGGGTAGTCAAAGGTCAAAGTCACTGCGACCATTCACTTGTCCTATTAAATGAATGGGATAAAAAGGCCTTCAGGGAATTTCTTTAAATTTGGCACATACATCCATTTGGGCTCAAGGATGAACTGATTTGAATTTGGTGGTCAAAGGTCACTGTGACCTCACAGTGGCTCTTTTTGGCAATAAACTCGAGAATTAATATGCCATTCATCACAAAATTCCACACAAATGTCTACTAGGAAAAAAATATAACATTTTATATCCAAAAGGTCAAAGGTCAGCTTCACTGTGACATAATTATATGCAGCAAAAAAGCTTTTCTGGTCATTACTGAATACCATAACTCAGGAGCAGAAGGGGAGACATTCGGTCAGATACTGAATTGGTGACACTAACCTTGGGTGCCCACCTTGAAACGGTGGTGATTGTATTGATCGTCTGTACTGTTGGGTTGAAGGTGTGTGTGAAGCATCCATGCTATAAGACTTGTAGCCTCTTTATGCCAACATCCATATTTGAAACATTGTCAACTGTCATATGAGTGTGGACAGACATAGACTTAAAATGTAACTTGATTGGTAACTAGTTTTATTACCCATGTGACAAGCCAGAAGTTGAAAGCAACAGTAAGATTATTTTTTAACTATTATGCCTTTCTACTATTTGCCTAGGGTTCTTCTAGAAAAGAATATTTTGCATCCTTTTTCAAAAATAAAATGCAAAGTTCCCTGTGGCAGGGCTAACATAAGGAACTGTATCTAGCAAGCACAACAACTGTATTCTTGTAACAGCAATGCAACTGTTAAAACAAATCAAGGAGAACAAAAAATGGTGTGGAATTTATAGCAAGACTACTTTTCAACCTCAGGGTCAGCCATCCTGCATACAAGTCAGCAGTATGGCACAGAGGCTGAACAACATGAACTCCAGAAAAACAACACATGTTTTGGCACCGATCCACTGATGGTACAGACAAAGTAAAATTCAGTTGCTGTTGAAGAAAAGTCAGCACTGTCCAGTAATGCAGATTTCCAATGCTGTAACTCAATTCTCAAGAAACAGAAATGCCAGAGATAGAGGAGGAAAACACCTGGCTACATGGCAGTGAGTGAGCAATGGCTTTTTTTTTTTTAAATAATCTTTTTGTCCATGCCCTTTGCCAGCCAGCAGCCATTTCCTTGCCTTTACTCCTCTGCCCCGTATCTGCTTTATTGTGATGCAAAACAGTGAGTTTTGACATTCAGGAGGACCCTGCCAAAGGACAGGCTAGTGGATGCAGTAGAGAAGAGAAGGCCTTAATGGGTTCAACTGGAATGGAAAGCATCTGCTAGTCTCCACAGGCTGGGAGAGAGGGAAATGTCAAGTATGGTTATTATAGAGCAGGCAGCAGCTCAAGGAATTTTCACCTGAATGAAAAACAGTCTCGGACAATGCACATTGCACAGGCAACATCTCCACACATTAACGCCCCTACTGAGGCAGTGAATGAACCCATTCACACTCAGATGCATGTGCTGGAGTAATGCGACACGCATGCTCACAAGCACATACAATACAAACACATCCACATGCAGTCAATGCATGAACTCACTGCTTTACTACATGTCATCGGTGTAACCAGCCTTTTAACACTCCAATGCCAGTTTTTCTTTGAGAGGAAAAACTTGATTTAAGGTGAAACTACCCTCTTCCGTATGGCAGGGGTAATAACGTGCTTGTGAAGTGTTCATACATCTGCAGAAAGTCCCGCAGTGAGTATTTCTTCGTAAGATCACTTGAGTTTGTTTGCTAATTTGTACCCCCGAGGATGCTAATCAAAGCTAGTGCCAGACTAATGAAGCTCTTAAGTCCAGAGGCCAGAGACACATGCTACATGGCCCTGTGACTCAAGGCTGAGTGTCTACAAGGGGGAGGTGTGCGTACGTGCTGAAGTGAATGCATGCGTCTGTATACAGTCAGACGTGGGAATGAGTGAGTGCATGGGCATAAAATGGTGGTATAATAGCAGATCAGCAAACCCCAAATCCCACTCTCTAAGGGGAATCCAGCATCAAACAGATCCTGCTGCCTGAGGGCTGGCCTTCCCGCTCTGTCAGCGTGGAAACTCCTGTCACTGCACTTAGAGCTTTTGGATCAGCGAGGAGACACATAGCAGGTGGAGTGGCGGCAGAAATGACAGCCACACGCAGAGAGAGAGAGAGACAGAGAGAGACAGAGAGAGAGAGAGAAAGAGAGAGAGATGAGGCAGTTTGGGAGAATGTGATCATTTTATCACCACAGACTAAAGTGGCCCTGGGAATCATCAACAACAGGAGCCTTGGTGTTTGTTCCTATTTCTGTATGAGGATGGTGCACTGGAGAATGATACCTGGATATGGGGCTGTTTACAGATTGGTTGGAAGGTGAGTAGAATTTTAAACCACACATTATCCCCTTTCATCAGTCTTACCTAAATTCTCTGCTTTACCTCTGAGTCAAGACAGCTTATAGTCACAACCATAGCAACACATGCTAACAGAGATGTGTTTCTGTCTGTCAAGGCCCAAAGTGTGATCAGTTTCAAATGTTAGGCTTAAGCACAAAACATTGACAGTCTACAGCAGTGATACTTGACTTTTGGCCCACGGGCCAGATCTGGCCCCTGATAGGGTGTTGGTAACCCCCAACCATTTTTTTAATTCACAAGAATAAAGTGATTCACACTGGACATTGTTTTATTGTTCTTTCAGTATACATAAGGTGCCAGAGTGCATTAAACAGCATCAAAATAGAGCTTGTTTATCAAAAAAGTACCTGTGGAGGATCCACCACACCCTCCTAAAAATGTCATGAAATCATAGAAACTGCAGAAAATCAGAGAAACATCCTAAAATCCTAGAAATGTCCTAAAATCATAAAAATTGTTCTGAAATCCTAGAAACATCAGAAAATCCTAGAAAGTAAAAAGATAATCCTAGAAGCATCCGGAAATCCAACAAATGTCCTAAAATCCCAGAATTGTCCTAAAAACCTACAAACCTAAAATCCTATGAACGCCCAAGCATTCTAGAAATGTTAAAATTCTAGAAATGTCAAAAAATCCCATAAATGTCCTAAAATCCTAGAACCTTCCTAAAACATTCTAAAATCCTTAAAATGTCATAAAATCCTAGAAGCATCCAAAAATCCAAGAAATTTCCCAAATACTATAATCCTCTTTAAATCCTAGAAATGTCCTGAAATTGCAGAAACATCCTTAAATTCTAGAAATGTCCTAAAATCCTAGACTGTCCTACAATCCTTGAAATGTTCTAAAGTCCTAGAATAATGTATGGGACTGTGAATGTCCCCTGGCCTCCGGTCATTTTTACAAAAGTGCCCCCCAAAAGTGGCAAGCTGATTATCCCTGTCAACAGGAAACATAAAGGAATGATGCAAATGTGTGACGCAGAATGTGGGATGAAAAATGTTGCTGTGACACTTCTGACGCTCTGACACAGAACTCAAGCACCTCCGTTTGTAGAGGGCACAGATATAAAGGGGAGATAGCACACATTTCCCTTCCATAACAACAGAAGTTCATATAATCATCTCCGTAGCACTTTTTCTCGGTGACGACTTCGTGATATGGCTGCTGGCGTTAGTAAATGTGGGAGGACCAGGAATGTGTGTGGCTTGGCGATAAGGCTGCTGTAAAATTTAATTAGCACAAAGCCATGGTGAGAATGACTTCATTTCTCACTGCATTATTAACTACAGTACTATGTAAGAGCCTAGTCTCAATTAATGTACATAGCCAATTCATACCAGAAAGGAAGGGACAAAAAAAGAGACAGGGTGAGACAGAGAGAAAACAATGACACAGCTGTCCTGTAAAATCTGAGATGTGTATCTCAGCTTTATCCCTAATAAATCTGCAAACCCTATTAGCATCTTTGCCTCTGCTCTCTGCACATGAGGTCAGTATCAGAGCAGGCAGAAGACAGTTTGCATGTGAAAAGAAAAGACATGGAGGATCTCAGAGGCAGGCTGAACAGCAATCCTATATTAGCAGCTTCACCTACTGTTTGCGGCCTGAGCTGGTGTGAATGGGCTGATTAGGGTCCTTGGCTCGACATGCTGAACACCAGTTTCTATTTCACGATCCACAGCCTTTATTACAGCCCAGCTTCCTCATAATCCAGCTAAAAGTGGATATCTGAGGAGCCTGATCGGCTTAGGACTTGGCTAAAAATGTGGGATGTACAGCAGAGCGACACGGAGCAGAGTGCAGAGGTGTTCGTTATCATCTGTTTTCTATTAGGACTGAGTGGGCACAGTCCAGCCCAGTGTCCGTGTGTGTTTGTGCATGCTGTGTGTCCACTCTACTCTCATCCATCACACTGACCTCTCCGACCAGTCAAGTGTATATACGGCGCACCGTTTCACTTTCTCATCCTCTTACATTTTAGACTGGGCATGGATTACAGAGATTACAGTTTTATGAATAAAGCTATATTTGCTAGAGGTACGTTAAGCTTGCCCTCTAAGCATAGGTTAATACAGTCATTATTAGTTTTAACATAACTCGATATGCGTGTGCATCAAAATTTAACACGTTTCTTTGAAAACGGCCTCTGGATTAGAAGGCAGGACTGCTATAACAGCACAAGTGGGAGACATTAAAAGCCATTTTTCATTATCTATGCCTGCGCCTCCAAGGCAACCAAACAAGTAAACAGAATTACAATCACGCTGAATGACACGCCACATGGAAAACCAGAATCTATGACCAAAAGTTTTCAGACAGAGACATATTTCATGCTAATTACTGTCTGTATTACACATATGGCACATGATGTTTGCAAATAAATGCCATTTAGTTATGGCAGGATTAATCCCTATAAACAGATGTCTGCAAATGTATGCAGAATCTGTAGGCAGCAGTACAAGATTCTGATATCAGAAGTATTGGTTCGTAGTACATAGTATTGACCAATTGTTTTGAAAATGTCATTTATGGTTATATGCTTGCATGCTTTATGTCATAAAATCCCATAGGGGAAAGGCCACTAGGTTGCATGACACTAAAATACAAGAATTCATTCATTCATGAATTGCATCAGAATATTATTTAGATAGTGTCTTCGCTTGGCATCCTCAATGACGATATTCTATAAAAATGAAGTACATATTTTTTGTATTCCTGTTCTGACATCCAGCGGCAAAACACAATTTTTTTTATTTTCTTTATCCCAACCTTTTCCCTCCAGTTGCCATTTAACTCCACTCATTTTTGCTGTTTTTCTGCCATCATGATGCTGATGCAACTGTAGTGACATAACTGTGACGTGCGCTCCAAACTGGTCCATAAATCTGGTACGATTAATCACAAATTCAGCCAGAGCTTCTACTTGCCCAACACATCAGACTGTAATATACTGGGCAGCTTCCATGTGTGACTGAGTGTAGCTATGCGAGAGTGCAGCAGGGCATTCTAGGAAAATAGAACACTGTTCCAGCAAAAATTAAAAAAAACAACAACAAATCATCCAGTGCTTTCTGCATCCTCAATTACTATTCCATAAGTCTCACTGCACAGGCTGAACCTAATTACACCAGCCACTTTGTTAAGGTGCCCTCTTGCTCCATCTGTTCAATGCATGTGTGCACAGGCTCAAACATGCATGCACGCACACACCAAGTGCAGTACTTCAGACAGACAGACAAAGACAGGTCAAGGTACACCTTCCCATCTGGATATGCCTTTGTCTACAAGAACAGTTAAACATCTAAACTACCAATCAAGTGTAGCGCTAAGAGAGGCACTGTGACTCCAAGTGGCCTGATGATTGTGGACATGAATACAGAGAGCAGTGCACCTGTCCAAGTCTTAGACACAGCTAGTACCCCGACCCAGGAGTTACCTTTAACCTTGTGCCTGCACATTGTTAAAACACAGGGTTTAAACTGACAATTTCTATGCATGTATGCATGAGCATGTAAGTGTGAAAATGGGAGAGTTAGCACTCGGTGTTCAGGAACAGAAGCTCTTTGGCAATAATCTGTCACCTTAATGAAAAACGCACGGGCCGTACGTGATGTGTGGATGATATATTGTGACCAAATGCAGATAAATCAGCAACTTCTACAGCTACGTTTTTGAAACAATGACGTGTAACATCAATTCAAATAGATCTTGGAGGAGAGCGTCTGTGCTCTTCTTTTTGTCTTGGGCTCTCTGAAATGATTTAATAACCCTTTCTTTTTTTTCTGCTTATGTCATGATGTCTGGGGGAAAGCAGCAAGGCAAAGGGAGTAGATAAAGTGGAGACAAAACAAAGTCAAACAAAGTAAAGAGTAGACTGAGGAACTTTGGATGGATAGGAAGCTTTCCTCCCATAATTGATATTGATATGAAGAGACAGAAATGTGGAGGAGCAATGAGAAAGCACGCATGCAATCTGTGGGATACAGTAGCCTGCAGTGGAATCCACATACCAAAGTCTATAAAAGGTCTTATCAAAAAGGCAAGCATCTAACAGCTGATTCCACCAGGGTATCCCAGCCTCAGGAAGCCGTAGTGACTGACTCTCAGTGCCAGTTTTTCATAAACGTCTCTCGTGTGAGCACACAGAACACACAGAGATGGCAGTAAACAAACTTCCCCTGTTTATCTACTTTTTTGACTTTCATTTCAACTTCACTCTCCCCAGCTTTGTCTTAATGATTTTGTGCAGCACAACCTCTGAAAGACATCGTGGGTTGAGTCTAAAATTAAGCCTATTAGTCATCTCCTACCACCATTCTCACCTTATACCCGAGCCATTAAAAGTCTGTGCTGAATAGCTTCCTGCATGAACCAAGGATCCAACATTATATACAGAGACATAAATTCAGCAAAAAGGGTCACAGAGTTGACTCAGCGACTACATAACATGCAACATTTCCGATAACTAGAGGCTTGCTTTTAGGGTGAAAACCTTAATGCTTTCAAGGAGGGAGAAATAACGCCTGTTTCCATTTGGTTAAGGGGTTTGCCGACTTTTTCAAGTGACCTTTACATCAATTTCAAGCTCTACTTCAGAGCCTTATCACACATGATAATTGTTAGGTCGGATTTCACTAAAGACATCTGAGGTAATTGCTCCTAAAGACAGAGACATTTACTCCTTCATAGATCTTGTTCCTCCCCACACTCTCAACATAATGGATCACTCCACAGCATTATAGCGTGCACATACACTCATAATGCACCTCTGGCTCAGGCTGTTTATTCACTCAGAGGCTCTTGCTCTCTGTCAAATGCAACAATAAAAAAAGGGCAGTTTATGTGATTCCGCCTCAACATGTACATGCACACAGCAGCTTGGGAGCCAGTGAGGTTGTGATGAAGGCTTGCTTAGATGGCTAAAATGACCAGACAGTGTCTGGAGAGATGTTTTCAGGAGGACACAGTTAAAAAGCTATGGCTGCTTTATAGATTCAATTTGCAGATTCAAGTCTCTTACACCTGTGTAGCTAACCACCATCGATCCATCATTCTGTGGAGCCCAATCCAATTTAGAGTGTTGAGGAGCCCCAGAGCCCTGCAGCCTTATCCTAACCCAGGCCACAGCCACCACAAAGCCTGCTTACCTTCATCCCCTCAAGTCCGTGGGAGTGTCTGTGTACTCTTATGAGTGTGTGCGTATGTGTGTGTGTGTGCGCGCAGGAGAGACTGCAGACCAAGCTAAACACCTTAGCTGCTGGCTCATGGTAAAGTGTGTTGAGCCAATTTAGGGGTAAGAGAGGAGAGGAGATGAGAGACAGAGGAAGCGGGGAAAATGCTGGGAACACAGGCCAGGACCCTTACTCACACCACAGAAGAGGGAGGACGAGGAAAGAAAAGAAGGGAGGTGACAACAGTGGAGTAGGAATCATCTTTTAATCCTATTTTCCATTGCGTGACAATCACACTCATCATGACTACGAAGCACTGTAGCCATAATCAAACTACTCCACTGTCTCATCCAAGTCGTGTGATGGCGAGTACAATCCATCGGTCGTCTGATTTGTTTCTGCAGACAACAAAAAGTGTACCAGCGCAGAAAACAGTGGTACACTTGGGTCCCCCTTGGTGCGAGAGTTTAATGGCACCATACGTGTTCAGATTGACCATTCCAATCCCTCCCCTTCACCACTAATTACAGTATCTTCTGGCACAGATGTTACTGTTTTAATTCTCTTTGCTGCTCCGCTGGAGTGTAGCAACACCCCTGAGATCAATTATTAAAGGGTATTTAAAACTGTAGGAAAAGGAGGTGTTTGGGTGGTGTGAAAGTGAAAGCAGCTGTTTAAGTGCCTGTGCCACCGCCAATGACTAAACTTCATCACCTCCCAACTAAACGAAGAGCATCCTGTGGGTTTCACTCACTCCGGCGACTAAACATGGGGCAATTAAAGCCCCAGATCTCCCTGGGAGAGAAGGAGATGGGAGAGAAGGGGTGCGGTAAGAGAAGTGGAGAGAGACCCCATACCAATAACAGGCAATTATGTTTGGGGAGGGCCATTGTCAGGCCATGAGAGTATAGAAGAAGACAGGGGGGATATGGAATGGTAGGGAAATGAGGAGGAGTGTTATTTAGGAGGCAGATGGCAGAGAGGGGGAAATTAAGATGAATGGGCACTGAGAGGGCTGAGCTGGTGCTGGGGCTGGGCAGAGAAAAGTAATTAGCTGTGTTTGCTCTGGGAGGCTGGCAGTGAGTATGATGCCTACAGTGACAGGCTCAAGCCTTGAGCTTTATTAGTCAACAAGGCAATGTCTGAAGTTGCCAGCAGGGGGCAGATGGGCCGGCAACCTTCCAGGACCTTCGTACCTGTACAGCACACCACGGGGTCTTTTCGTAACATGGACACTGAGCAGCCGCTTTTTCATGCGCTGTAATTTCCTTTTACTCTAATCCCCCTGTTAATACAACATAGCTCTGGCTTGTTCTCTTCCAACTCACATACCCTCTCACACACATTATTCCTTAGTCTCACCCTTACCAACTGGCTCTATCTTTCTTCCTCACACCATTTCTCTCCATTTTGTATGTTCCAGCCACCTCTATCTGTCTCTTTCCTCCCACCTTGTATATCTCCCTCCCCCTCGTCCCTTTCCAATCTAATTTCAGATAAGTCGTAGCAGAACATCAGAGCAAGGCCCTTTATCATTGCCATCAATGATGTGGGTGGATTGAGCGTGAATAATTTCATTCATGTGTGCCTGTACTCAGCCCACTGGGATTCCAATTACAAGTAATAAAAGGTAATAGGGTTGGGGCGTAATTTTTTAAGTGCCGCTGTAATGATTGTAAAAAAAAGTAGAAAAAAAAAAAATGACAAGAAGAAGGCTATTGTTTGTTTTAGAAATAGCTAAAGCGCAATATCTGTTTACGACTGTGAGTAAAATAGAGCAATTTTATTGGGTACAATTACTATCCTATGCAATCTTCACTCCTAGAAAGTCAGAAGTGGACACACCTTGGCCTTTTTACATTTAATCACGAACATGTGAGTTTCTAAATGAAAAATTTGAGAGGTCTAAGCAACAGGTGGCTTGCATTTTAATTTTTAAAGGGACACTTCACTGATTTTCAACCAGCTTTGTATTAAAACGATATGGGAAGTATGTGCCAAGATTGTTGGCCAACCTTTGGCAGACTCCTTTCAGGCAACAAACAAAACAACAGCATCCCTACTGACCCCTTCAATATTCTAAATGGAGAAACCAACTTCTGCCCTTCAACAGGTGATTCAGAGTCCCTCAACTATAATGCAACAGGCTGAAAAATAATTCATCGATCCTGTTGCTAAACCACAATCAGAGTGCTGCTAATTAAGATCTGAGTCTGAAAGTATTATTTGATGTTTTCTATGGTCATGACTGTTTGGTGTGTTTTTTAACGGGTATGTCCTGTTTGTATATCTGTATTATGTCTAATTTGTGTATGAACTTGAGTGGGGAGCTGCCTCATATCATGTCGTGTCGTGTCATGTCATGTCGTGCCATGCCGCGCTGTGCCTTGCTGTATTGTAAATGAACTGTGGTAAACTTCCCTCGATCTAACCAGTGCCTAGATATCCACCCTGCAAATCTTAGCTGGATGATGCAAATTGACGC
Organism: Plectropomus leopardus; assembly: GCF_026936395.1. NCBI lineage: Eukaryota > Metazoa > Chordata > Actinopteri > Perciformes > Serranidae > Plectropomus > Plectropomus leopardus. Next base: position 14,620,905 of record NC_142176.1, read on the forward strand.
AAAACGTGTCCCGGATGAGTTTCACTGGCTCCCAAGAATGTTGCTCAAACTACAGGTTGTACTTCTATATTTTTGTATTGCCATTGAGATCGAATGGTAGAACTAAGTGGCACTGATCAACTTTAAACCAAGATTCTGTTGAGCTGCCTATTTCTCACCTCAAATATACCAGATACCAGACTGTTTCTTGCAAGCTGGCCGCCCTTGCTTTATATGTACAAATTTGCATTGTGTCACCCTCTAGCGGGAGTGTTTATTGGTCTGGTGCACCACAGTGCATTCTGGTAGTTGTGGGGTTTCTACCTCTTGAGCAGGTGCTTTCTTTTTCTCTGGTCATGTAGCACCAATTTCAAAAGTATTTGTGTCTTTATACTGCATAGTTAATCTTTCCAGCAGTGAAATACTATATGAACATGCAGTTTCTAAATAACACTTGGAAAAGGTCTAAGCTACAAGTGGCTTGCATCCAAATTTTTAACAAGGCATGAAGTCTCTATGGCTGGATTTACACTACAAGTCTTGTAGTCTCTGTTTTTTTTCACCGCCTGCTTACATCTACTGTTAAAAGTGACTCAAACCTGATATCTGCATTTACACCTGCTTAAATTTTGCTTACGCTTGAAACAACATGCATGCATAAACAAAAATTGTTTATTTCAATACAAACCCTGTATTTTTGCTTGATGTTTCTGCACCCTTAAGGTTTGAAAGACAGGTAACCTCTACATTTGACCACTGCCTTTCAACCTGGTCCTCCATTGTTGTATTTTCCACTTTCTGAGAACATGTAATTACATTATTAAGGAATAGTTCACCATAAGACCAACAAGAGCTTCCAGAAGCCTCCCCCACACAAAGAGAGAGACTTTGAAGTTAGCAGCAAGCAACAAGTCCCTATGTCAGATTTCAAATTACTGTGTGTGGGGGGGAGGCTTACAGGTTTTTTGTCAACACTGGCATGCAGATACTGTGCATACGTGGACACTGCTCCCTCACTTGGAGCTAAAGGCTAAAAGCTACAAGGCTAAAAATATGACGCCAGTGCCGTTTTTCAAAAGAACTTGGTTTGTTGAGGCTTCAGGACACTTGAATTACTTCGGACGAGCACTATAAAGACATTTTGTGGTTTTATGATGTATTTTTTTAACGTTTGAATTCTGGTCTCCGTTTGGTTCAATTGTTTGGGAGATGAGTGCAACAGCTTTTTCCTGTGTAACTCTCACAGTGTTTTGTGGAGTATAAAACTTCACCTGACCCTCTATCAGCATGAAGGTGAGCGGATAATGACTGAATTTTCATTTTTGGGTGACAATCGTCACATTTTTAATTATGTACAACTCACAATGCCAGAGAATATGTGACCTGTCTGCTTGGACTACAGACTCATTTGCAGATATCTGAATCATATGTGATCTACTTCCACATGCGAATGAAGCCTGAAACTGAACTGAGAAAGTCTGTTTTCATGTGCTTTTTTCCTGCTTACACGTTCATGTACATATGTGATTTGTACCACATGAGAGGAAAAACCTGGAATTGGGTCACTTGAACCATGTAGTCTGAACACAGTGTGATCTTGGTGCATGTCTCATTGCTCCACAAAAATGTACAGTACATAGGTCAGCATTGAGATATTCAAGACAAAAAAAAAAGTTATTCAGAATTCTAGGATACTTGACTGGTATACTGTTGTGGATAGACATCTGGAGCTTCCTTTATATATGGTTTTGAAAAATATGAAAGATACCAACTGCAATCAAAAGCAAAGAGTTGAACTCACAATACTGTGCTTACTGAACAATTTAGGAACCTTGTCAAACAGAGGCGCCAAGCAGCCCACACACTGCTTTCAAAGAATCTCAACCCCTGCTTCTCTCAGTCTGCACATTGCATTGCCTCAAACTCTTTTAGACATGGCCTTTCACACTTTCAGAAGGCCCACACAAGGTCATGAAAAAGGCAAAAGGATGACTGTAATGGTCACTGGACGCAGAGAAAAGCAGGACATATGAACTGTCGAGGGGGAATTTGCAATACAAGATAGAGATGTTTCAGCTTCCAAGAGCAGATAAAAGACAGAGCTGAGCATGCTTTAGGCTTTAGCCCTGTGGGGCTTTTTTCTAATTTTTTGCTTTACCATGGTTAACAGGCCTGAGGACCTGGCGGAAGGAGCTGGGGCTGATCGTCTGCTGCATGTTATCTGTGGAGGGCAGGGGACAAAAGATGCCGACATATCTTACAAATAAGAGGGATCAAGAAGGTCATGAGGAGACATTTTCAAGCTGAAGAACGGCTGTGAAGAGAAGTTTATTAGCACAGAACTACTCTGTTTAAGGGCACAACTGTCAATTGCCTTTGAAGTTTAACAGCCAGTCCTTTCAAAATCCTCCATTCAAAGATCCCATCTTCACAATATGTTTGTTCTCCCAATTTTTTTAATTCCTCCATTTGGATTTAAGACTGCCAGAAAGAAAAAAAACTGGGTGTTTTTTGCATTTTACTGAAATCCAAACATCAAACAGTTGTAGTAATGTTGTCAAGCTGAGGATTCTCTGGCACTGTGCTACTAGTAAGCATGTGTACAAACAACAAACTAGTGTGTTTTGCAAGTGACTGAAAATGACAGTGTGTGGAGCCAATGCACCGAACACAAGGATGCGTTCAATTCACTCAGCTGTTATAAAAACACAACAAGAAAAAATATGCAACCAGTTGGCGGGTTAGGACCTAAATTCATTGTGATTTTGAACATCTGACTGGAATCACAACAGTGCCCACATTTTCTATGCAAACAATATGGGTACGAGGTGTCGTGTGCATCTGTGTTTGTGTATAAATGTAGATAAAGGACATGAGACTCACCTCTGGGTCTTGGCGCTCTCTTCCTGCGGTCTCTGAATGCAGCTCCCGACTGTAGGGCTTCCAGCAAACTATCCATCACACCTGTCTCATCATTCTCTGAAAAACCAAAGGAGAAAAAGAATGAGGGGGTGTTAGAAGACAGAGGAGACGTAAAGAAACAAAATCAGATAAAGTGCACTTTCCTCAAGTGGTGAGCTTCGCCATACTGACTGCAACCATTTGAAACTTACAATGGCAGGCCTCTATATAAGACACATAACATGGGATATAAAAACCCTTCAACAGCCACCTACTATATCACACGTACATCCACTCACAAAGTCGAGTGCCCAATATATGAAAGGACTTGTTCCAAGCAAATCCGGTAATGCACAAGTCGGCAGGTTCTTGCAGACTACCCGCTGTGCAAATGTGCACCCTGGTGTTTCCAACCTTGAGCATTGAAGCTGTATTTTGCATTGCAGCATACAGGAAGGATATTAGCAACAGAATCACATATACAGGGACTGTCAAGCTGAAAAACACTAGCCAAACCTGGCAACATGGTATATTTACTGATTCAGATTTTCAAGTCCTTGCTTGGTAGTGGCAAGGAAGCCACCAGAATGCAGATATACTGTAGGACGAGAAAAGCTTTGAAGATATGGCACGTAAATCATGCCCTGTGTTGGTACAGCTGTAAACCTGGCCCTGACACCTGAGTCATAATGATGGACCAGACTGGTGATTTGCAGTGAAAACAGCCTCCAGTGGATGGGAGGGAAAATAGATAGCGGGTATATGCTGAGGGAGAACACACACTTTCAATAAAAAGTTTATGCTGTGGTTGTCATGCTAATGTGTATGCGCGGGTAATTTCTTTTCAACCCAGTTTCTGTGTAGCCAATAACATCTGAAGTCTTTGGCAACCACCGTGCAGATGTAAAGGGCTGTTTACCACTGAACTGTACATTTCCACCGCTGATACACTGGCATTAAAAACTACATGCTACAATGCCACCACAGTGGTGGTTTTATTACATTTGACAGCTGGATGCCATTCAAATCTCATACTGTATCAGTCTCATTTGTTGTTTAGTTCAGTGCCCTTTAGACAAGATTGTTAAAAAATAAATGCTGTATTGTGTAAAAATGAATGAAAAATGAAAAGAAAAGAATAGTGAAATGTGTGGAAAACTCTGCAATGTGTTATTCACTCAGAGTATGTGTTGCTGTTTTTTTAAATTGTGTTAAAAAAACACCAGTTTTTGGTAGCAAATTTTCAATCCATCACTGTGTAAGTATGCTTTGCGAGTAAATCCATCCTTAAAAGGTTGCTTAACTGTGATCTGTGTGACCACATTTCAGCAAGAAGACATATTTGAGGTGCAGTGTGTTAAAGGCAGTGTCCACTGTAGAGTTTTTTCTTGAGCAAGGTTTTTTTTTTTTTTTTTTTTTTTTTTTAAATTCTTTGCAATGAGGACGTTGCTTATTTATGCTTATTTAGGTAATATGCGGGACAAGTAACTAACTCAAAGAATAACTGTCACTTCTAAAGTATTGAAAAACAATGATGGGGAGAAATATGTCAATATACTGTAAGCTATGAATGGATATATGTTTTCTTTCATAAAAACATATATTTATAGGGTCCCTACTCTATCCCTACGTCCCTCAGCCTTCCCCTCATCCAGAGCATGTACTCTTCCTTGTGCTGTCATTTTCTGCAGATATTCCAAAATATATCAACTAGGCGCCATTGAAGCGTGTTAGCCGAAAAAATGCTACCCCTTCAAAACATTCCTACCTGGGTGTTTTTTGAGGAGCTCCTTCTCAGCTGGAAACGCCATGTGGCTCTTTAATATGTTTAACTGCTGACTGATTGTTATTTGTGGGACTATAAAGAAGAACTGCAATTGAATTGAACCACTAACTGTCAAAACATAGCAAACGGAACTTAAACTTTACATATGACAGAAATATTCAGCAATATGCTGACATTTGTGCACCCTTGTTAATATCTGGTACCTCCAAAGTGAATTTTCTTCAGCACAAAGCCCTGACTTTTTTCGACAGCAACAAAATCGAGAGCTCTGGATTTTTAGTTTTCTGTCACCAACTGAGCTCTATGTCTGGTACAGCTTTACAGAACAAAGGATCCTGCCAAAGTCAGGCAGCCCTGTCACTGTGACATGCAATCTAAGGACACTGAGCATACACACTGATCCTGGCAATTCACAACTAATGGCACAGTGTTCTTAATCACAGTTGTTGCCTCCACATTTAGTGAAACTGATACAGCCATGTGTTATATGTTGTTCAAATACTGTATTAAGCATGTATACGATTGATTCATTATGTGCTCGAAAAGTTGTGACAACTTCATCAGCCTCATAGAGGCCAAGCCATACCATCAGCCACGCTGTGACTGCCAGGTCCCACCAGTGATTTAGAGAAGGGAAGGAGGACATTGCTCTGATTAAGGCTGTGTGTGTTTTTCTCATTCTTTCCATTTTGTCTGACGATTCCCCGTGGAACAACAATACACATCAGAGAAAAATAAAAAAACAAATTATGTGACTGACACAAGGACTCTGTGATAACACCAGACCATACTTAGCCAAAGGTCATCACAGTCTTTATCAACAGATGGGGGTCTATTTCTGATAAATTGAGCAGTATAGCAGGCACATTTTGGTGAACAGAGACAAAAATTGCAATCCAGACAATCCCCATGCAAACTGAAAATAGAGGCAGAATAGATGTTTAGCTTATATTGTCAAAGGGTTAAGCTGGGGCAGGCTTCAATAATTGCCAACCATGCAGGCAGTAACCCAGACAGTAAAGCTTCCTTTAAAAGAAGAGAGTCCCAGTGTGCTAATGTGCAGCCTCCCAAATATGATCATAGTGCAATTAAATAAACTGAATTCAAAGTTTATTAGCTAATGCAATCTGGTACAGCAATAAACACTGACAGTGTCAGAGAGGTGGTGACAAAACTCTATGCTTGGAAATGGGGTGGAGGAATAAAGTGGGGCATTCGAAATGGAAAAAAAAAACATTTAAAAAAATAATATTTTATGTAATAACAAAAACTATGACAGTGATAGAAGAAGAAATTTAGGCAATTATGTTTGGACCTTTCATGTGTTTTTTGTTTATCTGAGGCATTAAGCTCTGTCCATAGTGTGGCCAACAGGGATAGTTTGGTGTTTGGTGTTCACATGGCAGCACTACATGGTGAATTTATAGTAGTTGAAGAATCTAATCATCAGTCGGAAACCCTATATTGACTGAGGTTTTTCAAATTAAGCTGTCTTTTTTCTTTCTTTAGTCAATCATTTTGCAATGCACTTCTGAGGACATTTTGGCCCCCAAATTTAGCTGCAGAGTGTGCGCTGCTCGCTTTCATGCTGCTCTCAGTACAGACCGTGACCTAGGATGACTCTGTGTGACATGGAGGTTGTCCAAGGAGAAAAGAGAGGCTTTGCCCCGTCAGGCTCCGAGATAGCATTATCGTCTGCCCTCAAATTAGAGGTTGTCAATTTCCAAGTCACTGCAACTTATACAATATAGTCACACAACATAGCTCTTGTTTGATATCTAACATCGGCAAAAAAATGCACATTTTTAATCTGTTGTTAGTTAGGATGCATTAGCTTGAAAGGCTAAGTTGGCTTGTTAATAATGTTATGTGAACGTCGATGCACCTTGAACGTTGTCAAACCTGTCAAACCTGCCAAATCCTTGAATATCTGTATTAAACAGCCAAATCCTACTGTACTGACAAAATTCTGAGTTGGCTAAAGCCCTAAAATATAGACTGTAGTTGATTAAAATAATATAACTACAGTGGCATATTAACTATGCATAACTATTTTGAATGTGTCCTAAGATGGGGAAAATTTCAGCAAAATTTTGGGGGGCAAAAATATTTTAAATATTTTTTGGTAGGGCAAGAGCTCATCCACAAGACCCTATATGCCGAGCCTTACTCTAAAATAAAGTGAGGACATTTCATTAGTTGTAAAAATAAATCCCAGATTTAAAAACAAAAAGAAAAACAGTGCCATGAGAAAAAAAATCATATAGCAAGTGTCCAGCACACATTGTCTGATTCAGTCTGCTGCTTCAAGAATAGTTTATTGCCAGCATGACGGATTATGACTGAATGCACAATTAAAATCAGTTTATTACCAAAAGAACAGACTACAATTGCTATAACTGTTATAAATACTCTAAATATAATATATGATTCAGCTGTTAAAGTCTAAAATCATTCATTTTATGAACATGAGTGTCATTGTTGATTAACATTGAGTTATCTTGACAACAATTTGTGTAAAATGTCCAGTCGTGCACTCAAGTGAAATTAAAAGCCCTTCATCTGAGTACATGTGTGTAATCTGTTTGAAACATGTGCAGACGCAGATAGCGCTGGTCTATTTCAAAGGGTATTAATGAGCACTGGAGTTGCAGTCAGTGATCAACCTCTGAAGCTTGTCACCTCTGTCAGATCCTACAAGCTCTTCTCCTCATCTCTATCAATCTGAGACTCTTCCATGAGCCCTAAACTACAGTCACACTGCAACATGGGGCCTGCTAACTGAAAATCTCATCTTCTTTCATGTGCAGTATCATGCAGCACCATGGTGGGTTTTTCTACAAACCTATAAAAACTGTCAATCAGCTCCACAGTACATGGTCCCTTTACAGCAAACCCACTGAAGCTCCTGTATTGAGGGCAGCGGGTCTCCTGAGTGGTGGGTTGTGGTTGTGCCCAAACCCCATGCCAAGCTGTAACTACAAATAAACACACGGTGGATATATCATGGCCCACTTCCTTGCCTGCCTGCTTCTATGTGTGCATTTGTTGTGCTTTTTTTTCATTCGCTGCATTCCTCCTCTGGCTGATATGTGCCCAGTTCTTCATCATTACGAAGAGCAGAGAGGCAGCACAAATTTCTGAGCAAAACCAACGCTCCTCGACGTCCAAATTTGTCTCCACTGCTGTGGCAATTCATCACAGGCAGCGAACTTCACACTCCCCACAACACACATAGACACGCACAAAAAAATATGGATCGCACATAGAAAACACGCAAAAGGTAGCAGATCAATCTATTGCAACCTGCAGTGTGCGCCTTCATGTGTAGTACTCCGTTTGACTCCAACCCACAAGAACATGAAACACTTTGTGTGCCTCGGGAGGTGAGGGAAAAGAAACCGACTCAGATCTCCCGCCTCAGGAATATACAGCAGCAAAAACAGTCCAATTTTACACATCAATCAGATGCAACTCAGACAGGCCGAGACAGAAAACTGCTTTATAGAGCGTAGACAAGAGGTGCTCTCAGACAGCCCAACACTGAAAATCATAACACATATTTATATACCCACACCCACATGCTCACAAACTTAGAGAGAGAGATCACAGACATGTCACATGGATAGTAATGAAGGAGGAACACATGGCAGAGGAATATTAGTCAAGCTAGTAGCTGTGAAATGGGTTTGAAACAGTCATTCAGCTTGTGAAAGGTTGTGCTGAGGAGGATGTGGCAAGAGAACAAAGACTAGTGAGAGGAACGGGACAGTGAGGAGAGGTATCCCAGCTTTGGCAGTGGAACTACTGATTGGTGCTTTGATGTGCACAATTCGCCTGCCTATTTCTATTCTGCTGCATCTGGGATCACAGATCTCATGACAGGTGTGCAATGTGCACGGAGACTTTTTCGCTTTAACTTTTACAGAGAATTAAGAAATTCTTACAAACTAGTCCAGCACTTACTGATGTCTATTTAAAGAATAGTTGGAGTGTCTACCTTGTGTTCACATCTAGTTCATTCCGGTTCTACAGTAAGCTCCCGGGATTCTAGCAGGACGCGAGCCAAATGAGCTCAACTGTGGCAAATCTAGCTTCACTGTCCTCTTTGTTGGAGAAAAAAGAAAACAAATGTGTGTAAATGTGTGGTGTACAAATGTAGATGTACAAGACTTGTACAAGTCCGATCAACAAAAAGATAAAAGCAGAAAGGTGTTTACTCTCCACCACAAAACAACAGAATAAACTCTGGGAGAAGAATCCAGACAAAGCTTTAACCTCCACCTCCATCTATTTAATCAGAGCCTGTTCAGAACAGCGTTTTCCATTGTCTGGACATGTGTGTGTGTGTGTGTGTGTGTGTGTGTGTGTGTGTGCGTGCGTGCGTGTGTGCGTGCATGCGTATGTGCGTGCATGCGTGCGTGCGTGCGTGCGTGCGTGCGTGCGTGCGTGCGTGCGCGCGTCAGTGTCTACCCTCTATTCAGACCTGGACTGACGCCTCTCGCCACTTCACTCAACAGGATGTGGCACTTAACATCAGGACAACGACCCGGTTGTAGCGTTGTGTAGCAGAGGTGGGCTAGATCGAGTCAAGAAATAGGGTCAATTGGGCTGGGATAGAAAAGCTAAGGGGAGAAAATGACATGCCTGAGTACAATGAATGCAGGCTGACCACTGTGTTCCCTTGGACGGTTAGAAGACAAATGGTGCAATAAGGCCAGTCAGCCCCTTCTCTCTCTATTGAATACGCTCTGTTCTACTTTGCTGATACTTTGAGAAGCAAGTAGCCAAGCTATTCAGTGGATGATGAAAAATCAGTGTTGATGGAATTGGTGTTGATTTGAAAAGGAGAGGTTTAAAAAAAAAAGACTAATTTAAGTCAGTCCAAGAAAACCTGATCAGTCCACGATTACTGATTAAAAAGGCAAGAAGTGCCTTAATACAATCTCTATTAAGGAATGTAGCCAAAAACAAAAAATAATACCTATTTAATATATAAGGGAAGGAATTTGAATTCAGGTTCACTTGGCTAATGTTATTTTTGTGTGAATTTCCTTTTTGAATAATGGTGAGTAATGGTTAGGTTTAAGAAGACATAAGAATGTCCGACTCAAGACCCAAAAAGACAGCAGAGCAAATTACGACACCCTTGCAAACAAAAACAACACTCTGAAGAGTAACTGCACCCACTCGGCACCACCAATATGGCTTCACCACCAACTAGCAGTAATAACAGGCTTTTTCCACTGTCTGTGCAGCACTCATGTACTGTGGTACTATACCAGCACAGCTGGGTTCAACAGAAACACACTTGTGAACATGGTTCAGCAGACTAATTTGAAGCTTCACGCCATAGAGGCCTTTGATTCCTCCAACTGTTTTAGCAATAACTGGCTTTGCGTTGGGTCCAACACATTCACACCTCAGGGAAGATGACAGACCAGCACTCAGAGAGCACAGAAACAGAGAACCTCCCAACAGTTTGTTGGGACTGTCCAAAGTTCTAGCAAACAGTAGTGCAAGGAGTATCAAAGATACTTTTTTTTCCATTATTAAGGAATTTTTGCGAATCACAAATATATGTGTATCACCATAACAAAGCAAGGTAAAGAAAGATAGGTTTCCCACAGCTTATGGCAAGTTAGATTTAAAACTTTTTAAGACTTTTTTAATACCAGTTTAAGACTAATTTTCTAATAACCAAAATTGAAAAAGGACAATTTTATTTTGCCCAAATGTTTGACTTTTTTGTCCAATGAAAAATTAAGATTATCTAAATCATGTAAACATAGCATATTATCATAAAGGTATCTATTTAGTTAACCAACAGAAGTGGGAAATATCTGGCATTTCTGGTCGTTTTCTGGACAATTTTGTGTTTCTCCATCAGCATATAAGATTCCACTGCTTGGATTCCCATCATGATGACTTTAGGGAAGGTATTTTTTGAATTATTTAACAAAAAGTTAACAAATAGTTTTAGATTTTACAATGCAACGTCAGAAAGAAAAAAAATCATAAAATCCCACTTCCCGTGTCTGGCCATTTTTCAGACTTTCGAAAGATTAATTTAAGTCAATTTATACCAGTGAAGGCCTTATTTTTAGATAAATAAATTAATGCCTTTTAAGACTTTTTAAGGATCTGCAGGAGCCCTGGATATATGTAAATCTTAACAATACTTTGCATTACACTTTGTACAGAACCATACTTTGGTTGCTGATACACATTAATTGATGAACCATAAAATGAGATATTTCCTTAAGAAAACAAGAAGGAAAAAGAGAAAGAAAAACAGAGGCAGTATAGTAACCTTAAATAACCTTAAATGACTAAAAACCGAAAACAATCAAACACAAAGAAAAAGAAAATAAAAGAAAATGAACATTAGATTTGGGCCTGACATTGTTTATTCTTACATACTTATGTACTTTTGATTCTGCCTTATCAGTCTTTTTCAAGTTCTCCATGTATGTGTTCATTAGTTTCTACCCTATTTTTATTCTTCACTATTAGCTCCTGACCTTAATTTGGTGCCATGCCTTTGTGTTAATCCATCCACCTTTCCATAAATTTTACCCACACCCCCCCATAGCCACCTCCATCCATACACACACACAAACGTACTGATCAACAAAGACGCGTAAACAGACGCGTGCACACACACACACATACACATACACATATACACACACACACACACACACACACACACACACACAATCTACCTCCTCTCCAAAGCAATATTGTATTTTGTATTTTTACAAATAATCATATCATACAGTTTTTATAATACGGTCCCATCTTGACTCAAAGACTTCACCTAGGTTTCACATTTTATCAGTTATTCTTTCAACACTGAAGATTAATTGTTTCCTTCCATTTGGTAATTTGTGTTGCCACTGGTTTCAGCCAAAATGTCGCTATCTGTATCAAATATACTCGACAAATGTCAACCAACTATGCGAGCACCACTTTAATAGTAAAGCATGATACAGATGGCATTACTTTGCCTATAGTATCTTCGAACTACCCCATGAGAACATAGGCTGTCTCATACAGGGTTCGCAATAGCATCTTTCTTTCTTTCTTTTTCTCTTTCTCTTTCTTATGCCCCTCCTATGCTTTTAGCATCTTTGCATGCAGGGTTGCATCTCTAGCTGTTCTTCTATTTGACGTCTTAATAGTTCATCGCTTGTAGCCATGTAGGGAATGTTAAATAAAGCTCTGATGTGTAATTTGTCGCTCCACAAACATTCCCGCTTCTGGCCTACCCTGGGAGTTAATGCAACAGATTTGTCATACACAAGCCAGGCACAGCTAGAGGAGGAGGGGAAAAAACACCTATTCAATCTGAATTTCAATCTCCATAGGGCTCTATGCAAATGTATGCAAGCTGATGCTCTCCCTCTCTCTCTCTCCCTGACTGCCAGAACGCCAGTGCAGATGACGAAACCAGGCTGCATATTATCGTGTAGGTAGTAGCCCAGTCTGTGGCAGGTAAAAGAGACGGAGAGAAATGAGAAGGAAGCCGGGGGAAGCTCACATTTCACAAATGCATAAGTAGGCAAAGCTAAAACCAAACTAAATGCAGATACCTGTAGCAAGTAACGAAGCTAAAATCCATTTTGATCATTTCCTCCAGGAAGCCCTCCCCCCTTCCTTCCCCTGTCTGTCATTGCTGTGCCCTTCAGCATAATGTGGCTATGGAGCCTCTCTGGGGGTTTTTAGGGAATTGATGGATAATCAGATGATTACATAGAAAATCTCCATTGAGGACAATCCTCGCTGACAAACAAAGAGAAAGCTCTTTAGTTAATAAATAGGCTGAGAGACAGACAGAGTGAGAGAGTGTGAGGCGGCGAGAGAGTGAGTAAATCCCGTCCTGGGTTGGCAGCACAATGCCAAATCTCTATCACATATTCATTTCATCCTAACAATCTGTGTGTATTTATGTGTATGTGTGCGTGTGCGCGTGTGTGTCATACATTGCCAGAAACATCACTTCTTGGGGATGTCACTGAGTTTGCCTTTAGCTTTATCTTAATTTGAGCGTATCTAAATAAATTTCAAGCTCTAGGCATATTTGTATAAGCCTTTCTGACAAAATTTGGCTGAAGTTTATTCTTATGATTTTCTTATTTCTGAACTACTTTTCTGAAATGGAAAGTTTGCAGTGAAATACAACTCAGCTCACACATGGGGGAAATAAGTCCAAGCTGTCACTCTGATGGAGCTGCAAACTTGCAAGAATCATTTAAATTCACATAAGGACATAAATACAGTGTCAATAGAGGGTGTTTAAGTTTCTTGGTTTACAGCACTAAAGAAAGTGGATGTACTGTAATCATATTTTTCACTGACACTGATAAACAAAAAAAATTAAATTAAATAAAATTAATATATGAAAACAAAAAGTTTGATTTAACAATTATTCATCCTCTTTAAATCAATAATTATAAAGGGCAGCAATTTATGTTACTTATCACTTTATAATGTCAATGTTGAACTATTAATCAGTTAACTGCTGTGAATATTATTAATCTGGTATGTGTGTCTTTCTGTAGGTTAGTTTTACTACTCTTCAGTTTATTGCACTGTGCACCACCTTGGTCTGCTGGGAGCTAGCAGTGCTGCTCTTTCTGCAATTACTTCAAGTAACGCCGTCCCGACCGAATGGTGTTGCTGTGGCTACATGATAGCCACCCTCCTCTCTTCTTCCAAGTTGCCCCATTAAATAAATGTCTTCATTTTGATCCGCAAACCCCACTTAGCATTGTTAACTTTGTTATAACGGTTGGCTCTGTTAGCACCATTAGCAGTGTCAGTACAGGTAGCGGTGCTAATATAGTTAACAATGCTAAATGGGGTTTGCGAAGCCACATACTCATGGACGTGACCTGGAAGGAGGCTGGAGGGTGGCCATCTATGTTTCAACAGCAACAGTGTCCTGCCACAGGGATGCTTTTACTAACAGTAATAGCGATTGCGCAGCACTGCTAGCTCTCACTCAACCGAAGTGGTGCACAGAGCAGAGCAGCCAAGGATGTTAATGCAACTAACTGGTTGTCTGTCAGCCATACCGACATAAAATAAAAGGCAATACATTTACATCACATGCACTATAATTTCACCATCTGTAAATGGATAGCATTATGGAATGCAGCGATAAAGCTAACTGAGTCAATAGAGTGCTGGACAAAAAGGAAAGGGCTCTTGTATTTATCATCATGTTGCATTTTTCTTTAAAAAACAATTAGATACCAGATTATGGCTGTTGGTCTGCAGAAAGAAAAATTAACTCAAACTGACATCCCTAATTTGGACACTACAATGTTCATTCTTCCTCACAAAACTGCAGCTCTGTTGAGTTTCATGGCATCTAAACTCTTAATTTTATTGTGGTCTGGATTCTGTTCTTAAGACAGTCTTGCTGGAAATTAGAATGTTCCACAAACTGCACTTCTTGCAGAATGCAGCAAGGATTTGTTTTAAGGATTTATCTATATTATGTATTTATTTTACTGTGTACCGTCACAAGCCTTCCAGGGCCTTCTGCAGATAAACATCCACACAGCATGATGCTGCCACCAACATGCTACATGCTGGGGACTGTGTTGTGTTACAGCAGACATGTTCAGTAAGATGGCTAATTTAAGACCATTGGGTAAACATGTAGGCGCAAAGCATGTCTCTCTGTCTCACACTCTGGATTTCATTTCTTTTTTTAATAACTTGAACATTAAAATATTGCAAACACTACAAACTGACTGAAACTTGGATATTTTCTTCATATTTCAAATATGAACTTTTAGCCTAACTTAATGGTTCAGTATAGGTAGAAGCACCCTCTCCAGATATGGTGTCTACAAATTACAGGCACAGAGCCTACATCTGCATACCAGTCATCATTAATCGATGAACATTACCAAGCCTCCTTAAGCTTTGATTGTGTCCCTGTTCTGGGAGACACTTCAGAGCAAATCCCTCTTTTAATGTTACTCACACATATGTAAGCTGTATTGCACTATTTATTACAACTGAACCATTTATTACATTTCCACTATTCTTCCCATTTGCACAATAATCATTCACTTCTTCTTAGAAGTAACTGATCACTTCCAATTTTTACATGAAGTTGCTGCTGTACTGAAGTTGGTTCTTGTGTGTTTTCATATACTGTATGCCTTCCTTTAATTGCAATTTTCTTATATGTATTTTGTAGTTAACTACTCCTTGTACTTTTTCTGTTTTTTTGTTTGTGTACTTGCATGTTAACACTGGGGGTCTGAAAGAAACAGCATTACAATTCCATCCATGTCCTATACACATGGCATAATTGACAATAAAGTTGACTTTTAATGATATAAACACAAATAATACAACCCTGGCCCACTTGGAGTAGTTCACTTTAGGGCTTAACCCTATACCTGTTTTTTTGGATAACCTGTGCAGAACAGAAGGTGAGATACAACCAACACTATCCAACCAACACACAGTACATAACACATCCACCAGAATCCTGTTCATTAGCTTCAACTGGACATGACCCTTCATTTGGATATGCAGAGCACTGTAAAACTTCAGGCGCTCTGTGGCAAATGGAGACATGTGTATTATGTTTTAGCCAAGAGAGGCCTTGGTTTGGCCATAGACAGTATGCCCACAGCAGTACTTTGGCCTGGATGGAGCATGGCGGTTCTCTCCTTGCACTCTAGCATCTACAGGAGTTCTGCAGTGGCTGGCATAGTCATGTTTGCTATAGATGCTGGTGCAGGGTGATGACTGCCAAGCTTGGCTGCTCTGCCAGCCTTGGCTTTGGCACTGGAAAATGGGTCTGGAGGCTGCACTGTTGAGCAAGTTTATGGCATCAACCATGCTCCAAAGGGGAAGGAAAAAAACAAAACAAACAGAAAAAAACAACAACTGGCAGTTAGAACCAGATGCTCTGGCATAAGGTAGACATTGCCTTCTTCATAGCTATGTCTGAACTTGAGTGGTAAATCAAGTTCTCGTTCTAGCTATATTATGCCTCAGGGCCACAGCAGAGGACAGAGTTTGAGAAAAAAAAAAATCCATATAATCCCCAAACATCTACTGACAATATGCAAGCAAGCCAAACACCAAGTGCAAAAGCACATATTGCCTGAAATATGGTCAAAGTTGAAATCATAGCTCCATCTATCAATACAGGATGTAATCAGTAAATTATTTATCCAGTGCAGCAGAACATCAAAGGAGACTCAACAACATGTTTTTGATTAAATAAAAATACCAATTTTTCAAAGCAAAAGCAGAGGTCTTCCAGTTCAACTCAGAAACCTGTCATACTCTTATCAGTAAGCAACATATTGATCATAAAGTCTGAAAACGCTTGCACTTCTGCTCAAGTCCAGGTGATAAATATTGAATTTTACAGTGAGCTGTGTTACCTAAACAAAGGTATTTTTACTCACCAGTCACTGGATAAAAGTGCAGTAAAGTACCATAGGAAAAGCAACTATGTTTTAGGGGTAGCAGTGAGACATGAAATATTAACCAGGAAGTCCAGTTTGAGTAACAGATACATGAGTTTGTTTATATAATACATTATTTTGCTGGTGTGGAAAGTAATTACAGGGTCACTTATTTTATTGTTTTTAAACATTATTGAAGGGTAAACAGTAGAAACATGTTACACATTACATAAGCCCCATTTTACGCTGCCTGTTCAAGGTATTAATATTTTGCCAATATGCTGCCTCTGCGTCTGTATGAAAAGTACGATTATGGAATGGGGGAACAGTGTTGTCTCCCATGTAAGGCGTCAGCGGAAGTAGTAACAGCAGCAAAACAGGGTCTGTATAAAAGGGACAACAAGCAGGAAAGGATCATGGGCTGGACAGTTGTGATGTTTTGTTGACGTATTGTGCGTGACCCACCGCAGAGATTTCTAAAGCAGGTAGCAGCAGTTGCAACTAAGTCAAAAAAGAACAGTGGCTGTAATGTCTGCATATTGGGAGACCAAGGAGATCATGAAGCTCCTTACCCTCCAAGCAGAGGACAAGATAATCCGTCATGTAACGGCAGTAAATGATTGTTACAGGCATATTATGCCATTTTCATTGTTTAAAGCACTGACAAAACATATATAATATGTCACATGAGAGGCAGCCTCTTTTGTGCTAAATATCATGCCTGTCACACCTCTTTTGCTTCTGCAATTCTGGCATGCAATCTAAAATCACCGTAGATGTATTATAGGGAAGTCTTGATGGGGGTAGGGCCTCGTTTTCTGGGTGTAGGATTGTGTAAAATACCCAGGTCTACTGGCCCATAGAGCATGCATACAAGAGACTCACAACAGCTGAAAGCGGCCGAGTGTGCCTGAGCAGGTAACTTCCATTGGTGAAGCAACTGACTTCTGGATTAGTACCTCACTAGTTTGCATGTCGGTCTAAAAACATTGATCTTGTGGCTCTTTTCGACTTTTCAAATGTTATCAAACTGGCTGGTTTAAATATAGTTAGTGATAGCAGTCATTTTGCGGGGGTTTTGGGAGGGCCAGTGTGCATCATGTGACCGACCCAGATGGTGTAATGCCACTTTTGGCCACTATGTAAAATTTGCATCAGAGC
Organism: Plectropomus leopardus; assembly: GCF_026936395.1. Classification (NCBI taxonomy): domain Eukaryota; kingdom Metazoa; phylum Chordata; class Actinopteri; order Perciformes; family Serranidae; genus Plectropomus; species Plectropomus leopardus. The sequence continues at coordinate 14,638,188 of NC_142176.1, forward strand.
CTGGCGTACTTCCTGGGGGCTTGAAAAATCACACACTGAAGCGGCATGAAGCCACTGTTGTTTGATTCTGTGTAAAAATGCAAGATGGAAGATAGAAAGGCCTTATTCGCTACCCTATATAGCACAATCTCTGTGTAAAAAGGACTAAAGTAATATACCAGGAAGGTGCACTTGTATGTGATTTGTTGGACTCCAGAGCTGTGGTCAACAAAAATTTAACCAGGTTCAACTTCTGTGCCGGACAACCCAGTTTTATGCCTGACTCCTTTGTGCACAATAGCTGACCCTCAATCATTCATTCAAATTAATAAATGGGCTTTATTAATACTCGGGCTTTATTCCCACAGTGGTCTGGATTTGACTTGAAACTTTTCTGAGATATCGTATTCCTGGTACCTTTTTAAAATGTTCCAACTTGTTCTTCTATTCATTTTGAGGCTAACATGTTTTTAAACTAAATGGATTGGGGGGAAAGGAGCAATTAGAGTACAGTGTTTAAGTATTTCAGCAAGCCAGCTGATTTTTACTTTAGGCAGATGATTCTTCATGGAGCATTTGGCTGCATTTGTGTGACATCAAACCTTTTTGCTTGTGTCCTAGTTCAAGACTTGGGCTTTTCAATGTGCAATGTTAAAACTTAATATTAAATACATCAGCTGCGATTCAGCCATAACCCTTTATATAGATTAACAGACTGGTTGAATTGTGGGTATAGTGGCTCTCCTTCAACCAGGTGACCTGGGTTAAAGGTCATTTTAGCGATCATTTTTCCTAGCGAAGTGTCCTGTGACAATACACTGAAACCCTGACGAATGCTGTTCTGTTCTCTGACCTCACAAGAAAGGTCAAGCATGACGTGGTCAGCTACACCTAGATCAATAACTAATTAATAATAATCACAATAATACCTTTAAATTTCAAGGCTGTAAGGTGCACAATACTACATGTCGAGAACCTTGCCTTGCTTAGAGGTTCATTAATCAAGGAAAGGCAAAACAATGTGAAAGTTGCCTTCGTCTGACACATTAACACGACAGCTTATTACAGTGTAGTCATGACTAGTTTCATAATGTATGCTTTCCATAAGTGGGAAACTACATTTGATGGACTAAATGGTCAGATGTAATAAAAGCCCACACTAGTTTCAACTGAGCTGACATGAACAGAATAACTTTTTTTAAACTGAAATAATTTCATGCATTAATTAACTACTTGTCCATCAATCAAAATGCATTCTAAGGAGATGTGGGGTTTAGTTTTTGAATAGATAAAACACAGCATTTTGAGAAAATAGGTGTCTTCTCTAATCCATTAAATGGGATTTATGTTTGTCTCATAAATTAGTCATTTTGTTTGAATGATCTTTTGCACCATTTGCCCCCAGATTGATTCTGCGCCCTGTAAATGCCTCGATGATGCAAGAGTGGAGGGGCAAAGCAGACTGAACGGTCTCTACCTGCATTGACTTCCAGCAGTCTCCTCTTCTTCTGCGCTCTCTCCTGTTTTTCACGCTCAGCCTTCTCCTTCGCTGCCCGTGCTCTCCTCTGTTTCTCCTCTGACTCCCTCAGCCTCAGGTTCTCCTTCAGTGCTAGCTGTGAGGGGAGAGAGAGAGACAGAAAGAGGGAGAGAGAGATAAAGTGAGGAAAAGATGGGGGAAAAAATGAGACAAAACAAGACGGGTTGCTAAGTGGGGTTAATTACAGCAGGGCAGAGCTTTTCAAAGGCAGAAGCAGCTGTCAAACACCACAGACATCTTCATCAGACACCATTAAAGTCAGATAAAGCTCCTTAGGTAGATTGACACCCGGATTTTGCCAGACAAAAGCAACTTGGCACCAGGGACTTCAGACACCAGGGATCTGTATGAGTGATGTAACGCTGACGTAAAGACATGGATAGACGCTGCTTTTCTTTTCAAAAACATTATTTTCTAATTTTTCCTCTTTCCTACACAGCCCAAAAAAATCTTTTTTTAGAATTTATTAAAGCTCTGTACCAAAGTTTTGCTTGTTCTTTTTTGTTTTTCTCTCTTCAGTCTTTTTCAGGGCCTGAAAAAATCCCTGGCAGCACAACCTTACAATATAAAACAAAGAGTGGGAAAATATTCCCAAACATGATACTAACACAGTATAAAATGTATAAAGTATGAAAATGCCCTCACTAAAATGATCAAGTCACTATGCATATATGTCAATAGAATATGTTAGGGTCAGTAAGAAAGCTTTAGCATCACCCTATGGCCACTGTGTGAGCTCAACAGCAATGCTAACAGCAATACAATTCAGGCTGTACAGTTAGATGCTGAACTGAGAACAGCCTACAGGTGCTGCTGTGTGGGAGGATGCTGATATCTACCACACTATCTGCCTGTACACTGTAAACAAAATCCACACCTGAAACCGCCTGAATTTTACTTAACCCCAAACCTAGAATTTAATTAGCAAATCAAAATGTGTGTGGTTACCACCTAACCACTTACAAAAAAAAAAATCAGATTACTGATTGCAGATATGCAAAATACATATTATATACTACAAAACTATTTTAAAAATTCTTTAAGCAAATGTAAGGTTTTCGCTTTACTATATCATTTTGATTGGAATAACTACCATTTAAAAAAATATATAAAATTGCAGTCCCGTGTGCATATTCTATTCCATTTTTTAGGATGTAATGCAGTCTGACTCAAATGATGTTAAATGAATCATAGGAGCTCCCACTGTCCTTCCATTCACAAAGTGCTGATTATCAACTCCAATCAGAGCATTTTAACAAACATTGGTCAATTTTTTGACTTGATACTTATTTAGTTTACCTCCACTTCAACCATATGCGCCAAATTCCAGTTTTACATTTCTGGGCTGTTGCCCCTTTTCCTAATTAATTACATATCGATGGCCCAAGAACATTAAGGACAGAGCTGAATGGACAGCTGTTCAAGTATTTGAGAATGAGCATTTGAGAGTTTCTACAGCTCTAGTTAATACTGCAAGCATCACCTCTGGTTGGTAATGAGGACCTAGAGCAGGAATGTCTTTTTAGGAATGCACCGCTTTCTCGGTCAAACATTGGTATCAACCGATAATAGTAGACAGCAGTAAACTCACTGTCGAAATTTCCTATTCCTATCCTATTTCCCCGACAACACTGTTTGCAGCCGGAACTAACAGTATAAAAAAATGGACACCCATTGGTGTGTGAACTCACTTTTTTAAAGCCTTGAATTTGGCATTTTGGTCCTCACCAACTTGGGTTTTTGAAGCCAGAAGCAATCAAATATTTACAAGCGGATGGAGCTGTGGAGGAGCTTACTTCTTAAGTGTCTTACTTTTTAACTTGTCGAAAAGAAGTCATTTATTCTACTCTGCCTTTATATGAAGAATTATGTTATAGGTAAGATACATACCGTACATCAACCATTGTGGCTACAGGCTCTATAATTCCTGTGCCAAAGGGTTCTTAATCTCATATGTCAATAGCTCAGTAATGCCACAGCCAAGAGACAGACTGCATATGATTTAATAGAGTGCTAGCATGATTGCCATCCTGATCAATAGCCAGTCACTTAAAGAAAGGGAGTCTGGGCTTTTATCAAACGCCCAACTCCTCTTCATCATCTCTCCTCCTCTTGCGCTATTCACACAGCTCAGCTTGACAGGCAGGTCAGTGGAAGAATAGCAATGCCGAACCAACATTAATGGATTCACACAAAATCACACACTACGGAAACTGTGTAGGACATGATGGAAAATCACAGTGGCACAATGAAGAGGGGCAGTCACTTATTGAAGCTCATTGACAGCCTCTTAGTAACTGTACGTCCAAGTGACCATTACAGGAAATTATATAGTTTAGTTGAATTCAAAACAAATCGGCGTTGCCGATTCAACATCAGCAAGCCACTCCAAATATAGCAAAACGGAAACTAAAATGAACACTCTGTAAATTACTAATAGCAGGGGTGTAACTATACAATATATGGCTCCACTACTATTAGCGTTAACTTAAGTCCAATGGTGAAGCACAGCTATATATGAACCCAATAGATGCTCCATGTCCACACTGTGACCTTGCTCTTTCACTGATATTTATTTTCCCTATCTATACAAAAACCTCAATGATATTGCAGCATCTTGGCATCTTAGCAGACATATAATTTAAACATTTATCCAAATACACTCATATAAAAAGACAATAGCGGCTAATGACACTGATGTGCACCACTCAGCAGGTTTATAGAAATTCATTGGAAGAGGAGAGAAGGCTGTGAAGATGAATACCAAATGACTGAGACACACTGAAGCTGTTCCGAGCTCTATTTTTAAACGAAACCAACCCCTCCACAAAATTAACTTTGATTTGATGTAATGAAACTGTCAGTTGCTCGTGGCATCCACTGATTCACAAATGACTATGTTCTTAATGGGCATCCAGTCTGGTAAATCACAGGCGGAGAGAATGAGGAAAAAGAGAAGGGAAGGGCAAGAGTACTGACACATTATACATTTTCAATAAGGAACAATTATGTGATCCAAGGTTAGCAGTCAGCTGTGATGGACGACAAATGTGAATGTAGTCAAAACTCTGACACTCCTTCTCCTCTTCACTGTCAAGCAGCTCTCTTATTGAAGAGTCAAATACAAGACATATGATTACATTTGTTTTTTGTTTAAGAAAAAAACCAAAACGGAATCCATCAAGCCCTATAAACCTATGACGCAAATGACAACTGTGCAATACCATTTTAAATATGGGCCACTGTTGGAGATATGGTCATTTCATAGGCTATTTTATGCAGAAGGAATATGCAAATACTTTTGAAATTGGTGCTACATGACCAGAGAAAAAAGAAAAAAAAGACTGGCATTTGCTTTTACTCAAGAGGTAGAAAACCTACAACTACCAGGATGCACTGCGCCGCACTAGACCTATAAAAGCTCCAGCAGGTGGACGTTGTAATGGAAGCCTGGCCATTTTTCCACAGGAACCAATGTGGCAACTGGCTGGTAACAATCTCAAATCACAGCTAAACAGTGCACTAAAACATATTACTGAAAACATTTTAGGTGAGAAATGGCCAACACAGAAACAGATTCTTGGTTCATATTGGATCAGCACTGCTTAGTTTTACTGTTTGATCTCAGTATTCTCAGCCTTAGTTTTACAATACGGAAAACAATATGGCCCCCGCCTGTTGTTCACAAATTCTCATATTACAGCTAAACAGTGCACTAAAATATGTTGAAGACATTTTAGGCAGGAAATAGGCGATACAGTAACAGAATCTGGGTGTGTATCTGATGGACACTGCCAAGTTTTACAGTTTTATCTGAGTTAGGTCTGTCTCTTTCTCGATCCACTTCTATACTGTTTGTGGTAGCGCACATATGAAAATACAGAAGCACAATCTCTATTTTGAGCAATGGCCCTGGAGCCAGCAAAAATGATTTGAGCAGAGAGGTGAGCATGGAGATCTGGCTGCTGGTAGGATGGAGTGAAAGTTCATTTTATCATACTATCCACATTGTTATAATACAAAACTGGTTGAAAATTGGCTAAATATCACTTTAAGACAGTTAAGTTTTAATCAAACAAGAGTCTACAGCCATGTTGGTATGTTCTTTCTTTCCAGTGGTGCTTTGAGTTAAATGATGTTATGGTGCTGGATTAAAGTATAGAGATAAAAATTAATACAATTTATCCTCAGAGGACCATGAACATAAGTATCAAATATATCAAGCCATGGCCAAGGTATTTCAATAACAACCAAAAATTTCAACCTTTTGGTGGCGCTTGAGGAAAAGTCAGGGAATCACGAAATCTGGATGCATCATCTGGCACAAAAATTTTGTGACGATCCATTGAGCAGAAGTTGACATATGTGACTGAATAAGTGAAAACTTTAACCTGCTGGTGGCATAAGGGGAAAGGCCAGGTAATCACAAAACACACCGAGATTCATTGTTAAGGGGCCTTACATATTTGTAGGAAATTTAAAGACAATCCACACATTAGTTGTGAGGGCATTTCAATTTAAACCACTAATGTCAACCACATGGTGGCACTACAGAAAATGACAGGGCACCAGAGTCAGTAGAATTCCTCTTCATCCTCTTGAGACCATGAATGCCTGTACAAATTGATATGACAATCCATGCCAAAGTTTATGAGTAATTTCAGTCTGGTCCAAAGTGGCAGTCAGACAGATCAATAAACGAAATGACATTGCCACTCCTAATGCCATGCAAGCATGGCTAAATATAAATGGCAGGTGGTTTCAATAATACGGCTATGCAGATCAACAGAGGAGGTCTGTGGAGACAAAATTACATCTTATTTAAAACTGGACCCTTTACTGCTGCCAGCAGCCAGGAAAGCAATGATTAGTCAATAATGGGTCAATACAACAAGTGGGCCTGTTTAAAAGAGGATCACTCTTAAACTTCACAAAGAGAGTGGAAGAGTAAAAGAGCAGCTAAAGAACATTACGTCAAAACATCCTTGTTAGAACAGAAATTGATATGATCACAGCCAGCACAAAAGGGCCATGCTGTCTTCTTAAATCACAGGACCAATTAGCAATTTTAGAAATATAAAAGTAAGAAAGAGTCAGTGTGGACATTAACTGAGTACAGTAAAATAAAAAAAAAATAAAAGCTAATTTTAAGCACAAGGAAGGCAGATTTCATTTGTTTTTAACTCTGAATTCAATATTGAAAGGAAGAAGTATCTTACTATTGAAAAATAAGGAGAACTGAAGGAACATTGATTTGAGAGATTGTGAAGAGCCTGAAATTACAAAAAGATGAAGAGTCGTGTGATTTTTGCCTTCTGACAAAGCATTTGTTTTTACTGTTATGTTGAGCTGAAGCAGAGAGAGGGAGGGAGAGAGAGAGAGAGAGAGAGAGAGAGAGAGAGAGAACCAGCTCTGAGGAAATTGCCCTCCGCTCTCCTTCATCACTGCAGGTCTGCTTCCCCCTCCTCCTCTCCTGGATGTCCGCCATTAGACACGCTCAATTGGATTCCTGTCAGATGTGCGGCCTCGCCCTGGGTCTCCTTCCTACGGGTGACTGAGCATGCTGTACGTGTGTGTACGAGTGTGTGTGTGTCCATCTTTGTGTGTGAAAAAGCTAAGCAGCTTTTCCAATAAAAAAAAAAAAAAGCCAACACAAAATGACAAACGCACACAAACAAACATGTACACACACACATGTTATGCGGACAACATACACACAGTTCAAGGCTCAATTCGCTCCAGGCACTGGTCTAGAGAGAGCACGCACCTATTAGCATGGGCCTTGGCACAGCAGGCTAAATGCTGACACAGATTTGACCGAGAGGTTATGGTGCTGAGATTTACTGTATGCCTGCGTTCATTGACCTAGCCTTGGCTTCCCCCAAGATACGTCTGTGTGATGGGACCATTTGAACGAATTGCTGACCTAACACAGGGGAATAAACAGCTACATGGGAGTTTTGACCATATAATGCTAGTCTTTATAACACTTGGCTTGTTCACCTTTCCCGGGCAGAGTCATTAACTGTTATGTTTGGTCAGAACATAAACGCTTAAGCAGAACTAAAGCTGTGGAGTTAAAACGAAGCAGATTACAGCTGCAATTTGAGACATTATCAAGCCAATTGCATGTCACATATTCCTCTCATTATCATAAATTGGAATTTAATGAATGCATTGAACATACAGAGGTTTGTATCATTCAGTTTTTTTTTTAAATTCATATCTGTTCATATCTGACAAACGCTAGTCATGAATATGGTTGTGGCTACTAAAGTGAGGAAAAGCACACAGCACACAGAAGTACCGGGATCAATATCACAGGTAAAAAAAACCCAACAGGCTAAAAGCAAAGCACCTGGGAACCTGTTTTTATGACTTTTCTGTGTGTGTTGGGGGGTCCTGACTTTTCTGTCTGTATGTGAGTCTCATGTGAGTCACAAACAGCAGCCAGCAGATCAGGATATGTGTTTCATTCCTGTTGAGGGCTGCAAGCTAGGTCCCTGCAAACGTCTGGTCGTTCATACCAAATGCAGTCAAAGTGGTCAGGTTTTATATTTATAGACTTGCTCAGCCAACATTTCATCAAAGCACTCCATCTGCTAAGAGCTCTGAAATTTGAATTGGTGTAGACAAACTTTCGAGTCCTGCAGCTAACCAATCATTGCAATGGGGTCTGTGCAACTTCATCCATGTAGTTAACAAATCTTGGAGTTGCACAGCTCGGTGCTCACCCCCTCAACGCACATTGGCCAAAGGCACAATTTATTTACTGGTTTATTTGACAGGGACAATGCAATGAACATAACAAGTTCGAGAACAAATTACTGATGTGTTGCATTCAGAGTTTCTAGCCTAGGCTAATTTGCAACCCCAGTCCCTGGTTGGGCTCTTCTATTGTACAACTGTGCAATATTGCCATCTAAACTGCACTGATTGCAAGAGGCATGAAACAGCAGTGTTAGGATTTAATTTGAATTTCACTGAAAGCTTAATTTTGAATATAAAAAAACCCCAAATATTATGTATATGTGTATAATAACCAAAGGTAACCAAAAATATACCAAGAAAAAGAGCAGGAAGAAGCAAGACTTATTAGAAGGGCAGAGGGCAGGGCTTAAGGTTTCTAGCTGTGTACTGTACACATAGTTTAATGTAAAAGTGCTCATGTGAAAGCTGAACACTTTTAATGTCATTTGACCTAGTTAGCTATTACAAATGTAACTATGGTTGCCCCTTTAGAGTGTAAGCTTTGAATCATCATTCGGTGACCCGTCAGTCAACTGAGATTGCTTCGAGTAAAGTATTCATTCTTTTTCTTTTATTTTTGGTTGTCAGTGTGCTGTGCAGTGTACTTCTAGGAACGTACCACAATAGTCTCTGGCTTTTACTTGATATCTAGCGTGGACAAAAAATGTTGTTGTACATATCCGATCCGCCGTTAGCTGGTTTACATGAATGATGCCAGTTTCCAAGATTGTTAATAATGAAATGTCTAATTATATATAATAATTTATTATATTTATTATAATTTATTTTTGAAAGTGTAACACTTGGCAGCGAAAAATTGTTTATAGTGGTTGAATGGGAATAGACTATACAGAGTGTACGCTACACTGACAAGAGAAAGAGAACAACAGCCCCTCCTACAGACCTCCACAGTTGGTTATAAGAAATCTACGCAAGACTTAGAAAGTACAGGAACACACTGTGAACTACTCCCAGGCAGTTTAAACTGTTTTGACTTGGGTAGACAGGGGTTGACAATTATCTCAAAGATGTTGGAATGTATTCAAAGTTTTGGACCCCCCACACATTGCAAATGGGATATCTATCTTCTACAACAAGTTCCTGGTAATTTTTATATATCTAAATTGCTCCCACAGTCATTTTAAGGTGCCTTTTTCGGCCAAAATGAGGTTGTAATGTTGGTTCTCCCTGACATTTTTCCAGCTCCTCTTTTCCATGCTTCAGGTGAACAGCACAACTTTCTCATACACAAAACAAACACGTTACGTGACTCACAACAGGAGATTTCACAGCACATAAACAACAAACCCCACAAGAGTCGTTTTCATATGGCAACAATGCAGGAATCAGGATGCCACAAAGCATAGTCTCTACACTTCTTACGGAGATGAAACTGTCACATTTTGCAACTACAGTTTTGGAAAACCTAGTTAAACATAGCATCCCTGTTTGGCTCAAATGTGGGTCCCCAATCACACAGTCCCTTTTCTTGAAGATATTGACATGTACTTTATATACTACACTTAGATATGACTCACGACTAATCCTGTCATCGGATGTTTACCAATAACACATCTGGCAAGCCAAAACATTACTGACCATCATAGGAGTGATGGAAGTTAGTGTAGTGGCTGGGCATCTAAAAGGTTTGCAAAAACACACTTACTGTGTGCCCCAATGATAATTTAGGCTGTCTGTCAGTTTAAAACATTTTACAAGCCTCTTGTCAGACTATGTGTAGGGTATACATTGTGTGAAATGCACATTAAATGTCTACATCAGGCCCACAACAATTATTCTCCTTAAAAACACACGTTAATGTTCAGGCAAGGAGTACAAGAAAACCAAAAGCATAACTAATGACTGTGCAGGAAAAAAGCCAAAGAGGCATGAAATCCATTTGTGTGTGTGAGGTAGATGTTAAGTTGGGGGCAGGGCAGGAACTTTAGTAGGCTAATTAGCTAATATTATCTGTCGCACCCAGTGGCCTGTGCCACTAATCCTGCTGATTAAACACAGTGGGTCTCCACAGCTCCACAGCTCACAGTAGCACCAGCCAGATAAGGCCACCGAGCTCAGTGATGACATAAATGTCTGGGGGAGACTGGACTACATAGGACTGGCACTGTTCTGATGTGCATTATTCAACAGGACACTGATGTGGGAATCACAAAAAGAATTTGCTTTTGTGTCGTGATGTAGCCAAATAATGAAAATACTAAAAGTGTCAAATCCAATTGGTTAATAGACCTTGTAGACTTTTTTCCCCCCAATTATTAAATAAAAGACACAAAATACAAATACACCTGTAACTCAAAATAATCATAAAATGCCTTTAAAATGGTGTAATGAAACACAAAAGTCTACATGAATTAGCAATCCAAGATAATTTTGTGTAATATATGAAGATGCTTTTTTCAACTAAAACACAAGAAACTTGTACTCCAGAAAAGAATGAGCACTCAATGAAGATCCTAGGGTCACTGATCAGCAATTATGACTGAAATATTAATGTCAGAGAGCAGTAATAGAAATGAAAGAAAGAGGAGGCAGAGCCACGGTGGAAGGTCAGAACGTACTAAAAACCACCCCCGCCAGATCAGGCTGAAAGCTCTGAAACCTACCCCTCCTCCCCGTCACACGGACTTTAAGGAATACTTTATCTGCAAAATCAACATCTGTATGTTGATTACCAACCATGTTACCTTGAATTCAAGAATAAAACTTTCAAAGTTTTTCTCACATGCCTCCGCATTGAATGTAGAATCCAAAAAAGGTAAAAATTCTTCAAGAATTTAAGTAATCAGGGACCACATTTAACAACAAAAAAAAAAACTATATTAAAGCATCCATTTACAAACTCTCACACATCTCGTGCAACACAATCCAAGTCGCATTTATTAATTTTTAACATGTCAGTACAAGTAGTCCTATGCATTGAAGAGAAGCGTGCCTGAGCATGCTTAGGGCATGCTACTAGGTAGGAGAAGCATTTTTAAATAGCAATGTTTTTGCAAAAATGCATGTTTGTGGGAAGTAGAGTATATGACTAGGTAAATGAGACTTGGATTATTCTGCACAATTCATGTGAGTTTGTAAACGAGTGCTTCGTTATAAGTGGTGAATGAAGTATCTGGAAGCCATGCTTGATTAAAATTACAGATATCTCACCAGATAATGACCTTGGTAGATGTTAAAGTCACCTAGTAGAATATTACCTGGGTAAAAGTCTTAGAGTATCTGATATTTACTATACTTAAGTATCAAAAGTAATTTTATGTTATTGAATGCGCTTAAGTATTGAAAGTAAAAGTACACAGAAATTATTCTATTTAAAAAAGGAGGCAGTATTTCTTCTTAACATGTACACCACCTTAAAATTGAGAGTAACTTGAAGAAAAACAAGGTATTTTTAAAACTTATACCATTTTTAAAAAGTACAGTTTTTCCTTTCTGCCAATTTCTTCACTCACCCATCTGTTTCTACCTCCCTTCCTTACTTTCAGCAAGCAACTAAAATGCTTCGGGTAAATGAAATGGAATACAAGTAAAAGCTGGCAGAGATATTAAAACTCAAGTTCAGATATTCACAAAAACCACTGTGACAAAGTATTATTGCTTTGTTACACCACTTTTCATTATGTTCAGTGCAACCTCTGAAACCTTCAAATCATGAAAAAGAATTTCCCTTTTTTGGATTTCTCATTCACCGTGGAAGCATGTGAGAAAAACAAAGTTTTCTTCACAAATTCTAAGCAGCACGCAGTGAGTAATTGATATAAAAATGGTAATTTTGTGGATGAAGTAAAATAATTAATTAATTACTAATTAAAGCTACATTAATTATCATATTTTTATATCAAAATGTAATCAAAAACTTTCTTTGTTGCAAAACAAATTCAGGTACTGCATATCCCAATGAACATCAACCCATGACCTTTGGACTTTCACATAACATGCTCAGAAAATACCTTTTCATGCTTTAACTAGGGGTCAATCTACAGTACAGTATACTCACAGTGAACATGGATCGGAAGTTGCTGAGATCGGTAAACAGCTCCTCCACAGAAGTCTTCTTCGGATCAACAGCAAAGTACTCCAGCATGTTGTGATACAGCGTTTCCATATTGCTGTGCATTATCACCAGCTTGTCATACTGCTCCCGTGCAACCTTGCTGAAGCTGTAAAGGTTTGTGGTCAAGGTCATCAACATGTCTAGCACTCATTAAGTGTTATTATTTTTTGCAGCTAATACACTACTCCCCACTTTGACAGAAATAAAGGAAGAGAGTGTTTAGAAAAAAAAAGTGTAGAAAAAAAAATCTTAGACATTTGTTGCCATAAGGCTCTGAAGCTGGAAAAGAGACTATAAGCGCTAAACTAAGATGTTTGCATTAACAGTGCTGATGCTGTCAGTCAGGATACTATTACAGGGTGTTCACTACTATGACCCCCCGCAGCCTCCAGCATCTGTGACTCATGTCTGGCTGCTGGCAAAGCGTGTTGGCTTATTTGACATGCACAATATTGAATGAAGCTACAAACACTAATCATAAAAAAAGACTCTACTATAAAAACAAGGAGATCAAAATCCACACATTGCCAAATTTTAATTGTACTCAAAGATTAAATTGTTTCAACTTCAACCCCAAAAGCCCATACAAACAGAATATAATTAACTGATTTTTAGTACTCACTTCACAGTTAGTATAAACACTGCAGATAAAAATGTACAGCATTTGCAATTAACGGTGCTGGTTCTGTGCATTAGCAAGCACAGCCTTAGTCTGCTTAATTTTTTTTTCTACTGTGTGGACCGATGACACGTCTTTGCACCTCAAAATGTTCCAAGAGTAATGTCAAGAGCCGGTCCTCACAGACACAGATATACCCTACAACACACAGAGATCTGCTGTAGCAAAATATTACTCATTTGAAGATTGCCTGTATGGTACTGTGTGCCCAAACTGACCAGCATGAAAGATTAAGGAGCATTAAAAGGACCTCCCGGTTAAACCTAGCAAAGCAAAGGGCCGCTTTACTGTGTTGGAACGTTTTAGGATGTGTGTGGATGAGGACAAATGGGCAATGGTTATGTCAACATAAGCTGGAGAGGTGTCAGTTTCAGAGAAAAGTGAGGGAGAAAGCGAGAGCACTAATACACATCCTGCCCACCAGGGCAAACTCCCGAGGGAGTCTACTCAGTCACCAGACACACAATGATGCAGAATTCTAGCAAGCTTGAATTTGCTGTTAAAAATGATTTGAAAGATATGTCATACTATCAGCCCTTTTGTGTTATACTTTCTATTTCTAAAGGCATGTCCTACGACACAGATACTAAACTTGCTTTGCTTGGGGGCCACTTCTGCAAAATGCCAGGAATCTGGGGACCAGTAGCAGCAGCCCCATACATTTTTAGGGCATTTCTAATATTTTAGATTGAATCTAGTATTTTAGGACAGCTCTATAATTTTAGGATGTATCTTGGATTTTAGGACATTTTTTGGAGCTTAGGACATTTCTAGGATTTTAGGATGTTTCTCTGATTTTAGTTAATCCCTCCGGTTTTATGACATTTCAAGGATTTTAGTACATTCCTAGGATTTTAGGACATTCATTCTTCTTGACATAAGTTGAATATCTCTCTCCTAAGCTGTTCTTCCCACATAAGAACACTGTTTGATAAAACTTTAAGCTCACAGAAAAAATAAGATTAGTTTGAACTAATCTGCTCCTTCTAAAACAGCTGCAGAACTTTCTGTGCAAATCAATAAAAAAAAAAAAGAAAATGATGTGTCCCTAACCAGCAGTCCTGCTAATGACCCCAACAACCTTGTCTCATGGCAGATAAGAAGCAAAAGTGTCTGCGTGTGTGTGGTATCACAATTATGTGGGCAGCATCTCTGGCTTCTATTGTGCCCCTTCATTATAGCTCAATTGATGGGCCTATTTGACGCCTGGCCTCGGTTGAATTTGGCTCGGGATGGGACTACCTATTCAGAACTGGGTAAATGCTGTTCAATAGGCACTGCTCCCAGATTGACTTGTCAGTAATATCTTTCCAAGCCTGCAGCTGAGGGGAAAAAGCCATGAGGAAAGCCTGAGCAGGTGATGGAAAGCAAGAGAAATAGCTGAGAGCCACGGTTGATAAGTATCATGGGGCGCAAAATATTTCTCCTCCTCCTGTTCCCACTCTCCTGACTTCTTCCCTGTTCCAGAGAAATCAGTGCTCCGCTGCAGCTGATTCTCAAGACTTTCTGTTCATGCTTGCTTTCTTACTGATCCTTTACTCCTTTACTCCTTTCCTCCCACATCTTTCCCCTCATATTTCCTTCTCACATTCTCCATTTGCTCATTCTCCTCCAGTTTCTTCCCTGTTCTAATATGCCACCTTTACAAGCTTGGCTCACATTCAGAAGTGTAACACTAGACCAATAACACAGTAACTGTCTACTCGAGAGGCGCATGAAGTGATAATGGAATTTTCAATGTCACCATTGTGACACTGCAAGCTTCTCATGTTTAGCTGGTGACTGTGGATTTTGCTGGTTGGAATAATGGCCGTCGAAGGCAAACTTCATCAGCAGCAGGTGTAAGAAAAAAAAAGAAAAAAAACTGATTGTATCATCTTTAAAGAGGCTTCTTCAGTGTGAGCAGTGGAACTTGTTCAGAATAAAAGAGCTAATCTCCTCGCCTTTGATCTGGTACTTTTAGATATCATATGATTGGGAATCTTCAAAGATGTGACTGAGTAATGTCCAGTAATGGTCGGTATTCAGTAAGATGAGATAAAGAGAAAATGGACCAGTCACAATCTACTTAACAGAGCCTGATTACACCAACCTTTCTTGTCAAACTGATGAAAAAAAAAAACTGATTTTTAGTATAGATTTATAAATGAATCCCATTCAAAATCAGAGTTTCTCTAATAATAGTAATAACTGTAATATAATGCAATAGTACTAATATGAGCATATTAAAAGGCTTAATTTAAAGGTGCACAAATGTCACATTCCTATGTTGTTTCAATCATTCAGATGCATATGATGTCATACGTTGGTGTCCTGTCCAGATAGTGCCTGTAAATTGAGATGTTTACAGCTGTTCTAATCAATCAAATAAGGAAAAAACAAGGGTCACTTTAAGTGCCCCCAAAAAATTGTAGGTCATACAGAAAAAAAAAGAACTGAGAAACAGTGGCAGATGTGGATCAAAAACCTCTGTCTTAAGCATAGACTGTAGAAATCATTATATATAAATAATGTACATATCTACCGTGACATCACGCACCGGTTTGTGGTCTGCTGTTTATGGAGCCTCATGTTCCAACATTTCAGTGCTTGCCATCTCATGTTTTGAAGCCAGAATTGACCATATTTGGGTAAGAGGTGTTCATCTGACTCAGATTGTGGCAACACCTCGCAGACAACCTGCAACTCAAGTAGCCCGCCCCTTAAATATGCATAACTTTGGCCCTTAATAACATGTAAATGGGGGAGGTATATAAAAAAAATAAACTCCATACAGTTGTAAAAGATAATAAAACTAACTATGGAAACCAAAACCTTTTTTTTTTCACCAGGCTGTGGACATGTGTATTTCTGCTTTAAAGTTGGACATTTATAAAAAGTTTTGGGGGGGCAATTTACACTTATTCACAAGTGGCCATTCGATGAACTGCAGTTTGTAGGCATTTCAATATTGGCCTTATTTTTCAGTCTTGGAGGTTGCAGCTTAGTCTTACGTCTGAAGAAGCAGAGTCAACTAACATCAGTTTTTAACATTAAAATATTGTGTCAAGCATGCCTCGAACGTTGTGCAATAACAACGAGCTGTGACAACTTCTATGTTGTTTTGCCACTAACCAGAATTTTGAACCCTGCTTCACCAGACCTCTGAGAGCATCTGACCTAGTAGGCAGAAAGGACTGACTAAAGGTAGCTAACGTGCATTCATGTACAGAGTTGACAGTTAAACTTAAGCACATTTACTGACCCGGCCAAATCAAGACGGCAGTCATTTCAATCATGGACCCAACTGCACACAGCAGAGTAACAACCTATTAGACTCTTGAACGCATCTGATCACCATGTACTATTAGTAACATTGGGAGTTCTAGGTGATGAGGTAATTTGTACAGATGATCATGTCCACACTGAGCAAAATCAGTCAAGTTGTGGGAAATAATCATTTTCATTTTGTACAGATCACTTCCAGCTTGAGCGTCAATTTCCTGATGATACCTAGCTGCTGCAGCTTCATCCAAACCTTTTGTGTAGTCATGTTCCCTGATTTCCAAGTCATGCAGTGTATGGATTCATCACTTCCTGCCCTTCATCTGAATTTTGTGCGTCGTAGTTGTCATGTAATTGCAAACAAGTTATACTACATGTTACGCTCATCTCATTTCCATTTCTCGTTTAGTTCTGCTGTCTCAGCCAACAAAGTTGATTAAAGATTTCGGTTGAATCGTGCGTGGCGGACTTAAGTTCCAAAAATATGAGCACAGTATGGTGTGTGAGGTTTGCATTTGGATGGCCTTGGGGTGACTATGATATCCGAGCAGCCTAGGATACTACATTTTTGATCAAATATTTGCTGGTGACACAGTTATACCCTGATGAGTGTGTGTGTGTGTGTGTGTGTGTGTGTGTAGCTAACTTTTGGTCTCTATGGCTGAAAATTAGAGCCTTGACGCTCAATGTTTTCATTTTATTAGAGGCTTATAGTCAGATTTCATTTTCAGTTTTTAATCAGTGCTGCTATAAAAAGACATTTTGTGCAAGCCACCTGGAATTGGAAAGCGAGGTAGTGAAAGACAGAGCTGTCAGATCCATTCTCAGTGAACCTGTCTGTGTTGCACTCAAGTTCTCTGCTAACTACTGCAGCACAAGCCATCAGTGCCCCAGCCCCAAGGCTATCGATCAAAACTACATGAAGGAGGCTAGGTGCAGGGGTGTGAGGCTACTACCTCAAAGTCAGAGGACAGTGAATAATTAACACTGCTGCCAAACAGAAATGGACAGCTGTCAATAACTGGAGCTGGCTATTCAAAGAGAAATTGTGTTTTTATGTGTTTATGAATAAACACTTTTGTTTAATTATCATGAACTGACAATTGAATTAAGCAAATGAAATTGCTATTGTTATGTCACCAGGGACATGCAACAATGACTGACATTTTAAAGAGAGCGACAGAAAGATGTAGGATGCTCTGTCCCAATTCTCCCTCTCTCACTCTCTGCTTCATTTTGAATAGCCCTCAGTGTAAAGTGCACTTTCAAAACAGAGAGCTGAGAGGGGTGCTGGTATAAAAACTTGACTATGGAATGGGATGCCACTCATGACTTGCACCCATCCACAGTGGATAGAAAGCCATGTGTGTACTATATATAGGACCACAGGTGGGTGGACTATCCTTGTCTTTAGTTTGTATGTATTGTACCTCTTGTGTTTATTTTATTGAGCAATTTGCAATATACTGTGGACAGTGTTTATATAACCAAAGGTGTGACATTTGTCACTTGGAGGGAGAGTGGTAGCTCCACTTTTACAAAGGTTTCAAAACTTATGACTCACCCATTTACATTTTTTTAAGGGCGAGCCACTTGTGTGAAAGGCTATCTGTAGATAGTGTCCTCAGCTTCTCAGTCAGATCCGCCCCTCGCTCCTCAACAGCATGAGCCTCTCATCCAAAAATGGTCACTTCTGGCTCCAATAAAAACCAAGATGACTACCACCAAAATTCAAAACTCCAGGCCTTAAAACAGCAGTCCACAAACCAATGGTTGACGTCACACATGCGTCATTCATTATTCATACTGTAGATGGCTATGGCTAGTTTAAAGGTTTTTTCAGGAGTTTTCTGAGGCCAAACAACATGCCAGACACCCTTGATTTGCATACAGCGGCTTAAGATTTAACTCGCAGATACCCTGTCTCTCCACAGTCAACGCAGGGCTACCAGAATACATTGCACAGCTGCTTACATAGACAATAAATTTACGATTCCAAATCTTGCATACCCAACTGCATTATCAATTGGCAAAACTCAATAGGCACACAGAAAGTTAGCACGAAACCACACGCTACAAAGACAGAGTGAAAAATCAACGCTCTGCCTCACCTACGTGACACATCGCATCAGTGCCCTATGTATTTCTGCCGTTAAATGTAAACCTACAAATTTAAGTTAAAATTCTTCTTCTTCTTCTTCTTGTTCTGTTTGATTCATTACAGTAAACTCATTGATAATGCCCCGATATGGTGACTGAATGCATGTGTGTGTAAAGGATATAGCCATTTTAGTGAAGAACATGTCGTTGGGGTCATCGGGGGAAGAGAAAGTCTCCAGGTCTCTCTCCAGCTGCAGCAGCTGCCTCTCCATCTGCCTGAGGCTCTTTTCCAGATTCTCTGCAGACACTGACACACATCCACGTATATCAAGACACACACACACACACACACACACATTCATGACAGCCCACAGAAGCACATCCCCATGCCGGGGAAATGTGAGGAAAGAAGCAGAGAAAGTACAAGTCAATTACAGGTACAATCAAATGCATTATTATTTGAGGCTCTGAAAGAATCACAGAAAAACATCCACAAAAAAAAACAGAAGAAAAAATGAGAGAGACGCCGGCTCGATTGCAAAGCAAGGTTATTGTGGGTTCACACCATGTTAGAAATATCATGGGAATTAACAATGACTGATGAAACAATCAACATCAAGTGAAGGTAAGTTCAGTACATTGCTTTTTATTATTCTGTTTACCTTTCAAATGCTCATGCGTACGTCATAAACAATTGAATTAATATAAGAATACATTGCCTCTGCTGACACACAGACTGCAGCGAAAGCAAATGCTGATGTTTGGTCACATATTTTATGATGTGTGGCTTTTCAGTAACACTAACAGAGCAGCAAATTGAATTCCTTTTATTCCTTTTTTGCCCCACTTTACAGTAGTCTGGTTCGACTATGTTAACTACTATTTCATTATTTATTTATTTTTTCAATTTACTTTATTGGTTTTCATTCAGGTGTGCTTTTGCTTTTACTTTTACTGGTTTATTGGTTTATCTATAATTTTATTTTATTTTATTGGTTTGTTTTTCTTGGGATATCATCTTTAATTGGTATATCTATCTTCATTCTGATTTTATTTTATTATTTCATTATTTATTATTTATTATGTATTATTCTCTTTTAATGGTCTACTTTAAGTATTATTATTAATTGAATTTCAACAAATATTTAGCAGTTCTGATGCACGTCGTTTTTTTTTTTTACTGACTTATTCTTAATCTTGATTATTATTTTATTGTTAGTTTTAACGGATTTGATTCACTTTTAAGGTCAGTTGCTGACTTTGTTTTGTGCTTGCAACTTATTCCTCACACTTTGTGCTTCCACCTGGAATGAACTATGCTTTACAAATAAAGTTTTGCTTGCTTAAAGTATGAAAATGAAAGCAGAGATTTTTCTACGCCCTTCATCTTTTGTCTTAAGTCTTTTCAACAGGTCCAAGGATCGCGCAGGTGGGAGAGCAGGGGAACACTGAGCCTAACTTTCTGTTAAGATGGTCATGGCTGACACTTTAAGCAAGTCACTGAATATACATATGGCTTAAATTACCCTGATTAGACCCTGCTTGACAAAAAAGGATAAGCTGCTTATTTTTAAGTAGTTTCAAATGTCCCTTGATCCTAATACATGCTTTACGAAAAGGAAAGAAAAAAGAGAGAGAACTTCAATGTAGCTAAGCTTCTCACTGCATTTATAACATAAACCCCATTTACTGATGGGAACATGCTGACTTGGACACACATACACACACTGGTTCAATCTGACATCTCAACTGCAGCTATTCTAAAAGTCTGCAGTAGCTGAAGTTGTACAGTCTCTCTTTAAATTCTGAGTTTAACTCTTCAAAATTAGGGAAAATTAGCTTGATTTCTTTCAAAAAATGAAAATAAGCAACATAACAAACAAATACCCCCCTAAAACAGCAAGAAATTTGTAAAAAGTTACAAGTAAATGACCTGAAATTACTGACAAAAAAAGAAAAAGAAGAGTGAAAGAAAAAAAAACAGAAAACGGCCTGAAAAAAGTGAATAAAATAAAATGATAAATAGATCTTTTCTTTTTTCACAGTTATTGAATGTTTTAATGACTCGTTTTAAAGCCACTTTTCAGGTCATTTTCTTGTCACCTTTTACCAGTCTTTTCTCAGTTTGCAGGACATCTCATGCCAAGTTGCTGATTGCCTTTGTTCCAATGTTTTCAAAGAAATTAAACCAATTTGCTTAAGTTTATAAAGGTAAGCTGCTTGTTGACCCAAGTTTCAAAGGTTAAATGGAGGAGTGTGAGTAAAATCTTTCTGATAATCTGATAATCTGATAAACTGGAGCATGTAAAGGTGAAAACACAAAACTACACATTTGTTCAGCTGATAGGTGGCACCTTTTTTTAGCTGTAACTCATAGTTGAGAAAGACCACACAAACTGCAGTAGCACATTGATGAATTCATCATAAAACATTCTTTATGATACCTCTACTTCATCTGTACATGACAAATGATTATCACAAGGGTTAATTTCAATTGTCTTCAAAGTCTTGTTTTTAGTCTCAGTAATTTCTCTTCTAATCTTCTCTTTCCATTATTGTTATTTTTTCCCTTGTCTCTCACATTGGCACTAATAGTTAACAGTCCATAGAAGGTAGTGAAAATGCCACAGTACAGTATTCCGTAAAAAAAATCTTGTCACAGAGTACAATGTGACTAATGGTGTCTCAATCAGAGCAGTATTCACAGAGCAACTGCCCTGATCCGACTGGCTGTTACGTTGATTTTTATTTTGGTAAGAAGTCATCATGCCAATCTGGTCAGTAGAAAAAAAAAGAAAGCAGTAACCTGTTATGGTAGGGGTTAACTAGAAGAATATTACATATAGGGCTGCACCTAACAATTCTTATTTTATTGATTAATCTATCAATTATTTTTTCAATTAATCTATCAATTTTTTTAAAATTGATCTAAGTATTATTTTTTATCACTCAATAACTATAACATTTTAAAACTTGTCATACACTGCAGGGCATTAATCCCCAACAAAACATAGCCCCGCCCTTACTGGTAATCTGGGTTTTACAGTGTGATATAAAGTTTCTCCAAAATAAAATTAATGCAAGAGCTTGTTCCACTCTTGAAGTCACTTAACAAAACAGTTACTCTTTGTTACAGTAACAAACCTCAAATCTAGCAGTCAAAACATCTTACAGTAAAATTAGTGCAATTTGAATAACACTACAACTTTTCTCTAACAGGAATAATTATAACTAGTACATTCTCTCTGCATCAAAATAGTCCAGCCTTAACTGGGCCTTAAGGCATATGGCTGCCTGCTGATATGAGTGCTGTATTTTCATATTTATAAGCACATATTCCACTCATTTATGAAGTTATACAAGCTCCTGCACAGCTGACAACACCACCCTAAAGATGTTTCAAAATAAAATGCATTGTATCAGCTATTGGTGGCATTCTGTCCACAGAGAAACAGTCAAATAGCTTTTGTTTTGAAAGGGAAGCAAGGAAGGTGAGGTAAAACAAATAACTTTGTATTTCCTCATCTCTGTGACAGAGAGACTTTAAACTGCAGTATAAAGTGGTATAGAGTCAACTCACGCGAGCGTCACACGTGAAAAAAAAACGGTGAGCCACTGTTTCTCTAGATGCGCTGCAGCTGACACGCAGCTCCGACGCGCCTGACAAGCGCTGCTCAGGGAGCAGTGTGCACATTCTAACTTGATACACCAGCGGTGATTCAAACAAAAAACTCGCCTGGCGCTGCTTACGCTCTCATTACCCGTGCTGTGTGAAGCGGAGCGACGCGTCGACGCACGTTACGCGAACCAACGTATTCACGTAGTCACGTAGTCATTTCATAATGATATCATAATTTTGTCTTTCAGGAACAATGAGTGCAACTGGCAGGGTAACTTGCTTGGATGAAAGTCCATGGTACAAGTGGATGTTGGTCCAACTCCTCTTTTGCTGGTTAAACAGTGCATAATCTTGGTGCAATCTAAGGGGCAAGGGGCAAAGGGGTTGTATTTATGTCTCTTATGTTTTGGGCATAACATGAATTTAACCAAGCCTTAAGCTTGGTTAAATTAATGAGCTTGCATGTGATAATTTCAGGGTTCCAACAGATTTTTTCCAACAGAAGAGTTTTTCTAATGCTGCCTGGACAATAACCCAAAATGTAGAAAAAAAAGAAAGAAAAAAAAACATGAACTAACATCAATTAAGCTACTTAGGGACAATTTTGCCCAAATATTTACTTCAACATTAAAAGTATGGTTTACATTAGATTATCTACCTCTGATGCTGAAAATTAAAAAAATAAAAAAAATTCTAGGGTGGTGCATCTGGAAAAATATGAACATATTATGTTATCACAGTGTCAATTCCTTTAAAAAAGCTTGCTCATTTTTCATTTGATTAAATTGTGTAAATGTATATGAGTGTTGTTGGTTTCACTATCCTGATCTGGGTGACATAAAATTCAGGAAATTATTTTAAAAAATATATATTACCAATTATTTTAGGATTTTACAATGCAATAACAACAACAACAAAAAAAGTTTCATAATGTCATACTCCTTATGTCTTACCATTTTTAAGACCTGTGGGAGGTTAATTTAAGACATTTTAACTGTAATTGCTATATCGTAGGCAACTGGACTTGCTTGAGTTTCAAACAAGTTCAGTTGCATGTAGTGCATAGAATTGCCATGACCTGGATGACTGAGAATCTTCACCAAAACAAGACACTGAATGCCTTTTAAGACTTTTTAAGGATCTGGAGGAAATGGTGGATCTGCTAATTTGAAGAAGCAACCAGTTTGAGGAAACAGATCTTCTCGTGTGCGAAGTGAAAGTGCACGAGCAGCCCATCTTTGGGAGAAGCAGGAATCTACCAAAGCTCCCTGAGGGGAAGCGAGCATAGGAGGAGGTAGTAGGGAGCACGTCTTCTGGCATCAATGGAATGGCCGAACAATGCTGGAAGAGTTTTTTTATTTTATTTTTCAATGTCAGGAGACAGAGAAAACAAAAGCTCACTGCTCACCGCCACGACAACAGAAGGGTGACCACCCACTAATAAGGATCTGCCTTCAAGTGAGGACATTGCTGCCTCCACCATCTGTGCAAAAAACATGAAGGGATTTGGGGGAATAGAGGTGGGTGTTTTTGATAACACAATGATAACAATACAATAATCTGTACTAGTAAAGCATGGACTGGCTCTGACACAATCTGAATCCACTCACCACCCACAGGAATAAATTATTTCCTTAGATTTAAAGACCTGCATGGACATTTCACTCCCGCTCTGCTAGTCTCTGTAGGCTAGTTTGTTTTATAAAGTATGTATTGGTTCGATATATGAGAGATTTATGATTAGAGAGGCTGCTTTCAGTAATTGCAAATGTTTCCATGTGCACAGTAATGTCACTAAAGCAAATATTGTGAGACTATTAAAATAAAAACAGAACGAAACTTTTAGCTTCTGACATAATTAATGAAGTTACACCTCTGTGTGTCTAATGAGCAGAACGCACGAGCATTGTTAACCTGCCTAAGTAGGCGCATCATATTATCTGAACAATGCTCCCTTTAAATGGCAGGAAAATCCACCATTCTGACTTTAAACCAGGAATTTGGTCAATGGTGCAATCACTTTCTGCTGCCTCAAAATAGCAATGCACAAACAATGTGCCCGACCACACCTTATCTTATTTTAAGACCCACACACCAACAAGCACACAGATGGGCGCAAGTGCTACTCATACAGCGTGGGTCCTGGCCATGAGAATGACAGTTGAGTCACTAAACTAACATGGACAGTTCCATTGCACCAAGCACTGCTTTGGGCCTTGTGCCAAAAAGAGCCCCATGTGTTTTATTTGTGACAATAAGTGTGTTGACTGGATGTTACAAAAACAGACTATGGTAATAGTTATATATGTTTGTTGACTCAAATCCAAACTAAAACTCCTGAAAATGTCTTACACTATATATACATACATACACTATTTAACACAAAAAATCAACAAGATTAACCCTTTAAAACCTGGATTGACATAAGTTTTATTTTGCTGTGACGCCTTTTAATAGCATTTCAATTGCTTAAACCTGAGATTGTTTAAACCTGAGACCTTGGTTTGATTTCTGTCAAAAACACGAAAAGAAAAAAATAAGAAGTAATTGGCAAGAAATTTTATGCAAACTGGCAAGACTGGTGAGAAAATTGGTAAGATAACAAGGAAATGATCTGAAAATAAGTTGGGGGGGGGGTATTAGATATTATTAAAAAAAGAGAAAAAAATGTCCAGAAAACTATATTTATAATGGGGACAGGGAAAAAAAAAATATTTTTGAGCACAAAATAAAAAGAGCATGGCCTCAAGGTAATGTTTATTATTATTATTATTATTATTATTATTATTTATTTTCTGGTAACTTTTTCCTAATTTTTTGCTGAAATTTGGGCCACTTCTTGTTAAGTTGCTCTGGGCTTCGTCCCATGTTTTTGAAAGAAATCGAGCCAATTTGCTTAGGTTTCAAAGGGTTAAACTACAAAGATGATGATATGGGATTAAAAAAAATAAAAAGGCTCACCATTCAATTTATTTATTTTACCACCTGTCAAATTATTTAATCATTTTAGTAAGAATATTGTATGATAAAATACGTAGTGCCACTACATCAGACTCAGGTATCTGAATTGTCAGCGTTCACGACAATGGTGCAGAGGGACTGTAATCTTTTTAAAGAGTTGATCCTTCCTCTCTCTGTCTACCAAATCCTGTTTTATCATGCTATAGGTGAATGTTGTAAATTAACTGACTGTGTCCTTATGTTACCATGTGTTAAGTACGGTTTGCTGCCATTATGACCAGGTATCTCTTGTGACAGAGATGATGTATCTCAAAAGACTTCCTGGTTAAATAGAGGTTATAAATAAAATTATTAATATCAATAAGATCATATCTATTTTTACAGTGACACACTTCAGTATTGTAAGACAAGAAGCTGTCTAAGCAAATAAGATGCAGGTGTCCCTTTTTTTTAGGGTGTTGTGCTCAAGTCACAGTTGTATATCAGCAGCCAAACGCATTACGAAATGTCTTAATACTGTAGCCTCGGTTAACCATATTTAATAGTATAGGGGCTACAACTGCTTAAAGCAAATTAGATTAAGACTTTTAAATGTCACTCAGAATGAAATTTTAGACCATTTTTACTACATCCCAAAAACTTGAAGGCAAAGGGTTAGGATTATTTTTCCATAAATGTTCATTGTAACATAAAATATGACTGGAGAGAAAAAAGTGTGTCAATTTTTCATTTGATTGGATGTAATAAATCTATATGAATGGTGTTGGTTCAGCTATCCTGTTTTTTGTTTGTGTGTTTGTTTGTTTTTTTAACTCATGTTTAACCAGGTAAGTCCTGTTGATATCAATGGAATTTGCCTGATCTGTGTGACATTAATGTGAAAAGCATTTTATAAATAATTTTTAAAAAACATAAATGACCTATTATTTTGAGATTTTACAATGCAATGCCAGAAAAAAAATGATAATATACTGCTTCCCATGTCTTATGATTTAACATGTTAATGCCAACTAGGGCTTTATTTTAAGATTGATGAATTCAGTTCCTTTTAAGACTTTTTAAGGATCCATGGGAACCCTGCCAAAACATAATACATTGATAATGTCGGCCAGCATATATTAATAGACATTATATTAACAGACGTTCTCGTAGTTTCAGAGTATCCTACACATTGTATTTCTATGGATATTCAATTAGTGTATTGGTTTGGTGTCAAAAAAAAACAACAACACTAAAATATATTGTCTCTGCCCCCCGCCTTCTTTGCCCAATACGATGAGTGTGACTGTCAAAAAAAATGTCCAGAAGACATATTAGTAAACAGAAACTGACATGTCACCTGCTCTACCATTTCAATTTGAATTTTTGTCTTGTTTTTGTAGAAGCCTTCTGCATAACCAAGCAACCAAAATCTGCTGAATGAGGTGTGGGCAGCATGCAGAAGTGGAAGGAGGCCAGACAGGCAGCCTGTTAATAGAAATGATTAAAGCCCAGTGATGCACAGACTGAGAAGAGAGCAAAGGAAGGGCGGGACAGAAAACAAAACAGAGAGGGATTTCCTCTTTTCTTTGCATCACACTCCAAGCTTCTTGTGTTGTTGAGGCTCCCCCAGTTGGAAGGGCATATGAGCAAGAAAACACATGCAGGTAACAATAATTAAGGCATATGCTTCTGGAGAAAAATCTGCCTGGGACTGATGTGAGTAAAGCAGCTGGGATGTTTTGTTAAACACAGAAATGTGCTTCAAAACAGATGATGCTGATGCTCCATATAAGCACACATCTGCCCCATACAACTAAGGATTTGTGATTTAATTGCTCTGCAGTGGTGACAAGCAGAGCTGGAGACAAAACATACACGGGTGTTTCCACATCTTCTTTGTTCTCAGTGGCCACCCAGCTCTTTGCTTTGTCTTTGGCCAAAGTGTGAGTGATTTTTATGAGCAGTGGGACCTGAATGCCTCTGTGGTCCAGAGAGGTTGCAGGCAGATATAGGAGGTTTTAGAAGAATAATAATCAGAATATTTGTAGAGGTCAAATCCCCCATTGACATCCTTTTATTACACTGCCAACCTGCTGTGCTATAAATGAGACTGAGTGGAGCACACAACCATGCATACTCACTCACCAACGGCCCCGCTACATGCAGGGCTCCACTATAGATCATCCTTTGATGTATGGAAATTAAGAGACTGAAAAAAAATGCACATCTGCCTCCTGAGGCCAAAGCCTGACAGACAAGTGTGACTAGACTGATGGCGCCTGAGGCTGGGACCAGGAGACTTGTAATGCAAGAAATGCTGGTGCACGCTCAACGTGCTGAGCCCCACTACAAACAAAAAGAGTAGGGATGCACCAAATGTGGGCCAAAGTTGATGTTTAAAACAACAATTTGGCCACTAGCCAAAACAGATTTTTTTTTGTTCATTATTTTATTATTTATTACCCTTTTGTGCCAGGGAACAAAGTAATCTCCATTATAAATATAAAAATAATTAGATGAACTGTTTTACAATCATCCAGTCCTTCATTACACTACCTTTAAATGAGCACAAATTCAATCATATATATTTATCAAAATAACCTCAAAAAATAACTTTCACATGACCTTTTTTTGAAGTAATTTCAAAGGCCTTTTCACTATCTAAGATATAATAATCCCCACTCTAATTTTTAATTCACATTGCATAAACAAAGTTTCGCCTTAAAATGAATTATGTAATAACTGTAATATTACATCAAAAACATCTTAAAAGAATATATAAATATAGATATAAAACTATATATAAACTAAAATATTATGCCAAATTATATTATGTTATAAAACACCATTATTCTCTCTCTAATATTTATTTTATATTTCTGTGAAAACAGCTTTATTTATTCAAGTTTTTCATTAAAAACTGAATTTGAAACTGAGCCTGTAAGCATCATAATGTAACTCAAAGTAACGTCTGTCAGCAGTTAGTTCTGGCCACCGGCTGCTAACACGAAGCATTGACTCGCTCTCTTCAAACCGATGTCAACACAAATTTGTTGCTCACAATGTAGTGTTGTCAGGGATACGATGAAGTGTGTCCAATGGATGTGTTAAGACATCTGGGTGCGGCATCAAAAGCGGGACCACGTTCATTCTTATGAAAGTTGTTCAGTGGTGAAGTGAGTAAAAGCTCTATTTCTATGGTATGAAATTACCCAGATGATCAGCACTACTTTCACATCACTAGGCTCATAAAGCAAGAGTACTTCCACTGAATGGGAATATAATTATTGAGTCTTGTGGTCCTTCTAGACTTTCCAAATTTTACTGGACTGAATGGAACGCGATGCTTAAATAATGTATCCACTGATTTACAGATGTATCCTTCCCAGCGTACGTCTGTGGGCATGATGGCTTCAAATAACATATCGTGGAGTTGTAATTTCACTGTTTGGCCATTATGAAAATTTAATTTAAAGGCCAGCAAACTTCCTGGGGGCCTGGTGTGTCCACTGGCATGCCAATAGTGACTTTACTGCTTTCTTTCTTCCCGACGCCACCCAGGAAGATCTCTGTTTGTTCAACATTGGGACACTGATAGAAACGGATGTGACCACACAGAATCGGCCACTGCCATCAGTGACTGTCAACTTATTTTCTGATGGGTCATTGGCGGCCAACAAGGCAAAAATAAGCCAATACTAATGCGGGGCCGATAAATCAGTGCATGCCTGAAAAAAAGAGCATTAAGGTTACTGATTTACAATTGAGACTGCTCATTTCATACAGACCCATCACTCAGACTGCATGTGGCAAAACAAAGCTTGAACTGCATATTAAAGAAACATCTCAATATACTCGAACTCTCACATTACTCCTTAATGACTCCTCAGGGCCACAAGCCTTGTACAGAAACTGAACCAAAACAGCTTTTCCGTCTTATATAAATAAAATGTATGCAGACGGCACTATTTAGTGTTACGCATAGCTTTCCAAGTAAGCTGCGTTGCAGCCGCTGAAAGGCAGTGTTTGAAGAGTTATGAGCTGAAGTAGCCTGATTGAGCACATTAATATGCTCAGCACCAAGTACCATGCAACAAACCACCCTAATTGCCCAAATCTCACTGCTGTGTCTTGTGTGCTTGTTTGTGATGAGGGACAGAAGAAATAGGAAAGAAAAAGGGACAGGGAGCAAGATTGATAGAGCAAAAACCAGACAAAAAGACAGACAGGAAAGATAGACAGCCAGACAGACAGAGACAGACAGACACAGAGAGATATTGACAGGCAGATAAATAGATACATAGAAAATGACAGAGAGACACAGCACACAAGGACAGCTTCTCCATGTCAAGAGAAATAATGATTGTAGTGCTGAAAAGAAGAGAGAGGGGCAGAAAGAAGAAGACAGACACAAAGGAACCCTGAACTAAGCTGCAGTTTTGCTTCTATGAGAGACGGGATTGGCAATGGGGGAAACGAAGGCTGTGTTACAGGCAGTCAAAAGACAGCGGCTTTTGCGACAGAAGCGCAAATCATTACTGCTTCCTCTATCCAACCTTATTTTCATGCTCAAGTAAGCTCTTTGGTTAGTGTCTATGAACGTAATGCAGCCTTTTAGTGTGTCTTCAGGCCTCCCGAATGGCTGTCAGACCTGATGAAAAGGAAGCCACTCAAGAGTGTGGTTTACAAAGACGAAATGGGATTTGTGTGTCTGAATGCTAGATGTGGAGAGATGAGACATTTAGTGTATGCATCTCATAATGGTAAAGACACACAGAGGCAGACAGTGATGGAGAACGAACACTGCATTGCTATGGATGCAAATATACTATATACTCAGCCTGAGGCCCATGAGGTAAGAAGGTAGATGAAGCTCAAAGAGAGATCTAAGGATCCTGCTTCCCATTGATCTCGCCCTTGTGCTTACGAGTCTTGGCCAGGGGCTTGTGGACACACAGCACAGTCGGAAAAAATGAAACCCTCAACAGGTGCATCGTTATCCACAGATTATTAAAGCACCAACAAAACCTGGAGGGATCCTTACAAGGAAGACTCCAAACACTTAAGTCACACATTTCATCCACACTCTGTCTCCTCCTCCTCAGCCTTTCATTCAGTCCCTCCTGCTGGGAATGGAGAAGTGGGTGAAATCATCTTTGGAGCAACAAGAGGCATGCTGTGACAGTATGGCTGCAAACATAGTTGCAAAAACACACACACTTATAATGCACATAGTCTGCTGCTCTCTCCTGAGAGCTGCCTATGGCAATATGAACAAAAAAACATGACAGTTTCTCCTCTGACCATCCAGTCCCTCGCTGTTTGTCTGTGACCTTTACCAGATAGCAGATACACTGGCCAGACCAGTGTGTGAGTGTTTGTGCGCAGAGTTGAAAATCAGCGGGGGCAAAGGGCAAAAATGCTCCAAAAAAATCTCAAAATGCCTCTGAAAACTGTGATCAAGGTGTAAAAAGTGTATATATATTGACTTATTTAGGCCAATGTCCTTAACCTTCATTAAGTCAATATCTTATTGTCATTCAGTTAATTCACTTCCCACTTTAGTTCTTAACAAATGCAGAAACAGCGCTGTCGTTAACACTCACGTACACATGTTGCTGTTAAGACACCTGCCAGAGGCACTAGGCAATCCTGCACCTGCAGTGAAGTTGGCCGCTGCGATAGTGGGTACATACCTCGTTAAAAAAGCTCCAACTGTTACCTCAGAAAGCAACCCAAACGCCAGGCTGCCACCAATGCCACCCCAAGCAAATAAGGCTGCAGAGAATGTTGCCGGCTCTACAATTGAAAACTGGAAAATACTCTGTCTTGGTGTTGATGTGTTCTGTAAAGTATGCAGGGACATCCATCCAAACATAGCCTTTGACAGCTAAAAGCTAATCTGCAACTATGAGAAAACTAGCAAGCAAACTAGCAAGCAAGCATCATTCATTTGTGTGGGGTGGGCAATATTACCTCCATCACTAAAGATTTTAAAATGTCCCCCCGCCTGTTCAGAGCCAATATTAGCACAAGATTAAAAAAAAAAAAAATTGATAAGTCTTTACTATTCCAAAGTTTTCGTTGTTTAATACATCAGAGCCAGTCAGGAATATTTAGTCGACATCTGACTAAAAGAAAGTGATAAGTAAAATAGGCTACATCACATATGAGGCAAACACTGCAAAAGTGTAAGCATCAAATGAGAAAGAGATTGCCGTGTGACCTGAATAATAACCTTCAAGTGAGAGAGACCCAGTGTGTAGCCTGACAGTGGTTGTTACACTGTGTGTTTACGTTACAATGCTGTCGCTACTGTTAATGTTACAGCCAACATGTGCATCTTGTTGGTGTCTAAATGGAATGATCAGCGGTGTAATCAGTGCTGTTGACTACGGGCTCATGTATGTTATATATGGAGATGGAGAGGCACAGAGCCTTCTGTCCATACTCTGCATTCATTCTTTCATTTTGTCCATATTTGTGTATGTTTTCTGAGAGCTTTCGGATACGGACGATACAAGGCAATGTGGCATATTTCAAGAAAGATATGATCCCAGGAGACAACATAGACATTTAAACAATGGCGGAATGTATCTAATCGGTATATATATCAAAATATATAGTAATATATAAAGAAAATAGTGAAAAGTATTCTCTGTCCACATATATATAATGGCCACACAAACCTAAAGGGACAGAGTGTAACAAGTTGACAATTTTGTCTGACTATCAGACAACAATCAGGCAACAATTCATCTATAAAATAATCCATTTAACAAGCATGATGGCTATTAAGAGCTTATTAAAATCCTAAATTGTTAAATGTGTCCTGCTGTCTTTCATATATGCAGATGGTATTCCATGCTTTTTTTTTTACTCATGTTGGCACAAGGTGGTGATTACTGTAGGCAGTTTAACCCTGTGTCTTTTTACATTAAAAACAGCAAGTTTATGCACTGATTACTCTTCTTTGAAAGTGCCTCCAAAGTGCTGTAAAAGCCCCAGTTTTTTAGACAGGTGGGGCAAAATCTGCCACCCAAATATTGTCTCTTCATTTCTTACATTATTTCTGTGCATGTGTGTTTGTGTGTTTGTGTGTATGTGTGCTTGTGTGCTTGTGTGCATGCCTGTGCATCAAATTAAACAGGAAAACAGTCAATTTGTGTTAAAGCCCAGAAACTTAAACTGCATTTAAACAGTCTTCATCTGAGCAGTAGACATGACCTGAAGTGTTCTCTTGAAAAATAAACCTATAACTCTTGTAAATGTGCTACAGCGAAAGATTAATGCTAGTATCAAACAGCAGTGCAGATGAGCAGAGTGTAGCATAGATCAAACGCTAAACTGGTGAAATACAACGCGTGTTTACAGAATCAACAAGCATCTAATCCCACAATAATCCCCAGAGTGTTACAAAAGTAAAAGAGTAAAACTCAAAGTAAAACAAAGGAATAAAGAAGATGAATGTTCCATTTCTGTCTAGGTAAGAACATTGTCTGGGTAGTCCATTATGTTTATGCATTAAGCTCTCCAAATCACATCCTTTTAAAAGCCTGGGTCTCTTATTACTGCCAGAACAAAGCCAAAACAAGCAATTCAAAAAGGGAAATCTAAAATCAATTATTTAGAATTTGTGTTAAAAGGATATAATGTGATATAACTGATTTTTTTCACTGACTGAATCTCCTGTCATGCTGGATGTTACCACTGTGTTGGGGTGCAGTGATTTTAAATCCCTAAGATAACGTTGCAGAAGCTCAGGTAAAAGATTTTTCAGGACAATGGTGGGTCTCCAGAGTTAAAGTTGTGTGATTTGAAATGCCGCAATGTTAACAGCTGATAAAGTTTATGATATCAGTAGTTTATATGCCTGGACAACCCACACAGCTCATTATTTTTTCATTAGGCTCACCTTTCCCATCATTTACAGCTGTCGTTGTCCATGCCATCAGTATTGTTTATGTCAGGCAATGCTGCTTAATGGCCACCATCAAACAAGAGGCCAAAGCGTTCTTTCTAAAGATCTAAAATATTATTCAGTTTTCAGTTTTAATAGCGTGCCCTCAGTTGCCTAAACAACACTGATGACATAACAAGCTTTTTTCATTTAACTCAAAGCTAAAGAGGCTGTTGTCTTTCAGTTCCAGACAGTTTGTCAAAGATAGCTGCGAAACAGAGAAGAAAAAAGTATCTTGATGATATGCTTTCTGTCTGCTCATAGACAAGTCCAACTACTTTATTGCTAATTTTGCATTTGTGAAGCATAAGCAAAGCTGTCGATTTGACGGGGTGTGGATGAAACTTCCTGTGCACTGGGTGAGCAAAGGAACTTAAGTTGACACCAGCGGGAATCCAAAACAGCAGCAATAATCACACTGTGATATCGCCTCAGAGAAAGTAGGAGGCAGACGTAGTGTTAAAATTATCAAGTAGCAGCGTGGTTGTTACTTGATAATAAGAGTAGTGATCCTTGCATGCTTTAAAAAGCATCGCAATAAATAATGTGCAGTACCTTGGTAAACAGCAATGTCTTTTGTTTTCCTGTCACATCATATTAAATCTGTCTGTTTTTAGAACACCTAATAAACATGCAGAACTGCTCAGTGTGCACGTGTGACGGGTAACGATATTACCTCTGCTAGACCGGTCCACATGCTCCAGGTCTTCAACAAATTTAAGCACGTCTGGAAATTCTTCCTCACATACTTGCGCCAGGAAGTGGAGTAATGTGGTCTTTTGGTCTGCTGACTTGGTGTCCTTTAACTGTAGTAAAACACATATAAACAAACATGTAAAGCTACATACAAAGATCTATGGAAGTCTCAATACACTATAAACAAACAGATTCTATAGCCTGGGCAATAAAACCGCTCTGATTGGGGACAAGCTGATTGCATATTTGTTACTTAGTTAAGACCTTAGACTCCATTGTCACTTAAAGAAGTATTTTACATAAGTAGGTCATCTATTCAGTAAAAAGACAAATACGTTTGAAATCAGTGCTACGTGGCCTGAGAAAACTTAATGACCTAATGTAAGTATCTTGTCCTACAACAATATTGCAGCCAGTTGGTAAAAAATAAAATAAAAAATAATTCAAAAAAGATTGGTTATTGCAGTGAAACAGAGCGTTTAAATATGCTTCTGAAGACATTTTAGGAGAGAAATGGGCAACGCAGTAATAAAATCTTGGTTCATATTTGATCAGCCTAGTTTACCTTTTGATCTCAGTGTTTTCAGCCTCTGTTTTCACAATACAGAAAAGAGTATGACACCCACTAAGGGCTTATTTCTACTTACTCTACATCAGAAAATAAATACGTCTGATTCAAACATTGTAAATTCCACTGCCCTCATACTTTCTTATGTCCTTCATGATGGTGTAAATACAGCCAATAGTTAGCACTAGAACACAGAGTGAAAAGTTTCACAAAACAACAAATCAGGCGATGGTGGAGGGGGTCTCAATAGCGTACCTTTTAAAGGAGGCAATGTTGCAGACGGCGGTGCTCTGTGAGGCCATTAAATACATTGTGACGTGGGTGGACAATTTTTTTCCCCATATTATCAAACCGTTCTGTTTCTCCATTTTTAAAATGTCTTTGTCATCTTCTGCGATCTTATCTCGATTGAAATATGCGTTACACAGGTTTTAGAAAAACGTGCAGAAGAAAGGACTAAATGAATAAAGAGCACAGGCAGAAGATCTTCATCCTATTCATATCCTACTCTTTACAAACTCTTGTATTACAGCCAAATAATGCACTAAAAAAATGTTCCATATAAAAACTTTTAGGTGCAAAATAGGTGATACAGTAACATCATCTTGGTTCTGATCCAAGTTTGTCATGACTTTGAGAGAAAAAAGAGAAAAGGGCATCTCTTTTGATGCACTTTTATACTTTTTGTGCTCATAGTGATGGGCATACAACACCTCACTGTTATGATACAAAGCTGGTTAAAAATCAGCCAAGTATGCCTTTAAAATGTCACAAGCTAACTGTAACCTTATAATTAGTGGAGAGATGTGTTGTGTCTGTGTTTGGTTGACAGCAGCTGGCAGGCATTTACTGATTTTTTTTATTTGGCTTTTGCCTTTTTATTTCATGGGACAGATTAAGCATGAAGGTGGGGGGAGTCGAACTTGGGGCCGCTGCAGTGAGGACACAGCCTCTGTACATGGCGCACCAGCTCTGTCAGGTGAGCTACCGAGCCCCCCCCTCCGTAAAATTAATGTAAAACTAGGTATGCCATCATGAGACCAAAAAATAAAGAATATCAATAAATCCCTTTAGATGGAGAACACAGGACAAACAACTTACGGAAAAGATAATACACTGTAAGACACAAAAAAATAATTCCAGTTGCGAAGGTTTTCTGCAACAGTAGAGAATTGGACATTTTGTGTTCTAAAACCATATCTTCAGGATGTTGTGCACCATTGTCCTTCTTTCAGCCACAGTAATATAAGCCCTTTCAGTAGCTTTAGAAATGCTGAGTGTTGTCAGAGCTACAGATGATTTCACGTCTTCTACTCATGCAGCAGACACATATTCACAATGTGATGACCTCTCCTGCGCTTTGTGCCTCTCTCTCCCTCCCCTGCATGCAACAATTTTTCAATTTCTCTGATAAATTTCCATCATCGCTCTTTTACAGTCTAATTCCAAGATGTCTCTCAGTATCCCCGCCAAACATCCCTCCTGTGGAGTGCGTCGCTGCGTATCTCTTTAGGTGATCTATTGGTAGACAGCAGTGTACTCAGCCCTGCTGGGTTTAATCATGTTTGTATTATCTCCTCTAATCAAACATTCTCATCTCTCTTTTCATTTCTGTTTTCCTTTTTTTTTTTTTTTTTTAGAGCTTCAAGTGCTCGCTCACAAAAGGTCCATCTCTGGATTTAGATGGATGGTAATCATAGTTGACAATGTAAACATTTAGCATTTTCCAGTTGGGCTGGGTGCAATTTTCCTGTGCTTTGGAGTGTGCCGTGGAATTAAGTTGTCAAACTCAGGGGCAGGCACAAAGGTGATGTCTTCCTCTGTATATCCTGCCGCTGACATCGACTCACACCTTGGTCCCATGACATATGAGCGTGAAGATAAGCAAACACACACACTGGAACAGAAGCGTTACAAATGCGGTAAACACAAAACATATTCCTTCGTAGACTTTTATTAATTGACTATATTAGTGTCACACTAATGAAAGTAATCCATCATAAGTGTATGAATCCATGTTTGGGTACGCGCATGTACTGGTGTTTATATGATCATAAGCACCTTAGTCTAACAGGGCAGAGAGGTAGCAGTGATGAATGGCTGCGGTGGTTGTTACTGTGGAAACTGCAGTGACTGTGCCAACAGCTGTAATGTAACCACCGGAGGAGTCTCCTACTCCAGGATTACACTCTGTTCTCACCATCACTATCATACAGGAAAACCTGCTGCTTTATCTTCACGCCATATAAAATCCAAAGCTATAGGTGTTTGCTTTGTCTCTTCCCAAGGAAGCGTGGGTAACCTGCAGGGTATGAGAACTTTGAAAGACATACTAGCCACAGCCTCAGTTATCTATTTAGAGCAGGAGAATGAGAATAAAGTACTCCCTGGGTTTGGCAGCTTTGATAGATGCCAGCAGATAGAAGTAAAAAACTCTCTTGTGAGGCTGATAATGTTCAATCAAAGAGTTTGAAACAACAGCAGCCACTTTAGATCTGAAAGCCGATAGGGCTCAGCAGAGGTTCAGTTTGTGTCTGGTCTTCATATCAAACCTAGACTTATTGTGTTCATTGTAGCTTTAAAAAGTACACTATTGCTGCTATTATGGATCAGCTGCACACACACTGTGCAAAATCTACAGGAAAGGTTTCTGTTCTGAGCGTTTTACTTGAACGTGCGTCGTTCATATTGAACCACAACCACTGGAGGGATAAAGGATCACATACTGCATGTGAACAGTTAATGGTAAGTTCAGTATTTCAAACCTCACCTTGCAGAGGGAACTGAGGTCGAAGCCATATGACTGGGCGTTTCGAGAGCCTGCATTCATGTAATTCCCCAGCAGGAGCACCAGTTCCAGCAAGCGACCAAAGGAGCGGCTCTTCCTGACCTCATCGCAGGCAGCGTTTACAGCCAAGATATCTGGACGAAGGTTGTTTACCTGCTCCTCAAACTGCAGCCGGAAGAGGATGTGGCTGAGGCGAGGGCGTAGCCGCTTCACACTGCTCATCTACGAACGAAGATGGAGGAAAAACAAGAAAGAAAGGAGAAAAGAAAGATATGAAAAACAGAGTAAAGCAACAGAGGAGAAAAAAAAGGAGTGGCGAACAAAGTCAGAGAACATAGTCAAACTTAAAATAACTACAATCACACTTTTGGCACACTCTCACATTCAGCCCATCTAATTTAAAATACATTTCTGCAACCGGCATGTTGGAAAGTGTTGCTAGGCAGTAGTAATAGATGCTGGCACTGATTTGATTTGGGACCCAGGTCTGGTAAGTTAATTGTGGAGTTAGTGTCCATATAGGGCAGGCAGCGGAGGGGGTGGAATATACAATAGACTGCCTTGGATTACCACTCTCACACAATTAGAGAAAATTGGAAAATATTGCATTGGGCCCAGGGCCTGGCCACAGCAGTGACTGTGTATGTGTGTGGGGTGGTGGGGAGGGGCGCAGGTTCCAATTGTCTGTTTCACACAACAGCTGGCTGTGCGGTTTGATGTCCTCCATCAAGGGTTTAATTATAGCTACTGTAATGTTATCAAATGACTATTTCAGTCGATGAGTGAGTGGGCATGTGAGTGTGTTAGTGTGTGCATGCGTGCACTGTGTGAGAGAAAAAGGGAGAGAGGTAACAGGGCAGGAGAAGACTGTGACAAAATTAAGAAGTAGCAAGGTGCACGTGAGCCACACATGATGCTGAAACGGAGCCGGGAGACGGGATAAATTATGCGATAAGGATAATGTAGCCCTGAGAAAATAATCAGAGGAAGAAGAAAGAGAGCAAGAGGGGGCCTTCAGAGTGAATTAGAGCAGCTAGAGATGGGTCAGCTTTCGTTTCTGCCAGTCTGGTTCAGTGTTCGAGCTTAAACCAGTTTGATTTTACTCAAACTGGCTAAACCTGGCACACTTTGCCAAATTTAAAGTTAGCCTTCATCAGTACCATGTGTTGACAGCATCGCATTTGTAATAAAGGCCCTTGCAATTTACTGCCAAGGCTAGCACCAGCAACATGAAGGAGATCACATTTCAGTAGAGGGAGGGTGCAGAGCAGTGCATGTTGCGTTTGTTTTCTAGAATGTTCCGTTTTTTTGGGGTGACAAGACATTACATGGCAGGAAACTAACTTGCACCAATAAGTCAATATTTAGCATGCATTTAACATTCAAGGTTCTGTTTATTTATTTGTTTGTTTTCCACTGAGCCACCAGCCGCCTGTTTTGGCATCTTTTAAATGCCTGTGTGTCCCTTTGTTTCATCTCTTTCTAAAGTCAGACGTTTTTTTGGGCACGTGAACGCAGCACAGCAGGTGGCGCTCTCCATGAGTTCCTATTTTTCCTCAGCAGCGGTTTGTCACTTGCGGGGTGATTAATTGATCTGTTGATCTGTACATAACTGATCAGATCACAAAGATGGATAAGAGGAGCTGTTTGTAAGTGGAGGTAAGCTTTAGACTCAGCAGAATGACTAGTTACGTTTCACTTTCAATGCACCTGATGCTCTGCTGCACTATCTCTGCCCCAAGTGTGCCATAAATAACCCAACAGTATTCCACTAGCACTCCTAATAACCAGTCCAGCTCCAAAAATCTGTTTGTGGCGGCCCGCCACAAATGAATGAATGTGATGAAGACGCTGTGATGTAACAGAAATGCAAATTAAATGCATTCAGTGTTGACAGAGAGCTCGAGTGTTTCACAATGTAACATTTGACTATAATAGTCATGATGCTTGATTGTTGGTGTCATTATGTTTCACTAAGGAGCAGCTGCTGAGTCAAGTGTGACCATACTGGTAAAATTCAGTATCCTGGTCTAGTTGGTGGTTGG
The DNA here is from genome assembly GCF_026936395.1 of Plectropomus leopardus. NCBI lineage: Eukaryota > Metazoa > Chordata > Actinopteri > Perciformes > Serranidae > Plectropomus > Plectropomus leopardus. The sequence continues at coordinate 14,677,191 of NC_142176.1, forward strand.
CTTAATATCACACTGATCTGAAAATTAAAATAATTGCACAACCCATTGTGCAGCTGTTTCTATAATTGTAACCAAGGGTAATGAATAAAACCAAGTTGCAAACTGCCATTTTTGCAACGCAGGGGAGTGTGTTCCAACATAACAAAATGGTCTACAAAGAAGAATCTATGGTATTTTACTGAGTCATAATACAGTAACATGGTTGGATGGCGAAGAGAAAAAGACAATTCTATTTTTCTACTGAAGATTTCTCTCATGCTATCAAGAGTGTTAACAGTGAGTTTAAAATTGATGCACCATACAGTGTAAAAAGAAATTAATGTGAGTAAATATTTTGGCAACTCGAAATAACTGTCCTTGTGAAGTGTCAACAACCATTTAAATCCTAGATGAAAGACTTTAATTCAAAGACGTGCCAGGCATAAGGACTGTGACTACAGTTTAATCACCAGGATGCACAGGGTACAGAGTACAGTAATAACAGCTATTGTTCCACATAACTATGACTAGAGCAACATACATTAAAATATGCTTTAATCAAATTACACGAGGATGCATGGAAATAAATACTCTTTTGGGAAGATCTAGATTTTTTTTTTTTACTTTCTGACTTCTTGTTCCAAAGACACGTTTAATGTATTCATGTGGCAGCTGAACAAAAACAATGACTTCACTAACCTAGTGTCCAGGGCATTGACTTCTCACAATGCAATCATATCTAATCCTACTATACACTACTTTACCCCAGGTAAGTTTCAAATCAAATATGTGAGTGGCGGACATGGAAAACAGAAAAGATAAAATGCATGTGTTTGCACAATGGTAAATTAAAAATTCCCTTTGAACCTGAGCTTTTCTGATAGGTGAAAGCACGCAGGCCTCCTTGCACCCACGCAGGCACAGCAGTGAAACAACATTATATATACAGGTTCTTCTTTGTTCTATGTGTCCCTGATGAACTATACACAACAGCTGAGCGTGCTCTATTTTTCACCCCCCCTTTCCCAACCAATCAACCGCTCAGTCGCTGCATTTTCATTCAGTGATAAGACTCTCTTTCATGGCTGTTTATCAAACAGGTGGGTGCATGGGGCAAAAGAGGAAGAATTTTTTTTTTTGTCAGTATCTTGGTTGCTAGGCAAAAAACATAATATACACAAGAAGTGCTAACACTCCTCATGCATAATTCTGAATAAACCTTCTTTGAAAAGTCTTTAAGACAACGATGCAGACATAATTAGGCGGCAGCGCTGCTCTTTAATGTGCATAAATTAGTGCGGCAGTCAACAGGTGTCTTGTCTTTCCTCTCAAGGCTTAAAAAGATAGAATTTAAAAAAGCTTGGGATTAGGATATTCATATGAAAGTGCTCCACTTGTGTTTGTGTGTGTGTGTGTGTGTGTGTGTGTGTGTGTGTGTGTGTGTGTTCATAAGAAAAAGAAAGAAAGAGAGGAATATGATGCAAATACAAAACAAGTTTACATTTTATAACATTAACATAGTAATAAATCAATTTTATAAAACTGTGTATGCATAATTATATTCTGTTAAACCACGTAAAGGCATACTATGCAGATTGTCAGTTACTGTTTGTTAACACACTCACCAGCAAAAGTGAGAGTAAAAGCCAACCCCAGATTCAGTCTCATTTGGCATTTCGCCTGGCTATATTTGCATTGTTTGGCGCTGTGTCTCTTGGATGCCCGCTGCTTATGGTCTGGCACCTAGTTGCTACTTTTTTATAAAGCCCTGACCTCACCTGAGCGCTGTGGCTGTACAAGCCAATAAATGTCCTAACCACAGAAAACAAGTGGAAAATAAGAAAATACAGACAGAGGGTAGTGTCTCTGTAGAAAAATACACCGCCACACGCTGAGAGTGGGTCATGAGTGATAATTGAGAGGGATAACATTGGCATGACACATTGTTTTTTAGGAAAATCCTGCACAGTAGAACTTAAACTATAATAGTGCACCTAGGGGAGAGTATTGTGTTGGAGGTCCTGCAACAATAACAGTACTACAACATTTTGTGATGTACATCACATGTTGTTAGGGCCATAAGAAGGTGGTGTTTTTACAAATATCCTCAAACAATATAGTGACAACATTTTTGGATATTAAGGACATTTTGGCTTGTGCTCACTTCTTCAAAGGGCTGTTTGAGGGTTAAGACTTGGTTTTGGTTCAGGTTAGAATAAGGTTTGGGATAAGGTTAGGGTAGGGTTTTGGGCTAGGCATTTAGTGATGGTAAGGGGTTAGTGTAATGGGCTAGGGATTGCATTATTTCAATAATGGTCTATACAAAGACAGAAGAAAAAGTGTGTGAGTGTGTGTGTGTGTGTGTGTGTGTGTGTGTGTGTGTGTGTACTCACCACAACCCCAAACTGCTCAGGCTCTGACAAATTTGTGTACTCATTTTTAAACTTGGCTAAGGCATTCAGCTGCTCTTGCTCTGGCAGGTGCTTCACAAGATTCTACAAAAAACAGATAGGAAGAGAAAGAGTGACAAGCACCACGGATGAAAGCAGAGCAGAAAAAAACAACCTTTATGCATTTATTCAAAAATAGCCTTGAGATGGTGATGTCATGATGCCTGACTGTGGTTGCAGCGGTATACCAGTTCAGTTTCAAGGTATACCATGGTTTGAAAATTGACAGTCATCATACCATAGACATTTGCTTACTGTAAACAATATGTCTGGTTGAAGAACCTCAGCTTTGTTTCAATGACTTTCACAATGAAGACTTTGCACATAATTTCATTAAAAAAATGTTTTAAGGTTTAATTATAACAATAAATCACTTGTTTAACTGGAAAAACCTTCTGTTTTCATTCCTTTAAGGGTAATTGTCACTGATGAGAATAAATAATTCTGTAATAAAGCAACACCGCAACATTTTCTGAGATAGTTATCATACCTTGAAAATCTCTTACCGTTGCACCATATGCCTGATACACTTTATTATATTAATCTTAGTGAGTATACTGTTGTATCCTTCACACTGTTTCAGTGTCTTAACTATGTACAAAATGTACAAGTCTCCAAAAATTTAGACATTTGCCCTCAACGGACTGGCTACATCTGGCCCTCGACAGCAATATGGTTGCCCACAGTCCATGCCTGCTGAGCAACTTGGTCTTTTCTTTGAATTTAATTTAGAAAGAGCCCTAAGGCCACCACATTCTACGGTTCTTCTTTATAAATCTAACCTACTGCTTTTCCATTGGCTCTGTGTTTTGAGTGTCAGCCCCATTGATGAGTTTCAGTGAAAATGAAGTTTTGTAACTGCAATAAAATGTCTTTTATTATCAAACAGAAGACTATATCCTCAGGTCTATTTATATGTATAAAGACAATTGAAAGTGATTGTGTTGTTTTAGACAGCCAAAAGGAATACATGCTAAATTATTTAAACCATGATGATTACATTCCCTTCTCCTCTGAATTCAACAGCCATCTCAACAAATACTGCCACTATGGAGGTAAACATGTTGGTCTGATGCAAATTGGGTTGAAAATCTGTTCAAGGTGCTTGGAATCAGAACAAATATTGCCACTTTTATTACTTAAGTTTAATGGAATTTGCCTTAATGACTATTAATTATGTTTTCACTTTGTAATTAACAAGTATTACAAACAAATACATACAAATAAATTATTTAAAATGTACATCCGTGGACCAGATTTGTTTTTGTGTATTTGTGCTTACTCAAACCTACCCTGACCAATCAGTTATTTAATCTGAAACCATTAAATGCATTAATCAACATCTGGTGCACAAATCGCCATTAACCTATCGACCATTTCAAAATTTGGCTGAACAAATGTACATGCTATGCTTACAGTTTACTCGTGCCTTTTATTCAAGCCATTTGCATGACTGTTATTCCTTATTTGCCTGACTGCCCTGTAGGTCAACAGATGGCCTCCAGCTTGTAGAAAATACTGCTGCCAAAGGTACTGACACATACTAGAAAACTGCAGCACATTTCCCCACAATAGCCTCCCTGCATTGGCTACCTGTGTCCCTCAGAATTGATTTTAAAGTTTCATCACTTGTTTGCCACATCCTACACTCTTGACCTTTTCTGTATTTCCACTCCTGTTAGTAGCCTAGTCTGCCAACCAGTTGCTGCTGACTGCTCCGAGGGCCAAGTTGGAGACAGAGGGCAGCAGGGCATTTGCTGCCAGGGCTCAAAACCTCTATGACAGCCTTCCATTTGAAAACAGGTAACAAAATCAGTGCCCTCTTACAAAATTATAAGAAAAACTTTTTTCAACAAATTGACTTTAAATCAGATTGACCATTACTCTTTATTCTTATTAATTAGATTTTTAGAACAAATCATAAAACTTAAAAGCCTAGTCCCAATTAGATACCTGGTCTCTTTTACTAGCCCAGTGTGGCGACACATTTTGACAAATAAAGGACTGTCTCAATTAGAAGCCTGATCTGGTTACCATGCAGGTCATTTTCACTGAAGTTCTTTGGATGTATAAAACTGGGTTGTTGGTTACCTGCTGGAGATAATCTAAATAAGGCACTTAGATAACACATAAAAATAAAAAAAGTTGAATCTTTTGTCAATATGGACATACTGCACACAATGTTAGCTTGGTAAGATTCTCTACAGTTCAATCATTTTTTTGTTTTACTGAAACCATGTGAGGGCCAAAGAAGCTTGTATGACTGGCAGAGTAAAAAAAAAAGGTTAGTAGATGTGGAAACTTTCTTTTTTTAAGACACTTCCAGAATGGTTAACACTTCCAGAATGGACTTCTCATTTTTATTTTTTGCACCACTTTTACACTCTGTGGACTTGACGCATCTATGAACAATACATGGACTTTGGGGTGGTCATTATGGGGACCATAAATAAAATGATTAATGTATTTTGATGTATTGATGAATGAAATGTGATTTCTGGTGTTTAGCTTGCCAACCGCATTTCTGTTTAATTGTTATGTTTGAACTTGTTTTATTTCACTGGAAAAGTCAACCGGAGCCTGGTAATAAATTCAGCTTTAAGTTAATGCAGCCGAATTCCCCGTGCATGCTTTACAAAGCTGTGTGTCGGTAACTCCTCACCTAATCTCAGATGGCTAAAGAACAGACTTTGAATAGCCACTTCAATTACCTTCTTCACGTGGCTTAAAAAAAATAAATAAAAAAAAGAACAGCCAATCAGCTAAGCAACAGTTTTATGTGAAAGACATAAAAAGCTCATCCCATACAGACACTTGTCCCAAATATAAGCCTGTTGAGTTCAGTGATTTAAGCAAATAATAGCCTGGGCTGTTCATTGAAATTTTACAGTATTTCCTCTTTCTTAAATCTTGTATGTATGTTCTCATTATTTTCTCATAGGAATTCCTTGTTGATTGTACCACAAAATAAAATACAGTAAATTATAATAGAATGAAGCCAGAATCACCGCTTCCTGATTTTCTGCCTCTGTGAACTAGTTACTGTTTACAACCATGTCTGTGAAAACATAAATGCTTCACACACACTTCCCCCCAGGCAGCCCAGATCTATACAGTCAGCAGCCAAGATTAGCGTCACCAATTCAGTATCTGACCAAGTATCTCCCCTTCTGCACCTAAGATATGGCATTCAGTAATTGCCGGAAAAGTGTTTTTACAAATTATAATGTCACAATTGACCTTTGATCTTTTGGATATAAATTATCATCACGTAATTATTATATACTATTAGAAATGTGTGTTAAGGTTTGTCAGAATTGGCATATGAACTCTTGAATTATGGCCAAAAAATCATCTTTTGTGAGGTCAAAGTGACCTTGACCTTTGACCACCTAAATCTTATCAGTTCAACACTGAGTCAGAGTGGATGTTTGTGCTAAATTTGAGGAAATCTCCTCAAGGTGTTTATGAGATATTGCACTCACAAGAGTGGGACCTACAGATGGACACCCCAGAAACATAATGCATAAAATTATTGATTAAAATAAAAAAAAAACATTCAAAACTGACGGTAATTGTGAAATAAAAATATTAACAATCCAAAAGACAGTCATATTAGTACCCTAAGCCAACAGGGGTAAGTTGCTGCACGTCGTCCATCTTTATATACAGTCTATAGAAGAAAGCAGAACGCTTTTGACACCAAAATCTTGTCTGTTGCCTCCAGATTGTGCATACAGTTACAGACATCTATTTATAGAGATCAAATCAACACCTGTTGTGTAGTAGGCTTTACAGACGTCAGATAGTTCAGCCTCAGACTACATGCCTTTTCAAGGTGGACAACTAATCACAGAAAATAGACAAGAGTTGGGGCAAAAGCAAGCATGCTTCCAGTCTAAAGGTAAAGAGTTAAACAATGTAGGCTGAGCTAGTTTCCATATAGCCAGGTAGGTGCACATCTAAATTAGAGTGGGAAATCATCTAATAATGTCACACAAGTAATTAAAGCTCTTAACATATTTACAACTTCATGCAAAACTTGCCCTACCTGGATCATAGGTTCAGTGAGTTGCTCCTCATCCACCTCCACAATCATCCGACGGATTTCCTGATAAGGCATACGGAAGGAACCCAGAAAGATGGCTACAAAGACACAAACACAAAAGATTCACTAAAAAACATTTATTATACAAATCAATAACAGGTTAAAAAAATGAAATAAAACATAAAGAATGGTGTGAAATAAGAAAAAAATAGCTCAAGGACACACCAGGGACATGAAGTAGGAAGCAAAGAGATGTACAATTAAAGATACATCACTTCATGAGTCAGCCAGTCATAAAACTGTTTTAGCAAAAGTGATTTGAAAAATTACACTGGTTTAGCAAGCATGAAATCATCAAGCGAGTGTTACCACCAGGGACTGAATGGCAAATGCCTTGTCAAGATAAGTCATTAGTCTAGCCAACGTGGTACCATCAGAAATACCCCGACAGTTAAAAGATGTGTGAACAAGCTGTGGAGCCAGATCATGCAGAACTTCAAAGATTATTTGGGATATCTGAAGGTAAAACTGTGGTGACGTGGGTGTCATTTAATATCCTAGCTTCTAAACGTTTTGTGTTTGATCAAGTCTGGTGTAAAGAGAGCTACAAAAATCAAGTTGACATGATATACAGTAGAACCAGGAATAACGCTCCAAAACATATGATGAAAACAGGCTTTTTTCCAATGCCATTTTCAGATTTTACAGCACATCACTGTCTACAATTACTCTCTAATGTCCGTAGAGGGACAAAGAAAAGTTATTTTAAATTCAATGCCACCAACTTCAAAAAACTATATAGAGCCTCATTCCCACTGCATAAATTAACGCTAATACCTGCCAATATCTGGCTTTTTAATGCATTGTGAAAATGTAGATTGGCATTCACAAGTGCGTCAAATGACTCGCCTTCGGCTCTGAACTATATTAATGGAAACACAACATCTGGTACTTGTGCTAATTTAGGCTCCTTAATCAGTGAGGTGCAATGATGTGCCACCACTGAATACTGTCCATTTACACCTAAGCAGCGCTAAAACGATCAATCAAAATTAGTCTATACCAAGTTTAAAAGAGAGACTGTTTAAGTTAGAAAAGGTAACCATAAAGTTTTCACCTCCAGCATGGCCCCCATTCATGCTGCTTTCTAATGTTTAACTCTTTGCCAGCCTGTCTGCGGCGTCTAACATGACACACCAAAAAATAAATAAATAAAAAAGAAACACACCCACACAGAAAGGCACACTCTTTTGCTCCAAAGCAGTGCACACTGCTCTGCTTCTCTAGCAATGGGAGAACACTCTATTGTCTATGATTTATCTGTGTTTAAAAAACCTGCATGCATATGCTAATTTTGGTGCACAGAGGTTACAGCTAATATTATGTTTCATATCAGCATTTCAATATAAAATTGAAAAAATAACAACAAACAGATCAATAAAATGCAAAACATAATAACAAATTTGAGTTGCCAGTATTCAGTGGATTAACTCAAAGGAGGTCTGGCTGACTAACAAGCCTTTTGTCTCCTTTTAACCCATGTCAAAATGTGATAAAAGTAAGCTCTGTAGCTTTATTGCTACAATTAAACACTAACTCCTTACATGGAATAAATCTGCATCCTTATGGTGACGTTATTATCAGTCAAGCAACAGAATTAAAACCCCACATACTAATTTTCATCATCAAATCAAAGCTTTTAGACCTCTTTACCTCCTATGGTGGAACACATAAACCTCCTACTCCTACTTTTTTTTTTTTTTTCCTCTTCGCTCTATAATTTCCGCTGCATGATTTATCACTGTTACTGGGCTGATTAGTCTCATTTTCTTTTAATACATGAAACAAAGGTCACAGCTCCCCCTTGATCTGAGCCAATGAGGTGCTAAGATCTGGGAGTGCTTAAGAGATCAGCCGGATCCTCATTAATGCCGGGCGCTTTTAAAACGGTCATTTTAAGACAAAGCATGCGTGTGGGTGTGAGTGAGTGTGTCAGTGAGAGACAGTGTTTTTTCTCCTGTCTTTTTTTTATTATTAATGGGTGCTTAACATTGATAATTAGCTCCATGTGCGTGTGTGGACATGAGTCACAGGGAGCGATGGCCAGGTGTTATTTTTTCTGTAGCAACAAGCGAAGACGCTTCTCATTCCAGGCCAAAATCGTCTATAGGGACCACTTTATAACATAAGAAGAACATATAATCAGGGATACAGGAGGTGACTTATGTGAGATAAAGGGAAAAGTGAGTGCAAAGTCTTTTGTGATGAGCCTTGGACAAGACACATGCAGAAATCCAGTCCTTGGGAGGACGAGTGGGCTGAAAGGGCACAAATACTTACATAGATTCTGAGCGATCTTAGGATCGAGCACCTTGAGCTCTTTAATTCTCTTCTTTATGGATTTCTTATCCTCCAGATCCTCCTCTTCTTTTTTGGCTGATGAAGACAGAAACATAAAGTTATTGCCAACACACAAGGGTAAAATTTACACAAATGCGTGCACTTGCTGTATTGCTGACATGTGTATGGTACACACAAATTCTGATACAGTGAGATTATGAGATTTACATATATTTTTCCAGTGTCCAGGTACAAGGTAAGGACTTGAGGAAGTGACAGAAATGTAAAGATTGTCTAGTTTTGATTTATTTATTGAATTGTTATACAGAAGTCATTTTACATATTTTAAATCCAACCACAAACATGATTTCGGTGTCTTTTTTTGTTTGTGTGTTTACATATATTTCCAAACAAACAATGTCACAGTCCACCATGACAGAATAATTTGCTGCTAGGGAAGCATGGAGAAGGGGATTATGGGAAAGTGTTGTGATCACACCACAGACAGATTGAGGTATGGGTGAGCCGTGGCTGTTCCATAAACACAATGTTGCACATACGGTAATCAGGTTACAGGTGAAGGTAAGTCTGTTCTGGGTCACATGGAGCCAGGTAGATGGGATTGTGATGGTACTTTTGTTAGATGGGAGAAGCATCGTGAGGTCTGGATTACAAACAATACCAAAAAAAAAAAAAAAACCCTCACAGATACACACATGCACACACACACACAGCCCTCTTGAGCCACACTCACAAAGAGGAGTTCAGGGTTGGTTTTAATTATTTAAGACACCAGATTAAGAGAACAAAATGTGCATCCCAGGAGTATGCTGGGTAATTGTCTGGTGCTGTAATTATGGTGTGTGTGGTGAGGAGAGGAGAGGAGAGGAGAGGAGAGGAGAGGAGAGGAGAGGAAAAGAATGGAAAGGACAGGAAATGAGAAAGGTTAATCCACAGGGAAGGTATGTCTACTGTTCCACGTTGGTCTTCTTTCATCAGGGATCCTGTATCTAATGAAAAATGAAGAGATACACTGGGAGCTCCGACAGAAAAAGAATGTTTGCATGTCCACAAACATGCACACCTACAGTACAGCCCCATTGCACACAGAGCTACACAAACACAGCCACACACCGAGCTACCCTTGGACTTACGTGGCTCCTCTGTTGGTACACTCTCTTCACAGTCTTTCAATGTGTGAGAGAGGGGAAAACGCAAAGGACAGACGAGGAGGACAATGGAAAATGTGTCCCATGGAAAAGAGAGAGAGGGGAGAGAATGGAAAGATAAAAATACATTTTCACTAGGCTGCACCCTGCCCACTGCAGCGTGAAACACGAAGAGACTCAACTAAGGAAAGACCAAATATGCTATGAAAACTTAAATGAAAAACGGCTGAATATATAAACAAGTAGAAAGTGACTTGATCAAATAGAAAACTGGAGAAAAAGGCCATTTAACTGAACATTTAACAACTAAGTTTATTTAAAATGATCCTGTCTTGGTTCACAACTACAAACACATAACAAACAGACATGCATGAAGTATTTTTAATCTTGTAGAGGCAGGGTGGGGGTTTCTGGCACAACTTCACTTACTACACAGGTGCAGAGAGAAGAAAAACAGACCAAAAGAGGTTGAAGCTCCAGCAACACTTGTAGTTTTTAGAAGAGCTTAATTGCAAGACCAATGTGGTTTGTTTTGTGGCTGGGTGGCAAGCTGAAATGACCTGGTGTTGCAAAAAAACTGTATTTTTTATCTTGGTCAAGATCAGAGCTGATATAATCAGTCAATAAATTTATGGGGCTAAAGAAACGTCTTTGGCTGGTTGTTTAGACAAAAGAAGCACCGTGAATATGTCACTTTTGAGAAACTGTAATGGGCCATTTTCCTATTTTCTGACATTTTACAGATCAAACAATTCAACTAATTATCTAGCAAGTGATTGTCAGATGAGCTAATTTGAAACGAATGGTGTTGTTAGGTATGCATTGAAAAAAAATTGGGCAAATGCTGAAGTTTAAAAGAGAAACTGGTCAATAGCTGATACTGATGTTTTTATCCCCTAATTTTGTGCCAAGGAAAGAAATAAAAAGGCACTATAAAAATAAAAAAGTAAACCGTTTTAAAGTCATTCAGTCCTCCATTTCAAGGTTGTTTCATACAAATGTATGAAACAACCTTAAATATAACCCTAATTCTTTGAAAAAAAAGGCTTCAAATGTAATTTTACTGCATGTATCATAATGCCCTTTCTAATATCTATTTTATGTTACTGTGAAAACATTGACAAATTTCTCTTTCAAGCAACTGTGTTTATACATAACCAAATTTCCTGACACATCGATAGTGAGTGTACTGCGTCTTTTAGTGATGTCTCAGGGAAGATGCCAAATCCCAAACACAATGTAAATTGACACTGAAATGACGGGATGCTGTTAATTTGCCACTGCCATCTGTGAATGGCATCTTATTAGCTACTAGGCCGATAGCAGTCAACAAGACAGAACCTGCCGATACCGATGTTTGGCCACTGTATCCCTAGTTTTGTTGCTGCAGCTCTAGTCATGATCAAAATGCTCCCAAAAATGTTGTGCTGAGTTTTGTGTAAGAGTTTCAAAAAGGACAGATATTATTCATTGTAAGTCTTTCAATAAAGGCAGACTATACTGTATATCATTTCATACAAGGTTAACATTCTATTTTATAACCTTAATGAGGTTCAAAATGTTGAATGACAGACATAAAACCCTTCAAACTACCAACAAAAAAAAAATTGGTCTGAACAGGCATGAAGGACATCAGTCACTTTGCACTTTTCATCTGACAGCACTCTAGTACCCCTTCTATTTACAGCCTTTCAACTACTTGTGTAAATATACATGTTCAAGACGTAATGATGTGAGGTACTTCGCTTTAGATTGTCTCCATGAATGCTGAGTGCATAACAGCGCTTGCTCAGAGTACAAAAAAAAATAAAAGGAAACCATCTTAAATTATAATGCATAAACGAAATCAATAAAAGTGTAAAGTCGTAAATATTTACCCTAAAACCAGAGTACATAACAAGTATTTATCTTATGAGAATGTAATCTTGAATTTGATTTATTGGGTATTAGGATGCACTATAAGGAGCCCTCAAAAGCTTCAAGCTTACCGCATTAAGATGTTGTATTGATCTACTCATCATAACTTATAGTCTCACAGAATCTCATTTATTACACCAACACACAGTCTCTTTCACACACAAACAGGCAAGAAACACACAGTACCAGAGCATTAACCACCTTGTTTCAGTGCATATAAACATACTTGGCTGGGTCGTATTATCCATGAATCATTCTCACATAATACTGCGAGGGCTGCATCCATCTCTATCGCACGAGAGATTGTGATAAGATAGCACACACACACATACACACACACATACGCACACTCTCTCTCACCACGCTGCCTCAGGTGATATCAGTTAAATCAGCTAATTAGATTGCCCCCTTCCAGCATCACCCCCCAATCTCTCTGGCCTTAAAACAGCTCTTCTTCAGGGAAGCCTGCTCATTACACATCAGCCAATTAAAATGTCCCGCAGGGGGTCAGAGGTCACTGGTTAATCAATCAGAGGGAGCGGCAACTGTTGTAGTTATCAGATTGCGCTATCACCCAGGAAGTGGGGAAGATAAGGATACACTTGTGAGTGAGAGCAGTGGGGAGTCTGCTACTCATCAAAGGTCTTGCAAAAGTAGGAGAGAAGCCAGGGACACAGTGTAGGTATGGTGAAACGGCAACGGATATTTTAGGCTCTAATGGCGAAACGGATCTGCCAACATTAATTTGTGTGAAAAGGGGAAAAAAGTTGTAGAGAGACAGAGAATCAGAGAGTAAGCCCAACAGTACAAACGAAGCCATTGACTAAAATCACAGTTAACGTCAGATGTTGAGATCAGATACTGCAGAAAGGAAAGGCAGGACTCCATCACAAGACAGGAGTGAGCAGCACATTAGAGACAGACACCAAAACTGAGTCAACAGTCTCACTTGAAAGGCCTACTCTGCTCTGCCACGGCACACATAGCACTCGCAGTCTACCATCCGAAGGCTTTCATGTAAAAGGGGAGCACCACCTGATTTAACAATTTTAATATGCCATCTTCATGGACAAGGAAAGCTAAATCAATATTTGTGAACATGAGATACTCTCTCTCAAAGCCAGAAACCAGAGAGGTAATGTCATCAAGTATTAAGTCTGGAGCTGCTCCATAGGCAATAACTGGAACCCTAATTTTGTGGTCTCACAGACTTTTTCATTTTCTTTTTTATACTCAAAAAAGCTTTATTTAAATGTGGCGTTTCCAGTCCTGAAACAGAAAATGTTTCCATGTACTCAGGACATTCCCCTGGGTAGGGCTCTGCAATATTTCAAAAATCAAATATTACAATATTTTTGACCAAATAACTCAATATCAATATTTTGACATTACTGTAGGGTTGACTATTGGTGCTTTCATAAAATTATTTACACAATTAGATTTTTGATAAACAATCATAAGTAAAGTGGATTTAATTACTAAGTGGGCAAAGGCAAACAATACAACAGCTACGACAGTCTGATAAGTTCAGAAAATGACATCACTGTAAAATAATACAGTATTTAAAATCAGGAAATGACAACACTAATGGCATGACAATATCCAAGAATATATCTGTCTCATTTCACCATATTATTTTTATAACATAACTTTTTCTACCCTTACTCTTAAATTTGTTCAGTGTCATCTATAGCATCTCTCAAAATGAATTATCCATTGAGCAGCTCCAGACTTTATATGTATCACAAATTTGAGATTTAGTACTCTCGGGTGTGTATATAGTTCTTATAGTTTTTTAGTTGTTTCTTCATTTGTTTTCAGGTTGTTTGTCTTTTCTGTGTTAATTGAATAACTACCTTTGTTTAAGATAATTGTATGGATTTAATTTTTTAATGGTTTTTACAAGGTGTATAGGTGTTGGAATTACATCTAATGCTTTTTCAAACCTTTCAAGACATTTTTTCACAACATTTAAAGACAGATTTTTTGGACAATATACCCTTTTCCTTTTCCAACCATTTGGGGTAGGTAAATAGTATATCTGTTGTCTCATGCAGAGGTAGGTTTTATGTAAAAAATATGGTTAGTAGATTGAGTTAGATTAAATAACATAACAGCTGAATGAAAGTATGAATTGAAAAGATTAGGTTCAGTCTTTAATGATTTCTAACAACAGAAATGTGGACTTGCATGCAGAGGAGCTTGACTCATTTTTAAAAAGAAAATAACAAGATGGATAAATGAAATGCGGTGAAATGGTTGTGGCAATCAAGACCTCAGAAATTCAAATGTAAGATAACTGAATGACTTTGAAAGCCTTAAATTTGCTAAATTTAATTTGATATATTTCAAAAGGACCTGCAGACATCCTGTTTCAGATTTGAGAGAGAGAGCGAAAGAGAGAGAGAGTTGTTTACGTTTACAAATTTGGTAATTTTTTTAGACCAAATGAATAACATGACTTTTGAAAAAAGTCAGTTTCCCCTTTAAGGCCTCTTAATAGAGGCCTGTGATAAATGTCCACTTGATGATGTGATTGTGGACAAAGCAGGAGAGACAAGAATAAAAAATGGAGCAAGGAAGACGGACAGTTTCAATTTTCTTTTTACCCCCAGAGTAGAATACTTGAGGGAAAAATGTATTCTGCATTATTCACGCAACAAAAAAACAAAGAAACAAAATAAATGTGTCAATTTGTGTCCATTTCTTTTCTTGAAGGGAAAAAGACATGGTAAAAAAAAAAGAAAAAAAGAAGGAAAAAGTTTTATTCTTTTCTTGAGGAAAGAAAAAGAATGTTTAGTTGCGGGGTCAGACGAGGAAGCAAAGCCAGAATTTTAAAAGAGTTATCTACTCCTCTCACTTGTAATAATTCTACTGACTGGTTTTGATCCAATCTCTGCCACAGTTTAAAGGCACTTGACAAAAATTTGACAATGTGTAACATTGCGCACACACATGCTTCCCAAACAGAAGCACTTCCCACAAGGCAGTATCAGTGAATCGTGCCGTCAAAGCACTAAAGGGAATGGTGGATGAAATAAAACTGCTGTGAAAGAGCATGACTGATGCCGTACATGACAGGCAGGCCTCCGAGACGAGCAAGTAACACCTCAAATCCACCCCCCCATCCTTTACACACACAAACACACACACACACACACACACACACACACACACACACACACACACACACACACACACACACACACACACACACACACACACACACACACACACACACACACACACACACACACACACACACACACACACCAAAAACTCCTCCTCCTCCCTAGCCCTCTATACTCACCCCAGCACTTCATCTTATCAGGATGGATTTCTAATCAGCAAAAAACGCCTTACTGGAACTACCCTTCATTTTGCGCACACACAAAAATCTTTACACACACAGCAAATGAAAAAAAAAAACATATATCCAATAACAGAACTGGGCAAATGTCATGAAAAATGCCTCTATATGAACTTTGGGATATTATTGAAGGGTTGACTATTGGTGCTTTCACAAAATAATTCATCAGTAGTATGGACAGTATGGGTGCAACAATCTATCAGTCTGGATCAATATATCGATTTAATGATTAACAATTCAATATCATTGATGCCAAGTGAAAACATCGATACATATCGTCATCTTTAAGACAACATTTTTAGCACTTAGACAGCATTTTTGTGTCAGCATTCCCATCCAGGCACACCCTCTGGCAGACTTTGTGATATCAGCAAGTACAGTATTATTATCCAAAGAATTGATATAATATTGAAACCTGATAAAACTTGTGATTTACATCCCAAGTAGTTCTAATAACTAGGTAAGTAGAGGCAAAAAATAGAACAGCTAGAACAATACTACCAAGCACTGGTTCAAGTTGAAGCCATTAGTGCCAAATGTCAGTACCTGAGAGAGCATCTAAATGAGGATGACGAAAACAGACAAGAGGTGGCAGTGCTACAAAGTGCCCTGATGTAAGCAACACTGGCTTCAAGGCTGAGGCCAGCGACGGAGCTCTGTGGAGCTGCTGGGTTCAACCAGAAGACAGTAAACCAGCCTCAGAGCTCCACAGCCATTTCATCAGCTTCCCAGCAAGCCAAAACTATTGCTTCAGTGCTGATCTGCCACAATACTTTTGACCTCTGATCTATTTTCTTTACAATTATTTCAGTAATAGCGCTCATTTATACTTCTTTTATGTACAAAAATAGATAATAGATAAATGGTAAACTTTACTACCCTCAAAACACACCACACAACATTGCAATTATTTTCACTGTATTATTAAAGTGTTGATTGTTGTCATCTCCCATGGTCATATTTCGCTTGAAGTATGCTACCTTGCCCCCACAATCTCTGGTGGTACTACTCTGTGTTGTCCTACAAGTATCCATAAGTATCTGCAAGCTTTCAGAAAATGAGCACAAATACAGATGAAATGAAAGCAGAGAATGGACAGATGGGTCTGTCCATATACGTATAACATTGAGCATGTATGACTCACACATGCATACATAAACGCATAAGCAGACCGACAGAAGATTAGCTCTGTGTGATATGAAAATGACAGCAGAGCAGAACTGCTTTTTAGTCTACAGCTTGCTCAAAAATAAAATATTGTCATTGCAGAGAAAGTAAACTGAAAAAGATACCATTGGGGGCCAGTACCAAATTCCCAATACCGTACCTGACACTAGCATTGGTCCAAATGTGAGCTGTAACCAAACCTATCAAATAGTCTGGTAAATTCAGAAAATGACATCAGTTATCCATAATGCAGCCTTTAAATCCAGGAGAGGGCAATGCTTTTGATCTTGACTTTATATTATGATGTTATATATTGCCCTTGGTGACTCAATAACTAATACTAAAATCCAAGAAGTTATCAGGTGAAGTAATGAGAGAGGCATTAGACAGTGTACGTTTGTGTTTATTTGACCTGTCATTTTATCCAATATTTGTCCAACTATCTTACTTCCTAAGGAGATATTGCACTCTCTACTGACATTTCTCTTGATGAGGCTTTATTATTTATGTTATGTACAATTGTCTCCCTCCCCGGGAAAGCAGATACAAGAGGAGCACAGCAAGGGGAAAGTTGAGAGGGCAGCAGTCTTCAAAGGGTAATTAAATCACTGTGTTGTTTCCAATAGCCAATCAAGGCAGTCATGCAGGTAAAGTTTAAATCACTGCTATTAGAGGAGTTTCTGTAGCAGGGATAATATGGGGGGCTTGCAATTCGATGTGCAAACACCACAGTCACACACACACAATACACGCACACGCCATCGCCTCAAGCAAAATCCACTATGAGACATCTGATGCACAGGAGGGGGGCTGTCTGCAGCAAGTGAACAAATCCACCATTCCGACACATCTGTCAACTCTACAGTCAACAGAGGGGAGACAAACAGTCAAACCAGCCTCGCGCCTTGACTGTTGACTCACTGTATGGTTCTGATCCAGCTAAGTCCTGAACTTCAGTCAGCCTGACAGAAAGCACAAGAGACATCCGCAACGTCCAGTGGGCAATACACACCTGCCTTCGCCTTTCCCCTCTCAGCCTCATCAATGCACACAATCCACCATCCTGACATGACGGCTCGACCGGTCTGTTTGCACACGGACTATCCCCTCCTGTGCGGACTTGCGGGCGTGTGCAGGTACCAGTGAGTGCAAGACGGAGAGGGAGATCAGAGTAATGAAGTAAGGAGCTGTGTTGTGAGTGAGCTAATCAAAGTGAACCATGCAGGGCCACCTCTCCCTGTGATCCAGACTAGATGACCCAGGGCCATAATTAGTCTGAGACTTTCATTCTGATAGCAGCAAATTAACAGACTTCATTAGGCTTTGCTCTCCTCTCCTCTCCTCCTCTATTCCTGCTATACCGAGATCGTTTCTAAATCTAAACCACTAAATTGCTCCTGCGTGAGTGTCAGTGTCTACAGCACACCACTCAATTGCTCTCCACAAAGACATGCCCAACAGAGAGAACATGGAAGGAAACAAATTTAAAAAAATAAATGTACAAATCTGCACTGATATTATTGACCCTGAATCAAAAGATTTATAATTGATTAGGAGCTTCTGTTAATCACTATGTACTGGCCTGTGGGGATGAGTTTCACCAAAAGCTCTATTCTCAGTGGAGTAGTGCCCTCTAAAGGCCTCTTGAAGACCTACCAACCTCAAAATGTATGTATGAGTGTGTGTGCGTGCTGAAATGAGTATTTTCTAACTACTCTGTCATATCAGGTATGAAGCGTTATTATCTCCATTTCATTTTACTGTGTGACAACACGGGTCCGATCTGAACAGTTGTTAAGCCCACCCTAACATTTCCCCAAGTCGTTCGACGGATTGATGGCAGCCTAAATCATTCAGATCTGAAGTCATTTGCCATTTTTCTGTTTTCCTCTCTTGCAAACATATCTGCGCCCATCCCTCCAACACCCTCCCCCTTCGCCCTGCATACACAAACCTACACGTGTGGATGAAAAATCACCGCCGAAAAATAAAGTCGAGAAAGCAAATATGTTTTTAACGAGCCAGCCCATTACTTTGGTGATATGAGAACATAAAAACACAAATTGGGAATAAATTGAGGTGCTGATGCTTGAGAAACTGAGGCAGACGAAAGGAAGAGGGAAGACAAAAGGAAAGCTGAAAAACAGAAGAAGGTTAACCACTCATAAAAAAAGAGAGAGAAAATGAAGGCAAAAAGCTAGTGAGTTTGCTGAGTGTATGTGTGTGTCAAACGTGACATTTTCAAGCATTTCAGGACAGCATCACCAGTCCAGGTAGGTGTGCTGTGAGAATGCTTAAAATAAAAGTACTTTCTGTTAACACATAAGCCATTTCTAACTAGAATTCAGATGAATTATTATGAACAAATTCAGTCAGTCAGTCATTTTCTTAAATTTTCATTTAAGAAAGAGAAAAATATAGCCCTCCACTGTGTGTACAATGTGACCAGACCTTCCCTTTCAACAACAATAAAAAGAGCCTATAATGATTATGCAACTGATGAGATCTCTCATAATGGCACAAATTTTCTGCAGCCACATGAAAAGTCATCATAGAACTAATGGTGGTCTTCAAAATGTCACTGCAAAAGCATAAAGAGAGTGGGAGACAAGAGGAGAACAAGCAAGCCAGAGGTTGAGAGAGAGACACACACAGGAGAGAAAGTCCATTTGATGTGAACAGATATACAACAGTGGAAAGATATACTAACAAAATAGTACGAGATGGACATCCTGCTGCTATCCTCAGATACTCAAGAGTGGTGGTTCTATGTAACTTTAAGTCATTTTAGCAGCTAATCCTCCCTCCCACCCTCAGTGAACCAAACAGTGAGCACAAGTGGAGACACAAACCCACATATTACATTCTATTTTTACCCACATGATGCTGAGTTCATTGTGTTAACTGGGTAATTTAAGTTGTGAGCAGGAGACAACTCACAGCATATATGACAAAATAAAAAACTCCACAATGTAAGTTCTATAAAAATGAGACACTTGACTTTTTCTTACCTCTTTCAAGCATTTGATTTTTAGAAAAAGACCTCCTACTACCCTTTTTCATCCCCACCTCCTCAAGTCCTCTTCATAATTCCCCTACGATGGTCTCCACCAACCTCCTCAGCTGCTTTTGTCTCATTATAATTCAAATGCCCACCAAATTCTCTGCACAGCAGACCACAAAAGCCACTGCCGTTCTCAGAAATACACCCACCTTGCATTCAAGAGACCTATTAACCATCTGAGGTAGACTGAGGGTTATTGTAGTGAAGATTGACAGACTAGAAGCATGGGTTTGAATGATCATAACTGTTTTATGTGTCACATCAGTCTGACTTTGACAAGTTGCGACAAGCTGTCAGCTCTGACCATGGTCTTTACCTCCACATGGGAGTCATGCCTTGATCATGTTCGCCCCCTGAACCTCTCAAACACCCGCTTGAGCTTGAACCCTCCCACACACACAACCACCACTTCCATCAAGTAATCCCCCAAATACACTTGTGTAGGCTGACAAAACCCACACAAACATGCTCTCTACCCAGGTCATTATAATCATATGGAAATGGGCTGTCTAATTATATCTTAGAGGATGTCAGCAGTGGGAAGGGAGCTTGTCTTTCCTCAACTTTCTCTGTGACAGGCAACATTGATCTGGGGAGCTTGACTTACACTGAGACGCAGCCTTAATGTTACGGCAAGGGAACATGAAAAGGGGGGACATTTATTTGCGAAGCATCTTATTTAAGTTTTGAATACTGATGCCCTCATCTAGTATGCCTGTCTATTCTTTTTTTTAATTAGTGTGTCACTTCTACTCCATGGACAGGTCTGAAAACAGGTTAGTTAACACTTGAAAGCAGTAGGGAGGCCAGTGAGATTGTTACATTTAATTACATCTTTTTTTCTATCTGTCTATTCAGTTAATTTAAAATTAGCACATCCACCCAGGTTTTGTATTTCTATCAGTGCCAATCAGAGCCGAATGCAAACTGTAAGCTTTCTCATTAGATACACAATCTAGATGTTTTGAGGGTGTGGGTTTTTTTTTTTTTTTGTTCAGTGGGAAAGGGCCTTCAAGCTTCAAATACAAAATTACAACAATTAATTAGGTTTCAAAGTCAAAATCTAACATTAAACATAATTTTAGTCATGTCATTAACCTGCACAGTGTTTAAAAAAAAGCAAAAACAAAAATAATATTCATGATGTCTAATTATTTCTGGATGTACATATACAGTATATCCTTTTTTTTCTCTTTGCATTTTGTTCTATGCATTTCTTGTTGGATTTATGTTTATTGACTGGTAACGTTTTAGGCTCAGTATGCTCTTTGTTATCATTTATCTTTTGTTGTATTTTTTTATAAAATTGATTACAATATTATAGAATTATATTTTTTTGTTTGTTTGTTTTACTTATGTTCTTTTTTGCAATAGTTGTTTTCAAGTTGGGTGGGGCGGTGGGGGTTGGGGGTTCTGTTTGAATGAGCCTCTGGCTTCTTGACCTCCCCTGAAACATTTCTATTTTATGTTCATTTGGAATTAAAGTTTTTTTTTTTTATTGTGTGCAAATAAATACTGAAAAATAAAATAAAATAAAATGTGCTCCTGAGGTAAATACTGGTCACAAGTAATCTGTTCAAAGCAAATTCAAAAACACAGTGCTTGCATAGATCAAACTAATGCCATTGTACATTAACATCCTTAATAACCTGTTCAAAGCAAACAATGTAAGAACCACTTTTTGCAGCTTTTGTACCACTCACAACACTACTCTCATGTGCCACAACTGATTTGTAACTACTGCACCCAGATGATGCCCAGCTGTAGTTGGGAAATTCCTTTACTGTTGTATGTTATCCGCTATGCTGCTTACTGCACAGTATCTTGACCACAGCTCTGGAACGACATTTATGATATCCTTACCAAAATGTTATGTCATGTTCTCTACTGACTCCTAAAACTATCAAATGCTGCAACCTCATTCCCCGAACCTGCACTGCCTTTGGTGAAAGTGCTTTCAAAGTTTTTGCTCCATCATCATGGTGTCAGGTTCAGTGTCACTACTTATCTTAAACTAAATTATATTATAAATTTGGGAGATTTTATAGAATAAAGGACTTTTGAACACTTAATGCACACGTCTGGTTGCTGAATGCTGCTAATTTCAATTGTTGGTTGTATATTGGCTGTTTTAAGTCTTTTGTTTTTTGGCAAAAGTTTTGTTGTGTCTTGTGTTTTTAGTTCATTTGCTGTTTTATGTGAAATTCTTTATGCAGCTGTCTTGGCCAGGACTCCCTTGAAAGATAGATTTTGAATGTAAGTGGGACTAATCATGGTTAAATAAAGGTTACATTTTAAAAAAAATAAAAATAAACTGGTTGTTTTGTAATTGTTAATTTGGATCTGCATTAACTGTTATCTTTACATTCTTACAGGTTAAAATTATTACCAGTTAGTGAAATTACATTTTATTTGCAGTCCTCCTACTCTTTTTGCTATTAAGAGGTTTGTATACAAATATCTTGCGCAAGAACTGAGTTAAAAATTAAAACAATATGGAATATGGACTTTATTTTGATTGACTATATAAAATATAGTTGACAATACACGGTGTGATTACACTGACATGTGTGCTCACACATATATTGGATGACGTCATGTCCAAATTCAGATCCAAGGACACACTACTCACAAATGCGCTCACAATCCAATCATGAAGACCTTTGAATGTATAAATGAAAGCCTCTTTCAATCACAAAAATCACAAAAATAAGACAGCCTATAAAGGAGTTTCTAAAAAGGCTATCAGCATACTTATTTCTCAATTTTTAACACTTCAATTTTCTACCACCCTTTCACTTTCTATATTTTTCAGTCGCTCATATTGCTGTGTTCTGACTTTGGAGAAGAGGTAGGTTATTAACGGATGCCTGTATTCTAGAGAGAAATGGCAAACTGATTTTGTGATCTTTGAGAGTTTCTTCTAATTGGATGTTATTTATTAGCCGAAAAGAAGCCCCAGGAAAGGGCAGCTCTCTTCATGTTGTTGCTCATTTTCCCAGCGCTATGGCGATGAATCTCTCTCTCTCTGGCCTCTCTTGATAAACAAAGAGAGATGGAAAGAAATAGCTAGTTCATTCCAGATGTCAATTAAGATGCATCTACTTAGACCACAAATGCAAGTGTAAGAATATATATATATTAATGTAGTAAAATGTAAGTCTGACTCATGCATTCATCTCCACATATTATAAAATGTATTTTATCAATAACAAAAAAATTATAATGTAAATAGATATTTACAGCAGGAAAGGCCTTAAAAAAACCTTTTTTTTCCTGTTTTAAGGTCAAGGTGGGAGCATGGTCGCCAATTTGAGCTACTGCACAAATGTTCGGTCCTGGCATGTAGACCCAGATATTAAGGCGCAAATATCCTTTATATTTAAGTTCACACAAAAGCATCTCACATTTCTTTCACACAAAACTCACTAGCAACACACTGTAATATTCTCATGAACGTGATTTCACTTCACAGTATATGTTATGATGCCAAGGGCAGCTTGTTTGAACAAAACTGTAACCATTCAATGATGCAATGTAATAACAATAATCCACTCAAAATAAAACCAAAAAGACTTTTAAAATGTGTATACGATATATGCTCTATTTGATAAGGGATAATAAATAACTTAATATCTACTAAAAGTGAAATATGTTATTGAATATACTTTATGCCGTTCAGATTCAACCACTATTCCAAAAAAAGTGTTTAAACACAAAAAGAATGTAATGATTTTCAAATATTTTTTGACCTACTGAAAATAATAAGAAATATTCAACATGTCTTTTTTTTCCTTAAGCACATTTCCAATGCAGCATCACATGCCATTTAGACCAGGCATTGGTATCAACTCAATAAAACAATCCTGATACCAAAATTGTAACATTTAAATCCATAAAAAAATTGTGTGCAATAAAGTGGAATGACATGGGAAAAAGTATTGAGCATGCCATATGAAACTTGTTTAATACTTGGAGAAGCCTCTGTTTACAATACCAGCTCCAATGTGCTTCTGGTATGAAGAAACTAATCTCAGTGTTCAGATGGGATTTTCTCTTAAAATCTTCAAGATTTTGAGAGGGCTCACTTGTGAATCTTGAGAAACAAATTTCATTTTTAAAATGTGTACATATGTACAAAAAAAAGGAGTTTATTATTTTAAACATTAAATATCTTGTATTTGTACTGTATTCAATTGAATGCAGGTAAAAAATGATTTACAAATTACTGCATTCTGGTTTTATTTACTTTTAGACAGTGTCCAAGTTTTATTGGAATTGGGGTTGTATTACGACTCCCATGACTGTTTTATACACCAGAACAAAAACAGAACAAGGACAGGCAGAGATCACTCCACTGGTTTGTTTACACTGGTGGCCCTTAAACTTAAAGAAAGTAACCTCACTGCTGTTAGAACTGAATATCAACAAAAGACGAGATACGACGAGTAGTACAGTAAAAAGGGAGACAGGCTCCACGTATCACTCAGTTCCTGCCACTGTCTCTAAAACATTCTGTGATTTCCACCATCTCCTCTCACAAACACCCACAGGAAAGCCCTGCTATACATGTTTTATCTCCATCTACTGACACTGATGATCTCAAAGAGCTTCTCCAGAGGCTATCGGTGAAATCACAGAAACTGCTGAAAGTTGTGAGTGCTGTCAGTGTTCTCTCTGGGCGTCCACTCACTACATTTGTTTGTTTGTTGCTTTCTTTTTTCCTTCTGTGCAGTTCCAATAAGAAGAAATGCTGAGTGAAAATAAATTGGTGTTGCTTTCTTTCCCCTGTGATTTCGAATGTAAATGATTAAAACTGTATGGATTTCAAAGAAGTAATGATTCCTGTGATATTGCAAATAGTTAATTACAGTTAATTAGTGCGACAGTATAGCCATTCTTAAAAGGGAAACACTTGGGGCTGGGAAGCCTCTTGTGCATCACAGTTAAAGTGTCATTCACAATATGTCTACTTTTCTTTCAGTTCTATACTGTTCTTTTTCTAATGGTTGATTTAATGAATGTTGTCAACCACAAGTAGGTTGAAGTGACATTCATCGTAAAATCGAAAAGCAGTCAATATGGATTAATGGAAATCGTCTCTCATGAATGAATTAATCATATGAAGTTACACAATCAAAACCAAGTCCACACACCAGGATGGCAAGAGCATTTCAATTATATGTAAATGATCAAGACAACCACATAAATAATACAAACAACATCAAGAGGTCACACAGTGACTCCACGTGGTTGAGGTTGCTATGGCAATACATGAACTATAACCTACAGTGGTAAACAGGAGAAGAAGGTAACAGGAGTCCTGTAGCCATTAGCTGTTTTAAGTTTGTGCAGATGAACTTAAAAAGAAAAGAAAAGAAATACAAATACCCCTGAGATGCCTCTTCATGTTCAAATCAGCTTGTTACCAGCCAATAATTTTTGTCGAACAGACTGTACTGCTTACAGTTTGGCACCAGTAACTACCTTAGTCCCAGCCTAACATGTTCCCAGGAATGTCCCAAACACAACAAAATAAAAAGAAATTAAAGAAATATAGGCAGAGGGTCTCTGCAGATTAATACACCATCACACACTTGTGGGTCATAAGTGATGATTAAGGGGATTACTTAAGTATGAGTCTCAAGAAAATCCTGCATAGCATACCTTTAAGGCCACAAAATAACCCTTTGAAAAAGCTTTGCAATTACTATAAAGAAGACTAAAAATTAAAGAAACAGCAAATGAATAGGTATTAATGACATTCCAAAGAGCTGCAAGGCAAGGCCACCAACACAATCACCTATTTATTCAAACATTCGTTATTTTGAGTTCCTGGTCACTTTAAGAGTACATAATGTGAACATAGACCACACACTTCTCGTTAAAGGGAAGAAGGCAATGTCAGGTCAGATGTGAAAGAAATGAAGCTCTGTACTACCGTGTGAAATGCAGTCCATGAACCATATGAACCTCTAATACTCCTGTTCAAGTTCAGAGTTAACAGGATGAATGACTCTGCCTGTTTCATACAGTGCAAGCAGGAAAAGTTATTATTATTGCACCACGGAAAAAGAAAGTGGGAGGTGAATAAGATCAATGTGTTTAGTGGTCAGAAACTGTTCTCCAGTCTGATAGTCCAGCCAGGTCGAGCTGAGGGCAAATTTTATTCTGCACAGCTTGAGGGGTTTTAACTTGCAAACAAATTAAGTGCAAACATTGTCTGTTAATGTGGAGGATTTGTTTATCCTTTAAAATTTCACTGGAGTTACTTATGTTTGGATTTACTTTCCTTGCTTTGTTTTGGTCCTGGCAATCACAAAAGACGAACAGTACTTGTTCAGAATATGTCCTAATGTGATGGCATTTGATTTCCACAATATGCCCTTTAAATCTATTACTTCTTTATATTTGCTTTTATTTTATAAGGGTTTATGAGAAACTTCTGACTACATGACTGCATTTTGAGATTCAAATAATCAGTCAGAGACTCCTGAGTTGACTGAGATTGCTTCAAGTTGAGTAGTCTATTTAATGTTTTTGTTGCTACTCAGTATTGCGTGCAGTGTACTTCTGCAGACATTTGATCTTAACATTTTGCTGCCAAGTGAGCACTCTTTACTTACAGGTTGCGGATATGCAGCAACACAGAGGAGGAGAGACACTCAAAGGCTCAGTGGCAAATTTACAGCTCACAGCAACTTAACACAATAAAGTCTCTGGCTTTTTTTCATATCTAGTGTTGGCAAAAATTGTTGTTGCACATTTCCAATTCGCCATTAGTGCCATTTCCTTGTCTACTATATGAACGCCACTGTCACACAGAATGTTTTTTGTTTTGTTTGTCGGTCAGTGTGCAGTGTACTTCTGGGAGCGTATCGGTCCCCACATTAAGCTTCAGAGTGAGCACACCCTTGTTATACACTGCTCCTCAGTAGACAAATTTGCAAATCCTAGGATAGCAAGGAATGGCCCTCCCTACTCTCTATGAGTGGCTCGTACTCGTTGCCTTCGTTGGTTGGATTGGTTAGGTTAAGGCATGTAGAGAGGATTGATTAAGGTTAGGGTAAGAAGGTCAGGGTAAGCCAATAACAGGCAGGTTAAGGCAGAGTAAGGCAGGCCAGTACTTCACTATCCTTGGAAGTGCAAATTTACCTCTGGAGGCAGCTGCCCGAAGGAGGAGAGGCAAAAAAACCCGACAATCAATAGCTGAATAATCATATATAGTTAAATATCCAAATCCAATTAAACTGACATATTCCAGGTCAGGCGCAGCCTTACTGTCGTGCACTTATGGAAATGATTTCAATTCAAATAAATACATTTTTGTTTTAAAAAAAGTTATCTCTGACTGTGGGCTGCAACTTCACAAAATCAAAATAAAAACTTGGATTAAGTAAAGTGGTCATGCTAACTGATGAGAAAACTTATAGCAACTGGTGGGTCAAAGCAAAAAAAAAACAAAAACAATACTAACCTTTGGTTTCTGTTCCAAATATGTAGGCAGATCATGCAGCCAAGCAGAGTTTGAAAGAACAGAATTAAGAAAGAGCAAGGGTAGGAAGGAAGAGAAAAAGAGACAGAGCAAAAAGTGAAAGAAGAAAAGATGGTTAGTTGTGTTTGAAGTAAGCATTACTTCATACATTTTATAGCCAGCAGACAACACGAAGCATTGCAATAAAGATATAGCTATTACAGTCCATACAGAGATTTTGAATGCATTAACAGAAAAAAAGGTCCATATCAGCAATTGTTACAACATTCTTCACAATAATAATTTGTCATAAGTAGGATAAGAGCAGAGTTATAGCTCCTCTCAGCCACAGAGAATTACAGACTCTCAAGACACGTCAGTTCATGGAAATAGTCTTAATGCTCCAGCAGTGGTGAGTGATTTGAGTCACTGATGACATTAATAGTCAATGATAACTGTCTCATATTCACATCAGACATCACAGGTCAGAGTCCTGGGTCTTTCACTTAAATAGAACATAATGCAAATTTGTTGCCCTCATTGCATGCATGAACAGAATAATTCCCCCATGTACAGATCTTGTCTGTCATACTTTTAATGCATGTGTAAATGTGCTGTGATCCACATTCACAGCAGTGATTGCAGCTAAAAATCCATGTGAATGTCACTTTTGAAGTGTAGAACAGGATTTGAAAGGATGGAGAAGGGAGACTGTATTTCCGGAGCTGTTTTTGTGACAGAAAAAAAAATCCTACAAGTTGAAACATGTAAAACAATTTTCTTAGTGACTTCAAATTCTGTGATGCATGTGTGAATATTTTCTACCAAAATAAATTCCACTGCCCGAGTCCTCATGCAGTTTTCAACTAAAAATTCTTCCATGAAACAGAGCGCAGGTCCCGCTTGGTATATATGCATTCATGAACATCACCATAAAAATGAGTATTTTTGCAGTCACTTCACTGCTACTCACCGCACGGGTCAGCAGACAATTTGTTACAATGAATTACAATAGTGCTGCAGCTTATGCCCCTTTTGGGTCTCTCTCTTTTGAAGTTCCTTGATGAAGCTCTAAGAAGAAGGGCTCTTCTTTACCCTTCCAGGCTCCACCCTCAGTATATGAGACAGTAACCACAACGACTCCAATTAAAACCCTCAGATGTCAAGGGAACATATTAAAGCTTAGAGTTCAAAGGCAGACACTGAAGCATCATTAGCTATGCTTAATTTATAATCTGTAATTATTAATCACAATGAAACAACCCTCACTCATGGATCTAATGATTAACTTTAGTTAACCCCTTACCATTCACACTCAACCTGAAAGTTATGTGAATGATCAGCATTCAAAGAACAAGGCAAAACTTGAACACAACCTCTTACGCAGCAAAGGAAAAAGATTTGTGAGCAGTACCACTGTAGGTTTGCAGGTATGAGAGTTTATGTGTTTCAGTGGACCATTAAGCATAACATTTTTTTAAGAAGGATTTCGAAGAGTATCAGAAATTCAAAATGTAATAATCATTATTTGAAACATGTTAAAACATAAAGAGATTTTAAAGTAAATATATGAAGACAACTCCTGACTCAGTATTGACCAAACATGTGCCTTTAATTTGAGCTGTGAACTCGAAAAACTGAGTGTCACTTTTTTCGTGTTTCCACAGTGGTGGATTTATGATTGAAGATAGCATGTTATAATATTTTGGAAGAAAGTTATTCACTTGTTATTACTTTTCCTAACACAATTAATAACTGATAGCACTAAGATATAACAAGTAATTATCAAGAGACAGGAATTCATAATTTGTACACAAAAGCATTTATACACACTGTACATGTATGTCAGTTGTTCAGCTAGATGTAGGGCTGCAATTATGATTTTTATTGTTGATTAAACTGCTTCGTTTCTTTTTGTTTGTTTGCTTTTATTCCAACTAGTAGATTAAAAGCTTTGTTTATAAAATGTCGGAAAACAGTAAAATATACCGATCAGTGCTTTCCAGAGCCCAAGATGACATCCTGAAATGTTTTTGTGTTCACAACCAAAAGATATTCAGTTTACTGCCATTGAGGAGTAAATAAAATATTCACATTTAAGAAGCTGGAATCTTTGACCGATCACTGCAACTGTAGCCAAATGCTTATTTATTTATTTCTTTGGGGCATTTATATCCTTTTTTATAGACAGCAGGGAGATGGCAGGAAATGAGGGAGAAAGAGATGCAACAAAGGTCATTGGTTGGACCTAAAGCAAGGACGCTGCTGTTCATATTTGGCGAATTAACTTATAAGCTACGGTGAGCCCCCAAGATAAGGGTGGAAGGTTGTTTGATTTTTATTTATTTATTTTTTTCTTGTATCATTTCCTTTTTTTACTATCTACAGCTATTGCTCCTGTTGCTTGGTCTACTAAAAGACAGGGTTTAGATATGGCGTTTTAAAATAGATTTCACAACCATCATAGGGTAACTTCAGTTCAGTTTTTGTCTTTTTTTCAGTGAGCTTGGCATCTTAAGCAACATAATAAGGCTCAGCATTTAGTTCAACATCACAAGTAATGTAGGTTCATCTCAGCTAAATAAATAAAAACAATGTTGTTTCACGATTTAGTTTCATATTCCGGAAACAAATCCAGAAGCAAATTGTTTAATTACGTTGTGTCAACACAGACACCCTCTTGCTTTTAACAAAGTGAAAACGCTAGTTTACAGCTGCTTCATCTTACACAAAGCAAGCTGTCCACTTGCTTGGATTTCCGCAGAACAGCAGCTGTGTTGTAAGAGAGAGCAGACAGGACCGGACAAGTAGAAAGTGACACAATAAAACAGCAAGACTTCCATGTCTTAGCTTTCGGTTAAAGAGCACTAACCCTACAGGTCTAAGAGGCTAGCAGAATGCTAGCTGCTTAAGATTTTAGTATGCTACAATTCATCCCCTGGAGAGCATGCATGTCTGTACCACTGTATGGAAATCCATCCAATAGCTGTCAAGATATTTTAACAAAAACAAAGGTCAAGAGATAAGACTGAATTATTCTGTGGTGAGCATGAATGTCTACTTTGATTTTGCTACTTATATTTCCTTACATCCACTTCCTTCCAACTTGTGAAGTACCAACGCTTGATTAGTGGCCCTTGATATCGAACTGTGACACCTTCAAAAGTTAGTTTTGAATGCTTAGGAACGGACAGTATATTTATGCTGTTACATGCATTGTGCCTTTTTAAAACCTTTTTCCATTTTCACAGGAAATTAATTTTGTTTACCTAGACTTTTTAAAACAAACTAGTTGTAGGTTTAAAAAAACATTAGTTTAGGTTTACTTTCTTGGGTTAATGCATCAAAAGCATGGGATAAGGTTTAGAAAAAGCATCATAGTCAGACTTGAAATAATTGCAATTGTTACTAACATAATGTAATGTCACATTACATACATCACTTGCCCAGTACACATACTTAACATTGTTATGAAAATAACTTTTGTGTTTGACTTTTGGTTTAATACAGGACACAAATTGCAATTTTCCTGTTGAAAGTCCTGAATTTATTTGACCTCCACCTCCACTCCCATCCACCCAATGTGGACTTTCTTACTCTTTTCACAACAGCAGTTGCTCAGAGTGTCAAAAGCCACTGCCTGGTTCATCTTCTACCACTGACTAAGTGTCGTTATTTGATTAGTTGGGAGTGAGACCAGGTTGGACATGTGATTCTTAACTAAATTGTCACCATGCTGCTGGCTCTAGAGGGAAAGCTGTGGGATCACCAAAGTCATTGGGATTCATCCTCCTGAGTTCATGGGTATTTGTGCTAATTCAATCACAGTCTATCAAATCGCTGTAAATGGCTATTTTTGATTATGTAAACACTCAGCATCTCTT
The DNA here is from genome assembly GCF_026936395.1 of Plectropomus leopardus. Classification (NCBI taxonomy): domain Eukaryota; kingdom Metazoa; phylum Chordata; class Actinopteri; order Perciformes; family Serranidae; genus Plectropomus; species Plectropomus leopardus. The sequence continues at coordinate 14,708,053 of NC_142176.1, forward strand.
TATCATAAATCCCCCAGTGTCCTGATACATCAAATTGATTAACTAAGTGGCGTAGCTAAATAGACATAGATGATTACACATTACAGAGTGAGATAATCAGCTCTATAACAAATTCAGATTTTTGTCTTGGTCTCCAAAATCATCTTCTAAAGTTCTGAAATCTTTAGATGTATTTTTATTACATAGAAGCTAATCTAAATTTGACAAGTGGTAGCAGCAACTGATCATGTGTTATTTTCTGGCAAACATGTAGAAGTGTGTTAGTAGATGTTAATGAAAAGAGCATTTGAGAGAATGTGCACACCCAGACAACCCATTTACTTGTACGCAGGATGGGTGTCATAATTAACAGCACTGGAAGAGTGTCTTTCTTTTTAATGAGTGGGGAAACAGGAAATCAACACATTTTCCTGCAGCAATGTACAATCCTATCTGACCACCAGCATTGATTTAATGTAGCAGGTCACAATTAGAGTTGATATATATTCCCTGTCTCTCCTGCAGTTTTTCTCCCTGCAGCATGTACTAAACCTGTTACGTTTATGTGCATGTGTTACTGTTTACTTAAACATTGATGCTTAACATAATGTATGTACACATGGGAAAAAGCACTTCATTAAGTATTTGCCTTTATTGATCCCGAAGTGACGAGTTAAGGGGTAATGTGACAATGGTGTGGTTGATGGCAGCAAGTCATCAAGTCTAGTATTACAGAAACAGCATACACAAGAATAATAATATATATATGTAACTGAGTTATGATATTTAGTGTTATCTGTATTTATATAGCAACATGAGAGAAATGCAATACAGTTAATTATGTATTACCACAAAGGACTAAGTACCCTTTAAATTGGACTAAATACCCCTAACTCTCAGAGCCAATCCTGACAATCCGACCAATCTACTAGACACTATGTACTACATACTTTTCAAAGGATACTTAATTACCCGTTTGACTGAAATTCTGGATGTTGCCATGAGTCATAAAACAGCTACCTCTGCAGTCTCTAGGGTAAACTGGAAGCATACTGAATTGCTGTTTGAACTGAAAATTGAAATTAAATTGAATTTCTGATTTTTTTCATTTATGTTACCTGGGGTACATCCTTAAAGGTTATTCAAAAGAAAATCAGCTGTTGCAAACATCAAAAAAATTCTAACAACGCAACCACACCATTCCCTACTAAAATGATCCATCTCACTGAGTCCAATCAGTTTGTTATTTAATCCTAACTGGAATGTGAGCTACATGGAAATATAAATTTTCTCCCATTGTAAGTTGGAGAAAAATGACTGGAATTTTGATAGTTAAAAAATTCCAACCAGAGATGCCACATGTGCAGACATCTGCTGTAGTACTCCGTGCACTTCAGTGTTAAATGGCTGTTTTGTTAAGTATGTTCACAGGGCATAGTTATGACAAAAACAAATCTGTACCGTACAATCTTTTCAAAGCCATATTTTTGTTCTAGTTTTGTATGAAGTTTATTAACCCTCCTGTTTCAGTGAAATTGGACCAATTTACAAGTGCTCTATTTAAAAGAAAAAAAAGTACTTTACTTAATCTGATTGTTATGATTGTCCATTACTTTATCCATGAGGGGCATCTGAAAACACAAAATACATTTTGATAATTTTAATTTAACTTTTGTATATTTGCAGGGTTCAGGCACAGGCCGGATCACCAGATGGACAGATCTCCTCTCCTTGAACCCAACATGCATGCACGCGCACACACACTCACACTCACACCTCACCCCTGTTGGCTTCCTTGGCAACCCCTACAGGAATTACACCTGTTGGTAGTTCTCAGAAACAATCGCAACATTGTCTTTGATAAAACATTGAACTTTTCTCGCAGATCTGGTATATGGAGCAAAGAGCAGAGTTTTTCTTTGTTTTATTTTTTTGAGGCCTTGCTCAAAGTTCATTCTCCAGCAGCACAATGACCAAAAACTACTAATCAACATACTGGCTGTGGGGGTCTTTGTCTTTGGGGGGGTGGTTATATTCAAAAAAGAGCTATTTAAGCTTAGCTCAATGAGGCCTGGTGACCATAAATAGCAAATAGAGGTTCAAAACTAGTACCGTTCACAGGAACTTAAGTTGATGAAATGGACTGAACTTAACATTATGTGATAACATGTATTATTATGGATTTCTAATCAGTTATAGTGAAGCGGTCATTTGGGACTGGGAACACTGAATTAGCCTACATGAAACGACAGGAGGGTTAAGCAAGATGTTTTTTGTTTTTTTCAAGGTTCTGATTTTTGTCTCAATGTTTGAAATCCAACAACCGGTGACAATTCACCCATTTGTATACTTTCTGGTATGTAATAAAAAACAGGACGGTGCTCTATGCAAACACTTATTCAAGCTTTCAGCATACGTGACGTTCACCTCTAGATCAAAGCTGTCGCCTTGAAAAGATGTAAGAGGTGTTTAATCCTCATTTTGCAGATTGAGGTGTAAACAGCTGTGCAAACTGCTAATGAGTCCAACAATACAGTGACAAGATTAATTTGAGGTGGAGTCAAGCTCGGAGGTTATTACATTTGGTCATAAAAAATCCACAATAAGAGGCTGCAAAGATAAAGCAGAGACCATGATATAGCCTCAAAAGGACTTCCTGTTTAGAGTAAATAGCCCTAGAAGAGAACATTTAGATGACCTTAGCTGCTGAATAGAAATCTTTACACATTTCTGCAGTCTAATCAAAAATTACAAAGACTAATTTGCTCCTAAGAAGTACTATGTGCAGTTATAGGTAGAAAAAGAAACCATCTAATAGAAGGTGAGAGAGGACAAGTCTGCATCAAGGTGATACATATGTTGCGAGGACTTTACTGGAGCACAATTACTATAAAGCTGAAAACAACCAAAGTGAGGCTGATAAAATAGACCACAAACAGACAGAGAACTCAAGGACAACATAAAGAGAATAGTCTCTCATTCTGAATTACAATCTCTCTCTTTCTTGTTAGTTCAAGGTGATAGAAACAATTCCAACAAAATGAACTTGAACAAAAATTGCCTGAATTTTAATCAGACTATTTTTTTCTTATCTGACTGTTTCTGAAAGACTTGAAAAGCAATTTACGGACAAAATCAATTGATCCGTGCTGCTCTTTGCAGGCACAGTAATTAAGGGTTATTTTGGCCAAGTCAATTAAAGGAACTGATCTTGCCCATCAGTTGTTTTTCACTTGAAAGATATCAGAATAACATTAGAGAAAGGACAAGAGAAATGAGATAGGTAAAGAACAACCTTGCAAAATAGTTTGTCAAGGAAAAGATGCCCCATATGGATGTCATGTGTAAGATGAGAATGTCAAAAGCACAGTTGTTTTTTATTTTTTTTTATTTGTTTTTTTGGGGGGGTGATGGGGGGTAACGCTGCTAAAACAACGGTCAACAACATCAAATGCCTTTTTGTCAGTTCCCAACGCAAATTTTTACTTGAAACTGAACAATATATTACTATTTTTTTTTTCAAGTATGCATTTATAAAAATATATATAAAAATATAATAATAATACCTAACTGACCTACAATAATTTAACACTGAACTACAGTGCGTTATAGTACTAACGATAAAAGTCCAGTAGTATGCGAGATTAGCTGCGAGACAAATACACACACACAACGGAACACAAAAAAAGACCCACAAAAAAGAAGTAAGAAAGACCCTTTAAACAGAAGGATTAATTTTGGTTGAACAAATGTTTTATCACTATAATTAAGACTTCCATTTCTCTCTATATGGAAGTATATATAAAAAGACTCTATTGAGAATAACTAAAATTAAAGTTAGATTCTAGTTGCCTTTTTTTCCCCAATATCATAGATACGCAAATGTACACAGTATGATCATCTTCAACTTTCATATCACGGTTTACCTCACAACCAGTATATTGCTGCAACCGTACCCACAGATTAATTTTTCTGCTATACACACACCATGCGGCTATTCATTGCACCACACTGTCAGAGAGCTGAGCATACGCTAATCACAAACAGAGAAACCAAACAATAATCTCATCAGGTCTGACAGGATCAACAGATCAATTATCAAGGCTGTGACTCAAACTGCTGCTGTGGGATAAAAATAACTCTTGAGTTTCACTTGCACTGCATTCATGGACCCGCAAAAACATGCAAATGTAGACACCAGCTACCACCAAACACAGATTCTGGGGGGGTGGTATTTTATGTTGGGATCAATAATTGTCTTTCATTAAGCCCTGCCCTCCTCACTCTTTCTCTTCGCTATAATCTGACACCGAAACGAGGCAACAACATTTGCGTTGTGATTGAGTCCAGTAGGTACCGATCCTATAGGCACTATAGGTACCAAACCCTGGCTAAAGGGCAAACAACAACAATAAGAGAAATTCTACTTCAGATAAAAACTCAATGAAATCCAACCTTTCCTATGCTTGCATAATAAATCATATCCACAAGCAAACACACACATTTAACGTCCACTCTAGGTTGCCTCTTTTTACCTCCTCAGACTTACAAAGTGAGCTGTTGCTTCTCCTGTGCTTAAAGCTACTGTGATGCTTGATTAGACTACAGACATAACCTTACAAAGTTTATTGAGCAACATCCTCTCACTGTTTTGTAAGGTACCACTGACGTTCATTGATTTGGACAGGGCATTTACAGGACATTTGTATTAAAGGTTTACAGCTAATGAACAGATTTGACAGACAAGCAAAAAAATCCACTCATATTAGTCAATATGGTCTTATTTAATTTTTTTCGCTATGACCTGCTTGCACAAAAGTAAAAACATCCGTTATCACAATTTGCTCACTGAGAAAATGTGTTAAAGTGGCAATGACCCTTTGCCAAAAACTGACATCCCACTCTGAATAGATAAACAGAGGAGCTATAAATGATATTACCACTGTGAATGTAATGTCTACTTTGTCAAATAAATATGTGTTTCGCTCCTCCAAGAGCAGTGATATCAATTCTAGTTGAATGTGTTCCAGCCTTCTCTTAACACTCTGAATAATAATAATAAAAAATAAATAAACAACCACTGTATTTTTATTTACACTTAATTAAGTCAAGGTCTGCCAAAAACACAACAGTGATAGTCTCAAAACAAACTGTTCCAAGTCCCCGTCCAACCTCTGCGGTTTGTGTACAGGATGGCAGCGATTCTCTCAGAAAACAACAGCAAGAGGCACAAACATCACGAAAGAATAAGGAAGTTTCAAGGGATATAAATGAATATTTAATAAGAAAAACTGAGTGAATGCTGTTTCATACCGTGTCATTTTTAATGTTTAATGCTGATCCAGATGCTGCTGCTCTTAAGTGAGATGAAACATGATGCTACATGGCTGTGTTAATGAGATGACAAGCCCACATGCACATATGCATACACGTACGCTTGCTGACACACAGCAGCAGCAGCAGCAGCAACTGGGTTCAATAGCTCAACCCACCAGTCATGCTGCTATCCACCTCCACTGGGACGGGAGGAAACAGGCAAGAACACAACTAAGAGAATGGAGTCAAACCATGAGAAAGGTTTGATTTAGTCAAATGTTTCACGCCTTTCTCTGCAAATCTAAAATGCATTACCCATGAGCAGTAATAAACCAGGAGGCTGGTATACTGCAGAGCTGCAGTGCTTTTGTGTGCCTCCCCATATGATGAGAAGCGTGTTTCATGATAACTGTAAAATAAAATGCCACGTGAAGATGTGTGCAGGCTCTGGGTCATTATCCTAACAGAGAAGTACAATTGTCTGCTGGTGGACATCCTTCCTTTGCCCTCTCCAGGGAACACCTGCTTGACTGTCTGTCTACCTGCTTGCCATTTAGATTGCCTCCATTATTCAACACCACGATGGTAGGGAACAAGGGTGTACTGGTGTGTACTGGGGGGGGGGGTTGTGTGTCTTGAGAGGAGCAGCATAGAGTTGTGACAGGTAGATAACACCTGGATGAATAATTCAAATTGGCATAAGCTAGCTGAGTCAGTGACAAGACAAGAAAGAAAACACAAGACATGTGAATAAATCATCAGAGAAGGGACTAATAGACCACGCACAGGAGAGGACAAGACTGATAACGTCTCATGCTACCTCCTGCTCTAGCTTTAATCATTCCAACAACCTTGTACATGAATATTCCAGTTATTGCCAGCCATACTAATGTGTGAGGATGTAACTGTATGGTGTCTTATCATGCAGCATTACCACCGGGAGTAGTCAAAATAGCCCACGTTAATCTTAAACAGCATGGAGACCTTAGGGACTCTGACTCAGCAAGGACTGCTGAATGCTAACTGATTTATTAGAGGCCATAATAAAACTGCTAGAATAAGGGGGACAGATGTAAGACAATACAAATGTGGTCTATTCAGATAGGAATTATATTGATACTGTTGTTCATCATTACTTGATATAAATATAATTTTACTGAATTCATAAACATTAAGATATTATGTCCATAGTTTGCATGTTTGACTAGCTGAATTTTACTCAATCAATTGACCATGAGTTGTATATTTTTGCTCATAGTTTAAAACAAGGATTCCCGAGTGGTGGGTCATGGTTTAAAATTGGGTTGCAGGTATATTCTGAATGGACCGCAAGTGACAAGAGACCCTTTATTTTGAAGTAAAGACTTACAGACTTTGTTAAGGAACTCATTTATCATGCCAACCAGTTTTTTTTTCCCAGGACAGCAACCATTTTGATGCCCTGCTCTTGGTATTATTTGGCCTATTAAGATGCTGTACCTTTGCAGCATCACTGGACTTGAAGAAATAATTAGCACTTTTTTTTATTGCTGTGCTATTTATGCACAGCAATAAGTTTTAAGTTTTAAGTAACTGAATTGTATTCTTACAAAATGCTTTATGTTGCTATGTTCTAAGCCCACATATTGTTTACATTTAGTCAAATAAAATGAACTATGTGGTAATTTATCTTAGGTGTGGACCTTGAACTAAATCTGGACCCTGTGGCCAGACCAGGTGGAAACCACTGGTTTAAACTACCAAAAAAATTGTATTTATTTTTAAGATAATGCTGATATTCTTCACCTACCAGTATATTAAACAGGACCTATTATGCTTCACTGTATTTTGTGTCTCTTTTGTGTCTCGTCCCATGCAGTGTTTTGCTGGCATTTGATTCCCAATCGAGAAAATCAGTGAAAATTGCTTTACCGTGTCAATATGGACTTCAAAACTGCAGTTCAGGGATGGTATTGGCCAGGTAAACTTTGAAATAAATGTGGCATTGAAAGAAAATCAGCATTCTGATTCATTTAGTGTTCCTACGAGGTAAACCTACACTTAAAACAGCAGAGGGAATTGGTCCAAATTGGACTCTTACAAATATGTGATGACTCCTGTCATGCAAAGCTCACTATTCCTTCACTGAAAGCAATAAAAAGCTGTTTGATTGCAAATAGTAGCCTAGAGAGTTGGTACAAGCACTCACACACCTGCCTGTATCTTTGTCATGCAACTTCTCTTCAGTGAAGACACACAGTCAATTACCCCCAAGCAGAAATGCATGCAAACAAACATGAAAAACACAAAAACAGAAACACATTTTCATTTTTCTCCCTTGTTTAACTATAC